>NC_084761.1:69444731-70145539 GCF_028858725.1 Colius striatus | reverse complement strand
TACAATGGCAAAAAATCCCAAGAAATATTCTCCAGGGTGAAAGACTTGCCCACCTTCCAACAGGTCAGATTTGACCCCATGTCGTTTTTACAAGTAAGCTAGGACTTGCATAGGAAGGTGTCCTCCATACAGTGGAGTTTCAGCTAGACTGCCTGTCCTTCCCAGAATGATATCTCACATGACTGGAAAAGACTCCCAGAAATAGGCCAAAGCAGAACTAGACACATCTCTTCTATGGATCTCACTGGATGTGAGAGCCTTGGTGTTTCTGAGGATCCAGACAGTTGTTCTGAGCTTTCCAAAGATCTAAATATGAAATTTCACAAACCAGTCTCTTCCCAGTACCTGAAAGGCAGTAGGGTCTATGTAATGTGGTAATGTATGTGAAAGATGCAATGGTGGCATCTAACTTGGCCAGCTGCTGCTTTCTACACTAACTGACAGGAGATGGGGTGAGAGCAGTACAGTGTCCAACCTTTTGTGGCAGCAAATCCAAGCATGAGTCATCGTTAGTACAAATGAGTAATGAACAATCCAGAATCAATTGTTACAGTCATCTATGGATGGAAAGAACAGTTTTGTCCTGAGCTGCTGCCCAAATCATTTAGAAACTAGCGATATTTTATACTTGAATAATAAACAGTCATATGCTTTCATTAAGGTATCTCACTTGCCTCCCAGTTATCCCTGTTGCAGACCAAGGCATATTTCCTCTTTTATCTCTTGTCTAGATTTTAGCATTGAATCCTTTCTAAAAAAAAGTTTTGACTCCTTTAAGTTAATTTATCACCTGGACAGGAACAGAAACTTAAGAGACAGGCATCATCTATAGTTCAATCCTTTAACCTTGCAGTTTGACAGCTATGTATCACCACCTTTATTTTCCCATCTAGTATTATATAGACATATTGCACGGAAAATGTAAAAGATTAGACCCCTGTGGTAGCCCCAAGAGCCCCTCTAAATACTTTCTTGGCTTTCTGCAGTTAAAGGGTTAAAGTGATTCTGGTCCCTCCAGAAGTGGTAGCCACCTCCCATTGAAATGAATGTCAAGAGTAGATGACTTATCTGAAAAGACTCTGCATAGATGATGTCCTCAGCCAACGTCAGGAACATGGATTTTATGAAGTATTGAGAGAGACTTTCATGACTTCAACTATGTTTAATAGAGACGAGTATTTCAGTCTTATTTCTACCACTAAATGAGGTGAAAACATGAGAAAAAGGTTTTATTTAAAATGGGGAGCCACTACATTTTCATACCACTGTGAAGCCTTGACAGTGGATTAATTCTTAATTTGAAGGAACAGATAATGAGATTAACCTTTACTTTAGTTTGACTCTCTAATGATAGAGACCTATCTTCATTCACCTAATGTCACAATGAAAATCCTTTTATGCATGTTTTTTCAGTTTTATCATCCTATTTAGCACTGTTACTGCAGAGAACCTAGATGTTTGTGGAATAAGATAGTCACAGTAAGAGACAAGATGGGCTTTACATGAAGGTGCTGAGAGAAATGGTTGTTGTCATTGCAAAGTCCCTCTCTATCATATTTGAAAATTCGTGGGAACTGGGAGAGGTCTCTCTCTAATGACTGGAAAAGAGCAAATGATACAGGCATCTTCAAAAAAGGTCAAAAGGACAATCCAGGGAACTACAGATTACTGAGTCTCACTTTGATTCCTGGGAAAATCTTGAAGTAAGTCCCCTTCAAAGAGGTTTCTGGGCATATAAGGGATTGAAAGTGGCTGAGAGCACTTAGCGTGGATTTAGCAATGATAAGTCATGCCTGATCAACTTGATTGTCTTATGTGGCAAAATAATTGGCTTTGTGGGTGAAGGAAGAGCAGTTAATGTCATTTACCTTGACTTTAGCGAAGCTTTTGAGACTCTTATCCCAAGTTCAGATATTATAGTCTCTGTAATGGGTGGGTAAAACTTTTTAGATAGCTAAAAAGTTGATTGGCTTAGAGGATTAATGGATCATCCTCCAGCTAGCGGCTGGTAACAAGTCAGGTACAACAGGGGTCTGTTTTGGAACCTCTGGTGTTTAACATCTTGTTATTGACCTGAAGGGAGTGATGGAATGAACTTTTATCTCAGAGCTGGCCCTGCTTCAACAGAAGGCTGGACTAGGGACCTTCTGCAATTCTTTCCAACCTGAGTTGCCCTATGAGCCTGTGAGAAGGCATTATATGGACCCCATCATGTTCCTTCCAAGGTTATTAATATTTGAAATGCAGTATGCATCAACATTCTTTTGCACTGCATCACAGCGCTTGCTGCAGACACTTTCCTTTATATTTTTCCATGACATGGGTTTGTTAATCACAGAAGACTATGATGGGTCAAGTGTCTCCATTATTTACAGACCACATATTGAATCTGTGATTTACTTTTTCCTCTGTTCTTACTCAGGCAATGAATTTTTGTGCTCTGCTCTCATTTCATATATTCTAGCTGTCAATGTGGTTTCAAAACAGTACAAGGTTTTCTGCTGAAAGAGTTAAAAAGAAGAGAACTATTCCAATACTTGTGAGTCAAATACTATGGCTGAAAAAGGACTGTGTGTCCTGAAATAGACTGGAGAGGATCAGGGCTCTAACTAAGTTTCCGTGTGAACCTCTGACTTTTATAAATACCAGGGTCTCTTTCCTTTCAGATCCCAAGTTTGCCTTCCTCATCTGGCTTGTTGCTTCCTTTAGCTGCACAGGGAGGGGACTGCTGTTTTGTAGGGAGAAGCCTGGGTTATTGTTGTCTAATTTGCCTTGTTTTTTTCCACAGATACTGTCCCATGGGCTTCAGAAACTGTGAGACCAGTGAAAGGTCTGCAACAAGTAAAATCTTGGCTGGATTAAAATCAAAGGTGAAACACTCCTGGATTTCGCTGAGGACAGTTTCACTCAGTTCCTTTTGCATGATGGTCTTCCTCCCAGGGAGGAACTTTGCATGAGGACGAGAATCCAATGAATTTTACAAAAACTCTAAAGTTTTCCATGGACTCTCTAAAAAAAGTATTCGTGATTATGGCATGTTATGTATGGCATTTAACTTTTTGCATATCACTCTGACAGTTCTTGCAGACCCTGGGCAGGAAATCACTTTAAGGTAATCACACTGTCTGCTTGTCCTCACTTCCTGCCCCCTGCAGTAACTTTTTAATCCAGTGACCATTTTAATCCATAAGTTTTCCATTTCATTATTTTATACATACTGTAGCGTTGGGGAAGGACTTTAAATGGGCTTATTAGGCACTAAGAAGTTTGCTACGAGAGTGGGAGCCACAGCAAATTCAGCTTTGCTGGTTCCAGGCTCAGAGGGCAGACCTGCCTGGTTTTCCTTTTCTTCCAGTCCCAAGTAATGTTAACATATTCTTCTGCTAACAAGTTTTACTTTAAATGGCCCTTATCTGGGGAGAGCTGAGTTTAGAGAAATCCAGACGTAACCTGAGTTTCCCTACTGCTTTCCTAGCAGAACGGTAAATGTGTTCCCAGGGGCTGATTAGCTCCTGCTTTGACAATGCAGATCATAGCTGTACTTGCTACTCTGTCTTTCCCCAGCAATAACTAAGTAAAGCTAGCCCACTTTTATACAGCCTTGCTCTAAAGACGGGTTGACTGAAGTGTTAATGTGTCAGTGTGTCTTCAAATCAAGGGGGCAAACACGAAAGAACTATTTGAATATTTAACACCTAATGGCTAATCTTGAACTTTTAAGGTAGAGTCTTTTAAAGGGGGAGCCACATAAGAATAGTTTCTGATATTTCCTGCTTGTTTACAAGCTTATATCATAGCTCTCACATGGGAACAGACAAAGTAAGACAATGGCCTGCTGGAAAAGCACACGGATAGAGAGGTGTAAGCTGAAATAAGGAGACAGATTTCCCAGAGAGCAGCTTTATCAGGCTGTCTGGTCAGTTTCTTCAGCCTTATGGGAAAGGCTTGGAAGAAATTAAATGAGTCAACTGCTGTGCTACAGACCTGTGAAGGTCTCTTACTTGTATGCATCACATATGCCTTGTACAAATCCTGGATACAGATCTCTCCCCTACATGCTGTGCACAGTCTGACAGAGCTGTAGTAATACTGCCAGGTGTGCTGCTCCATTGGTGCTCGACTGCAACAAACACCAAGCTTCAAATCTGACAGGACTTTTCTGTCAAGACTTATACTGAAGGCAGTTATTTGTCTGGAGGGAAGCTGTGGATGTGCAAGTTCCACCAGCTTCAGCATTAAGCTGACTGTATCTAGTTACTTTTTGTTGTTGGAGATTTTCCCAAGGCCAGAATACCTTAAAGTATCCCTTAAAGTTTAATGTGGCAAGGCAATGCACAAAGATCCTGAAGTAGAGAGTGTTTATATCTCATGGACTTTAAACAGTTGTTTAGACTTCCATGCTATAGTCTCCAGGAGTTTTTTCCTTGTAAAATTACTGACAACCCATTTTCCAATCATGTCAATGCGTTTTCCTTCTCTGTGCATTGCTGAGCATGGTCTGTTTTAGTATTCAGCAAACTTTGGGCTAGAAACATGGAGCAGTAGGAAAAAAATGTGGTTTATTGTTTTCTTCATTAATTACCACCTCACATATACCTTATATTTTTCTCTGTCTTCAAAAAAAAAAAGGGTAAACAGGTTGACTTCTTTGCCAAGATTGTGTGGAAATACAGGATATATATATTTAGTACTAGTCAGTTTGTTGAGAATGAGTAGGAAACCCATCAGTTCCTGATGCTGTAGTAGATTTCCTCTGTACAACTTGCCAGCCTGCTGGAGCTGAGGATATTCTGTGTACTTGAAATGTCAGGAATGCACTGTTTATTCACAGCCAAAAGGCTGAAAATCAGGGCCGAAAGTCTCTCACCCAGAGGTTGCATGACTCTCTGACAAGCTGCTGGCATTGAGGTATGAACTGTGCAGCTGGTACACGATGGGGCTGAAGCATCACTGCAAACAGACTGCAGTAACTCATGGAAGGTACCATGCCTGATCCACTACCCCGTTTTTCTCTATTTGGAGACACACTCACTTTCCAGGGGCTCAGAACCCCTTTTAGTAGTTTTAGCATAATTCTCTTTAGTACACTACACGGTGCTCAGTGCAGAGCGTTTTAAGGGTATGTTGAAAACACTTGATGTCTTTTATGTGTAGCCTGAAATCTAGAACTTTCACAGAGAATTCATGTGTAAAGCCAATATTTTAGATAACTATAAGAGATTCCAAGTTAACTTACAAAAACTTCAAGGTAGTCACACTATGGTATAATGAAGCACTTCCTAGGAGCTTTAGCAATCAATAGTAGAAGCCTAAGGAAGAGTAAAAGAGTAAACACATAGAAAAGTTCTCACAAATATCCCCTCTCAATTTCCCATGATTTGTAGCTCAGGGGTTCCTCAAACTTGTCCTGGCATCTTTATATTTAGGATGTTTGAATGCTTTCTTCTTCCATTAATTTGCTCCATAGTTTTCTGAACTGATGTAAATATTAGCAATGTGAGAACTGTATTCCTGTATTTGTTTTGAACTTGTCCCATTACTCTCAACTCTCTAATTCTTCTGCTGGTGGAGACAGAAGACAGCCTTTCCCTACACGTCTTCTCCTTCTGTGAGACACAACTTATGTGAGAAGCTAGCAAACTACTATTGTTGTTCTCTGTAATACAAAAGAAATGCAGAGAACTCTTTTGCTGAGGACTTTAAATATCTGCAGGAACATCTCCAAGTTTACTTGAAAACCTTTTACACAATAGAGAAGAAACTGGTACATAGTGGAGAGGGAAAGATGCTTTTCTTATCATTTTGAAAACTACCCAGAAGGAGCATCTTCCCCTTTGCAGCTGTCTTGGTGTCTACTTACAGCTGCGCAGACACACCATGCTGCCTCTGGAAAAGGCCACAACAGATTTAATTTCACAAGCAGTGTTTACTGGAGGAAGGAACAAAGTTGTACCTTTCCACCACTGCCAGCACCCAACACTTTCCCTTCTGTGGCTGCCACGTCCCTTTGTAGCTGTGGTGCTTAGAAACCTGCATCCTGGGACTTACTTGAGTTCGAAGTAACTTGAAAAAAACAACCAACCAACCAAAAAAAATCCCAGTTCATTTTCAGTCAGTTCTGTCCATTGACTGGATTCACTGTGTGGTCAGGAAGCTGCTTTGCTGGCACAAAAAAAAAGGTGCAGCATGGGTAAGGGTTAAGCTTAAGGATCCTCAGGAAAGGCAGGGCAATTTCTTCTGGTGACTTATGTCACAGCAAAAGTCAGAGAAACACTGGGCTGAGCTATACTGAAAGTATATAAATACTGAAAAGTATATCTATATATACTGATCCAGTATATATTTTTATATATACGTATATACATTGAATATATAGATCGGGAAACAAATGTTGCCTGAGATGTGCCTTGAGTTTTTCACACAAAAGAAGTCCCGATATTTAAGCTCTGGTTACCTGTCATATGCCCATATCTAAGGAAGTCCTCTGAAAAAAAAGAAAAAACACTATATAATGAAAAATTAAACGCACTTCATCAGTTCAGATAAAAAATGTCACAGACACTTCTGTGGCAGACAGTTATCCACCTTAGATCACCTTAAATCAGTGAATATTTGCAAAACATAGTGATTTGAATATACATATTTATATGACTATATTACATTGCTTGACAGCTATGTAGTGTTCAGGACTTTTAATGAAGTCAGAATGGGGAGAAGATGTTTAAACATTCAACAATGATTTTCTGTAGTCTACTTGTAGAACCGTCACTTGAATGCAAAGATTCAGGACTAAGAACAGATTTTGCAACCATCCCTTCAATGTCTAAGGCATCTATCTCATCACATAAAGACCAATTCCAGTAGAAGTTTAAAGATTCCTCCTTAAATTGACTTCAAAACTCGTCCCATAACACTCAACAAACTGTAGAGCCATTAAGACACTCTACATTATACAGTATTGATTTCTTTAATATCCATATAATTATACTGAGATGCAAATTGCTAATAAAACTTAATAATCCTCTTGAAAAAATAGCAACGTTAGCCTGAGAACAGGCTTGGAATGCCTAAAGCCATTGTTTGATAGCATTACCAAACCATACGTTAATAATTGTATCGCTTTAGCTGCACACTCCCTGCTGTTTTAGTGCTTAACTAAACTGTAATGTTAAATAGTTGTTGCCTGTTTAAGAAGTTTATCAGACAATATAAAGATGTCTTTGTGATTGTAATTTAAAACTACACATAAATGCACCTAAAAAGTTCCACTTGTGAAGTTATCTCCTAAGGGCTCCGTTTATGGGTATTACCCAGAGTTTAAAGAGAGTTTTTTATATCCCCAAGTCTTAGCTTGGTAAGTAACTGATAAGATAGGCCCTGCTCTCACTCTGTTCTGCTAGTTTGTGGTGGTAAATGGTGCCCCTGTTTGTGCAGCCACTCAGCCTCTGCTTTCTGCATCTTATCCCTCTCGGCAGCCAGGCAGGAGCCAGCACAAACGGCCTGGGAACGGGGCGACACTGCACACGCTGAAGACAAGTCCAGTCCAAGCCTTGCAAATATTTCACTAGCCAAAAATAGCAACACCAAGAAGATGCCAGCAAAGTCGGATCCTGACATGGACTGATGTTTGCCGATACTGCTGTACATCCGTCACATGAATTGGCTGATGGAGCTCTGTGCCTTGCTCTGTCCCACACCCTCCTTCCTGCCAACGGAAGCTGGGCATCTTGTGGACACCTACTTGGGAACTATGCTGAGCAGATGTCACCTCCTCACCAAGGGGCTGTATTTACAGGTTTGAGGAGATGCAAACAGATTTTACTATGGGCTAGGGGTAGTCTCCCTTGAAAGGGAATAATGGAGGGGATAGCTGGTCCATAAAATCCTAAATAACGTGGAGAAACCGTAAGAGCCCATGACTGGTTCAAATGCCTTGCCCTCAGCTCTCAAACTGTAGATGGTAAACAGAGTAGTAACCAGTGAACTCTGAAAGTGAATCACTAGCATATTTTAGGGGGTTTCTAGTGTTCCTGCACAAAATAGGCACTGCAGAGCAGCCTCTGGATGACTAGCAGTAATTGATGCGGTTCCTCCAGTCCTGTGGTGCAACCTGATGGTCTCTAATGAGGGACACTCCATTCCTCTTCCTGGGTGTCTGGTGCTAGAGTACAACTTTCCAGTATAATGAAGTATGCGCACCTGAAAAGTATATATACACTAAACTTTATCTCTCTCCTGCCCCATGCCAACACAACATTGATAAGTCCAGGCAGAGTGTTTGTCCAAAACTCAAGGCTGCTGCCTGCTGGTCCACATCAGCTGGAGAGTTAAACAAGGGTCCAGTACACCAGGAACAACATTCTGTAGCCTCAGCCAAGTCTGCAAAGAGATTATGGGAGTGATATTCTAAAATTAAAGAGGTGAAACACCACAGATAATGTTTACTACTTCGGTGCATGATCACAGGTGAGCACCACACACCCAGAAGTGCAGGAAACTCTGGTAACCAGGTATGACTTGCATCCCTGCAGTAATTCCTGAAGGTGAATGCACCACAGTGGAAGGTGTGACTCTTGTCACATACAGAGGTGTGTCCTGTGGTTGGCTTTCAGCTTGTGAGCTCGCTGCCAGCAGCATGGGCTTTGCTGCATGCCAAGGCTGCCAAGCCCTTGCTGGTACTGCTGCTTAGCCTGCCAGGATGAGAACTGTCATATGTCTGTCTATAGTGTGGTGAGATCTTGCTTCTGATTGCAGTGTGAAAACAAACCAAGAGAAATAAAATAAGTAGCTATACATCCACTAGCTTTTGTGAAACCATTGCTAGAGTAATCACACCACTTAGCATGATTATACCAAAAGCATCATGGAGCCCAAGGAAACAGTTCTGTGGGATACTGAACAGTTTCATCTCCCCCTGGAAAACAGAATTAAACCTTAGTTCATATATTCCACCTTTTAAGAAAGCCTTTTTGTGACCAAGGCTTGGGAAACCACATTGTGCTGCCATTTTTCCTGGCACCAAAGTCTGTGTATGATGCTAGAACTGGACCTGACAATGGAATTAGTTTATTCCTCCCCCCCAAAACCTGCAAAGCAGCCATCATTCACCATAACATGCTGTCTTAACAAGCTGCAAGGCAGAGATAGTTTGCGTTTGAAACAACTGGTGGCAGTCAGTGAATAACATCTAGGTAACCAGAACACCCTTCATCATGAACCTGATACATTTAACAGCTAATTAAATCTGTGTAGGGATTACGCTTTACATTGTATAGTTTTATGGTAACAAAACCTGAGCTTCCTAAGATTACATTGACCAGCTCCTTATCTCTGATGCCGAGATGTTTATCGGCACCATATGTTACGGGCTCCTGCTATGCTTCCCAATGACCTTCTGGGATTTAATCAGCCCAAATGTCAGGGGTTGAGGAGCTGAGGACATATATTATGACATAGAATGCAACGCTCAGACAGGCAGAATAAAAATCCAAAATCCAGGCTGCAGTCCAAAGAAAAGGTCTGTGTTGGTTAACTTCTATCCCTAATAAATTTGTCAATTAGCAAGAACAAACGTTAACTTTGTTTTGCTTGCCCTCGCCTTTGCTTTGTGAGGTCTCATACTGCGAGGTAACAACAGGGTGTGTACTCAAGTATCAGTGATGAGGGGAAGCCTCAGATGATTCACAGTTTGGGAATGTTTCACATTAAAAACAGCAGATTCCAGCTTTTTATCTGGAGGCTATCATGCTACCCAACCATGTTTTCCAGACTTAGAACCATCAAAAAGAGAAGCAATTAGCAGGAAATTTTTGTTCCTGGTTTCAACAGCTCAGTGGTTGTAGCCTGTTTTAGTCACACGCTGCTTTTACAACTAACAAGCACTCTGTCCTCAAAGTCCCCAGGCATGGTGCTTGGGGATAAATATTTCAGAAGAAGACATGGAGGATCATCATAACACTTTTTATGCTTGTGTGAAATACAGTTGCTTATGATTGAGATCCATTAATAAGAAAAACTTAGGCAAGGGCTGAATTTGCCAAGACATTTCCATGCAATGAATGAGATACGTTTTACAGTATCTTTTGCAGAGAGAAAGACCTAGCTGCCATGCTTTAATGCCCCAGCATTTTTCAGGCAGGCTGTGTTTACATTGATAAGAGCTGACATGAGCCATCTTCAAGCTCTGAAACTCTGTATTTCATGTATGGCTCTGCTTGATTCCCTCTGTCTAAACCCACCAGCAGTTACAGTTTTCTGGCAGTTCTGAACAAAAGGAGTCAACCTCATCACTGCTTCTCCCCACTCCTGCCCAGCTGCTCACAGAGATATGTTTGGATCGCTAATCTTATGAGTGTCCTTTCTATTTGCAGCTCGTTGGGCTCAGATCCAGGCTGGAATCTCCCATGCATTTCGTGGATAAGGATGTTGATCCAAAAGCTGACATTTTGCTGCATGGCTGAAGAATGGAGATAAAGCCAGGACTGGTTTGTGAGGTTTTGCAAATCTGTGTACTACATGTCTGTTGTTTCATTTAAAATATCCTTAAAGCATTTAGCCAGACAGATGTGGCCTGACTAAGTTTTAGTTGAACATGCTGTATTTAGAATGCACGAGAGTCCAGGTGTTTTAAAGGATGTAATGGCCATAGTCTAAGAAAAGAATTGTGTTACTGGGTGCCAAATATGTGAACACATTTATAGAAGCTTTGCTTGCTCTTGAAACTGAGTATATTTTTTTTGCTGTTGCTTTTGGGGGTTTTATTAAAGAAGCTAATTTCCTTTCCTCAAGCAGGTGTGTGCCAGTTGCCACATTTTCCAGGTATATTTACAATTATTTGGATCCACAAGAGAGTTTCATTAGCTGACAAGGATTACAAGTGAGAACTCACTAGCTGGGATAGCTATATAGCAACTTCATCAGCCTGCATTATGGTGGACAACTGTTTTAGAGTTACTACAAACACACAGAGAAGCATCTGACTATGTATATGTGGTACGTATTTTGTGTTACAACAAGGTGGAGAGAAAACAAAAATTAAATGTCTTAACTGAACAGTTCAGACCCTGGGGAGCTCAGATCTAGGTCAGATGGACATAAATGACACCTTCACCTCTCTGTCAGCACTCTCCAACCTGTGGCTCAATAGGGTACCATTTCTGCCAGTATCAGTATTTTATGTCCATTGTATAATAGCACATATAAGAACACTTTCATTAAAGGTATTGAAGAATACTTGGCAGTGGAGATACTAAAGAATGTGGCATTGTCTGTTGGGCATACTCTACTGGCTAGACTCATGCCTGGGAAGCAAGGTAAGTGTCAAATATATATATGAAAATACTATTTAGAAACCCTCACAGCAGACCTAGGAAGCCTTTCCCTTTTTTCTGCCTGACCTCCGAGTTCTGGCTTTTCTGGCTGTAAAATGCTTTAGATTCAGGATGAGGAATGAAGAAACACTTGAAGTTTGACATCCCACAGTTTTGTAGCTGGGGCATGCATGCAGTATGTAGAAGGTATTAGTCCTAAATGCAGCCTGAAAAGAGTTTAGCAGTGAGATCTCCCACTTCCTAGACGAGTGTTCTCACTACGCAGCAGCCTACGAAGGTCTTGCTTCAAACCACAATAAACAGAAGTTAAATTAAAGTGTGCAGTTTGTGCTTTAACTCCCCCTTCACTGTGTTTAGCATAAGCTGTTATGATTCTTTGGGTCCTGATACCTCACCAGTGGCCAGTCTTGCACTGAAAATGAAGGCCTACGCAGGGTAAAAGAGGAAGTAAAAAAGCGGACTTCAGGCTTTAAGTGCAGATTTCAAATAAAGGAAGACATTGCTACAGAAAACCAGGGACAACACTTCAGCTACAAAAAGTGAGATGGAACAAACACAAGTGGGAAAAGATGAATAAGGCTTTAAAGGAAAGTGCTACTCCCCAGGCAAAAGCTACAATACAATTGGATCAAGAATTTCCTGATGGAACATAATAAACTCTTTCAGAGGAGATTCAGTCTGTATAAGCCATCTATTCCTCTGACCACTTCTCCAAAGGCACTTGCTGCCAACTGTTAAAATCACTGAAGTTTCTTTACTATAGGTACCCACAGAAATGTTCATAGACCTGTACAACGGCGTAACTAACTAGATCCATTAAATGGCGCTTGAAGTAAGACGCACTCAATACATTTCCCTGTCAATATGTAATAAAATACATGCAAGAAAACCAATCAGATCTACTCATAGTCTCCACCTCTAAATTTCCAGTTCCTTTAAATAATGTGAAATGTTTTACCTATTAAAAAGGTTGTGACCCTTGCAACACTATGGAACACAGTTACAAAATGTGAATAGTACAATATCCATTATATAATATATATTTATATTTTAATATATTACATTTATTTCTACATAAAGAGGCTATAAATACTGCATATGCCTTATATCCATGGTTCCCATCATTTGACATTATAGTAAATATAAACAACAAAAAAATAATTATAAAAATACAAAAAAGAACTCAGTAGAAATAGCTTTACATTTTAAAATCTTGTAGCCTGGATCGTGTCTATTAATAGAGCTCTGGGACTACAAGAGCACAGGTAAGAAGTTATCCAACAGTTAGACCCAATCTCACCACTCAGAGAAGATTGGAGCTGCCATGAAACCAGTCACGGATTTCCAAGAACCAACATCTCTGCCATTGCAAACAGACTATGAGTTTGCCAAGTAAAAGAGTCAGACCTACATATGAGGGAGGGGAGGGAATGAGATGAGAAGGTAGAGGGACCTTAGAATGCCCACCAGGGCAGAGGGCTCCCTGTCATCCTAAATTAGACTACATTGAATTTTCTACCTGTTGTAAAGGCCATCCTGGTGGTATTTTCTGCAGCCATTTTAGGCTAGCTCAGAAGCAGATAGGCATCTGGCATGGGTCAAGTGTGCCAGGGAGGACAGAGGTCAGAGCCATCCTGAGAGGTGAGGCTTGCCCCCGGCACCCTTGTCCCATCACTTGGCTCAGTGCTCTGCCTTCTCCCTACTAACCAACCTCACGACACAAATCTTGCAAGGAAATGGAGATCATGAGGTCTGGTACAGCAACTTTTTTCCTCTGCCAAGGACAGAGACCATCGTCCCCACCTATATTTAGCCCAGCCTATGTTTAGTCTCAGGCTATCGGTGAGTGCCAGAGCCTTGAGCTGGAGGTTCCTTTTTTTGTTTGTGGAGGTGCAAGTAAGGGATAACTCTGAGAAACAAGAAGCCAGTGTCTTGCTGTTTCCTTCCTGGAGTCCAGCCACAATGGGAAAAACAAAAACAAATTTAAAAAACCACAAAAAAAAAAGAGCAGGCTGTGTTATTACTTCGTACAACTAGAAACAGTTAAGTTGAACGTCGTGCCACCGCCTGCATCAGGCAGAAAGAGGCTCGGCATGTCACCGGGGTCCCTGAGGCCACCATGCTGCCTCTACCATTGGACTCAGCATGTCACTGGGATCCCCAAGGCGACATTGGGCTGGCACAGCCCCTACATTGCAGCTGGGGCCTTGTCTCCACAGCCACCAGCATCTCCCAAGGAAGGACCCTGCAGGCTGGCACGGTGCACTTTGGCTTCCAGCTGCTTATGCGTCCTCTTCGGGAAAAATAAATGTCTTTTTTCAATCTCACGGACGCTGTCTTTCTGTACATTAAACCTGAATACCAGCAGCCGGGGCAAGGAAGGCACACGGCGGAGGGAGCTGAGGCCGCTGGCTTTGGCCTAGAGCGGTTGGGAGGCCTCGTAGGAGAGCCCGTGTACGTGGCGCAGTGGCAGCGAAGCCTCCCGGGCACACAGGAGGTCAGTCTCCTCGCTGGAGTAGACAGTGGTGTCCATGTCATCCGAGTGGTACCCCGACTGGTACCCGCTCGTCTGGTTAGAGGCTTCGGACATGACGGACTCATTACTCTTGCTTGGTGCCAGCGCACTGCCAAAAACAAGCATAGACAGGACTGAGAGCTGTGGAGACTGTTTTGGAGGGCAGGTGGACCAACCCTGCAAGCTTTCCGTCACGGCCATAAACAAACCAAAATGGTGTACTTAGCAAAACTGGCTTCAAGCCTTTTTAAACATGCATTTGATTATAAAGAGAGAACTTTTTATATGCCCTGACTTCATTAATGCATGAAACAGATATTTAATTTTATGCCAATGCAAAGTGGTAGTTTGCAACCACAGATGAAATGGAGAGGAAACTTTGAGAGGCTTTACACATTTCAGCTGTGGTGCAATCTAACTGAAGTATACCTTTGTTTGCACTGAAGTTGTCTTGGGAAAAAAAATGAAATCCTAAGAAGCTCTCAGAGAGCATATGTGAGGTTTCAGTTCCTTGAGCACCACTGTGCTTCCTGTGAACTGCACAATGAAACCCCTGTACAATGCTCTGAAAATACACCCAGGTACATCCTGAAAACTCAAGAGTCAGCTTTAGAAAAAAAAAGAAAGAAAAGGGGAAAAAAAGAAAAGAAAGAAAAAGGAAAAAAAAAAAGGAAATAAAAAGGAAAAGAAGAAAGACAATGGGGGAAAAGAGAAAGAGCCCTTTGTCATTGGAGACAGACTCTCACAAATACATTTAATTGGGTGCACTGGCTCAATTCCTTTGAGATGTGGTTGATGCTTTTGCAGCTGATAAATACAGGTCCCTTCTGTGGTGCAGGCTGATGCTCCCAACAGCTGCATTACCTCTTTTGTCCTGGTGCCAGATGGGGATGACCAAGCATCCACTGTACAATTTTTCTTTGTGTTCTTAAAAATATAGCAATAAAAGGTTTTATCTTCTAAAAAGAAATTACAAACCAAACAATCTTCTGACATACTTCAAGCAAAAGGTAATCCTACATGCCACCTGAGCCTTACCTAAAGGGTATTTTCACTTGTTTATCGCTCTCTTCCAATGTCTTCAGCTCTTCAGATGCAAGAACCATCCCACTATCTGTTTGGTTTTCCTGCAAGGGTGTTAGAAATGCATTAAATAAAACAAGATAAATAACCCCAATCCATTAAAAAAAGACATCAAAAGAAGAAAAAGACACACAAGCAACAAATAAACTCACCTCCTGAACAACTTTTACAGTGGTTACCAATGGGACATCTTCAAATGTTTTCACACTCACAGGGCGGCTTTTTCTTTTGCTACCTTGTCGGTACTGACTGAAAACAAAACAAAACAAGTTTTGTGTCCACTATCCACAGCTTGGCTGCAAACAGTACAATGATATCAGAATCCTTTTATCTCTGTACAGAGAAGTTAATCCTTTTGTCAAAACATATTATGCAAACCTCAAAATATCTATTTATTGAAAAGGACAAACAGCCTAGAACATGGCATGTTTCTGACCTTCTGCTCCTAACAACCTTGATCTCTGAGCAAATTCTAAGAAATGGCTTTGAGAAAACAGCTCCTTTCCTCAGTTACACTGGAGGGCTTCACTTCCTGCAAGTTTTGCTTAGAAGTATAATAAACAGAGGAGCCTGGAGCACAGACGTGTGTCTCTTCCTTTGGACAGCACTTCTAAGACCCCTGGCTGGACCCAGGACAACAACAGCAGACTCAGCAGACTGCCGCCCTGAAACCGTGGGGATCAGGACAGGGAGTGCTACATCTTTCTTGAAGGCTCTTCTCCAAAAGAAGCCCTCTGGTAAGGATGATATCCATAAAAAATATTGGACAAAAAAATAAAATTGCTTTTCATGGAGATAATAATACAGCAAACAAAACAGCTACCCTCAGCTTTCTGTCGGAGTGGATATGGAATAAAATGGGTGTTGTCCCAGTGAAACAGGCCAAATTTATGTTCTTAACAGCTAATGAAGAAGAATCCATGGAGTTATAAGAGAAATCTGCATCCATTTGACGTGCAAAGCTGGAGGCAATTAATAGCATCATTCATCTCATTTCCCAGCTTTGAGCTTTCTCCATTTTCTCTTCTTAAACTTAACAAAACCCAGTTCTTTCATGATCCCTGCATTGACCATGTCTTCTGCTCCTTTCACTCTGCAATGACATCTAATCTGCTTCTCACCTTATCCTGCCAGGACTGAAAACATCTAATGAAAAATCTAGTCCACTTATCCTCCTGAACAACCTGACCTTGAATGATGAAAAGTTCATTCCATAACTTGCCTTCTTAGTCTGAAAGCTCTCCATGTCTTTACATTTAATTGTCCACACAAGCACAGAATTGCACGGCCACAGGTACAGTCATCAGGCTGGTGAGGTCTGGGAATCCCAGCCTCTTGATCTGAGTAACCTCCCAGCTGTAGGAGTCCTGCATCTGTTCAGCCCAGACAAGAGTCAGCCTACGTGGGCTACAAAGGATGAGATCATCCTGCTTAAGCCAAAATACTGTACAAACAGGCCCAGAAACAGTGTGCAGATAGATGTCACAGATGGAATCCGACTCCTGTTTCGTGGTGGCAAGGGCTCAGCTGACATCCTGACATATGTTTCCATTTTGTAACACACAGTATGGTTAAAAAAGGGCCAAAAATGCCCCACAGAAAATCAAAATCCATCTTCCATGCTATCCAACAGACCAATTATTCTTCCCAAAAAATGAAACTTGGTTTGATTTGGTTTGTTTTTGACAAATTCATGCTGGCCATTTTTAGTTACTTCATCCTCCTGCAGGCATTTACCGTTACTTATCTGGTTGTTTATTCTGGGATCATTGCTAGGATTCAAGATAACATGATTTAAGGGTTACTCCTTTTCTGTTCTTTCTAAAAACAGGCATTATCTTTACACTTCCTTAAATCTTTACCTCACCTGACTGCTCTTAATGACAGTCTTTCAAGATTCAGAAATTGCATATTTACTTCCTAAGTCAAATATGACAGGTGTTAGGAGATCCTGCTGATTTTAATTCACCTCAGCAATCTAAATAGTATTTAATATTCTCTGTGTTCTCCCTGCGCTCTTTCTCCTCCATCTTTGATTTAGAGATTGTCAGCCTCTTCTTACAGTAGTGTGAAGATTACTTTTGTGAAGACTGAAACAGACACTACTGAACAGATCAGTCTTTCCCACTGTATAGTGAGATTCATGCCTACAAAATCATTTCAGCTACCAGAACAGAAGAATAAAGCCTCTAAGTATGTTTTAAGCTCCCCAAACTGCCTCTCCTAGCATGGTTTCCACAAAGGCTTTTACAACTGTCATACTGTAACAGAAAAGAGGTTCAAAATCTCTTTAAAAGGTTGACAGATTTTACTTCTATTCATAACAGGAAGAAGGGACTGGGAAAAGCCATATAGGAAGGATTAGAAGTGGAAAATAAATGTGATGTTTTCAGTGTTAAATCATGCTTTTCTATGTTTCAAATATTTGTATTTTGTACTGCCCCACTACTAAAACATGAAGTTGAGAGTTCAGCTCTAGGACCATAAATTCAAGTGAAGTGTGAAATGCACTGTGCCTACCTAGTGCTTCTCAACACCACACAAAAATGTCATCCTGCAGTACCCAAAATCATTAGGAACTTTCTTTGGTGGGTGTAATATCAGCAGTGAGGGGGAGGACTCCACTGTGTGGAAACCACATGAAATCTGCCCATAGAGTTCATCTCTGTCCTGATGGTTGTATCAGTCTCCTCTTTCCTTCTCTTTCCTTCTAGAATCCTTCTCTTTCTTCTGACTTTGCAGCAAACAACCCAGGGCTCCCAGCCTTTTGCAGAACTGGATGAGAAAATACCTTTCGTCCCTTACATCCTGTGTCTGAGGTCCTCACAAAGGCCAATATAAGCCCTGCCTAAGTGTATTAGTACAACCTCCTTACTGGAGAAGTTACCTCTGCCACGATACCAAACAGCCTCTATCACTATTTGTCTATCATGGATGCTCGAGCAGCCCACCAGAAGCAAGTAGTGGGCAAAAACCAGTGACAACGCTATTTAGTTGCATTCTCCTTGGCTATCAATTCATGTCCTATTTATCAACATTTCACTTTAGGAAAGGAAATGCTAGAGGGCTTATTAATGACAGCTCTATTACCATTAATATTTTAAGGAACTGCAATATAAGAGTGTGAACACAACTGAATTGAATTGGTAAAACTTTGCATTTGTTCTGGTTATTAAAAATTAAATAACAAATACACTTGCAGGTTTTTTAAATGAGAATACAAAGTCTTGAAAGGGTAAGAAAAAAACAAATTACTAGCCTTTGTGGAGCTAAGAAACTAGATTTTGCCCTCAAAATACTCTGCAGTTCCTTTGTATCCCTACGGAGGAGGTTAAATATGGACCAGGCAGCTGAAATCTCTTCCTTTCATTTTCCCTGCCCCCAACATGAACAAAACCTGCCCAGAGGCCCCAGTAGGATGTCCATCATATAAAATACCTAATTCCTGCTGTGTTGTCATAATGGAATTTAGGATCACAGACTTCCTCTTCCTCCCTACAGGAAGCAGGTGAAGTTGGGAGAGAGAGACCTGAATCCTCTTCCATATTCAGCGACACTGACAAAGGAAGGACAACGTAGTCTTTACCATCCTGTAGAATGCAGTGAAAAAATACAAAAATTAAATAGGCTGCAGAGACACATAGACATAAACAGCTACACACACATGTACGTGAGAACTCATCAGTCCAATAGTGCTACCCTGGTGGAACATTATAACACCTTTGCAGAAGCAGTAATGTTAAAAAAAAGGAAAACTTATTTTAATACGAGCCACCGCCAAGTAGTTTTAGATTTAAAAAAATGAGAGCTTTATATGACAAAAAGCAATAGAATGTATAAAATGAACTTTTTTTAATGTCTTTGAAATAAAAAACGTAGTTTTCAGTAATGTTTGAATCCCAATGACACAAAGAACATGAACCTGAGGAAAAAAATACCTTACACTGAAATAGAGACTGAATTAGACTACAGCATATTAATCAGACTATAAGTAAAATATAGTAAATGAAAAAAAGAATGAAATAGAGATAGCAAAAAAAGGATTTTTCTTTTAATACTTTGGCATCTAATTTGATGTAAACAACAAGGACAGAAAACAAGGATAACTTTTTTTCCCTTCCACTAGTTTGAATTTCTGCTGTAAAGTACGAAGAGAATTAATGGATTATGCATCCTTTGGTAAGGCACATCCACTTATAGACCCCCAAGAAATCCTTTAGTAGATTGCACTTTTTCTCCCTTTTTTTTTTTTGCATTTGTCCCTTCTGGATTACAATATGACACATGCATAATTAGTTATTAAGGATCAGACAGTAAATCATGTTTGTCTTTTATAGTCACGGTACACTATAGTTACATGTCAAGAGGGTCTAAATCATTAGCAATCCAATCATATTAGTTTATGGGCAAATATTCTCAAGGTATGTTCTGAATGGTCCTGCTCTGGCAGGGGCATTGGGCTGGATGATCTTTTGAAGTCCCTTCCAATCCTTAAGATTCTGTGATTCTGTGAATTTACAAGGAGATCCTTTTTGACTGTGAGGGTGTCTCAGCACTGGCACTGGTTGCTCAGGAAGGTTGTGGAATCTCCATCCTTGGAGACACTCAAATCACCTGGACATGGCTCTGGGACATGGGTGGCCCTAGGTGGCCCTGATTGTGCAAGGGGTTTAAACCAAATGACTTCCAGAGGCCCCTTCTAACTTCAGCTAGTCTGTGACTCTGTGATACCTAAGATTCATGCTGTTTTTTAGAGTGGTGAAGAAACACTATCCTTTCTGAATTTTGATATGCACAGAAGACTGGACAGTTTGGGAGGGCAGGTAATTCTCATCCTTAACAATAGATCAGAAAGTGAGAACTTGTGTAATAGGAGAGCATGTGGCCAAATCCATTCTCCTTCATCCGGTGTGTTCACATCTATTGTCCCGGCTTTGTGCCCTTCTGTAGTACGTGAGGGAGCCCCAAGCTGGACAACCTGGGAGAGAGGCCCAGGTACCTCTCCTGGACACAGTGGGCTCTCTTACCATGATGCCTGCACATAGGACAAGTTACTTATCTGCATGGAGCTGCTGACAGACAGCAAAATGCCTGTATCCTCATTTTACATTAAAAGCATTGCACCTCTCATTGTCACACACACTAAGATACTCACTTTGGCATAGTGAGACCAACAGGAGCTACCTGCCAAAATGCTATTGCAGTATGCAGAGAAATCATCAATAGAACAGGGAACCGAGCTTGTGCCAACTACTCTCCAGCAAGACAGCTAAATAATCACAGTGGTGGTGTCATGGGGAGCCCTTACCAGCAGGACAAGGCAGTTTTTGGTTACCACAATAGACCTCTGTGTTCTTTCCCCGCTTTCCCAAGTAATTTTTCTCTGCAAGGTGCCCCAACTGCCAGTCAGTAGCAAGAGTGGTGGAAGAAGCCAACAGCTTCAGCGGACACTATGCAACTACAGGGCTTTGCAGTGGCTGGCAAGAGAGCAGGCGTTCAGCTGGTGGTTTTAGCAAACCAGAGAACACATTTTACGTACCTGACGGACGTTGGCTTGTAGTAAATTCCCTAGGTGCTCCACCAGCTCGGAAAAGGTTGGTCTCTGCTTAGGATCTCCGTGCCAGCAATCCAGCATTGTTTGGTACCTAGAAAGACAAAGCCCATTAAAATACCAGCACCTACTGCTTGCTCCAGCACCTGTTATTATTGTGGGGTAAACGTGGAGTGCCAGAATAACAGTTTCTCTCACACTTCTGGTGTTGTATAGTCTGGTGCTCTCATTCTTGTTCCTTCTTTCAGCCTTCTGCAAAACTCCTCATCAATTTTCACTCCAGGGTATGGTGACGCGCCTAAAATGAGCACAACAGTAATTTAATGCATTAGACTCTTAAATTCTGGGATTAATCTTCAAACAGATAATTCCATATGGCCTGAGTTAATAAGGTAATTGAGAATGTTTGTATGTGCAAACAACTTATGTTTGTGATGGAAAATGATTGAGTAAATGAGGCATATCATCACATACCAAAACTGTATGAAGAAGCATTTCAAGCCCATGTTCTGACATTTGCATTTTTAAGGAAATTTGAGTATTTGATTTTGATGGAGAAAATAAACAGGAAATTTTCAAGAAGTAAAAATTAAAAAATTGCTAAAGAGGATCCAAGAACACTTTGACTGTTTTCTTAAGACTCTATTGTTCAAAATTTAAGATGGCTCAGTAAAGTGACTCACCTAGTGAAAATATTTCCCATAGTAGAACTCCAAAGGACCATACATCACTCTGAATAGTATATACTCTATCAAAAATGGTTTCTGGTGCCATCCATTTTAGGGGTAGTCTGGCCTGAAAGCATTTCCATAAACAAAAAGATATTGCAGTTTAGCAAAACATTAAGTTTCCACAAACCCAGGAATCCCGACTTCTTCTTAATTCTCTCTCAAACAGAGAATCTGAAACTTACATCTCCTTTCCTGACGTAATCTGGGTCTTTGTAGATGTCTCGAGCCAAGCCAAAATCACAGATTTTGACCACGTTATTGTCTGACAAGAGGATATTACGAGCAGCCAGGTCCCTGTGGATGCACTGCAAAGAGAAGTAAACAACTTTATATGCTGCCTGTCGTCATGGCTCTGTCCATGGGGCTGATCTATTTCACATATGTGCTCTCCTGCCCTCAAAGGCCAGATAATTCTTAAAACCTTTCGAGAAAAAGAAACCTCAGAATCAACAGTTACTGATTTTAAGTGCTTTTTGATGGTCACAACTGATTTGGTTCAGGGAGACTTGTGTTCCCAAGTCCAAACATACATCTGTTTATCCACTACGCAGAGAGGGCCTTTGAAGTCAGCTAATTAATTATCCTAAGAAGCTGACACAAAACAGGTTCAGATCTGATTGCCTTTAGATTTACTTAGGTTCACTCAAATTTGTGTTCTCCACTCTCTCTCTGAAAAACATACCACACTAAAATGTTGATTCAATTCCAACACAAACTAATCTCGACTACAGAGAAAAAAGTCCGTGTCTTTACCTATGCAGAACAACCGTTTAGCTAACAGGCCAAAGGCTTCCAAACGCAAGCCTCATTAGCTTGAGTGCAAAAGCCAGGCTCTGAAAGTGGCTGCAGATTTGTATCTAACATGGACTACAACTGCAGATCCTGGAAAGACATGTTTTTGCATATACACACCAACCAGGACTTATGAAACATAAACAAATGTGTGGTTTTAGAGAAGACTGAAGTCTGCTCTTAAACACTTGCTTGCACTCTATAGCAGTGTTGTATTCCCCACTTCTACTTCCTTTGCCATTTCTAATTACTTTTTGTTTCCATACAACTGCAAATTCTTTGCTTTGCTGGAATTTGCATCCTTTGAAACATGTGCTGTATGTATCTAGGATCAAATCACAGAAAATCACAGAAGGCAAAAATGCAGGTGAGGCCCTAGTGACTGCCAGGGAGTTTTTGGCAAGAGACTCTCCAAGGATATTTCCATGGAGTTTCATAGTTGAGCATCACATCTCCTCACACTGCCCTTCCAATCCCACTTGCATAAGTTTCAGGCAGTCTCCCCAAACTCCCTTACTCCAGTTTAGGTCCTGTTAGCATGGATTTGTCTCTATTTCCTTTAATAGTCCTCATAAGTCACCTCCCCTCCTACAACTACTTAATCATCCTTCTATGAATCAGTGACCCATCAACCTCACACAGATCAGTAACATTTATGTCAATAAATGCATGGGCTGTTTCACTCTGTAGTATTAATGATTAGGGCATATCTTAGGGAAAAAAAAATATATATATATTGCAGATGACTGCTAGTCCACAGATGAACATGCTGTTTCCTTCTATAGACCTACAGCACTATTTCCTACAGTCAAATAAATAACATGCCACTCTTCCTGAGAAGTTCCTTACTTTGCGTGAAGCCAAGAACTCCATTCCCCTCGCCACCTGGAAACTGTAACAGATGAGGTCCTCCATGGTCAAAGGGTTCTTGCAAAGGTCTTCAGGACCAGCTGCAAAGAATCAGACCACAATCAAACACGCCCTTTGTCAGAGATTCCACCCATAACCACTTCACAGGTAAAAGTCCATCTTAACCTTATGCCACATTGAACTGGAAGAGCAAACTGAGCCCTTTTTTGTCACTGGTTATCACTAACAACCCGCTTTACACCAAACTAATACTGAGTAAAATAAACTTTGAGATGGTGGGTTATACCCCAAGCCTCCTTGCTTATTTCCAGAGTTCCCACCAGTGGAAAGATTTGCAAAACAATTCAAAAAGAAAAACAACCAAAGCTCAGCTCACAAGTTTCTAAGACAGGAAAGGCTTGATGTGATGTCAGTAGATGAAGTTGGAAACCAATGAGAGGGAGGCCCTACCTAGTCCTAACAGGGCAAGAATATGCCATGGTGAGAATGACTTAAGTTCGGCAAGAAGCCTTTCTAACTTAAGGTAGTAGTGATTTAAGGTGTAGCGACGCCACTGCAGAGGGTATGTGTATCCAAGGGTGGCTTTGAATGAGTGGATAATTCAGGTTTTCTGTTCCTGACAGAACACTTGTACAGTGGGAAGGCAAATCAACCTCTCTGCTAATAAGCAATGAAGCAGATGACATTTCACAATGTTTAACTTCTGAGCAAACATTGAGGAAATTCAGTTAGCATCCTGGTACATCCCTCTCTTCAAGTTTATGCTCTGTGATTTTCTCTGAAGATACTGGGACATTAAATAGACAGATCTCCAAAGGCAGTGCACTAAAAATGCACCTTTTTCAGACAGGACATTACCTGGGATTGAGCTAAGAGGTTTGGGATGCTGAATGAAATAATCCATAGCTTGGGAACTTTGGTCATTTAGGAAATACCCCACACACAGCTTTGAGGGAGCTTTGGGAATCACAAGGTCCCCAATATCCCTCAGCCCCCATCAACACCAAGAGAGGACATATCCTACCATCCTCCTCTTCCACATCGCTCAGGGACCGCTCCTCTACAAAGCCAGAGCTTGCTGAGCTCTGGCTGCTCGTGATGCTGTCCAACCGTCGCTTCAAGTCTGCGGAGACTTCACCAATGTAGTTCTCCTTCCCCTGACGAAATCTGGTGCTTTTTGTCTGGAAATGTAAAGGGAGAGTGGGAGAAATCAGAATAAGAAAGCATGACAGAAGCTTCCTGGGGAGAGGCAGTGACACTCCCTACAGTCTGTGCCACATGCACCACTGAAATCAGGTAAGACAGCCCAGCAGTGGCATAACCAGCCGCTCCGCTCCAGGCTCTGCTGGGCCACCAGGCTGGAGTGGTGACGGCACCGGCAAACCTCATGTTCCACAGCATGGCATTAGCATGCTCCTGTGTCCTCCCAGTCACTTCCCTGAAACATCTCCACATGCTGGGGAATAAATGCACACTGAGGTGCTGGCCTGCTCAATCCTGCTGCCTACCACTTTTGAAGCACAGGTGGATGCTGCTGAACCCCCTCTCCAGGCACTCAACCTTCTCCATCCTGCTACGGCTTTACCTCCCGCTGCTGCAAAGGCTCTTCTGTTAAACCTCTACTTTGGCCAAAACCCTACCAGACTTCAAAATCTGATTTATTTCCTTCTTCCCCTCAGGCACTGAATGCCTCTAGGGAGGATGCCATCACCAAAGACTCCCTCTATTACATTTTTATTTTCTCCTGCTTCGGTTTAGGGACTTTTTTTTCCCCAGTAGGGCTGGTTTTTTCCACTGCTGATTCCCATCCATGCCACTTGTTTAGACACGGGTCAGAACCCTCGTGAAACTCTGCCTCTGCCTTCAAAGCCTCTTGGATATTTGTTTATCCCTTTTATCCCACAAGAGGATGCTGTGAGTTGCCTTTGCCAATATAAAATAGTAAACAATGACTCCAAGGATAAAGAAAAATAAACCCCCTGGAGAAACAAAAGGCAGTTTGAAGAAATTCGGATGTAAACTTGGCAGCTGCAGGAAAACTCAGGTCTACCAATGTGACAGAGGACAGCCCAGAAGCCTCAGCTCCTTCAGCTGTGGGTGAAAAAATGCAGGGTCCTGAGCATGATGCTCAGTGGCCATGCCCTTCAACCAGCAATCTGCTCCTTGGAGGCAAGAGATCCTCCTAATCCTCTCCAGAAATCAGAGCTCCTCTCAGAGGTATCCAAAAATGAGCTTGAAAATGCCATTTTCCATCCTCTCCATCCTTTCAGACCACAGTGCAAAGAGGGAGTGTTGATGGAGCTCCCCTTTGCCAAGGACTTGGGAGGTGAAAAGCTGAACATAAAGTCGTGAGATACACTAATTATATAAGATGATTAACAGCAAAATAAAAGTACAACCTGGTTTAGCAATAAGCCAAGGAGACAGTGGAAAAGATAATCATGTGATACAAGATATCTACAGATATATATAGTGGATATATACACTAAGCAGGGAGAGCAGTTATTTAAGGTGGTCTTGGAGCTCAACTAAGAAAGGAAAAAATTCAGGCTGATAATCAGAAAAAACTTCCTGACAGATATGGCCAAGTGTAGAATAATCTGCCAAGGGAAATAGTGGAAGGCCAGTTCCTTTGCACATTTTAAGCTAACAATAACAGAACAGCCACATGGCGGGGGCCAGGGGAAAGACTAGATGACCTCTGATGTCTTTGCCATCTCTCATTCCCATGAGAAGTATTAGATATTCAGTGTCCCCAAGGACTGCCACTTCAGTCTGCACTAGAAACAGAAACACTGAGTGTGGAAAAAAACCACCAAACCAAACGTTGTGCCGTTAACCTTGACTCCTTACCTTGTATGGCACAAACTCACTCCTCTTGGTCCGTAGGTAAGCTGACAGGTTTCCAAACTTACAATATTCCACAATCACCATGAGTGGGCCTGTACAACACATGAAGCAATTCCTTAGAAAGACCATTTATATCTCACTTTATCTCACAGCATAATTTGTGGCTAGAAATACATCCACGTCAAAAGGCATTCTCCTACCCAGAGGTTTTTAAAAATGCCAGTAAAAACAAAAATCTAATCAAAGCAGGGAAACAATTCTTTTTCTGCTATATAAAGAAGGAAAAATTGCACATGCTTTTGAAAAATTGCACGCCTGATCTCACACGTGAAAATGTATCGTGGTGCGCTTATACTTTAAGTGTCAATAACTGCCTATGGTAATTGACATTGTAAGGATGAGATATACATATTTGAATGAACTTCAGTACAGTTAACCATTCATCTGCAATAAACTGCACACATGATTATCTGTGCATTTTTGTGCAGGTATTTTAAGTCCTAAAGCCTTAAAAGAGGTTTCAGACATAGACACCTTAATGTACAGTCCAAATGTGGTATTTCATGCCCAAATGGTTTCATATAGGCATGCGCTACAACAATAATTTCCATCCTACATTCCAGATACTGGCCATTTCTACTTCGTTATGGAATAAACAAAGATGGAAATATCTATGGTTATGTTTCTCTCAACTACTGCACTTCTCTCATGGAACTTTAAAAATTAAATTCTGATCCCACAGTAAGCCAGCAAGTCTGCTTCCCTGAAAAACTATTATTGAGTTACTTCACACTGAATTTCTTCCAAATTAGCGTGTGCTGCTGGATTTGTAAAAAACAAAAAAAACCCACCCATCTGTCTCTGATTATAAAGTAAAAGGTTTATCCACCCAGATCTGGACTCCGAGCTGCAATCTCCCCTCCTACACACACACATAGAGGCCCCCACAGCCCATCCAAAGCCAGTGAGACAAGCAACAACTTGCAGTTGCAATATAGCCGGTGAGAAGAATAAGACAAACTTGTTAAACTTGGTACTAAACTCATTCCCAACATCTGTTACAGTTGGGGTGTACACTATAGAAGTGGATCTGAGGCACAGAAAAGCAAAGTGATAGAAAACCAAGAGATGGAGCTGGATGTAGAACAAAGGGCTTCTGAGCCCTTATTCCACCTCTGGACCTGTTCACTCCTAGCAGATTTTTTTTTTAGAAGAAGATGATGACTACTTTTTCCAACCCATTAATTTTACAACTTCATTTTCTATGCAGCAGAAATGACAGAAATAGTGTTTTCATGAGCAACTTCCCACCCACTGAGCAGTTACTCACCTCCTGGCTTTGTGCAGGCTCCAAGTAAATTGACCACATTTAGATGATGGCCAATATGAATGAGTATCTTCAGCTCTGACATAAGTGCTCTGTGCTCACTATGGGTTGCACCCTCTGCAGAGGTAAAACAACAGAGATCAGGAGCATCATAGACAGAAAGCTTTTTCCCTCCTCTACATTTTCTTCCATTGTTTTTCCAGCCCATCTAGTGGGAAGTCTTGTTGATTGGGAGCCTGGGTCAGCTATGCTGCAGGACACTGCTGAAAGCTAGGTACACGCATGACAGGGCTAGTTTTCCTCTGCTTTTAAATGTGTTCCAAAGTTTGCCAAGGGCAGAACATCAGATCAGGGACATAAACAATCCAGATTAGCAAACATCTTTTTTTCCCTACAGACCTTTTGAACAGTTTGTACTCTGCCATGTGACTCTCCCAGCCAGAAAGAGCTAGAAACATTGACCCATGGTCATCGCTGGGGTCCACGCTAAGAGTCCAAAGGGAGACAGGTCCAGGGCCAAACATGCCTGACCCTGAAGCATCAAGAAAAGCCTGGTGCCGTGACTGGCATCCCCATCCCACAGGGGCAGAAGGGGAAGAGGAAAAAGCTGAAGCAATGGGGAGAGAGGGGCAGAGGAGACAGCTCTCTGCAGGCTGCCTGAGTACTAGGAAGCTGGAGAGACAGAGCTTTACCAATTTTTATTGTCATCACTGCAGGCTCATCCCATTGCAACAAGTCCACAACAGGTCTTGCCTGCGCTTGCAAGTGCTCACTGTGAGAAACCCCTCTAGCCTTCCCACCCTTCCTCCAGCACAGCACAGGGTGGGATGCAGCCCCCAGCTGCTAACAAACTCATTATGCTGCCGCCCGAGATACATTTTCTTCAGGAGCAATGTATCTGGGAGCTGCAGCTTTTCTGTGGTGAATGAAAGACACTATAAAATGATTTAAAGTGAGTAAAGAGCTATTCAAAACTACAACTCATTTTGGAGAGTGCCTAAGCCACTGTCTGAGGTGGGGATCAATCTCTTCTCTCCAGTAACAAATGACAGAACATGAAGAAACGGGCTCAAGTTGCACCAGGGGAGGTTTAGATTGGACATTAGGAAGAACTTGTTCACCAAGAGGGTTGTTAAGCACTGGAACAGGCTGCCCAGGGAGGTGGTGGAGTCACCATCCCTAGAGATATTCAAAAGATGCATAGATGAGGTGCTGAGGGATGTGGTTTTGTTTAGTCAATGGCCTGGAAATGTTGGGTTAGTGGCTGGACTTGATGCTCTTAAAGGTCTTTTCCAAACATAACAATTCTATGACTCTATGAAAAATGGACATATGCAAACTGCTTGAAGGAGCAAATTTATATTCTGAATCTGAGCAGATCTATAAAGCAATGGGTAAGAAATCACAGTCACATTGCTCCGATTATCAACATGAGAAAGACATGTATTTTCCCTAATCATTTCTTCATGGCGCTAACTATAGGCTAAATTTGTATACACCTTTGGTACAAATACTTTGAATTTTTTTTCTGTCTAATGGTTATAGTATTGGCAATGATCCCTATATTGTGTATTCAAGGTGAAGTTTTAGTCATCATTTTTACCTTTAAGCATTTTGACTGCCACTGTTTTGCAGGTAGCAGTTTTGTCAATCCCAAACGCATCTGCTTCTATGACCTGGCCAAAAGCTCCACGCCCGAGAGGTTTACCTTGAAGTGAGAAAACAAACATGCTTTGATTTATTTGCCTGGCACTGTGGGCAAAAGATGCAGAATAAACAATGACTCCAAACTGAGTTTACGTATCAGAAACTAACAGAGGGCTGACAATAAGAAGAGAATGCATTATATTCTATAGAACCACAGAGCCCACCCAGGGATGGCATGAAGGTAGTCCCGTGGCAAACCAGGACCTAAAACACGCCCAGCACAGGGCTGGCTGCAGTATCACTAAGTGGCTCATGCAGTGCAGACACACCTAGCTTTAGCCGGTCTCTGGGAAACTCCCACTTGCTGGCATCATATGGGAGCCGTTCGCAGTGCTCGTCTATGGGGACTTCATCAGGATCCATGATGATTGACAAGTAGCCAGTCTTCATGTCCCCTCCATTGGCCTGGAAAATGGTATTAGTTGTAGATGCATCAGCGGTGTGCAACCGAACTGCCATTTTCTCACTTTGCAGTGTTTCAAATAGTTCCCAGAAATGCTAGCCGACCATTTCCCTACACCATGTCATCGTGAGTGTCATCATCCTTAATTGCTTGCACCTTTTTGGTTTTTTACAAACAAAAGCAGCTGAAACATTTTCTTTCTCGCAAGTGCCCATTCAATTATAAACAAATTTCTGTGCCCCTGGTTCCAGGCAAGAACGTTAGGGCATGGAGAGAAAAAATGTGTCTGTTGATTTAAGAACAATGGAAAGAAACAACACGAAGGGCCTCAAGTCAGCTCTCATTTTTCATGCAAGACCAGCACTGATAGGACAGTATGAGAATTTTTTCATTACCCGCTTAACGGTCCGGAGGATGATTACAAGAAGCAACCAGAAGAACATGGCAATCACTGCAGTGCCAACGAGGATAATGAGCTCCAGATTTGTTTTCTCTTCAGCGCCTGAGAAGAAATAAATGAATATCTGAGTGATAGTTGGAAGCGCATTGGTTTTGTTCATTCATTAAAGTAGAGAATGGAGGTCCTTGTTCTGAAGGTTCATTTTAAAAGTGCAACATGGAGCAAGGAAACTAAAGCAAAACAAAACAAAGAGCTTGGGGTTTTATGTTGGAATATTGTGCTTAGTTTCTTGCTGGTTTACCCATTGCCCAATTTCTTAGCCTCAGCTTTGTTCCAAGGACAGTATCTGGACCTTCAGCTAATAGCAGAAAGTAAAACCTCACATGTTAAAAAGAAATCATTGTTTTAGAATACTCAAAATTAATGTCTCTTTCTTCAGAAACTGAAACAACACCATCATACAGTAAACAAAGTGCTGTGAGAATGACCCAGAGAACAATTCCTCTCTTGTCTCTTCACATGCTTCATCTAGGGCACGGAAAAATGCAGTTCTACATGACAACATCGAAATAAGGTCTTAGTTACAACATCCTTTTTCCAGTAAAATAGTCTCCAGCAGATACCACTTGAACATTAACTGCAGTGCAGGACCAGCTCTCTTCTTCAGCTCGTATTTGCCACATCATGCTCCTGTATTTCATCCTCTGCACAACACAGATTTTCCTACACGACAGCACTCTCCATTGCATGACCCCAGTGAGATGCACTATCAATTTCTTGGAGTGAAACAGTATGTCTTACACAGATTTCCAACTTTTACAGACGTTCCCCACCCATATTTACCACCACATCAGTTGAAATCTACATTGATGTCAGCTGCAGATAATTTCCACCCCATGTAAACACATTGTCCAACATCTTAACATCCTAATGGGATCTATATAGGAATAAGAGGATATTGCTTTAATTACTGTAATGCAACACATCTGACAACCACCCTGACTTGTAAGACAGATGTTTGTGAACAATTCAGTGACTAAATTTTGCAAATGTGCTAATAATATCAAGGGCAAGGAGCTTTTAGTTGGAGGCGTTTCTTTGCAACTCTTGGTGGAAAATCCATCGTGGTTCTAGCTACTCAGACTGCACACTAACCTGCTAGGATTTACTGTTTATCACTGCAAACTGTATTTTGGTGTGACACCAATAGGACCAGAACAAGTGAGAGATGAGTATCATAAGTCCTACTTTCAGAGCTTAGTGGACTAAGGCTGGAGTACCCTAAACACAAAAATACTGCCTGTTCCTATCACTGAAATGGGACAGCAGTCACAACAGACTGCATAAAGGCTGCACGCTGTTTATCTTAGATCCTGTGACAGCAATGACATAGTTTAAAAAGCTACAACTGTTAAAAAAAATAGTATGAAAATTAGGTTAACAAGACAATAGAGATGGCCCAGGATATATGCAGGTGTAGGTAGGCTCTGTTGTTTGCACGTAGTATAGACTGGCGGAGCCTTCTTTGCAACCACAAGCAAGATAGATTCAGCTTTGGTTGAAAAGCACTAAACACTATAGAGAAGAAGGCATTAACCTCAACAGTTGGGATTATAGTGGCTATGACAGCACCTCATTTGAGCTGGATAGGAACAGTCAGGACTTTTTGCAGATCGCTTGGTATATTGTCAGATCTCTGATCAGGATAAACAGTAGATTTTCCTTTTAGCATTTTCATGCACAATCTGGAAAGAAGCTAACACTAACCTTCCACTGAAAAAAAAGCCACTGCTTTTCTGCATCCGAGGACATTGCAGGCAAGGCAGCTGTATAGCCCTCCATCTTCTTTCCTCACTCGACGTATGGTTAGTGTTTTGTTTCCATCTTTCAAAACAATACCTGGAAAAAATCATTATTCTTAGTTCTGCTATTCTTATGCCATTTTGTGTTAAAAATCAAAAAAATGAAACTCTTAATAGTGAAAATCAGCAGAGTCTGATGAAAGAAAGTCCTTAAGTGACAGAAAATTCACAGCAAAGGAGCGATCCTCACCTGAATCTTCAACAAGGGTTTCGTTATTTTTAAACCACATGATGTTTGGAGGAGGAATGCCATTTGCTGTGCACGACACTTCTATGGTTTCACCAATGTTTGTTGTTTGGTTTTCTAGATTTCCTATGAGTGTGGGTGCCATGGGCTCTGTTGATTAGAAAATAAGGCAAAATTACTGACCATTAAAGAAAACATCCATTTTTGCAGTAGCAGCATTTGATGGCCCAGTAACAGTCTCAAATCTTTTTATAACACCCATAGCCACAATGTTTATGGAAAAAAAAAAATGGTAATAGTCAAGAAAATTTGAACAGCATTGATATAACCTGATTTAGATGGTTTAACTTGCAACTGCTCAGGCTGCTGAGGGAAGAGGGAATCGGTGAGAAATTGCTGCCATTACATTTCTCTTTCCAGGGTCATTACGAGAAGTCTGATATCTCTGGTCCATCAAACATCCATTCAGGACACCCCATGAACATGTGTAGCCATTCCCTAACCAGCCTAGGCATCTAGGTCCCAAAGCAAAGCTGACTGGTTATCAGCTTGCAATGCTGAATACCAGCATCACTTCATGATAGTTTTCAATTATAGACATCACTTCAAACTCAGGACTCAGTGACACAAGGCAGTAACATTAATGCTACAAATAGACACATGCACATACAGCTAGAGGGAAAAGAAAACCAATCTGTTTTGAAAAGTAAAACTGAGAAATTACTGAGCTAAATATATGCCATTATTTGTGCAAAAGCCAGTCTCCTATTCTTTCACAGCACAATGGCTCAGTCACTGTTTTCTCCCTGGTATTTATGAAATGCTAAGTCCCTGCAGCCCAGACAAGCCTCAGACCTGTATGTTTCAACATATGGTCTAAATCTATTTAACAAACTGAGTGTACTATTAAGCCAGTACATGCAAGGCCTGAAGATATCCAAAACTGAGACCACTCCAGTTATTTTCATATGCAGCCACCTGCTTTGGTTCACATTTAAGAGATGTGTACCTTGAACAGTGAGGTGCTTCACCAGACAGTGCTGTGTTTTAGCTTTTTTGTCCTGAGCAATGCAAACATAGTCCCCTCCATCCTGGAGGGAGATGTTACGGAGGATAAGCTCTAAGGTGACATTTTCACCATTAGTATTTGAAACCGTCGCATTCAGCTTCCGGAGAGCATTGAGGTTCTTGCAAACAGGCATGGGCAGCCCTCCAAAAGGAGCCTGAGAAGTGTGAGCAGTCAGTTTGTACCATGAGAGCTTCTCAAAGGTGAATTTGTCTGCCGTGCACTGCAAGGATATGTTATCCTTCTCTGTGAGTTGATTCCGAGGCTGGAGATTAATTTCAAGACCTCCTACAAGTTAAAAAAAAAAAAAAAAGGAAATGTCTATCGGGTTGCACATAACATTAACTTGAAATCAAGTCATTTTTCAAATTTAGGCCTATCCAATTGTAAATAGGAAAACAAAACACGGACAAAATCAATTAATCAATCAATCATCTAAAGAGTATTAAAAGCAATCATTAAAAGCAATCTTGTTAAAAGCAAAACATTTAAAATGGATCAAAGGAAAGCCTGTGTAATGAATACAGTTCCTTTTCCTGTAAAAACTTACAGCAGTCTAAGGTGGTTCTAGTATTATCTTAAAGTTCTTTTTCTGACTTGGATTAAAATAATATTTTAGCATGTGAATATGGGGACTGTTTTTCAGGAAGGCAGAAGCTCCTTGCTACTGGTTTTGAAAATGTTAGTCTTTGCTTTTATAAGACATCTTTACTCATTTTGTGGCACTACCATAACTTCTCTGTAGCTCTTTTAAGTGACTGCAAAAGCCCAAGAGCAACCACTTTTAAGGCACTTTTAAGTCCATTTGCAACCATTTATATGGGACTACCACTCCCCTGATGCCAGCAGAACTAATCACTTTACTGAAGTTAAGTGGTGACTTTGAAGGCTACCTTAGGAAAAGCTTAGGAAAACAAAACATCCTATAGGATCCAAGGATTTTATAAAGGCCAGGAATCAAACAACAGTGGCATTGAAGCACCTATCATTAGTAAAACAGACAAAAGAACATTGGTTAACCTGGTTGTCCTTAACAGGGTATACTCACTGGTCACATGAAAGGAAATAACTCTCTCACTTGACCCAGCTCTGTTTGTAGCCACACATCTATACAAGGCAGATACATTTGCTGCTTGAATCAGGAGGGTGCTCACAGTCTACAAAAGAACAATCAAGTCATTTCATATCACATCAGTGCTAAAGTATGTAGGTGACCCTGACCACCCCAACAGCTCCACAAAGTGCTCTGCAGGGATCTGCATAACCAGAAAGCCCTCCAAAGCACAAATCCATGGCATGGCAGGATCACAGTCCTCTCCTGACATTCAAATTTTTGCTCTTAAGTGTGTAACAATGAGGCAAAACAAAACAAGAAGAAGCGGCCTGCCAGAAGGCAGACTTTGGTATACGTGTTGATAAATACCGCACCCACAACATTTCCTACTCTTCATTCTCTCCAGCTTTTCCCTATTACAGTTAATCGGCAAGGTTAACTCACCTAACTTCAGAACACTAAAAGGTAAGTGCTGAAATCTAAGTTAGTCATATTCCTCAGTGAAGGCTCACTTTAGGTTAGTGTCTAAAAGACTTGAAATTGTGTATCTCTTCCTATTGGCTTCAGCAGGAGCTGGCACAACTGGCTGAAAATAGATCCCCAAGTTTAATGATAGATGAAAAGAGCCTCATGTCTAGCAATATATTTCCAGATATGTGGACTGCTGAGCAGGGGTAATCAACCGCAAGGAACAGAAAAGAGAATTTGCTCACCTTTGTTTTCCCGGCAATGGTAACAACTCGGTTCTTAATTTCAACCAGATTCCCACCCTTTCTCTCTGAGATCACTTTCCATTTCCTGCATGAGTATGGATTGGCTCCTGAGCGAACTTTCCTGAGATGTAAGTAGAGACACAGTCATTAGATATGACCAACATTCACCCTTCAAGAGAGTGGTTTTGTGTTCTCTTTATAATACGATATATTTATCTATAAACCAGATGTATCACTGGCCACGACCTGTATTTTTGGAAATGTTTCTAGTAAATTGCACCCTCATAACCTTCTGAGACCTTTGTGCTCTGTAAAATAAAGAATCCCCAAGCCTAAAGGTGAATTTCCTAATTAATCATCCTGTGTCAGCTCAATCAGGATGCTTGGAGGGATGCAACTATTCTGGGAACAAACCTCCATTCATAAATGGATGATTCAAGTTAATTTAGTTCAAAGAAAGACAGAGAAACATAGAAATCGCTGAACTCCCTACATGAATTTCTTGAGGACAGTAGCCATTGTGTAGGAAGCAACCAGGCACCAAAGGAAGAAACTAGTGGAAATCATTTTAAAAACAACAACAGGAAAGAAGAATGCACGCTTTTTTTTTCCTGGCTTTTTTTTTCTTTTTTTTAAAGGAAATCTGGGCTTATGGCAGACCCAGATAAGGGAAGCTGCGTGAATCTCAGTCAGGCACTCTCTATCATTCCCCAACATCAATCAGTGCACTTCCTCCAAGATGCACTTTCACATAGATAAAGAGCACCGTCACATTCAGCACTTGAGTGTAAGAAAAAATCCGCAAGGATCCGTAATTAGCATAAACAACAAATTTCCTCTGTTTGGGATGGAGTTTAAGGCCTGCAGCCCACAGGGAGATCTGAGGGGAGGGCACACAAACAACTGTGTTTGAAACCCCGTGCGAGATGCCCTTCAAGGAAGCACAGCGGCAACACGACGCAGGCGCTACCGGCTCCTCACTCTGGGTGGCCCTTGCCTCTGCCAACCACGATGACCCAGCCTGATGAAGAGCCATCTGCCTATTAAACACAATAATATTTTCTTCGTTGGCCATAAGTTTTGCACAAGTTAATGACCCTGTACTAGGGATGCACCCAAAAAGCCCACACCCAACCCAAACATCCCTGAGGAGCTACATAAGCTCAGCACTCACTGGGGGCTGAAGGTGCACTCCTCCTCCAGCTGCCAGTGCCAGAGGACAGTGGCAGGTGGTGGGACGGCATAGATGGTGCAGGTGAGTGCCTGAGTTGAGCCATACTTGTAGGAGTCGACAGGTGCCAGCAGCGCATTCTCACCAATCTGTGGGGGCACTGGAGGAGAAAAAAGAAGGTTACACCTCCCTGGCAGCTCCCCAGTGGTGCTGTATGCACACGAGACCTAGGGCAACTGATTCACACCATGCCCTAGTCTGAGAGCAACACAGAGCATCTCTGAGGACACATTGGGAAGAGGCGAACTCATCCCACACCTTGAGGATCAGGCCCTTAAGATGCAATGCTTAGGATCTCCTATAAAACTGCCTTAGAATCTCAGAATCACAGGATGGTAGGGGTTGGAAGGGACCTCTAGAGATCAGCTAGTCCAACCTCTCTGCTAAAGCAAGTCCACCTTGATCAGATCACACAGGAACACATCCAGAAGGGTTCTGAAAACATCCAGAGAAGGAGACCCCACAACCACCCTGGGCAGCCTGTTCCAGTGTTTCCTCACCTTTACAGTAAAGAAGTTTTTCCATATGTTTCAGTGGAACTTTTTGTGTTCCAGCTTCTGTCCATCATCCCTTGTCCTGTCACTGGATACTACAGAAAAAAAGTGCTACCCCATCCTCCTGACATCCGCTTGTTAGGTAATTATAACTGTTGATGACACTTTATTACCCCTTTGTTTAAAATGCAGTCCTTGGGCTCCCACCACCATGCCCAACCATTAAATGCATATTAATCCCTAGTCCTGATCCCACTTCATTGTAGCCTTTCTGCCCTTTCCAAGACCTGCTGTCTTCAAAGCATAGTGGCTAGGCTGTTTCCTGGTGAGCAGAGAGGAGGAGCAGAAGGAGAGTTGCATGGCTAGGGCAGAAGAGGAGGGACAGCCTGCGTGAGACAGGAAGGATGGGCGAGGCGGGACAGGGTCAGGATGGAGTGGGGTGGGGGAGGACTCTGGCAGCAGGGCCAGCAAGAGGGCAGGAAAAGAGCAGGACACAGAGGCAAAGAAATAATACACAGGAAAAAAACCCAACATGCAAAACCACACAAAGCATCACAACACCACCACTCAGAGTCTGCAGTCTCTCAATCAGCACATCCTGGAGCCAGGAGATACAGGCCACCTCTGAAATCTCAGGGCTGAGGTTGAAGTTCTCTCCGCCTGGCCACCTTCCCCACTTAACTCTCCATATGTAAATGAATGGATGGATTTAATCCTAAGAATTGTAATACACCACATTCACCCATGAAAGAAAGGTATCCTTTTTGTACACCACTTACCATTCACAAGCAGGGTAAATGTATGTCTCTTCTGCATCTTGTTGGTAGGGTTTGTAAGGACAACAGTGTAATTCCCTGCGTCCTTCTCAGTTGCTTCAGTGATCACTAGCGTGTAGCCAAGTTTAACTGTGTGATTTGCATTGATGGCTTTTCCATTTTTATACCTAAAGAAAATATAGAGCACTTTGAATATTTTAGAGGTTTACCTTGACTAAGAACTGCTCCGTTTTTCAAACACATTATGTCCTAATTCTTACCACTTAGCCTCTGGTGGAGGATATCCTTTAAACTTGACAGGAATTTTGACTGTATCACCTAACCTGGTCTCAATCACATTCTCCATCCTTTCCAGATGAATAAAAGGACTTTCTGAAAAAAAAACAAAATAAAATGAACTAATGGACAAAAGTGTAAGTGCTCTCCATTTGGATTAGCACTTACCAGATGACAAACAGGGGTCCAGTGCTTATAAAACACAATTGGCTCTAAACTGGAGTCTAGAGAGACAGATCCACCATAAAAACCCTGTTCAATCCCCTACACAGAGGAATGGACTAGTTCTCCCACCAAGGAGTTCTCTAAAGCAGAGACAAGACTTGGGACAGCAGGCCAACTGTAAGACCTAGTGTCAGATCTGCATATTGTATATATGCATATAAAACTGTCTCAATCTGCTAATTCCAGGAAATATTAGTATTCAAATAGTATTAAAAACTACAAAGTGATAAAGTTAGATACTCTCAGCCTCTTCTCAAATATGTATTTGAACCAATGCAGTCTCAGAATACTTTTAAATGATTTACATTTACATATACTTATTATAAGTTAAAAACTTATAACGATTTCATTTCTGTCACCTGATTCACCACCGAGATTCCTTCTGCATCCCTGTAATCAATCCCAAATCTCACAGAACCAACAATACTGAAGTGGAAGATGTCATACCATGGATAATGAAGTAACTGCTGTTCTTCATGTTCATACGACCGCTGGACGCTGCGCAAGTGTATCGACCTTTGTCACTTAAGGACACACTGTCAATGGTAAGGGTGCTTACAAATTTCTTCACTTCTCCCACAGTAGTTTTTAAATCCCTTATGATGGCACGTTTCTCCTATAACAGGCAAAAGACAGAAGTGTTTGAGAATTTTATTGTGATTCCTCCTGTCACCCTTTGCACACTTGTATATACTATGAATTTCTTTGTCTATTACCATCTCCTTTGTCAACATTATAAATGGGGGGAGTGACATTACACTTAAATCAAATTTTCTTGTGATGTTGTCACCTTTGAGCTCTTACATATTTACCTTGATGGAAGGGTAGTCCCATTTAAAATCAATTCCTACATTCAGCTCCGTCCTTACAGTGCAATTGAGAACAAGTTTTTCTCCCACTGCCAGCTCTACTTGGTAGTGCGGGTTCATTGTCAGGTCATAAATTCGGTAGCCTAGAGGAAGAAAGAGGCACACACAAAACAGGGGGATAAGAAGATATTTATTTACAGCACTCAGCACCAAATTTCCCAGGAAGATCCACTGAAACTCCCACCAAAACTCCAGTTACAAAGAGGTTGCAGTGCAGCATGAGGATGGGCATACAAAGGAGCCTGGAGGGAAGAGATATGTCTGCCCTGAGCATTTCCCATCTGAGAGCTGCATTGGACAGCCATGCAACAGGATGTATGCACTTGACCAGAGCCACTCCTGTGGTGGCAGCAGGCAAGGCACCGTGACCCACACAGTTCCTCTGCCTTACACACTTTCTCACCCTTGTAAGACCTCAAACTAAAGGAGGTATATCCCCCTTCCCAGCAGTAAGTAGGAACTTTTAAAAAATAACAGTCTGGCATTGGCAAAATTATCCACAGTTTATTTTGTGCAATAAAACATTTAAAATATTCCAAAACAGAATATTCTGAATGCAGAGATTCTGCAAGAAATCAGGATCTGCTCCGAATCAGAGTGAGAACTCATGAATCTGGTGGAGAAGCAAGAGTTTGCTTCACAGAGTGAAGGGTGGAGGCTGCTATGCCTTCCCGGCAAGCAAAGTGAGACGGCCTTGGTGCCATCTGGTCACTTGAAGTGGTCACTATGTCCTCACCAAAAGGAGAAACAGCAGCAGTTTCAGCTCAGGCTCAAGCCTCTACAAAATCATGATGTTATTTCTAGGTTTTGATGAACAACGGATAAAATATACCAGATCATAAACCCCTGTGAGAGTCGGGACATAAGTCCGGAGGAGACAAGACAACTTGGCTCCTAGTGCAACCCTCAAATCCCCAAGTCCCTTGGTACCTCTCTGAGCAATTCCCTTTCATCTGCTGCCGATAGATGCCTGCCTCTAGTTCCCTTCAGCTATGACTTAGATCCTGGATAAACGGATAAAGTACAGAATCATAGAATAGATATATACATAGAATAGAGTGATTTTAGGAAAAAGGCTTCCATTGTCAGAAAAAAAACCAAAACAAAACAAACCCTGGCATCTATGTAAAACACTAAAAATAGAAGCACTTATCCCAGTGATGAACCAGAAAGAACACAATACATTTAATTTAAAAGTAATATATATCACAACATCCACTTTGCATTAGCTGCACTGTCAGTATTGAATAACCTAGAGTACAACCAAATGTAATTGGTTCAGTATGTTATAGCGAGCAAAGTAACATTGTCTGTAGAGAAAAAAACCACAACAACTTTGGCTTACCTACAACTGCCACTATGTATATCACAGACTGGTAGCTTTCATCATCTATTTTAGCTTCGCAGAAGACCATGCCAGCATAGTTGATTAGATGACTGGGTATAGTGAAGCCTATTTTATTATTCCATGAAATTGATTTGCCATCAGGAACAAATATCTTTTCTGGATATTTCTGTTTGAAATAGGGATAAAATACATAGTCAGATTTCAAAAATCAGATAACCCTGAATTTTCAAGTCCAACATTTAGCATAAGCACAGGGTCCCAGTTTTCACATCCTAACTCAGGCAATCTCCCTGTCACAGGCAATCACTCTGCACCTCGAGAGCCCAGGATCATGGACAAGTACAGTTACAGCACCCACCTTGTCATCACAGCCTGCAAATTTCCCAAGGATGGAAAGAAGTTTTAAAGAAATGCATTTATACTTCAAACAACATATTTACATCCCAATGGTATCAATTAACTCTTAAAATACTAATGGTCTTTTTCCTTACCGCATGTAGAGATACGTTGAGATTTGATACAGTTCCAAGGCATGGCACTACCACAGTTTTATTCTTAGTGATGTATACAATGCCCAGCTGATCACTAACTGAAGTCACAAATGGAGATCTGTAATCTAGGAAAATATTGTAAATGGATATTATTTGTCACGTGATGGCAGAGAAAACCTTTCTAACTGAGTTATTTCCCTATTTCTTCTCAAATCAGTTTTCTCTTCTCTATGTGGTAAAACACTTAAAAAATGAGACTAAATAGGGGGTATATATTTTGAGAGACATCACCATTCCCCCTCTCCCCTTCTCCAAGTTTACAATATCATTATTCTCAAAACAGTTATCAGGAGTAGTGCACACTTTGGAGAATAGCTTCCTGCCACTGCAGTCTTTCTGCCAACAAAAATCTGATTTATCCTAGTGTGATTTTCCTTGCATAAGTATTACAGGAAATATCAGTTAAAAGTAGTGACAAGCTACACTGGCTCCCCCAATGGCAGCACCCTTTTTGGTCGGACAAAAAAAAAAGAAAAGGAAAAGGTAAGGACATGGTTTTCTAAAACAAGCTAATGCATGTACACAATAACATCTTACTTTTCAAAATGGTAACTGTAAATTAACAATAAAAAGGAAATGGGGCTCATAAGAAAACAAGTACAAAGTCATAAGTGCAAAAAGGCAGATGCCTCAATGAATATGCCTACTTAAGCTGAAGGTATAACTTTACAGCGTCTGTGATGCTCAGCTGTGTTGCTCCCAGTACAACTGACAGCCTCAGTTTGAAAGCTTGACTCTTACAGATTAAATCATTTCTACCATCACAGTCAGCAAACGTATATAAGTTTAAGTTTTGGGGTTGGTGGGCTTTTTGGTGGTTTGTTGGTTTTTTTTTTAATGGTATCAGTACAAAATGTAAAAGGCATTGGATCTGTCGTTTTTAACAAATACATGATCTTTGTAATCCTCCCTAATATGAAGCTCCTTCTGAGGTCAGGAACAGCTCTGCATTCATGAGGACAGGCTCAGAGGGCAGCCGAGGAAGTATATGTGCTAAGTTTTGGGTGGAGGAGAGTAGCAGACCAAGTACTGCATATGCCAGGTCAGTTCAAAATCACAGGAAAAACAACTTCTACATTGATGACAACTAGCATACTGACATGTAACTACTCAACATGAAAATTAACAGCTTCATAGGGTTAAAAATTCTAAGATTGACACATTTTAATGTCCAAACTGTTTTGATATACTTCATATCCTTTTCTTTCTTGAGGCTAGGGCAAGAGCCACCTAAGAGCTATATAAGCACTCACCTTGAACGTAGATGTAAATGGTTGTAGCTGCCTGGCTGTCCCTGTAGAGGCACCTGTAGTCTCCTGTGTCATTGCCAATGACTTTGAGGAGAGTGAGTGTCTTGCAATAGGGGCCATCACTGCAGTCTGTCACAGAGATACGCTTCTCAGCAGTGCTCTGGTTGCTTGGCCAGGACCACTCCAGGGGTCTCTGACCACTGGGAAATAAACATTAGAGGAGTGTGAGCACGTGCAAGCACCAGCACCGATGTGAAGGTGGTGAACCCCAGCACAGCTAGTCTCTGGCTACGGAGAGGAGTGGGCTTCACTCCATCACATGAAGCATCAAGCCACATAGGATAAATTCACAAAAATCCACCTATTGTTAATATCCACTAGGAAGACACTAGAGATTTACATCCTGTTGAATCTAAGCGACACAGTACTCAAAAGGGAGCATGAAGAGCATGGCTCACCAGTGGGCTCCACCAGGAGCTGTCTGCTGCTTCCTCCTCCTGGCCGCCCTGCTCTCCCCAGCTCTCCATTGCTGCACCCCTCTAAGATCATTTCAAAGTCTGTCAGGGAAAAGCTAGGTGAGAGGTGCTAAAGGAAGGAGGTCCAATGATGGGAGAGTGACCAAAACACCTGTGATTCTGTACAAAACTCACTCACAAATTACCCCATCAAAATCATGCCAGACAGATTTTCCCTTACCTGCAAGTAATATTCAGGGTGTCATTGGCAGTTATTGTGAGGACATCTTTTTGGATGCTAAGGGTTGGCTGATCCAGAGAAATAAATAAACCTGTGAAAACATGTACAAAAACCCTCAAATCAACCCAATCACGAAAGTAAATGCTACTCAATCGGAAAAGCATTACATACAGGAATATGCAGCATGTTTTAAGTGGACGCTTTCACATCACCTACTTAACAGTGAAGGGTAAATAATGACTTTTCACACATCCCAGAAAGTTCAAAAACTCTGTCATAACAGGAAGCAAAGGCAGATGGTCAGGAGCTAGCTGCAGAGCACTACAATTCAGCTAGCCAGGGTGGAGTTCCTGTTTTCTTGCGTTGCCAACTTCAAGGTCTAATAAGAGGATGTGGGACATTGAAACGAAGTGAACCTTCATCTGATGATCTCATTCCCAGGGGAAAGGGATTACCAACTTTTCTTATAATATATCTAATATACGTATGTACTTTGAGACTGCTGATCAATGAATTATGTGGAAAAACTATTCTACAGATTGCACTAATTCAAGATCCCGTAAATTTATTTTATCCTGTGATTTTCTGAGGTTACTTCTTTCCCTCTAAGCAGTTAAGCAAAAATCTATTTCTACCAGACTTTATTTTTGTAAGAGCTTGCACTTGTGCTTGTGCAGCCTGGAATTGGGGTGCCAGTGCTTGCTCTGAGGCAACAGCCCAACTTGTGCAACATTTGTGAGTGTCACAGGGAGAGATTTTCAGTCCACCTTGGCTGCTCTGATCATCGTCAGGAATCCTGCCTTACTGGGGCAAGCCAGCAGCCCCAACTGGGCCATCTTGGCCAGCTACAGTGGGCAACCAGAAAGTGTGGCCAGGCTGGGACCTTCCCTATTTCCCTAGTATTTCCCTGCACTTTAATCACTGGCATCAAGAGTGGGTTATTCATTGATGACGGGTTTCCCGCATTTGGCTCCAGGGACGTTCTGCTCTCGGAAGCGACAGCTGATACTGGAGCCAAGCGAGCAGGACACCATGCCGTAGCACGCAACCCTCTCTAAGGGGCCAGCACTAGCCAGTCTGATAGGAGGGGGCAGGAGGAGAGGAGAGGAAAGGGAGAGGGAGAGGGAGAGGGAGAGGAATGGAAGCCTGTAGCACTAGGTACCCCGTCCAACCCGGGAACTCGCACTGCCTCACCCTCTCTGCCAACCCTGACGACCCCACGGGAAACACGCACCCGTGGAGTTCCCGGCACCCGATCGTGTCCGCGCCCCCTCTTCTCGAGGCCCCGTGGGGATGCCGGACGCCGGTGGCTCCGTGACAGACCGAACCCAGGGCTTACCGGGAGCCAGGCACAGCAGGACCGCCAGCAGCCGCGCCACACCGTGCTCCATCCCGCGGCCGCCGGGCGCTGCGGGGCGTGAAGCGAACCCTCTGTCCGACGGCGCCGTCGGGCCGGCAGCCGAGCCGAGCCGAGTCGAGCTGCGCAGAGCCGAGCTGAGCGGAGCCGAGCGGAGCTGAGCCGAGGCGATCCGTACAGCGCTGCACCGCACGGCGAGGATGCGGGACCCCGGCGAGCAGCACCGCCCCTCTTGTGCCTGGGGGAGGGGCTGGTCGCTGAGGCTCCGCCCCCCGCAGCAGCCCCGCCGCCGCCGCAGGGCTCTGCGGGATGCTGTGGTTTGGGGGGCTCAGGGAGCACTCGTCCCTGTCCGGCTGCGGAGGGGGAGGACTGAGGCACAGCGGCTGCCAGCGCTGAAATTCCACCTCGCCTAGTGCTTCGGCGTGAGCTCAACAGAAATGACCCCAGAGATCAACCCTGTGGAGCACGTGCAGTGAGACGCAGCAGTCTTCCTACTATCAGCGACTTCGTCCGAAGCGATTTGAAGTGTCAGCTGGTATCAATGCTGAGTTCACAACTTGGGAACCCCGCAAGCCACATCGCATACACCTACCAGCCCGTCTGGCTACATCACAGATCTGACAGACATCTGCGAGAATTACCCTTGTGTGGTGGTTTAGCCCAAGCTGTGTGCCAGATGCCCACCAAATCATTCTGTCACTCCTCCTCTTAAACTGGACAGGGGTGAGAGAAACATAGCAAGAGGTTTGCAAGTCAAGATAAGGACAGGGGGATTACTCAGCAATTACTGTCACCAGCAAAAAAGACTCAGGGAGAAAAGGTTTGATTTTATTAATAAACAATTAAAACAGAGTAGGGAAAATGAGAAGTAAAACTGAATATTAAAACACCTCCCTCTACCCTTCCCAGTACTCTCCCTCCTTTCCCCCCAGCTGTGCGGGGGATGGGGGTTACAGTCAGTTTATTACAGATGGAATTTGCTGCTACTTCTTCTCAGGGGGGACCTCCTCACATTCCCCACTGCTACACTGTGGGGCCCCTCCCATGAAAGACAGTCCTCCATGTACTGCTCCAGCATGGGTCATTCCCATGGGAGCAGCTCCTCACACCCTGCCCCAACATGGATCACCCACCTGGAGAACAGTTCTTCAGGTACTGACTGCTCCAGTGTGGGTCCCTCAGAGGATCACAAGTCCTGACAGCAAACCTGCTCTGGAGTGGGCTCCTCTCTCCCTACAGGTTCCCACGTCCTGCCAGGAACTCGTTCCAGGGTGAGCTTCCCACAGAGTCACAGCCTCCTTCAGGCATCCACCTGCTTCAGTGTGGGGTCCTCCATGGGCTGTGAGTGGATCTCTACTCCCCCATGGTCCTCCATGGGCTGCAGGGGCACAGCTGCCTTCACCACAGGTCACAGCGGCATCTACCTTCCAGTGCCTGGGCACCTCCTCCCCTTCCTTCTCCACTGACTTTTGTGTCAGAGATGTTCTCACATTCTCACTCCTTTCTGCTGTTGCTGCAGTTTAGCACCAACGCAGCAACTTCTTCCCCTTCTCAAATACTTTATTCACAGAGGCATTACCTCAGTCATTAATTGGCCAGGCCTGGGTCAGCAGCGGGGTCCATCTTAGAATTGACTGGCATTAGCCCTATCAGCTACAGTGGAAGCTTCTGGCAGCTTTTTGTTTAAAGAAGCCACCTCTGTAGACCCCCACTACCAAAACCTGGCTCAGACAAAACCACTGCATCTTGCCATCCCCTAACAGCCCCATCCCTCTCTCTGGGGGATGCTGTGCAATGGCAGTAATCATTCCCCTCACATTTTTGCCAAAAATGACCCCCCTAACTGGAGCTATACCTTTTAATAAAAATTATTAACCAGTGACTGTTGAAAGAGCAGTTCATGAAGTAGGCCTTTGGGGAAAACAAACACAAGGTTGTCTTGTTTTATCGGTACACATAACCACAAGGCCTCTGGGGGAAATAAATACATCTGCACAGATAGATAAGTAGGTAAACAGGTAAATAATCAGGTAGAGAGAAACACACAGCTATGTATATAACTATGCATGCACATACATATATGGACCTCTACATGCTACATTGTTATTTTTCCCTGGAAATCTGCTTGTCTGCTTGTCCACAAATGACTAAGTTAATGAAGCAGTGATTTTATTTTGCATACTATGCAATTCCAGCTGTTTTACTGTACTGTGGGATTAATGTAATTTCCTTTGAAATTACACCCCAGTTACTTACAGAAAGATGCAGGGAGTGGGAGAAGCCAAATTTCTGTACTGATTTTTCCCAGAGATCCAATAAAATCCATGAAAAATCAAAGAAGATGCATGTGGTTCAAGAGGCAGTAAGTTAGCAGCATGCAAATAAAAGGTGTTCTTGCCATTCTTATGAGCTCTTAAACCAGAAAATTGGTAGTTCTTATTATACCCCCATCTCCATCATACTGCAGGTCAGGTCATCAGTATTTCTAAGTGATTTTGGGAACTCTTGCAGTGATTACTAAAAAACTGACTTTTGCCAAGACTAGATGGCACATAGAGGTTATGTGGCAGTGATAATTACCTAGTGAGAACCAAGGGTAGTTACTGCTAAAGAGCCAGTTTTGATAACTTTTTCTGTGGTGATGCTGGGTTTGACTACCAAATTTTTATAGCACATGGATGGCTTGCAAGAACTGTTTGCCTTTACAGCAGTTTAACTAGTCAACAAAACAAATGAAATTATAGGGGTAAGTAAAAAATATTTACATTAAATTATTACAAGATCCGTAGAACATGGCAAAGTCACTGGTAGCTCCCTTCAGTGCACTCCTACATGAGCTTCCAAAAAATACAATTTGCAGAAAATATATCACTATGTTGATTTTAAGAAGCGATTTTTCTGGAGTTTAGTCAGATAATGTGCAACTACTGCTACTACAGCAATACCACTTAGACTCTGTTTTCATGCAGTCATTGCTGTGAAGTGAGCGATGTGGAGTGGTATGGTTGGTTGCATTGTTGAAAATTATTTTGGTGCCTGAGCTTTATGGGAACAAATACCCATAGTTAGCTCTAAGCATATCTGAGCAAACATAGATGAATGTTAGACCTTCTCAGGCCCTTTGGCATTTGCCATCATAGACTCTCTCCTGCCTCCTTCTCACCCAGAGTGTCTTTGGGAAGGGAAGTGGGGGCTGAAACACAAGAACCCAGTACACACATCAAATTGGGCAGCCAGTGGTGAGGAACTTGCACATTGTGAACATTTGGCATCCTTAGGTAAGTGCTCATTTCAAAAGCACAAAGTTTTTATCTCCTGAGTGATCTCAGTGAAATCTCAGTCTTTACAGTTTACGCTTCCTAAATGGGACACAATCCTTCAGTACTTTGCCTCATTGTCAATATAATCTTGTTAACTAGAATAATGCTGCAGGAACTACTGTTTGACTGTATGAATTGCCATTCCTATAGTACAAGGGGCATTTGTGATATCAATGAGCAAACTAGAAGATAGCTTTTTTACACTCTAGATACTTGAATGGGGTCCCAACCCCGTAAACATTTAAGCACAGAATAACTTTACTCTGGGGAGTCATTCTACAGATAAAGAACTTTTCATCTGAATTACTTATATACACAATGTTGGTGTGACTAATCTTCTAGTAAGAGCAAGAAAAACTATACCCAAGAATCACTGGAAATGGTAGGTGTCTGGGAAAAGTGAGAGCTAGAAAAGATGTGAGATGACTTTACTGTCACAAGATGCATGGTATCATATGTGCTTTGCTACTCTTTCTCTTTTGAGATTTGATGGGGCTTATCAAGTGTATTATCACTGGATGATGCCATAGGAAATCTTGGAGAGAAAAATTGATCTAAGCACAGAAGACAATCAACTAAAGTCCAGGTGAAAGACTAAGTACATTGCTACTGTGGTAGATATCTGGTTACAAAACCAAAACCCCAGTGATTCAGGTGATGGCAGCTTCCTTATCCAGCCTTTTAGGCTGCAATCTATGCACAGCCTTTGTATCATCCTTTAGACTTTTAGAGTGTCTAGCATAGCCCAGCTTGCACCAGAGACTATCAGTGCTGATCCATGGGATGCTAGTGAGAGAAGACAAATACACTCATGCTACTGAGTGAGTATGGGATGGGATTTCCTTCCTCCTCAGAGACAGTTTCAAAGTGAGAAACTTCCTGGAATTCCCAAAACAACATACAATGAACTTCTAAAGCTACCCCATCCTCTTTTTCAGCAGCATCACTTGTCTTAAATAACAGGCAACACTGTCATTTCAAAACTGGCTTAGTTCAGAAAAGTCTGCCCCTGCTTTGGCCAGATAATGCCAGCAAAGAAACAGTGGCTGGAAGAAGCTCCAGGAACTTTAAGCCTTCCTGCCACACAGTGGGATCTTGGCTCACTGTGGAACCACACCTGGAGATTTGCAGAACTGATATCTCACAGACAGGGTGCAATCAGGCCTCTGCCATCACTCAGTGTTTCGTTAGATGGATTCCCCGCTCACGCAGCATCCCCAGAGCCCTTTGGAGGGCAGCTCCCATCCTGAAATCAGTGTGTTCCCAGCCCCTGGGGTTATTTTCCTCCTTCTCTGCAGCCTCTTTCAGCTGCAGTGGAAACTCTGTCCATGGATGGTCCCTGGAAATGGTTTGTGTGACAGGAGGGGGCATGAAGATTCGCCTTGGCCAAACAGGGCCAGCAAGCTTTTGTTTATGCATCTGCTTCTCTGGTTCCCAAAAGCTCATTAAATACAAGACACAAAGAAGCAGCAGAGGAAGTGAACAACCCCCTACCCTCCCCTCTCCTCCTGGAACGGTCACGACTCTCCTGGGCTCCCCGGCTCTGTCAGCACCTCCTGGGCAGCCAGGCCCAGCCCAGCCAGAGCAACTGCAGCAGTCAGGCTGCCTTTTGTTTGCTTAATTATTCAAATAACAACCTGAGGGAGATAAGGGCTGGCACCGGGAACACCGAGTGAGTATGTGCTTCTGTGCTCAAGTAGCTCAAGGAGTTTGCAACTAACTGGTCAATGTCCCATGCAGAATACATCAGGGACAGGACAGTCTGCAGTGGGGCCAGTTTGTAGTCACACGTCTGTGCCAAAGCTGGGCCTGTAAGCACCTCAGTGTCTAATGCAAGGGTGAGAGCCACCCTCACCTCTGTCTACACTGCAGATTGCACAGTTCCAACAGCCTGCATCCTTGTAACAACCACTGAAGCCAGGCAGTATGGCCTTAGTGTGGTCCTCATCAGGCGTGCTTCCTTAGTAGACAAATAAACCTTGCTAAGGCAGATGTGGAAGGACATTCAAGATGCCACTGCAAAAATAAAATGAGAAGGAATTAATTTAACATTGAATTATGCCCCTTTTTACATCAACCGCCTTCAAAACCAGAAATAAATTTAGCATGGTCCGTGTGGACATCAGTGAATCTGCTGGTAGCATTGCAAAGGACAAAGTCTGTCCTTCCAGCTAAAAATGAATATCCGTCCCAGGTGAGAACAGGCATGGAAGTAGGAACGAGAAAGCATAAAACCACTCATTTTCAGACAAAGCTGCCTAACGGTAGGGGTCTGAATGACTCTTTTCAGAGTACGCTACAAATATTGAGATTTTGTGGAAGTCTGTCAATATGTCATTTGTATTTGTTTATGTCCAGCTATAAAGAGGAGGCATGAGTTGGGCCTGTGTGACACTCCCAAAGCATTTTTTTTCTAGCTTGGCTGGAATCTGATAATAAAACTGGAGGAGCAGGTTCATTGCTGTCAAGGCCTAGACTAGTCCAATGTGCCTTGGCTATGTCTCTCCACTCCTAGGCACCTGAGTATGGTTGGAGGCATGAGGAATTTTATGGACACACCTTCTTGCACTGTTTCCTTGCCTCTGTCACATCCTAAAACTCTGTATAACTGCTCGTGGACAACAGGGTCCTATGCACCCTCCATTCAAGGAGCTCTTCATTTTTTCCCCACTAAGCTGATTTTCTCCACCAAACCCTTTGTGGTGCAAGGGCTTTGGTGGGAAAAGATAAATGCCTTTACCTTGTCTATGTAGCTGAAGTCTGGAAATTTCTGTCCCACTTGCAGCAGGAAGCAGCTCTGAAGCATCACTTTCTGAGCAGGAAGCAGAGGGTAATTCAGCATCTAAGCCCCTGGATGTGTGGTCAGTCAGGCTAATGGATGGGCAGCTGCTGACAGGGACAAGCTACAGGTTTTTACACAGAATTAAGTGACTTGCAATGGGTTTTTTTGTCTTCCCTTTTTCCTTTTTTTTTTTTTTTAGAGGGGAATCAAAGTTGATAGTCTGTGAAAAAAGTCTCAAAGACTAGGTTGAAAAAGCTACTGGAGGACAAAATCTTTTTTTTGAACAGATTATTGAGGTTGTGTGGCTCTCTCCTCTCCCTTGAAGAGATTTATGTCTCCCAAGAGTACGCTCACCTTCATGCTGCAGTAATAGAAAGCAGCATCCTCAGTCACTTCATTCACATCACAGTGTTTTTATCATGATTCTCTTAATATTCAGTAATGGAGAAGGAGAACAAAGAAGTAAACATCACATTGTTCACAAAGAGGGTCCTGTTGGAGGCACCTAGATTCTGGCACTCACACCTGCAAATACTGAAGGATTTTGTTTGATGTAGAACAGTGCTGCCAGGGAAACCTGAAATGGCCATCTGCTATAGTATGGTGCCTAAGGCTTGCTGCTAGCCTGATGCCAGGCCTTATACTGGTGAATTTCCCCAGTGGCAGAAGTCTAACTGCTTTGAAACAGTCTGACAACAATGTATGTTGCTGGTTTGTTATAAAATAGGGAAAAGTTATGAATGTATCTGACAGAGCCAGGCTATCCAATGTAATCTTACAAGTCATTGTGCTACGAGTAAAAGCAATACACTCCAGCTCCCAGGAGGTTTGTATCTCCCATATCACGTAAGGAACAATCTGAAACTGAAGGGATTTGGGTTGTTTGTAGCACCTTTATGCCATGGAGGTGCCTTGGTGTCTGCTCAGGATTTTCTCGTGTTGTAACTTTTCACTGGTGAGGGCTCTAATGAGACATCTCTCCTACAGCTTACCACTTTTCAAATGAAATATTTATGGACTTAATATCTTAGAGATATTTGACCACTGTTCAGTTTGCTTGAAACTGGCAGAAGGGTTAAAAGATTATGAGTCAAGAAGGTAGAAAAAATAAACATAGAGACATAAAATGTGATTAAGTCTCATTTTCCTAGGAAACCAGCTTAAAATTTACAGCTCACACCAACTGGAAAAAAACTACAAGCACTTCATAGGACATGATTAGAAATTAAAACTAGGGGCAGTTCAAAAGAGAGGAAAAGGCTGTCAGAAACTGTGAAAACCCAACCTACACGGAAAAGCTGAAAGATTTGAGACTGTTCAATGTAGAAGAAGAGATCAGACAGACAGGTGTGATAACAGCCTTCCACTGGGGAAAGGTTGGAGGTCCTTGATCATTTATCCTCATAGTCACCAAGGGTAAGAGAGGAAACAGCGAGTCTAATTTGCTGGATGGGAGAGTTATCTCAGATAATGTGGAACATTTTCTGACTTCCAGGGCAGTTAAACACTGGATAAGGTTGTCCAGGGACTGGCATCAATTGAGGTATTTAAGATCAGGTCTAACAGATCTCTGTCAGGGATGAAATTTAATTCTGGTTTACGATAGAAGTAGATATTAGATAGTCTTCTCAGTTTTATTCAGATCCCACATATTCATAATGATGTTAAACAACTCTCTTTTTGGTTTACTGTTCTACTAGTTCAGCTAGTTCATACTCTGTTCAGATTCCTCTTCCAGGACATAAACTAATCAGGTTTGAAAAGGATTAGGGAGAATGTCTCAGCTTATTTGCTTATCAAATTCTTCTACAACAGAGGAGTAAATCACCTTTCAGCAATCTAGGGATGCAGACTATCTTAATTCTTGCAACCAGAATTTCCACCTCAAAAACAGAAACCCTAGCCCAAACCTCTGTTTTTTACATATCTTGCCTTGGTGAACAAGCTGACTGATTTTTTTTAAATCACCTGATTACTTTTTTTACACCTCTCATCCAAGTAGAAATGATATAGAAAATATCATACTGCCTTGTCCTTGTTTTCTGCTGTGCCTAAATGGATCTTCTGAACACTTAGTGCAGCAGTGTGGCTCACAAAAGAAAAGCATCAACAGGAAGGGAAAGGAAGTGACCAGACACTGGCTGTGTTCCCCATTGGGTTTATCTCACCAAAGACTGTCAGCAACCAAAGGTTAAAAAATACATTCCATTTTGTTTTCTGGAGGGGGACACCAGAAGAAGCCATGCCCAAAATTCATAGAATCATCGTTAATGACAAAAGGAAATATTAGGACATGTAGTCCGACCTTTGAAAACTTCAGGCAACACAGAGAGCCCACTGGGACACCATTTTTCATTATTTAAGTGCAAATTCCACTAGAAGAGAAATATTTACTATCAGCTTGATCCTGGCTGAAGTTAGACTGAGATGGTGAATAGCTGGTGAAAGAATCAGAGCCTGCACATTTTCCAGGAGGATTTTAGGATTTTATATATAGTAGCAACCTGAGGACTGTGTTGAGGTTATTGAAAAAAAGACAAACAGTAACTGCACAGTCATATATATGGGGGCTATAACGTACACATATACATGTATGTGCATACATATCTGTACTTTGTGGGAGGTCAAGAAGCTAGCAAGAAATCTACTAGCATAGCATTTATTTACTACACGGTAAACATGGCTGATAAACATTTTGAAATAATTTCATTTCACTGAATTGCTGATTCAGTGCTTGTAAGAAAGTAATTACCATTCCCATCATTTCAGCTGTGGGAGCAAACAAGGTAACCATTCTCTTCCTCGTAACACTCATAGCAAGCAATGAGAACTCCTCCGAATCAGAGGGAGCTGATTAAGGCTAACAAGGCAAAGGAAGCTCTAAGGAAAGCCCAGGCCCTTGTGAGAGACGGGAGGATTTACTACAGACCCATCCTGCAGCTGAGGGAGCAGCTTGGTAGAGTGCCCAGCTCCATTCTTTCCCATCATTGAGATCACATTTTCCAGGCGAGCTCTGGATATGAAACATCACAGAAGAGGAAAACCAGTCCACAGGAGGCCATGTGGTGGAGTGCTGCCAGGTTGTCCTCTGGGGCGTTGCTTTCTCTGCAGAGGTTATAATTCGGTGGTAGCATTTCCAGCTGAGACTAGCAGAGTAATGCTGGACAATGGAGAAGAGACGAGACAGCAATTGAGAGTCCAAGAATGACATGGTGCAAGCTCCACAGGTGCAAAAGTAGGCAGGGATGGCAAGTCTCCAGGACTAAATTGGTAGGAAGGACTTTCATCTGAGGCCAGAACTGTTGCTCTTAGAAACAAGTGATGTAAGTAACAATTTAGGGTGAAAATCTTATAGGAATGTTGTGGACCTCAGATTATTTGGTTTTGGACTAGTGACCATAAAATGCCACAGGATGAGAGTCAGCAGGAATTCTCCATATTCTCCTGAAATTAGACCCTTTATTGTAGGAAATACTATGCCGTCACAGAAATTTTAGCACCATGCACCTCCTTATTCTTTGACATCTGCTGACAGTCGTGTGCCAAGAAAAAGGTAAGTGAGCAGTTCAAGGAAGGAAGACATTGAGCTCAGGGTCACTGATACCCGCCAACAAGACTCATTTCATTTTAGATTACTTAGAAATACAGGAATATTTGTTTTATAAAGGGTGAGAATTTATGCATAGAATTGCCATATCTAAATTCTTAAAAATAACTCTTTTTTTTTTAACCCAGAAAATGTAGCAGCTGGAGCCAGTGAAGAACGAATCTTTCTGACATCCACAGATTTATGAACAGTCACTGTGTTGAATAATCTTCTCTGTCTCCTCATTCCTTTCCTTCTGACTCATCCACAAAGCCATTCACTTTATTCACACAGTTTAACTGCAGATTTGCTACCTTCTTGTCATCATTTCTGTCACTAGACATTTTTTTTCATGTGAACCTGTGAAAATATTTTGATTGAACTGGTGCAAAAATATTTCAGGCAAATCCAAGGTATGGATGTCAAAATATGCTAGGAGAATAACACACCTACTGATATATGATATTATCCAGTTATTAAAGGAAGTAGGTGAGAAAATATAAGCCTATGGTTTCTAGCTAGTAAGGAAAAAAAAATGACAGGTCCCCATTAAAAGCTGTTAAAAGGACTTTGCATTCTTCTTCCCTTCCTTAATCCATTTAACCTACAAAGTGTGACCCCGGCCAGCCAGGAGAGCACGGATAAGTGGGCAGGTTTAACTACACTCGCCTGGTGCAGTCAGTGAAAGTCATTTTCTGTAGCCTCTAGCCTTCCTCTTGGATAGGCATGTCATCAGGAAAACTGAGTCCAGGCTCACTACTTTCTCTTCCGTCCCTTTAGCTCCACATGTTTCCTGACCCTTGGCTCCTCTGCTGAGAGGGCTTGCCACCTGCACACCAGCTCTGTTAGCGCAACCACATCCTGTACCTTCCTCATGTCCAACGTTCGTTATTTTCATTGGCCCATGTGATAGCGGTGCATTAGGAATGTGTTTGAGTTCAAATCATCCTTGTGACTGGAAAACAAAGTAGTGTTTCCACTGCAATATGCAACAGGGATATCTGAACAGTGAAAAAGGAACCAACATGCACGTAGCATCGCACTTGCTGCCTCTTTGGGTAGAATGAAGAATGCTTCATGGGGACAGGGACTTTGGCCTTTACAAAATGGCACACAGAGATGACAGTACATGTGACAAAGCAGATCCATTTTTCCAAATGCTTCTGCCCTCTTCTTCCAAGGGAGACAATGCTGGGAGTCCCAGGGAAAAAAAAAAAAAGTCATTTTCACTTTCTCAGATATTTCCAAACCCATTTTTCCCTCCATTCTTTTTTTCCTAGTATTTTTCCAGGAAAAGCATCTCTCCTTATGAGATGGTTCTTCTGAAAAAAACAGAAGAGAATAGCCTCAGCTGGAGGGTGAACAAGACACATCGTCAAGGAGGTCGTTTAACAGAGAAACAAACCAGCCTAAAAAGACAGAGCCAGGAGGAGAAACGTCTCTGTTCCCAAATGTTCAGGCTTGGAAGAAGAAAAAAAAATGTCTCTTCAGTCCCATCAGAGTTCAACATTATCTTTTTCTTACCTTTATTGATCCAGCTCACAGTATGGCTGCTAGCTTGGTGCTACAGCAAAGGAAATTACTGCCCCTTTGCCATTGTTTGGGCTGCACCATTGAAGGACAGTGACTGAGCAGTGGACATGGGTCCTCCCAGATGAGTCCCCAGTGCTGTGTTCCCCAGGAGGACAAGGCAGGCCAAGGAGTAGCACAACACTCTCTGGCTGCATGGCAACATTGGAAAACCACTGGAGACCAGAACATATGAGTGAGGGCTTCAGTACAAAATACTCCTTTATAGTTACTAAATTCAGTCCCTCCAGCCCTGTCACCAAGGCACTAGGACTGCATCTCTCTCAATTCTGAGATAATCTTCTCTGTACTTGTGTCTACACATGGACAAAATAAGTTTCATAAATGAAGCAACTGGATTCAGAAGGAATCCAAATCGAGCATCAACAATATTTTCAAATCCAAAATAATTCCATGTCTCTTTTGTGCCAACTGAGAATGGGGAACTTCTAACCAAAACCTAATTGGTCTGAGAAATCCTACTGCTCACAGCTTGATCTCACTGTGAGGCAGGACTGGAAGTGGTCTAATATGTGCTGACTTGCTGTTTCTTCCATGCTCAATTCAAACCAGGAAATAAACAAAATAACTCAACCTCTTGGGAGAGATTTCCACACTTATGTACCTTTAGCCTGTTGTCCTAAGGAAACAAACTGTGCCATCCCATTGTTTGTCCATCTGTAAGTCCCACAGTCCTTATGATCTTTTTAATTCATTGGCCAATTTCAATCCCACCAGAAGGGCTAGAAATAGCACAGATAATCATGTTTGTGGAAACTGGCAGATAGACCAAGAAGAAAAACTCAGTTCACTATCCCTCTAGGGAACAGGTAATCACTTTGGCAGCAGCCAGACAGCTAAAGGGCATACACATATCAGCCTGCCAGTCGACTTGTTCCTAGCTTCTGATTGTCTGTAGCATAGGTACAGCTCCATCCCAGTGGGCATAGAAATAGGCTTGGGAGTACAGGTCAAGTTGCAGAGACTACTGAGATGCTCAAAAACTTGATCTGTTAATGTGTTACTATTTTCAGATCTACTTCAGATGCCAAATGCCAAAGCATCTTGGGTTTACTTCTTGTACAACATAGGCCAATGCCTTCCAAAAAGAGACCATGTTGCTTCTGAAGGAACTATGTTTCTGTTAGTCTGGTTCTGACCTCCTTTGCACTGATGCAGACTGGAAAACTCAGCACGAACAACCTTCACTGGTTAATGTTATCATGTCTAAAATGCCACTTAGAACTAACTCCTTCTGAGAGTGCCAAAAGACACATCAAAAAGCCCCAACATTTCTGATAGACTTATTCAGTCGTATACTCCTTTTGAGAGTAACCCAAATTCAGTAACCCTTAATTTCTCTGAAGATGACCATGAATTTGGCTCAGAGTGATGAAAGAAGAAATGCTAAGTCATTCTTTATCTGAAATATGATCTTCTGATTGCAGAGTATAGGGTCCTCACATGGATGCTTCCACCAACCAGTAAAAAGAATTTCACCTTTGAGCTGATGTCAGATTTATTTTCATAAAAACAATGGCCAGTGTTACATGTGAGAAAGTACCTCTGTGAAGAAAGACGCTGACTTTTATCTGTCATGAAGTGTTTGCACAGCCTATAGAAATCAGTTGTTTTTCTAAAAGGAAAACCATTTAAAATTTATTTAAAATCAAAACAGTTTTAAAAAGTTATGTTCTCAAGGCAGAAACACATGTTTGGAAATTGGCTACAACTGGTTTGAATGTATGATAAATTTATTTCCACCCACAGAGTTAATCTAGATTTCCTAAATATGAACAGGTTTTATTTAATTCTTAATGGCTGGCTTTCATCAAATGCCTACTTGTATTCATTACGTTTATTGGTTGGAGGAGAGAAAGGTTTAATCCCCCACTGTAAGCATAGTAGAGCTTTTTATGCAGTAGGATACCATTTTCTTCCAAGTGAATATCAACACCCAGTGATAGACAGGTGCGTTTCTGATACAAAAAAATCGTTGTCTCACATTTTGGATTTGATAATTTGGAGACAGTCTTAAACTGGAAGAGATTTACTCTGGGAGATGATCATAGAATCGTAGAATCATAGTATGGTAGGGGTTGGAAGGGACCTTTAGCAATCATCTAGTCCAACCGCCATGCAGAAGCAGGTCAACCTAGATCAGGTCAGACAGGAATGTGTTCAGGTGGGTCTTGAAGACCTCCAAGGGAGGAGACTCCACAACCCCTCTGGGCAGCCTGTGCCAGGGCTCCCTCACCTTCACAGTAAAATAGTTTTTTCTTATGTTGAAATGGAACTTGTTGTGTTCCAGCTTCATCCCATTACCCCTTGTCCTGTTGCTAGATACAACAGAAAAAAGGGATGTCCCAACCTCCTGACACCCACCATTTAGATATTTGTGAACGTTAATGAGGTCCTCCCTCAGTCTCTCCTTGTGGCGTAGCAGCAAATCAGACAGCTCCTCACTTTACCAAATCTCCCTGAAGGTTTTGTACATTGTCCTCTTCTAGGAGTAGATGAAACTGCCTCCCTATCTTTAACTCAGTCACTGTGATCATCTGTAGTGGTAGCCACATGGCACTTTGGAAACACAAGCTTTAAGCCTCAGAGGAATTGCAATGGACTGTGTGAGGAAGAGCTGTCATCTCAGTGTCAGATGCCAGGAAAACCTCTGCAAAATCCACTTCTATAAAGGCTGGAAATCTCACGGTTTGGTACATTAATTTTAGTGGTAGAAAAATGCTCTTGTTGTGAGAGAATGTTACAGAGGGAAAATAACACAGCATCTGAATCAACACTTAAGCAACCTTCTGAACAAATTTGTGGGAAAAATATCTTATGAGCTCTCACCTTATTGATAAAGGTCTTATAGGCATTTTTCCATCTATGAAACTGTTATCAAAATGCCATCTCAATCAAGAAGTGTTCTCTAAATATTTAGGTTTTTCATTGATTCAGTTAGAGGTTGACAGTCATAATCCAGTGTTAGCAACTACAGTTTTGAATTACCATTCATCAGAAAGGGCACAAAACCCTAGTGACCTGCTTCCTGGACAGTTGACTATTGTGTTATATAGATGTATCTATCCATATATATAGCTCTATCTCATTAGCTACCATGGGCAGCCATTCCTAAAATAAAGACTCTATAGCCACGTAATAGCCCAGTGAAGCCAGCATAGGAAGAGAAGTCTAGTTTCTGACTCACAGTGGATGAGAGGGGCAAGGAGCTGCTAAAGCCAACATCACTCTGGCTGTGGAGGTAGTACAATAAGCAGGTCTTATTTCCAATTCCAATGGAAACCTCCAAACCAACTCAGATACTAGGCTAACTTGATCAATCAGTGGAAGTTCTTTTAAATCTCTGGATGGAGAGTCCACGTAAATCCTATTTGAGGTGAATAAGTCCTTTTTGTGTTTCTGGTCCTTTGATGCACAAAAGATTTAAAGAGCAGATGTGTATTTATTTTACAACGCATTCAGTGTGTATACTTTTGAATGATAAGATGGTTTATCTGTAGTTTGCTTAATCTTTTCCTGTCATTCAAGGAGATTAGGCACCATTTTCAATGTAAACATTCCCTTTGCTTCCCTCATGATTCCCTAGGATACACCAGTTTAGATATCCCTTCAAATAATGAACAGGCAAGGACTAATAAATATTTCACACATAAAAAGAATCTTGTAGCAAAAGGCTCTGATAGCTTTCTTCATTATGGGGGAATTTCCATTTGATTTTCCTTGTTGAATCCTTTCTTAAAACTCAGAGCCAAACATGGATTTCCAGTGAAAGTGGCATGCACACCCAGACTTAGATAAAATTAAATGATGGAAAAGAAACTGCCAGGAAGCAGGACTCTTATTTTGTATGCAGTTCCACCCCATCCCACTTCCTATAGTGAAATTTTTAAAAGGGGCTGCTCTATATCCCAGCCCAGTGAAAACTATTATACATTTTTCTGTTATCATCTAAAGCATACTTTGCTTTCAAGACTAAAGATTAAGTAAGGGGAAAGTGAAAACATTATTTATGGTGAAATTTCTGAACTTACAATCTCTGACTAAAAGTAAGGAAAGAAAAATCCAGGAAGGGTCAGGTAATTTTCCTTCAGATGGATTTTCATTAAGACTTGCCAGCCTATTGCATTTCTAGTCATCAGGCAGCAGTTAATTAGTAAGGCATAACATCAGTTAAAGTGTCTCAAGGCTCTAAAGTGGACCTAGACTTACAGAAGATATCAGACTCTTCACAGATAATCCATCACACTGCACAACTGTACCTGCTAAATTCCATAGGCCGGTTATACCCATTTGGAGCTCAATTCTTTTGATGGTGAAACAAGTTGAAATCTTGCCTTTTGTTTCAATGGTTCTGACACATTCCCAATGCTCTTCCCAGGCAGAAATTATTCACAAAGCTATTGTATTTTTTCCTCACACTTTTAAGTTATTGCTTCCTTCATTTCATTTACTGCCCGAGTACTCACTATCTGAGGAAAAAAAAAACAAACCAACAAAACATTAGAGGAAGTTCCATTTGTCTAAACATCTAATTATTCTTTAGCAAGAATCTTTTGGTACTTTGACTTGTGAGAAATAAGTCCAAGGATATAAAAAATTTTGTGTATAGTCTCCTGCTTTAAATGTGCATGGTTAAGAAACAGAACTGGTAGATTTCCTTTGAAGTAAGGTCTGAATCATGGGCTGGAAAAGCTCGTGGTGATTTCTGTCACCTGTTTCTCACCAACTCCTGCGACAACTTTTAAATCCTTGGGGTTTACAATCCAGCTAAGGAAAAATAATCTCAAAATGAGTGTCTATTTTGTGAAAAGATTCTAAGCTGCAATGGTGGAGTAAGGGCAAGACCATTTGTGACAAAATGACTGAACAGATAGGGACCTGGATTGCTAAACCCATTACATCTCACTGGGTATGTATTCTACTCCCGTCTTTCACAACATGGACTTAGTCTGAGACCTTCCAGCCATATGATGGTCATATCCCAATAAATACCTCTAAAGGAAGATGAAGCATCACTGAACACAGAAGTGGTTTTGGAGCTTCACCTTCCAGTTTCTTATATGCTGATGATACCAGGTGATGCTTACCATTTGCTAACAAAAAATACTCAGCAGGCACTGCCAACATGGGCACAGGACCTCTGTGTTCACTCAGAGGTGTCCTGTTGATGTCATGGCTTGGTCCCCCATCTTCCTGGTATGTAATAAGTGCCACTCTACTCCCTGACATGGAAAGAGAACTACACATGAGTATAAAATTATGTCTCTTGGCAGCTGACTAGATTTTTGACCACACAGCTGTAGTAACAGCCAGATCTGCTAGATGATCAGCTTTCAGAATCTTGTGCTTGAATCATTCACCATGACATGCAATGATGTAAATGGAGCAACCTTGGTTTAGGACTTGAGTTTTACTAGCAGGATTCATCTCTAATGGACACAGCAGCTTTCACTTACATTTACCCACAGACAGTGGCAGGTTCAGGCCCTGTTGTGGCTTCATAAGTGGGGTGTGCTGAGACTGCTCTGAGCCTCATTCCCAGCCTCACCCATGCATCCTTGTGGCTTTCTTAGGGTCAGCATTAGTGCCATAGTCCTAAAGGAATCACAGCTCCCTCCCATCCTCAACACAAGTATCCCCAGTCCTGATTTTAGGGCTAACCTGAGCACCACTGATCCAGCTGATGGCTCAGATATGGACTCTAAAAATGAAGCTGAATATTCCACTTTTTTCAGCATGATCCAGGCTGCATCAAAAGGGGTGAGTCGCATCCTACCCTCCCAGGCATTAGCTGTCACTGCTTCTCTTTACAGCCATAACCACATAGTTACAGTGTGTTGGTCCCTTGAGTTCAGCTGGCAGAAAACAAACCCACTTCCAAGAAACAGTTTTCCATCAAATTAGCTGAATGGACCAGTGGCAACCCATAATCATGCAATTGCTACAGGGCAGGGAACACATGATAAAAACTGGGAAGCAGAGATCACTCTCTTGTTGGCAGTGAGTAGTTAGGTCAGATGTGGTAAATTATGGAATTGTAGCTAATGTTGCTGTCTCAACTGAGCCTAGTAGTTTGTGTTCCTTGCAAAGCTTCCTGTTTTCAAAAAAGCCACCTCCAGAGCCTATATAAGCGACAGTATCACTTGCCTCTGCAGACTTAATCACGTTCACAATTCCCTTCCTGTACTCTCCTTTCCCTGTCAGAGCGCACAGTCTAGAGAACCTCTGGGCTAACAGCTTGCACCAACCTCGACTTCATACAAGTTTTGCTTTTCTTTTTCCCTTTTGCAAGCTGTTGATCAAAATAAGTTCATACATCACTAAAAAACAAAGTCCTGATCTGATGCAATCACATTTCAAGAATTTGTCAAATTTGACTTCTTACAAGCACCTCATAACGGTGACCTGGTTCAGAGTGCCACCAGGCTTTGAAACGAAGAGGAAACCTTTTTGGCAAGCTCTCAGCAAGGTGTGCAAGGAAGGCAAAAGCAACCAGGGAAAGAGATAGCTCTGGGGCTCCGGGTCTGTTTAATGGAAATGGAATAACATCAGCAAATTTGTAAGAGCTGACTGAGACCTTTTTCAAAGAAGCACAACAGCTGCAGGGCTGACTTTGAGGCTGTCATCCTGTGCTGTGTGGTGCACTTTGACCACACTCTCACAAACACTGTCTTCCGATTACAGGCAGGCTCAGTCACTTTGCTGAAGAAAATAGTAGGTGAAATGATAACACTGGAACTGCAAAACACACAGGCACTCTGCATATAACCATTAGCAACAAGCAGAGACTCAGTAAGTGTAAAGACAAGGAGGATTTTTGCAACAATTTATAAAAGCAGCAGCATCACATTGAAGGAAGAAGTGGGAGAGGGAGAGGTTCATAAAATTTAATAAGATTCATTGACAAAACCCTTTGTTTTTTCAATAAGCAACTTTCTTCCCTAAGGAGGGGAATGGAGTTTGGACACATCTCTAAGAACAGCTATGCTCCGATCTCACGCAGGTCCAGATACTAATGGCTTGTTTCAGCTCAGTCTTGCAAGGTCCTGCCCTTGCTATTCCTAAAGAGGGTTGAGCATGCATCCACAACTTTAATCATACCTGTATCTCCCGTGGTCCCCATGTACAGGGAGAGCTTTTTGAGGCTGTGTCCTGGTTTGAGCTAGTTGGCACTATGTTGACACGTGTTCTGGGACTGCAGCTGGGATACTCACCTGCAGCACCTCATGAGATTGAGCCTTACATGACAAAAAGCTGGGACTCAACATGTTGTCCTTCTAATATGGTCTCATTGGACTCAGGGAGTTTACATTAGGCTGTGTAGTATTTGGGGCAAAGGTGACTTTTGCACTGAGAGCAGGAATATGTCTTTAGAAGCTATTCATTTTGCTGCGTGATGCAGCTTCCATTACTGCACTTTACTTCAAGAGCTGCTTCTTCCCTCAGGGAATATTTTCCCACTCTCCAGTTGTTTATAATAATGAAAAGGCTGGTCTTGATTTGGAAAGAGCAATGTGTGCAGATAAGATAAAATTGCTGCTGAGAAGCTAAGAGCAATCTTTTCTTTGCATTACCGCTTGCTGAAGGCCTGCACTCTTGTACCCAGCCTCTCTCTATCTCAGGAGCAAGCAGCAAAGCCCAGCACTGCAGATGCTGCTCAGCCAGTTTCCCAGACATTAGGAAATGAACGTTTTGACAATTTAGCCAAAATAAAATAATAGCTAAAGTTAACAGGATAGCAGCTGTGAGAACTTCTCTCTCACATGGGGCTTACCCACAACTGTTGTTGCATGCTGGGACCCCAAGCTCTCCCTTACATGTATGTATTTATTAATAGAAATAACTTTTGTAGAAAAGGATAGGATGACACTCTTGAAGCCTGAAGTCCAAAGCCCTCTGATTGCTAACAGAGAAAAGACAAGGGCAACCTTTCCTTGCAACACCAGCATTTTCAGTCACTACTCAGGTGATCACAGTTGAAAAGGGAAGACTAAGTTCTGCTTCAGTGTTATATCAGTCCGAAGCCCAAAAGTCTTAGCAAGAGGTTTTTTAGACTGGGACATCTCTTTTATGAGGAAAGGCTGTGAGACCTGGGCCTGTTTATCCTGGAGAAGAGAAGACTGAGGGAGGACCTTATCGACACTTATAAATACCCAAAGGTAGTGTGTCAATGAGGATGGGATTAGTTGTTTTTTCTATAGTGCCCAGTGACAAGACAAGGAGTAATGGGCACAAGCTGGAACACAGGAAGTTCCACTGGAACGTGAGGAGAAACCTCTTTCCTGTGAGGGTGAGGGAGCCCTGGGACAGGCGACCCAGGGAGGTTGTGGAGTCTCCTTCTCTGGAGGTTTTCAAAACCTGCCTGGATGAGTTCCTGTGTGACCTGACAGGGATGAACTTGCTTCAGCAGGGGGTTGGACTGGATGATCCCTAGAGGTCTCTTCCAACCGCTGCCATTCTGTGATTCTGTGTAATTATGTGGATTAGTGTTTTTTTTTTAAAGGAGACAAACAGGAAACAGGGATCTGTGCTGCATGAAGCCCGTGTCCCTGCTGTGCTGTTCCACCCCACTGCACTAGATAGGCGCAGGGCAGCCCCTGCTCCCCACTTCCCTGCAGCAGCATGATGAATGATGAGTTCCAGGGTTGTGGTTCAAAAGAGAGAGACCAAGAAAATCATGCATTCCTATGAATCATGAAGACAAGATTGGAATGCAAAGTCTTTTGTTGAAGGACTGCGAAAGTTCCTGTACATCAGGGCCACCATCAGGGCTACCTACACCAACACAGGACATCTGATCTCCCAGGCCTGGACCAAAGGGGCCAATACCAGTCATCGTAGCAGGACTTGTGGCCATCTATCCTGCTGTAATGGGAAGCAGATCTATGAACACATGGCATCACCATGTGTGACTGTTGCTCCCACACGGAATGGCTGGAGGATGCTTCACTGGAGCGATGAGTTTTGCCCAGGAGTAGAAAGTTAGAAAGTTAAGTTGCTGGAAAATTATACAAGTATTTAGCCCACAGTTCTGAAATTAGGAGCAGCAGGTGACAGTTAGGGATGATTCAGAATCTTGGGGCTGTAGGAAGGATGAAATAGGATGAAAAATGCTCCAGACTACCATCCAAAACTGTCTCCAGGTTTGCATGCGCTGCCACAGCTGAAGGCTTCTAGCTGTATTCCAGAGGCATCCTCATTCTCAGATTGGTTACACCTAGCCTGGGTGTTTCTATACTGGGCTTCAGGGCACAGTATGATTCTCTGTATTTTTATAATGTCCATCATCAAATGCCTTCCTGAGGTAATCTTTTAGAAATGGGCAGTTTTCAATTATACTGAAGGTAGAGAAGTGTTGTGGGAGAAAGCTGGAGTTAGTATAAATTGGTGCAATTTCTTCAAAGTCACTGTCTCAATTAATATCAACTGATTTGGTCTTCAAGGGATGAGAAAAGTTTGCCAGTGGGCATCTCAATTAGAAAAGCTGACAAGTGGAAGGCAGAACACTTAATTGTTTATGAGATGGCCTTTCTTTATGAAATTCTCACAACAATTCTCAAACATTAATGAGAAACATCATAAGGTGACAGCATTGACAAGAATTATCCTTGGCCCTAGCTAGGTGAGAAGAGGAGAAACACAGGCTTATGTTTGTGATGCAAAGTAAGCCCCTGGAGACTTCTGCCCAGTCTATACAGGATCCTTTCTGTGAACTTCCTAAAGAAAGAAGCATTTCTGAAAAGTATGGCTTGTTCATTCTAGAGAGTTGCAGAAGCTGTCGTTGAGATTTTGTAAATATTTGACATTTCAAATTGACAACCTTGAGTCTTTGCATATCTTGGACCTTAGGCCAATGTCATTGTCATTAAGACAAACCACAGCCCCCTTCAGAACAGATTGTTGATTTGGTAATTTTTTTCTACCATCTCCCAGAAAATAAAGTCATATTTCATGTTATGAAAAAAATTGCTGCTGTACAGTGTGATCCTGCATCAAGAGAAGAAAAAGCTTTGGGAAAGCTACTACAAATAGAGGGCTTTATCACCACACTGTGCCCTTTAACTTACTACAAAATGAAATTGTAGCTCAAACATCTCAAATTACTCTGCTGTGACACAGCAAGGAGGATGCTTGTCTCACACTGACTAGGACTGAAGGCAGGGCATGGTGTTTTAGGAAGAACAGAGAAAGTGAAGAGGCCTCAGGAAGTACAGTTTTTCCAGGGTTTTTGTTGCTGAGCAGAAAAGTGAGTTGGGCAGTACTGGGACAGGGGGTGGCTGGGCAGGGCTAGAGGTGACATGAGCATGGGGCCAAGTCAGGAACAAAACTAGTGCTGTGGCACCATTTTCAAAACAGAGACACACATTTTTTTCATGATCCTAAATCAACTTTACTGCTTTTTCACTTACACATGCTCAAATTAACTTTAGCTTTACTTCTGAGAAACTAATCTTGTCCTTAAAGTTAAGCACAGGTATTAGCTTTTTTTTTTTGGGAGCAGAGAGTGTTCTAAGCCCCTGGCAGGATCAACCATACATTACAAAGGATCTGCAGAAAATAAATACACTCAAGAATTTCTAGAAGAAACATGATTCTAGGAGTTATATTCATTGAGCCAGGAGAGCAGAAATTTCTCATGCAACCTACAGCAAATAATCTCAAATCTCCAATATTAATTGCAGACTATTTGCAAATGGTCTGCAGTCAAAGTTATCTGCAGAAATCACTCAGCTAAAATTTAATGACAAATAAATTTATTTACTAGTCATTTCTCTAGGAAATAATAGGCAAAGTTCAGCAAGTCTTTCAAATGAATTCACATATCTTTGCTTCTGAACAAAAGCTGCTTGCTGTCATGCTGGGAATGTCAGAGCAGTGCCTGGAGCATATGTGCAGGCAGCACTGGGTATAACCAGAGCATGGTCTGGGCCAGAATCAGGCTCTTAGACTCTAACTTACATTCTACTAAAATCCTTCCCAGCAGTGCATGAGCACAGCTTTGCCCAAATTCATCTCAGGTTTCTTGTGAGAAACACCAGCTGCACCGCTGCCCGAGGGTCCTGCTTTCCTTCTTGTACTAGCTGGATCCCTGCTGAGCAGCTCCTATGGCCTTGAAACTTGCTTTCCTCACAAAAGACAGGATGCTGCTGTCCCCATCCCACAGTAACAGCACATATCTGCTCACACCTGGAGAGTAAGAGGCCTTCAAGACTCAACATGAACCCATTAAGCACTTAGCAAGATGATATTCTCCAGGCATAGTCCTTGTAATCTTGCATTCATTTTACTAAGTGAAAGCAACAGATGCTTCCACACTCACGGTGTGGGTCACCTCTGGTGGGGCAGCCGGCACTGAATCCCTGAAGCCTTGGTTACAGGGACAGCTGACAGGACAATGTGAGGAGGTGAACTGATGGGCTAAGGAAGAATGTGAGTGAACCAGAAAACAGTGTCTGCAGCAGTCAATGAAACTGGTGCAGAAGGCAACAATAATTTGACGATAACTTGAAATGCAGCTCTGTGTGCTTGTATTTTATCACCAAATAACCTTGCTGCACTTTACCAGCCTTTGTAGTCACTTTCTCCTTCTTGGAATATGGTAATAAATGTCAATAAATAAGGTCTGATTCCAGCATCTTACTCAGCAGCCATCCTTAACTGCAGTGCATGCCCATTGGAGGTAGCTTTGCTCACTGTCTGGCTATTGACTGCCTGTTTAGTCATCACTTTACTGATACAGGAAAGAGCTATTGTTCCCAGGTTTCCCCATCAATAGCAGAAGTTCCTGAATTTCTACTAGAATTTCTACTTGTTGTAAATTAAAGAAAACATCTCTGAAGAAAATATTTGGTTCTGATTCTCAACTGTCAGTGTTTTCTGACTGTAATCTGTGCGGATTCGCTTGAGATTTTTAATTTATGGCCTCTGAAACAGCAAAAGAAACTTAACCAAATCTCTTCAGGCAAGATTGTGGTGCACCTTGCAAGAAGAAAAATGCCAAAACAAGAGCAAACAGCAAAAGCATGTGACTTTTTTGAAAGATGCTTAGCCCCGCATAATGGTATTTGGAATAAGACACCAAGAAGCTTCTCAAGGGGTATGTGCAATGTAGCAAACATTTATCAAATCAGTTCACAGGAAAGGATCATAAGCCAAAATGGCATCATATTAATTAATCACGTTGATAAGCACAATAGCTTCCTGGCTCAATGTAATCTGGGATGCAAATCATTCACTCATTTGCCAATACCTTTTTAGTACATTTGTCTGGTTTGTAATGTTAATCTTGCTGTTCAGCTAGGAAGGAAAAGTTAGGAAGAAGAGAAACAAAGCATAGATAGAAAGCTGGGGAGGCATCACTCTAAAACTTAAAAAAAAAAAAAAAGAAAAAATCTCTGTATTAGATGGGAGTCTGAAAAAGCTGGGTAAGAACAAGTAATTTCTAATACATCATAGCATATTTTGGTAAGAACTTTTCTGCAGTCTGTGTCTTAAATATACAGTAGCCTTCTTTATCTGTCTGACATTGGAGACATGGAATTTAACTGGTTAAACATGCTCAGATAACAAAAGTTTTGCATGTAAGTGCTGCTGTCTAATAGACATATCCTTCACTGAGATAATGAGTGATTTGGATAAAAGACGGGCATACTGTATCAGCTTTGATGATATAATCTTCATTAGGAAATGTTGCAAACTGAAACTAAATTACTCTTCTAATAATTGCACATCTCCAGGAACCTTTCAGTAGGTAAGTGCAACAGTAACAGCTGAAAGCTCTTTGGCTGTTAAAAACGTGATCTACAGGACACCTACATAAAATTATAGACTCATGCCAAGCAAAAAGAGGCAATAATGTTGCAAATTATTTTGATGTTGCTTTGGATATTTTTTTACTAAAGCTTAGGAGTTCCCCACAGAAGTGAAGATGTTACTGTTGCCCAGATTCTTTATACTAAGGCTTTTAGAATCCCTGGTTGTCATTCTGACCATAACTGCCTCTCAGACAGAGACACTTGCATCTGTACAGCCCTGTGCACTCACAGACAGTGCAGGCATGGTAAGTCTGACACGCACAGCGCGATTTATCTGTAGGTGTGCAGTAGCTGGCTTTCCTGTCGGCCTCCTGCCCAGACTCTCAAGCATCCGGAAGAGTGACTGGTTACTGCAAAAATACAGGAAAAGACATATCCCACATGCTTGTCATATGGTGCATAGGATGTGACCATGGAGTACAGGAAATCCTATGCAATATAAGCAGCCCAGCAACCCTGGCACTAGCTAACACAGGCTTATGTAGGGAAGAGAACGGCTGAACCTGGGTTATCAACCCATGAACTCATGCTTTTTGCAGTGGCATTGTCCGTGCCTGCCTCAGGGTCCAGCTGTACCAATGCCCCAGCATCCTTCTCCTGGAGCTACCAGCTCACTCTGCTGCTCTCACTGACTTGAAAGAAGCTACTCTTATGCTTAAAATCAGCGCTGGAGCTGGGCCAGACTTCTCAGCACATTATGAGGCAGAGCTGTTGACAGATGATCTTAGCTCTCTCGCTTGTGAGAGGTTTGTACTTATGCTCAGCTGAGCTGCAGGACCAAGGTCTTGGCCTCATGTTCCTGCTGAAGAGCCCGTGGCATGAGAATTAACATGTCAGGCTCATCAGTCAGATCAGATGCTGATGCCAGTAAAATCCTCCCGTCCTCCCCTCCCTGGGTGCCTATAAACAACTGCAGGGAACAGTCTACCTCACCAAACAGTCTGGCATTAATTTACCTTTAATACTGAAGTGGCTACAAGACTGATATTGCTGTCTGCTGTTTGAGTTTGTATGTCCTGCAGTTGTAGGGTAAGGAGATAAGTTGGAGAGTACAGCAGAGACATTTGCAAAAAAAGTGAGGTGCTTATCTGGTGGGCTTTGCCAGTAGTGTGTGCAAGTAGTTGAGCAGAAAAGTTAAGCAGGCATAATGGATGATATTCATATTCACGGAGTCAGTTGGCAGATTTTTCTACTGCTATTAGCTTGGGCAGAATAATCTTTAGAGATGGAGAGGAGAGGTGAGGCCCTTTCTGGACTTTGCAATACAAATACAAGCCTGTTGCCTCCCACAGGGTTACTGCCTGCCACCAGATAGCCCCTGGCTGCAGCGAAAAATAAGGCTGTCTGAATAGCAGTATGGAGCATGTTTCATTTCCTGGGTATTTTCTTATCTGTATCTTACTTGGGTTTTTGATCTATGGGTGAGTGGGTCAGGAAGTGGCCTGAAGACACCCCTTTTGCCTCATGCATGGAAATTTTCTAATTATAGGGCAGCATCAACAGGCTCCTGCTCTTGTCATGACACTTGGTGTTGTTTATGTTGTTTAAATAAGGGAGAGAAAGAACCCACCTCTCAAAAACAGGGAAATAATGAGGAACAAAATGCACTCTTTTATCTTTTTGTCAAGTGAGCAAGTCTATTATCTGCCCCAGCCTGCGGCTGGGATCATCGTCTCCCCCAGAGCAGTGTTTTACAGGCTGATTAGTGTATAGCTTCCTGTAGTAAACTACCGGCAGGAACCAGAACACAGAAGGAGAAACAGAAATTCAGGGACAAGATTTAAGCTCTGGCCTTAGTTTTTATTGCCTGACCTGTATATCAATACATATTTAAGTGATAATCCATGTGTAGTATACATGAACATGAATACGTGCATGCAAATACAAAAGAGTCTACATGAACCCTGGGAGTCACTGCTGACCTTGCACACATAATGGTGCAAAATGAGGAGGGATTGAACCAGCTGGCTTTGAAAAAGGGCACCTCTGGAGCAGGATGGTGGAAATACCAGAGAAGTTTGTAGGACAGTGTCAGAGCTGTGCAGAGCCACGGATTTCAAGTTTGGAAAGAGAGTCAATGAAGCTAGAGCTGTTGTGCCAAAAAGCAATTACCTTTTAATATTTCATGTTCTTGGAAATCAGTTATGCCACCATGATTTTGTAAAGGATTTAATTTCATAATCTTGTTATTATTCAGTTAGAAATACCTGTTAAAATATGTCTGACTGTAAAGATGCAATCAGACAAACATATTTGTGGCAACAGGAAGAACTAGCTGCTCATTTAGTGTCTGATTTGTATGGCAGAACAGTGATATGACAGTACATTTTTTTACATCTCCAAATTGCTAATACTCTATTACATGTGCTAACAGAGAACTGGGAAGGTAACACACTGCTTTAATTCCTTTAAAATGAAAGCATCACCTGTCGTTTTGGATGATAAAATACATGGCTAGCTGCCGAGTAAGATAATACCTCTGCATAAATGACAGGTTGAAGTGGGTGAGGGAATGCTCAGTAAAGACACACATTACCAGAGCTGTAATTTTTAGGGTTTTCTAACCCTGTCACTATAAGCAAATGCATGACTGCATTGTGTAAAGCAGGGCAGAGCTTAAAAGTCATCAGGATCTTTTGGCTTTGACTACAACAAATCTTTAAAAGACTTGAAAATAATATTCAGTGTTAAGAGCACAGAGTCGATAAGCACTGTAGCAGAAGGGCTGCCACAGTTAAAGATGAGCAAGAAAGTGATATTACTACCTAAAAAAAAGCTTTCTGCAAATGTCTCACCAATGGAAAGAAGTGACTTGAAAACTAACTGGGAGCAGCTTGCAGCAAATGTCTCTCTATATGAGCCGATGCAAAGCACACTCAAATCAGCTCAGGTTTTGTGGATGCAGCTCCTGCAAAGGCTTAGCAGGAGGAGCTTTTCTTCACTGAAACCAGACAGATAATCAGCTTTTAGATTCTGTATGTGATTTTGTTAGGTGCATTGATCTTGATTTAGAGATACACTTCAAATGAGCCTTTGTAATAGAAGTTTAAGAGCCCAGAACCCTGCTGCTTTTTATTTATTTATTATTAGCATCATTATATCCTATATTTGCTCAGATGTAAATGTTTATTCCAGGTAAATGGGATAACCTTGGAAAACCATAGTGATGATACTGTATACATTAACTTTGTGTGACTCTGATTTACTGCAGATGTTTCTGTAACACCTTTGCTGAGACTGTAAGAAAAATGAATGTGATTGGTCTCCCAGCTGAAGGTGAGTTAGCATTACTCCCAGCTGAACCCAGTGTGCCACCAGGACTATAGAGGAGATAACTTGGGTGCAGACGTTGGATCAGCTCCCCAGACTTTCAGCTCCCTGTGAGGTGTTGAGAGGTGCAGCCTTGCAAAACAGAGATAAATTAAAAATGAGAAGCAAGATAGTGGGAAAGATAAAACTGCACAAAGCTTATCCCTCACCCTCTGAATGAGCTTTAACATTCACTGAGCTAGAACTAGTTAGACATGCAAACCTTTTGCACATCCAGAAAGGAATTATAGACCATACTATCAGCTGTTCTAAGGAAGAGAAGTTGTCCTTGACAAACTATTTCAGTTGTTTTCACAGGGAAGAGCTGTTGCAGTTAACACAGCTCTGACAGTTAGCTGGTTTGGACATTCTCTTCACACTCATTGTAATTTGGCCCCAATTTTAAATTATCATTGATATTTGTAATAAAGAACAAGTCCAGTATTTTTTTTTAAGCATATCATTTTCACTAGTGGATTTTCCTGATGCAGAAATTTTCTAGACATCCTGACTATTGCCAGCACCATACTGAGGGTTTGCATGTTCTCCCAAGCAAGGTGTGACACCGAGAAAGCAAATTTAACTCTAAAATGCTGCCAAGGTAGGATATTAATCTACTTCATTGCAGGATCGTGCTCTCTCTCTACAACAACTCCAAAACAGAGCAAATTACTCCTGTTTACTGCAGAGGGGTAGCATGATGATTAGCAGCTCCTGCAGAGCAGCTAGTATGCTGCTATCATTGAGATAAACTGTCCTTCATTGGCTCTTACTCGTCCTAAACCAGAGAAAGCAGGTTCAAGGAAAATAGTTTGCCCAGCTTCTTTTTTTTTCATTTCCCCAGGAGAGGGACATGTTAGCTTGGGGCACACCAGGGCACTGAGAGTGGTCAGGGCACGGGATTGGAGTTCAGGAATCTCACTTCCATGAGTACTCAAACATACAACCCACTGCCTCATGCTCTTTTGGCTGCAAAACAGGAGCAGTGTTGCCCACCTAGCTCTGTGAAAAAGGACCTTCAGATCTACACACTTGAATGGCAGCAGCAGAACTGTGAACTATGCAATTATTTTAACGTTTCTTACTTCAATATGAGATTAATTTTTATCAAGAAAATAACTGCTGAGAAAGTTCAGGGGCTGGTGAGGGAAATTACAAGGATCCCTTCGACAAGATCTGAAATGAGAGCTGGATTACACTTGGCAGAGAAAAGGTTGGTGGCAATGCGGAAGCATCTCCAAAGAACACTTAAAAGGTGTCAGCCCAGAAGAAGATAAAAGCCTAATTTAATCAGAAGAGAAAGAGGGATCTGGAGGGAAAGAGATCACATGTGAGGGTCACAAGGTAAAGATGAAGTCCAGCCCAACAAAAGACTCAGCATTACAAAACAGAAGAGCAAAGAGGGAAAAAATAGACACACCTGCTCTAAAACTTAAATTTTTCACTTACAAATTCAATACAACTTGAACTTAACTTAAGCTCATGGTAGGGGCTTTACTCAGGGATTTTTTTTCTTTTTGTGTACCGTCCTCATATTCCCTAACCATTTTCCACAGGGAAAATATTTCCCATCAAACAGGTAATTTATCTTTAAAAATACCTAATGACGTGTCTTGCTCAGGGGAAACATTCATGCACTTGAACTCCAGCCAGCTACACTCTGCAACTCATGAAAGGAAGGCTTTAAGTCATTTTTCTTAGGGGAACAATTTAGTGCCGTGACTAGCTGGTTCAGTATGTGCTGTAGGGCTCAAAAATACCCCATATTTTTTGTTTGGTGGCCACTAGGTGTCAGAGCACATTGATATGGGGGTGCCCTATGAGTACCACGGAGCCCATTGCAGCAGCTGAGGCTGAGCCAAACTCAGCCTCGGCTCATCACATGGACTAGAAACATTGAGCTTTAGATAGTTCTATATGATAAATTAAAAAAAAAATAATAAAAAAAGGAGGAGAGTTGAAAAGTAAGGAGAGGTCAGTGTCCCTTGTATCTGTAACCCATCTTCTTCCTGCTCCACATGCTGGCTGCTACCTCACGAGTCTCCATGAAGAGGGGGTTTGCCTGTCAGCATTTTGCAGCTTGCTGCCTCTGATGGAAAACATACACACCAACGTATAGTTTGACATCAAGTTCACATTCAGAAATGTCTATTTTTTTCTACCCAGGTGCTTACATTGGCAACCATCAAGGTTGTTGTTAAGTGGTGTTGGCTGCTTAACAATAAAGTTTCATCTCTGTGTCATACTCAATTTGAATTAGAAACTGGCAGTGTTTGCTCGAGAAAATGCTCCAGTCTCTGTTGGGATTTCTGCTCTTTTGCATTTTATGTAAACTGAGCTTATACTTGGATCTGATGATGGGAAGTAGACAGGATCCTTCTCTTTTTAAAACAAGATTTATTTAAGTCCAGCAGGAAGAGCTTAACTATGGAAAAGTCTATATTTAGAATATTTTCCTTTTGTGTGCAGCTGAGTGTATTTCCAGATCCCTTGAGTGTCCATAATGCTGTGGACAACTACAAAACATATCCCACCTTGAAAGTCATTCCAAAGGCAGAAGGAAGGCAAGAAAAGAATAATTAGCTCAAATGATCACAAAACTTAGGAAGAAGTCTGTTCCTTCCTGTGAACACAAATATATCTTGTTTGACAGCACAGTTGTTGATCTGCTTTCAATATTTCACCGTTGAGTGTTAAGACTGGTACACAGAAGCACAAAAACATCGCATAATTAAAATTAGAAGAGACCTCTAGAGATCATCTAGTCCTCTGCTCAAAGAAGGGTCAAAGCAGTTAAATCTAACATAAATCGGGTTGCTCAGGGCATTGTCTAGTCTGATCTTTAAGATCTATAAGGACAGAGATTACATACCTTTTCTGGCCAACTTGTTCAAGCGCTGTTTAAACACATAGTGCAGAATTGAAAAATTATTTTAACCTAGTACAGAAGGACTGATTTAAATATGAATAAACCATTTAGTGCTTTATGAAAAATAGGAAGTTTTAACTTCCTCAAGAGTGTATTAATTCCAAAGGCCTCAAATGGAATATTTAGCACTGTAGGCAGCACAGAGCTATCACTTTTATAATTAAAAAAGAAAAAGTTTAATTCAGTATATACTCATGTTTCTGTTGTTCTTGACTGCTCTTACTTTTGATTCTCATACAGAATGAAACTTAATCTCCAGCAGTAATATTTTAAAGGCCAAAAGCACATTAACAAATCTTCCTCTGCACTTTAACATAAAAGAACTTTAGGAGAAGGCTCAGGGGAGACTTTATCACTCCTTAAACTACCTGAAGGGAAGTTGTAGTGAGGTGAGGGTCAGTGTGTTCTCCCTAGTAACAAGCAATAGAACAAGAGGAAATAGCCTCAAGTTGCACCAGGGGAGGTTCAGGCTGGATGTTAGGAGGACCTTCTTTACTGAAAGGGTTGTCAGACATTGGAACAGGTTGTCCAGGGAGGTGATGGAGTCACCATCCCTGGAGGTGTTTGAGAGACAATTGGATGTTGCACTTAGGGAAATGGTCTAGTGGTTGATAGAGCTGGGAAAAATGCTGGACTTGATGATCTTAAAGGTCTCTTCCAGCTGAAACGATTCTATGATTCTATGTCATATTCCAGAAAAACAAAACAGCTCAATTTCTGCTTAACTGAAATTAGTTTGATTTTAACTCCTGATTTTTATTCTAGTCTTTGTGGCTATAGTTTTCCAGATGGATTATTTCTTAGTGCTGTGATGAATAATAGAAACAACACTTGCTTGTCTAACAGTAAGACCCCATGGACTAGGTGTAATCTTTAGACATATTTATTTCAAACTTCCACGAGTCTTTCAAAATCAGTCAAGCATAGAGTAAGATGATCAAACAGCATCAAAGATACACGTGTGTGAAATCTTGAGATGAAAATGTAATCATGTTGATCTGTAGGTGGATCAAAAGTAGTCTTTATTTAGAAACTTGAGCAATATCGTAGTGGAGATGATGTAACAAATTAGGTTACATCCTCTTCAAGGTAGCCTTAGATTAAATGTCACTTTTCACATGATCTTGTAATTTAACCAGTGCTCTATCACTATTTTTGAGCTATTTTTACTTGCATGATCCTAGCACTCTGATCTTCATATACTGTGCCACAAGAGTGACCTTCAAGCTGCTTACAATTTTTGAGATTTATAGAAAAGAATTATCTCTTTGCAAGACATGGAGCATGGCACAGCTGTATGGAATCACCGAATCTTGTCTATGTTGTTAGGGATAAACTGAACTGTCATTAACAGTTGCAAAGAAAAGAAGCTGTACTGTAAGCAGAGCAGATCCCAAGTCTACCAATTCAGAAATATAAAAATAATGCTTCAGGAACAAAAAGTGCCATGAAAAGCAGTGGAAATATCTTATTGTTGAGTAAAGAAAGATCCTTACACAGCAGACATGGGTTGAAGACTGCTGATGGACCAATGGCACCATGCACACAAGGTCCATTTGATTCTACATTCCAAGATTTCAGAAGCGAACACCTTATTGGCACACAGATGTACATGATGTATGGGACACTGGCGAACACACAATCACATGTTGCCTATGGCTCCACGCTTCATGCTCGGCATGGCGTATGTATATGCTGCTAGATGGAGATGTAGTTGATCTTAGCATCACTGCAATTATGATGCCAGAAAGCATGCTAATTAAATACAGACTTAATGTGCGTAGTTAATAAGACATTGATCAATGTCTGACAATTTGCACAGATAACAACAAGTTTAGGCTGAGTAAGCAATTGAACTATTACTTCTAATGTGACAGTGTATAAAGGGTCCAAGTAGAGATTAAATCCTCCTTCCGTTAGGTGCTGTACAAAGAACGGAAAGAGAATCCTTCTTCTGACTTCACTACCTTGAGCAGTACGCTGCTAATAACAGTATCATTTACAGCTGAGTCTTGGTCATGTTTTCTAAGTAATAAGCAAGGAAGCAGTATTTGGTATTAGCTTAATTTATCTAGATGCTAGCATTTAAGAGAAAAGTACTGGCAAGATAAATGTAAAACAGAGTATGAAGAGGTACACAGCATGGCACTTAAGTAATGCAAAAAAGATTGGAGACAGAGGTTTTGTTTCATAAGAAAGACAGTACAACTAGTTTTTTTCTTCTGTTAAATAGATATTGTTGCAGAAAGCTGTGACAAGAGAAGGGAAAATCCAAAAGTCTTTTTCAAGAGACACCTGCCTATGCAGCAGGTGAGAGAGGAAGAAGCCCAAGAGCACCCAGACCTAAGAACATGGTGCAGAGACTTGCTCCTCGCTCACTTCTTGCCTAGCCTTTGCTCATTCTTCAGCCCTCTGACTTCCCAGGCACCGCAGGCCTGCCCTTCCTCCTCAGATTGTATGCCTATGCTGGTGTGTCCTTCTGCCTGAAATGGAGCTGCTTGGGGCACCTCCCAGAGAAAAGTCACTGCCAGTATGACCAGTGTAACTCCACTTGTGTTGAAAATTATGGGATGCCCAGAGTGAAAAGCCCCAGTGCTGGATTAATACTAGAGAACTGAAACTTCACGTGAACGGTAATAAAAATACTCAGTTTTCCCATCAGACCTGATACTTCAGTTCAAGTCTTGTGCTTGATCTACTTTTCTCTTTCTCATTTTAAAGAGGGAATTGGACAGACCCTAAGGCAAATATTGCTAACCCTAAAATTAGCTTTTCCTTTGGATCCATGCAACTTGCATTGCTTGGCTCCCCAGCGCTCTTGCCATGGACTGCTAGGGCTGTCCTAGCCATTGAACACCCAGCTCCATGCTTTATATTCAGTATGTTATTCACTGACAGATAGAGACAAGAATAGTTTGTCTTAGCATTACTGCAATCAAGTTGTAAAACAGATTCCAGTATAGGAGAACTGGTGTACTGGTATTTAAGTTCAATCAGAAGGAGGAGGTGAGGGATCTCTCTCTTAATCCCAGTAAAAAATATACTCAATGCCCTATGAAGTAAAGGCATTTGAGGTGCTTCTTTATCATAAACAGTAGATTTGCTCATTCCTTTACTCCTACATCAAATTCACTGCTCCAGCTGTTGCCGTTCAATATTTTTAGAAAACTCTTTTTGGGATAAAAGCACACGAATACAATCAGACAGAGTGTTATCCTCTAGCACCACAAACTCTGGCAGCAAACGTAAAGCTGCAGAGGTCTGTTGAGCAGAAGATTTGCCTTGTAGCTTAGACATTCAGGCTGTGTCTGGAGGGAGATGACGATGTTACAAAAGCACCATATGAAAAACATAAAGTGTCACAAGTACTCTGGAGAGTGATTTTTACACTTAGCAGTTTAATGACAAGCAAAGGCTATTAGATGCACTCCATAAAATTCCTCCCTGCTATTTGCGGGTCCCCGCAGCGTGCCGTAGACACGCGCCACAGGCACGCGGCGTCGTGAAATCCTGCCCTTCTCAGAATCAAAGGTGGAATCAATTAGCATGTAAGATGTGTGCTTACGGAGCAAAAGCCTTGCTGCAAACAACCGACAAGAGAGATATCAGCTGGGCTGTTTGCTCACATGGAGCCTGTTAGTTACACAAACACAGGGAAAGAAGATAGTATTACAGGTGAAATCCTGGAGTTCTCCTAATGAAAGTGAATTTGTTTCCCTTCCTGTTTTTCCTGCTTACCCCTACTATTTGACTGTTGTTAGACCTTGGCATGTACACTGGTTGAATGCCTGGTTCTCTCCCTTCCATTCAGCATTTTCTGTCTCTCACTCACTGATTTTAACTCAAAGGAGTTGCAAAAGAAATATTTTGACTTTTCTTGGGAGCAACACCCAAGGAAGCTGCCTTTGATGCAGATGAGGGTTGTTTCGAGAAACAGCTGGGGAAAAGAAACCCTTAGAAATCAGATTAAAAATGGCAATTTAGGAAAGAAAAGCATGCTTTTTCAATTTGCATTTTCCAATGATGTTTGACTTTGCCATTTACTTGTATCTACCTTGAGTTTAAGAAGGAAGCAGTGTTACTAGTACTGAAAAAGTAAAGCCCTAAGAATACTAACCTCTGAGGAGGGAAGACTTGCTTACTTACTCAAAAATAGCATACCCTGTACAGTGAAATATTCATCTTAATACAAAGCTGAAGAACAAAATTATCTGCTCTACCAGGGGATCTTGTAATGAACAAGTAATAATTTCCACTGTCTGATTTGGTGACACCCCTAAGCACTACTCAATCCATGCAAGGAGTGAGACACAAAGTCAATCATAAATTCCTTTTCTTATTTGGGAGGCTGGATTCCACAGGCGAGGAGAAATGATCTTGGCTTTAACAGGGAAGAGCAGTTTTCCACTCCTTCAAACTTCTGTCTTGCTCCCTAAAACTCAGGACCTGACACTCAATATACCTGGTGCAATCTCTTCCCTGGCTTCCTGCTGTCAAGTGGCACAGGTGCTGAGTGGAGGTGGTGTATGGTAAGAGCTGGTGCAGAATCAGTTAGGTGAGGAAAGACTCTTGGCAATAAATCCTAGATAAAATTTTCAGACCATGGCTACTTTTCAAAAGGTTTATAATTTTAAGAAGTCATATGTTACATATCTTGAATTTAATTCTTTTAGTTAGGAGCGATAGTTTTCCAAACAAAACCCACAATTTTAAGATTGGAAAGCAAAATATTCTTACTTCTCAGCATTGAAAACAACTAAACTGTTTCTAGACACACCATTTTTTATAAGTACCCTGAAGTGGACAACAGCATGAGCAACATAAATCTGAAAGGCTGACATCTGAAACAAGAAATAGCAAGTAACTTTAGCTAGTAGTACCAAGCAAATAAAACTACATAGCTCTACTTGTAAAAGTCTGGAAACAGGTACGGTGGAGAATCCTGAAATGCTTTTCTCACTGCAGAAATACAAAGACTAGTAGTTTGCTTGCATATTTTTTGTAAAACTATAGAAAGCCTGCCATAATTTGAAAACTCCACAGGATTTTTTTTCTCTGAGTTATCAGCATCAGTGACATTGGACTTAATATCCCTGCAGTTAAGCATCAATCTTTCAGGCAGCAAGGGGGAAGAGCAAAATCTCTTGAACAGAAACTGAGAATGGAAAATTTCAATACAAGAGATAAATATACTGAAGAATATATTAAACAGAATTTGTAACACAAGCTCTTTATATCCCTTCAGCTCTGTAACACACATATGCTGAGACTTGGGTGAAATCAAACTGAAGATGAGGGGCATAAGATCCACTCCCCTTTACCCAAGGTAAATGCACAAAATATTTAGACTCTTGAAGGAATAGGATGGATTAAAAGTAGGAACTGTCTCTTAAAATATGAGTTACCTGCAAAGACTGGGATTGAGCTGGATGGTTACAATGTCTGACTGAAAGATGAAAATGGAGCAGGAAAATGTTGAGATTTCTTTGTTTTTGTTTTGTTTTGTTTGGAGCAGTGGGAATGGGCTGCTTATGTCTAAAAGGGTGTTTAAACAAAGTGATAGAAAGGAGAGGCCAACAAAAACTATCATAACACAGACCAACAGAAGAGATATCACTAATAGCACATACTGTTTTTCCCTGAAATGAGGAAAGCCCTCTGCCAATCTGAAAACTCCTGTTGCTCCAGAGAACAGACTTCAAAGAAAGAATTACCTACAAGCAACCAAGTCTCTGCACTACATAAAATTTTGACTAATTATTCTACTAAAACATATTTGCTTTTACTGATAGGTCACAGCTTTTGAAAAGCTTGGAAGAAAAGCTTCCCCTTCCTCCCAGAGCTTTGAAGCTGTATTGACCAGTAGATGAAAATATGAAAACATGAGCCATGTTCTTCATAGAACAATGCAGGAGGAAAAGAAAGGGAAATGAAAAAATAATATCAACTCAGCACCATCATTTCAGAACATTTTGGCATATTTTATTGTTTCCTCTTAACCACCCCTCCTTCTTATCTCATGTATGGGCCCATCTACAGTAATGTTTTAAATGAAAAGCTTTTTAGTAAGCCAACTGCACCTTTCCCTAGGGAGTTCCCACTGAAATTCCTGATAACACTGAACAATGGAACTTTTTTCAAAGAGTTACAAAACAGAATGAAAATGACATCAATTATCATTTAGAAATTTCATCCTTTTAAATACATTTTTCCTTCACTATTCATGGAATTATTTCTAGAAAAACAAACCATGATAGATCTTTCTGCAGGCTAACTTACTTAAGCCAAAATATTAGCGGTAGACGTGGGCTTCCTCAATTACGACCATTCTGTATTTCTATTTTAAATTGCTTTTTATAAAATAAGCACTTAGAGAGCTGAGTGACTCAGGAGCCAAACATTTCCAAATATTTAGAGCAACCAACTAAGACAGTAGCAGAGAAGACACAGATTAAGTTGGTGCAGGCTTGATTCAGCTGTCCATATATTGCATTTACTACCTCTGGAGATGCCCTGGGGTATCCTACTAGATTCCTCTAGGAAGAGCTAAGTCTTTTGAAGATCATCTGTCTCAGCTGTCTACTATTGACACCTCAGGACATTTCAAATGGCACCTTATACCTAAGCACAAGAAACTCGTTCAAGCCCTTAATCTCCACTTTAAGAGCGTGTATATACTTGGAATTGTGTGTCAATAGCAAGCTGACCTCCAAAATATAAATTCTGAGCCCTATGTATATAGGTAAATCAATGTGTGAGACAAACTCGTGTTAATTTTCTTCAGGTAGATGGATAGGAGATGGAAGGGTACAGTCTCTCTAACCCATTCTTAGACTTCTTCTGAAGCCATGTTGTGTGTCAGGGATGCATCTGGAAGCCCAGGGGATTCCTTTGATTAATCTCAATCAGGCCACACAGGAACATATCCAAGCAGGTTTTGAAAACCTCCAGAGAAAGAGATTCCACACTGTCCTGGAGCTATCTGTTCCAGTTCTCCCTCACCCTGATAGGAAAGAAGTTTTTCCTCATGTTCAGGTGGAACTTGCATGTTCCAGCTTGTGCCAATTACTCCTTGTCTTGTCACTGGACACTACAGAAAAAAAAAAGCACTCCATCCTCTTGCCACCCACCCTTTAGGTATTTATAAGCATTTCTAAGGTTCCCCCCAAATCTTCTTCAGGCTGAACAACCCCAGTTCCAGTAGCCTTTCCTCGTAAGAGAGATGGTCCAGTGCTCCGATCATTTTGGTGGCCCTGTGCTGGACTCTCTCCAGAAGTTCTCTGTCCCTCTTGAGCTGAGGAGCCCAGAACCGGACATAGGACTCCAGATGAGGCCTCACCAGGGCAGAGTAGAGGGGAAATAGAGCCTCCCTCAACCTGTTAGACACACTCTTCTTGATGCATCCCAGGATGCCATTGGCCTTCTTGGCCATGAGGGCACATTGCTGACTCATGTTCAGTTTCTTATCAGTCAGGACTCCCAGGTCTCTCTCTGCAGAGCTGCTGTCCAGAAGGTCAGTCCTCAGCCTGTACTGATGCATGGGGTTGTTCCTTCCCAGACTCAGGACTCTGCACTTGTCCCTGTTGAACCTCATGAGGTTCCTCTCTACCCAACTCTCAAGCTGGTCAAGATCTCACTGAATGGAAGCACAGTCACAGGTATAGGGAGAGCATGCCTGCCCCAAAGCCTGACCAGCTGAGGCCAAGTTTGGTGTCCATTTCCAGGATTCCCCTGCCCGCAGGAAGGCCTTCAATGGCCTTGAAGGGCTGCTGTAGGCTACACTCAGATATTCAGCAGGCAGATGGATGGCTGCACGTCCTGTTTGTATACAGAAAGACATAGACCCCATTTTTGGGGCATTCTCTAGCAGGCTGATTATTGCAGAAAGGTGGATAGGCCTAAAAGTGTGGGTGTGGATTGCTAACACTATGCTTATAATTTCTGGCTTCATTAGAGAAGTCCAAGAAAGCAGGATTAGTGTGCGATTTAAGCAGACCAAATCCTATCCCAGGTTTTATGCTATTTTGATTTCTTTAGTCTCCTGCCAGACCAATACATAGATCTGCAGGAATCTCTCTTCCAGCTTCACACATGCTCACAAATGCCAAAATTAACAAATCAAGATTGCATTTAATTCCAGATAAGCACATCTGAATTGCTCCATCTTATGATAATATTTTGCGTCTTATTCAGAAGAAATGCTTGCATAAGTAAAGAACTAAGCAAACATCTCAAAATCAACTTCTAGCTCACATCTCTATTCCTGAATCCAAGATTATGCACAATGCCTCCCACTCTCTCCCCAGTCAGCGTCATCTGGTCCAAGGAGGAATTAAGGAATTGGGCACCAATGGTGTCAGGCCATGGAAGAAAGTGACTGCAGATCACTCACGGGTGAGACGTGGGCATCATCGTGCTACCAGGACAGGAACATCCACTTTCAGCCATGGGTAGTGGTGGAAGTTCAGTAGTGAATGCTGGGGTGCCTGGGGGAGGCTGAGCACCACGCGCCTGGGTGCTGAGTCCAGAGGCCCCATTAAGTCATAGAGTCCCCCATTATTTACAGACTGAAGTCCCAGGGGCTCAGCCACAGCTGCACAGGAAGACTACAGCACAGAAGGTTATTGCACATATGGAACCTGTGCTTGAAGGATGATTTCCTAACCATTGCACCTTCCTTTATTGTTTTTAGTCCTTCTTCACCATGCTGATCTTCTATTTTTCAAAGGCAAGTGTAGCGTGGTGGGGATCTCCCTAGGGGTAATACAGGATGGCTCTTGCTAAAGCTCAGATCTGACCTACACCAGCTCTAAGTCATTTCAGTAAATCAAGAGATTCAAGTTCCTGGTTGTGGAATCCATTGAGTCTTTAAAACCACCTCTGAAAATTTTGTTTAGATGGCCCCTGCTCACCCCAGCCTTCCTTCTCCAGCTATTGTAAAGGAATAGCCAATCCAAAACTGCAAAGTTCTTTAATAATAGTTCCCTTGTATAAGGGACTATGAGACATACTAGGCAAATCATCAAGCGATGAAGACCTAAATCCCTAAGAGCTTATACATATGCATCAAAAAGAGGGGTTTGAATGTCAAAATAAATAAATATAAAGCTGATTTTACGCTACGGGATTATGCTTAGGAGGGAAGGTTTTCCTCTTGTCTTACACAACCAGACTTCAAAAGAAAACTCCCTGTGAAACTCTACTGGCTTTCTGCAGTCACATGGACAACTCAGTTGGGCAAGACAAAGCTTTTTTCTGTTTGAGGAAAAAGCTCCATTTTTAAAGTTTGGAAGCAATTTCTGCTCTCAGTTTGCAAAGTGCAAATCAGGACAGTTTGTAACAACACAGAGCTATTGAGATGCAGAGAATTATTTACATAAGTAAGGTAAGCAGGATTTGACCCAGCCCCGTGAGCCCTGCAGATAGCATTGTCCTGTCAATTTTCACTCCCTATAGCAATGAAGCCAGATAAATGGCTTCCTGCCATATGGCATCGACTTTTTACCAGAGATCATGTGGACACTGCCACTGGCCTCTAGGTACTTTGGAGGCAAGATGATCACACTGGGTTTCACAACACAAATTCCAAAACGTTTTCCAAATCTGCCATGTACTATGAATTCTTTACTGAAATATATTAAGATGTCCTAGGTAAAGGTATTAGGAATAAGAGGACTCGTGTGAGCTCTGAATGTGATCTCCATGATCGCTCACGGCCATTAACTGGCCTCTTTTCACAGGGCAAGGTCCTGCATATAGTATTTTGAGCCATTTGTGATAACTTCAGTGAGTGCAGACACAAGCCCATGTTTTGAAAAGCATCTTTCATCATAGGGCTTAACTGTCAAATGAGGGCAGTTTAATAGCAGAGTTTAGCTTGTTAATCAGAGATCTTCCTCAGTATTTCCCAGACTCCGCTTTATCCACAGATGATGCTTCTCATCCTGTACTACCCCTCAACTATAGACTAGCTAGCTGTGATGTGTTTCACGATCATATTATACGAAAGAAGGTCAGAGAAAATAAATGGTATTATTCAAACTTGACTCAAGAAAAGAGCAAACCTCTAAGGAAAGCACTCGTCTTTTATTTATGAAATAAAACTCTAGAGTCTCACTCCTCAGGGAGGGATCACTTTATATTCTCACTGTATGTAAAATTTATCCTGCCAAGAAGCAGCTGATAAACTCAAATCTCTCCTCACAGCATGAGCTTCTTAATGCCTCTGCCTCATTTGTTCATCAGCACTTTATGAGAAAATAAACAAAAACACTCTCTGTTTGCCCATTGTCATCAAGGGCATCTGAACATTTCCTGCTGGGAGAGGTGGTTGTACCACCCTTGGAGCAGAGGCGATCACATCTTTCTTTTGCCTCTGCATTTACAATGGCCAATCTACAAAGCTGGAATCCCAGGGAGCTTAATCAAAAGCCAGAAGACACCCCAGGGTACATGTTATTGTCTAATAAGAGTAAGCAGTGCACACTGTTAGCACCAGCATCAGGCTAGCGTCAGCGTTTCTGCATACTTGGGCATCCCTTGGAGGAATCCTGCTGCTCTTACAGGGAAGGGAGTATTACAAATGTAAAAAGCAGTCTATTGCAATCATACAGTGATTTTTAACAAGGTAAAAAATTAAAAAATATCCTCAGTGTTTCCCTCTGCTAACAGTTTTCTCTCTGACATCAGTTTAGAAAGAATATTTGTGCTTCTTTCAGCTCAACCTATCAGCTGCTACAGAGAATTAGTGCAACCAAAATATCCCCGTCCTAGAAGAGGAGGAAGATCACAGTGATGTTTAGGTTAAAACCTACAGGTTTCCTCTCTAGCATGCTAGCCAACATTTTAATGTATTTTAAGGTGCAGTTCTGCAAGAGGCTCAATCCACCTCCTAACACCCATCCCTCAAATTAGGCAGCAGCATATGTGCCATTTCTATGTGATTTCTATTCTCTAAGTGTCTTCTTTTCTTCTTCTGTGATTTCTTTGTGATCTCTGGTAATTTCTTTTCTTCTTTTTTTTCCACCATTCCCCCTCAAATCCGTATTTTATTTCTCTATAGTTGGTCCATTTGAATAGTATTTTTTCCTTGTTTTTAGCATCTTAACTGGATAGATGTGGATTATTTGGCTCCACTTCTGAGCCCATGTGTGCATGTGTGCATGTGTCTGAGAAGGAAGGGGTAGAGGAGATGTGTGGCTGGGAGACACATCATTCATGTGTGCTTTCCCCAGCTATCTTCTCTCTGAAGAGACAGAGAGAACAGGTTTGTATGAAAGATGGCTAACAGCACTCATCTGCCCCCATCTTTCATGTAAGGAGCAGCATGGAAAAGGTGCTAGGGAGCAGGATTCACAGTCCACAGGGGTGCTCCTGTGCTCAGAGACAGAAGCAAAACAAGGACCTGCTTCCACTCCTGCTGACTGTACTCTAAAAGTGAGAGAACGTACACACCTGACTATACATGCTGTAATCATAGGAAACGCTGTTAAGTCCTATTGATACCATTCTTAAGCAAAGGGAGACCTAAAATCTTTGCATCTTCGCTTTGCATCAGTTAACTGCTGCTATTCAGTGAGATCTCGACTGGCTTGAGTGTTGGCCAGAGAGGAACCTCATGAGGTTCAAGGACAAGTGCAGAGTCCTGCACCTGGAGAGGAACAACCCCATGCAGCAGTACAGGCTGGGGATTGACCTGCTGGAGAGTAACTCTGCAGAGAGGGACCTGGGTGTCCTGGCTGATAACAAACTAACCATGAGCCAGCAATTTGTCCTCGTGACCAAGAAGGCCAATGACATCTTGGTGTGGCCAGCAGGTCGAGGGAGGTTCTCCTCCGCCTCTACTCTGCCCTGATGAGGCCTCATCTGGAGTCCTGTGTCCAGTTCTGGGCTCCTCAGCTCAAGAGGGACAGAGAACTTCTGGAGAGAGTCCAGCACAAGGCCACCAAGATGATCAGGGGACTGGAGCATCTCCCTTATGAGGAAAGATTGTGGGATTTGGGACTGTTCAGCCTGGAGGAGGCTGAAGGGGGAATTTCATTAATACTTAAAAATATTTAAAAGGTGTTATGTCAAGAGAATGGGGCAACCCTCTTTTCTGTAGTGTCCAGTGACAAGACAAGGGGTAATGGACAAAAGCTGGAACACGAAAAGTTGCACTTAAGGAAAAACTTCTTTACTGTAAGGGCGAGGGAGCCCAGGCACAGGCTGCCCAGGGAGGCTGTAGAGTCTCTTCCTCTCGAGGTTCTCAAAACCTGCCTGAACACGTTCCTGTGTGACCTGATCTAGGTGGACCTGCTTGAGCAGGGCAGTTGGACTAGGTGATCGTTAGAGGTCCCTTCCAATCCTTATTATTTTGTGATTCTGTGTGTGATTAACTGCTTAACAAGGCGATAGCATGAAGCAGAAGTGTCTTGGCAGACCTGTAGCAATGTTGTTGTTCACAACAGATGACTATCAAGATCCGCATTCAGTAAATGTGTTGTCTCATAACACCAACACTATGATGCTCCTTCTCTTCCATAGCCAGGGTGTGAGAAGTTGTATCTCCAGTCCACACATTGGCCCAGACCATCATACGTATATACTGTATATGCATGCAGCTGGCAGACTAGGGTGCTACAGCCTCTCAGAAATGGTGGGAAATCCGATGAGGAGAGCACTCTTCCTGGCAGAAGTACCTCCTGTAGAGAAGGTCTTTTTATTTGAAGTCAATTCTAAAAAGACTTTTAAAAGATTTTGCAATCTCTTAGAGAGAAGAACTCCTAGGCAGTTGATAGTCTGGTACCAAGTGTTTTTCACATGAGATTTTTTTTGCATTTTAACATTATGAAAAGAACCTTGAACTTTGAAATTCCTCCTTCTTTCACCTACCAGCAGCCAAATTTGTGTAAATATATCCAGAGACATACATACACAGAAAGATATGGGTATTTCAAAAATATATTAAAATACAGCAGTAATAAAACTAACAAAAGGCAGGCACAGCACAGCAATTCTCACTGAAAATTGGTTTCTTGTACTGCCAGAGACCATTTTCAAAGGCAAATTCTCATCAGATATTGGGGAGGGAGGAAAGGGAAGGAAATTCATGACAGATTGTGCTGTGAATTCCTAAGCCTGGAGTTTTGTTTGTGATTTATCATTGCTAAGCCTTATCAACCACTGATTGGGTCTTTCCTCTCTCAGTCCTTGAGGGTGGCAGTCTCTGGTCTCCTGCGGTTCCCTCCCGGACGACCAGCTTCTCTAAATGCTAATCAGATGATACGGACCCTTCTGTGATCTTGTGAAGAGCTCTATCAGCAGTTTGGTAGAAACACCGTCATGTAAAAATGATACTCCCTTGTCATCTCTGAAAGGTGTCTGCCAGGAAGCAGGGTAGAAACACAACATCAAATGGCTTGTATATTGTCAGCTTCTACAGTTCTCTTTGTGACGTGTTGAAGTGTGGACAAATACTTACCTGACACGGCTTGTTAAGGAACCAGGACTTTTGCAAAGAAAAGAGATGTTTTATAACTCATCAATTTTGTTTCTTTGTTTGCTGAGCTGAATTAAATTCAGCCAAAAACCTACGCTATTTCCAGACAGGATAAACTTGGGGCCAAGGTCCTAGGAACTTTAGTTTTCTCAGGGAAGATGTCATAAGCATCTACAGGCAATAGGACCAGCATTTTTCCAATGTATGGGCAAGGCTACCAACACAGATACACAGCCAAACAGTTATTCCTCAGTGCCAACTGCCACTCTAAGGGCAAAGGAGGATTTTGCTTCACCTCTTGAGAGATAAAGCTCCTTGTGATGGGGATCTGGCTGATGCAAGAGATACAAACATGATCTTTCCATCACCAGCTGCTGTCTGAGAACCTCCTTGCAACAGAGGGTGGCCAAAGGCTGCCTCAGGAGCTCTGTGTCTGCCCAGCACCTCCATCATGTCACATCCACCAAGGGCTGCCTCTGTGGCATGTTGTGGATAGACTTGTCTGGCTCTCCCAGGACACCTTGCACAGAGCTTGTGGGACACTTTTCAGCTGCTAGGTTGCAGCTCCCAGTCGCAAGTGCTCTGACCATATCAATTGTAACCCTTTTTTAATCAATATCCAAAATATAACATATAATGTAATATATGCCCATGCCTTTCAGACGTCCTTCTCTACTCCCAGCTTCAGCAGAGGAGCGGGTGGTCTACTACTGTACTACTCTCCAGCCTCAGAGGAGAGTTACTCTGGGAGCAAATGGGTTCCTGGGATAGTCCAGGGAGAGAGGAAGGCATTTATTCAAGGCTGAGTCTCCCTCCAGAAACCTGCAGAGGCACTCGCATTCAATTTACCCAGGTGGCTACAACAGAAATGCCTCTCCAGCTGTGCAGCGCTATTCCACTGTGAAAATACAAAAGTAATGTAAATTTTCATTCATTCATTTTTGCTTTTAGTGTTCAGGTTAAAGCTAACTCAGCTTGTCTCATCGCATGTGTCGAAAAGTTTTAACCTGGTATCATCTGAAAATCATTTATTGACTTACATATGTTCAGTGAGCAAATAAAAACTATCCCACCCTACATTTAAAAGCACCGTGACAGCCTTTGAGGAAAAAGTCAACCACCTGTGTGATAATATGCCAGAAATGCCCACCAACCAAGCCCACTGAATTTAAGCTATTCAAGGACATATTGTCTTCTAAAACGGCTAATAAGATGTTCCAGGAACACAGAGGCAGCCACTCAGCCCAGGCCACAAGGAACCACTTCCCAGGCCAGGTATTGCTCGTGTGACAATTTCAGGAGCAGGTCTACCGCCTGGCTCTCAGCACAAATCATCCACCTACAGACCTTGTGCAGACCTTGTCACAATTCACTTTTCTTTCAGCTGTCTGCCCCTGAAGCATCTCACCAGCAGATTGAGGGTAGCTATAGTCTCCAGGTGAAAGAAAACACTGATGGCTTCAGGAGCAATGCAGTGGCACCAAGCTACTCACGGTGACCGTATGTTGTTGGAGTGGGCTGGTTTTAAACTCCCTGCAGGGCTGCTTCAATTCATTAGCAGAAAAGCAGTTTCAGTTATTAATTACCTCTGGCACTGCAGGGCCAAGTTCAGTTCCCCAAGCTTTATCCAGAAGTGTAGGAGACTATGGAGATACAACCTGATATGTTTATCTTTGCGAAGCACGCTCTCTGCCTCAGTCGTGTGCCAGATGTAGCCACAGCTGCAGGAAGTTGTTTATCTGCCCTCGTGACCTTGCAGAAGTGTCGGGCGATGGTAAAATCATGGTTTTATTGAGCATCTCTTCTCTTCAACTGGAAACATTTTCCCCTCTCATCAGTTAAAATATATTTTAAATTCTGTAAGGCAGCCAAGCACTGATATTGCAGAGCTCTGTAATCCAATTATACCCTTTCTTGTCTGCTCGCTGTAAGAATTTATTTCAGGGAGTTAGCTTGGAAATGTCCACCTCAGAGAAAACAATTAACAGTTTGAACATCTGTAGAAGCCCCTGCTACTGATGCCCTTTCTAAATCTCATAGGTCTGTATATTTATTGCTCTTTACATCTCCACATTTTGTGGAAACTTACTCTATCACATAAGATGTACTGTAACATTATTGTGGAGCATAAGGAAGACCTTAATTAGCCTTTTGCTGGGTTTTTCAGAACTCCTGGTGCACCCAGGCACTTGGTGCGCCTGAGATCTCACAGAGAGGTGAATTCAGCAAATTCTTCTAGGTCCCTCTGAAAATTTTAGTCTTTACTGTTCTCCGAAGGAAAAAAGATACCACTTGTCAGATAATTCTGTCAAAATAAATTTGCAGCTGCAAACGATGAAGCAAGAGCATTTGTCAGTATTGCTAGATACTACTATACATTGATTGATCAACGCTATGGTGTAAGTGATAGTCCTGGGCATGGGAGAAAAAGGATTAAGCAAAATACAAGTGGTATATATCCATCAACCTTATCACTCAGGAGAAAAAATAACAGTGTCATTAGCTAAGTTTCCAAAATAGACCAGTTTCCTGCTTGAAAGTCAATCCTTCAGAAACAAGTTAAGCCTTCATTTTGTTATGACATGCTGGTAAAGTCACAAGGGTGCCTTTGGTCTTTTTCTGTCAACATTAACGTGCTAAGTGAAAATAATTGTTCCAATGGAAAATATTTGCTTGGTTCTTAGTACATTACAAGTATCAATGGGTGTTTTTTTTAGTCAAATAGCAGTTGTACTGCAGAAAGATCTTGTTTACCAAAAAAGTGAGTAAAAGAATTTCTAATGCTTTGGTTTTATTTTTTTCCTTCTACTTGTAATCACTTCATTTGAGCCAAATCAACATACAAATTTCAGTAATTGTTTATTTTTTTGAGTTTTAGAACAAGCAATGCAATTAATAGTAACCTAGTCACTTGAATATTAAACCTTCCACATGACATTAAAATCAATGCACACTTATTCCTCCTGCTGGTGCTGTATTCAATTAGCTGCTTCTGTCTTAGCTGGTAATTTCCAGACATTCACGGTAGCTATGTTTAGACACATTTACTATGTGCCCATGACAAAACCACAGAGCCATACTTGCTTTAAAGCTTGGAGTAGATCCCCATAAAGATGAAGCTGGTCTTCAAGGTTTGCATTGACTGGAAGCTGAATTTGAGAATTATATAATTCTTCACTCCAATCTCATTTGTTAGGTCCCAGAGATAATCTGTTTACATTTGGATACAGACCTGATTTTCTTTTAAGTTAATTTAGTGTTCTTGAAAGAGTTGAGAATAAACATCTTTTTTAGCCACGGTGGAACAACAACTCAAGTAGGAGCAGTGTAAATTCAATTCCAACTTGTTTTCCTGAGAGGCATCCTGATTGATCTGAATGGGTAGGTCTGTCTTTATAGTCATTTTAGCTGTGGAACAGCTACCTAGCCTTTGAGAAAGGTGCCTGCTAAGAACAGCTGTGATGGCAGCACCATGGTGTGGCTGCTCATGATTATAAGACTCAAAAATTCCTTTCACAGAGGCCATCAAGTAACCATTAGAGGTCAATAACTCTCACTTATAAGTGATATGGGGACAAACTAAACCTACAAGTAAGTTCCTTATCCAAGATTTTCGATTTCCCCAGTGGAAAGTAAATACTTACTTACTTCTTTATTCTGAGCAACTAGATGACTGAATTACTTCCTAAATTCCCCCTTTCCAAAGGCAAAAGGGCTCTATTCTTGACAAAGACACCCTCAATAAAATCCTAAAAGTGGATCCACGTCATAATCCAGTTATTTGTGAACACAGTAAAAACCCACCTACTTCACAAAGCTATCCTCATATGTTTTTAGTGACATATGATGTTCACATGCAAAATTTTTGAGGTTTCAATTCAATTATTAGACAACTACATGGATCAAATGAATACACTGTCTTACTAAAAGTAAACTCTATTCAGGTGTTAATGGGGTACTGGTTGATAATAATTTAAACACTAATTTTGGTTGCAATAGGATGGCTTGTGCAAGTCTTAGTCATATAATATAAACTGAATAGGAAGGTTGGATTTCTTCTTTATCTGGCATGGATGAAATTGTGGCCAGAACAGAGGGATTCATTCTGGTGCTTACAATCAAAGAGCAACTCTGCTTGACTGAAAGAGATTCCAAGAACAGACACAAAAGAAGTATGTCTTTCACAGACAGATGCAAGTGGTGGTTCTCATCTAAATTAACAAAAAAGAACAGGGATGATTTGATCATAGGTGTGTGCACTTGTGTTGAGTATATTAACTGGACTTTGAAATCTATACCGAACCAAGGTATAATAAATCCACAGAGAGAGAAGCCACACAAATTCAGATTAGAAGTAAAGTGCAAGCTCTTTGCCTGGGAAGATAACTAATTACTGGACCAATCCACTAAAGTCTGTGAGAATTCTCCATCACTGAAAATTTTTGAGTCAATTTTTTTTTTTCCTAAAGAGTATTCTAAGTAAACTTTCATGGAAGTCTCACTTCTTTGCTGGGGAGGAAGGGGGACTGTATGCTCACTTTGGCTTCAGAGTCTATGGCACTGTCAAAACTGAAGTCACAAAAACTTACTTTGATTAGAATTATTTTAAATGCCTAATAAGGAAGAACATCAAACAGAAAATATCTATTTATTCTTTTCTTAATTAAATATAATGGAAGTGTACACATTTTCACAAAACATTACAACAGAAATGAATCAAAAATAGTGCTTCTGAATTGGGAAATTTTGACCAGCTATATTTGCAAAACATAGCTTGAGCACTCTGTGCTTGCTTGTGCTCCTTTTTCTGTACAAAACTCCACTTGAGAGCAATGCAAATTGATGCTAAGGAAAAACTCAGGACTGGACTCCATAGGCAATTTCAGTTTGGGCATAAAACAATAGAGGTGATAATTTATATGCACCATCTCTAACGTTCCACAGCTCCTTTAAACACGAACATTTAAAAAAACTAGTATTCTGATCCTTTTTGTTGGTTTTTTTTTCATTAAGAATCAGTTTAAAAGTTGAACAAACTCTTTTATGTCTCCTCCTGAGATTTATCTTTTCATGTCTCTGTGGTCTATATTTCTTTTGTTCACACCATAAATCTAGGTTCCCTGCCAGATATTTGTAATAAGTCTATAAAGAAAACAGAAAGAGGTGTGGTAAGTTTATCAGCTTGAACCACACATTTAAGTTTCTGGTGTACATAAAAATTCCAGACTTAAGTCTCTTGACTCTCCCTTCCAAAACATTTCCTGCATGGTTTAAAAAAAAACAAAAAGGGGGGAGAGAGAAAGAGAAAGAAAGAGACAGGGAGATTTTTATACTGGAAAGACACAAAATACAGCTCAATTTTTCTTACCAAAAAAACCCCAAAACTCCAATGGTAGAACTTACTGGATCCTCAGCAGCAGCACGTTCAGATCAGCCTCACCGTCAAGACTTACCAACCACACTTTATTTTCAAAGCAGAAGTAAGGAAGAAGCAGCAATATCTCTTACTGAGACTCATGCCTGTTCTTTATTTCCAGTGAGAAATGAAGAAAGAATACCCTTTTGTTTGTCTGAGAGCATACAGGGGTTTTGGTGCAGATCAGACTGGAGGTCCTCCAAGGAGAGGTGTAAAGAGCCAGCCCCCTCCACACAAGGGGTCTGCGCTGCTGGTGAGCAGCAGTGGGACAGCTCCGTGTCAGTCCCACAAAGTGGATTCCGAACTCTAGGATGGAAAAAATAGTGCTACAAAGAAACTCTTTTTCCCTCCCTCCCTGGCATCTCAAAAATCCTATATCATAACAGTTTAGTAGTAGTCACAGAAAGACTTCAGGAAGTAACAGCAAGCTGCATGGAGTTATTTTTATTTCCTCCTAAGTAGCCACTTCTAATTCATCAGATCACTTTCCAAGTCTCTTTGGATGTAAGTGGAAACAAATGCTGCATGTAGATAAAAGGAAGAAACCAAGCAGAGGGAAACATTTACTGTCATTACACTTCTAGGTGTGACAAACACGGAAGCTGCCTCTCCAGCATAGACATAGCTCCAATATGGGTCCCTGGGAATTAAACTGTGCTTTATGTGAAATCCTCAAACAAGTTGGAAGCTATTAATTCTATTAGGAGGTGAAATAGGCAGGACAATGGGCTAAAACTATCAGAAAGAAAAAAAAACTAGACATGAGATGCATGTTTTCCTAGCCAGGATGGATTTTGCTCATTGAGCAAGTTGGGAGTTGAATTTAACCAAGGGGGGGGGGGGGGGGGGGCGGGCTCGGTAGAAAATGCTGAATCCAAAAGTTTCCACCAGATCCTCTGATCACTTAAAACCAGTAGGTAGAGGAGATACTGTTAAAACTGATTTTTGCAGGGGTGGAAAGGAAGCAAGTGCTGTTGTTCCCCAGACATCAGGTCAGGCAGGGGCTGAGGGCAAGCAGAGGGGTTTGGCATGACTTGCAGCAGATGGTCCCATCAAAATGCAGAAGTGGCAAGCAGCAGGCTGGTCAGTTAGTGGCCTTCACAGTTCTTATATACACTGCTCATCACAGCCAGATCTCTTCTGACTGTGATAACAAATACAAGAAAGGCCCTGAGCTTAGTTCTACCCCTGTTCAGGAAAGCCATTTGAGTTTCATACTTTGATGAACAGGGAGAGGCTCCTGAAATAAGACATAAGTCAATTGAAAGATGACTGAATTTAAAGAATCAGGTAAAGTCACTCTTGCCCCATTAGTGCTGTGACATGACATGGTCTGTCCTCCTGGCCAGTAGCATTCATGCACCTCACCAGGAGAGCCCACCAGGCACAGATCTGTTATGCAGGATGTCCAGAGCTTCCGTCCCTACGTCCTTGTCAATGACAGCAGGAGACAGCGCCACTTACACCTTCCAAAAATGGTATAAATGACTGGCAGTCCAGGAGAGGTCTTTATCACTTACTGCCCTGTGCCATCTCTTCCCAGAGCACTAGCTTGGACAAGCCAGCCTAGAAGGTTTAAGTAATCTGTCTTGGCTGTAATTTTTCTCACAGCCATGGATTTTAAGTTAAAAAGTAAAACCCAAATTACATACTGCCACAAATTGATGCTATTTTCATGTTCTCCTTTTTTCTTCTTTCAACTATTTGAGGACTGAGAGTGAGTTCAGCAGTAACAGTATTCTGTATGTAAAGCACATATCTAGAGGCAGAGCTGTGGGAATAGCAGAGCCAGCACATTGCTCTATGCTCCTGGCACAAAGGGCAGAGGCACATGCAAGCAATAGATCCTTATTGCTCTGACAGTCACCTTAGTGGTCTCATTTCAAGGGTTTTGAAGCCTGCCAGGCTAAGATTTCGTTAAAACAACCCAGAAATGAGTAGTCTGAAGTGGGCAGCCTGCATATCCTCCTAGGTAACAGTGCCAGCCCCGTGTGACCTCAGCTTTGTTTTAAGTCCGGACAATAAGAATATTTATTAACTGCTGTCTCGACTGCTGAATGGCACACAATGAATCTGGCAAGTAAGTCCTGACGTTAGCCAAAGCTGCTTGCAGGGCTGTGATTATTTATCCTCAGAGACCCCACGCGCCTCAGGCATATCTGCCCGCTCATAACCGTTTATTTTTCTAGCCTCTAGCTCAGAAACAAACTGAGCAGCCCACAAAGCACTACAAGTAATTAACTTGTGGATGACCTTTTATTTGCTTTTGCCATTTCCAGACTTCTTTCTTAATTATTGTTTTGGCCAGCCATGCACACAGACACAAATGGAGTCTGTACCAGCATGCTCAAGTAGCTGTATCACAAGAGGTCTTGGTAGCATCTCACGTGTCTATCAAACCAAGAAGACTGTTTCCACTGGGAGAAGGTGCAGTATATTTTTTAGAAGTGTTTTAAAACTGATGTCAGCCTCCAGTTCCCCTGCTTTGACTGCTGTCATTTAAAAATATTTGCCTCTTAATCCTGTGCTCCCAGCTCAGGAGCTAATCCTGCACCATCCTGCATACAACAAAACTAGTAGGTAAGGAAAGCTCAGATCTCCTACCTAAAAATCACCAGATATTTATCACTGCTTACCTGCACCTGAACATGCTTGCAGCACACAGTACTCTTCAGGCACTATTCCTCTCTCAGCTGTAGTCAATACTTATCACAATTCTACTGGGGTTTGTAGTGTTAAGCCTCTAATATATATTTATTGAGAAAATTATTAATATAACACTTTCCTGATAAATATTTATTAGAGATTTTCTGTCAGGAAGCACACTGGAAAAAAAAAAAAAAAGAATCCTTTAAAAACCTGTTACTACAAAAAGCCAATTAAAAAAAGCAAGCCAAGACAAAAATGATGAAACAGCTAGCAAAAAGGAGTATACAAAATTAAGCATATGCCAGCAAGGGAAGCAGTACACAACAAAGTAAGGGTTTGCCAGAATAAAAGATGATGTGTGAGCTGACTCCCTTCCCACTCCTAGTTTCATTCAGAACTAGACTCAAATTTGTTACCAAAAGCTACAGACAAAAAAGGCTACAGACAAAATTAATTTCCTTTGAATAAAATCACATTCTCTTGCATCTTCATTGGAAAATACTGCAAGGCCAGCACTAGTTTGTCTGATTTCCAACATCAGACTGAAAGCTTGAGCTCAGACATATTTAGGATCAAGTTCTGCTAAGATAACTTAGCGGTTTGTTGCACAAACCATATACTAATAGCTTACATGCTATCTGTGTTCCCACCTTTTTTGTCCTTTATAGCAATGTGTGAATACTTGTATAAATAAGAAAACAAAGATGTTAAATTATCCTGTATTGCACTGAGGTAATCAGCAAGAGTTAATTTGCTAGAATGATATTTATACAATAAAGATAAATGGGAAAAAATGAATATTCATAAACAGCTTTCATTTCCCCTGTGAAATGTTTAAGTTTGGCAACACAAATGATTTTCTACAGCTGTTTTTACAGCTGTTAACCATACTTAGTAGTTGAAAACCTGAATTTCTTTCTCATCACAGGTCATGGACAGTAAGGGTTCACTAAGTTTCTGTATCTTTCCCAAGGCAAGATCACAAGGAAGCATGAGTAGATACATGAATTCAGCCTATGTCTTCAACTTATGGCACAACTCAGCAGAACACTGATAATATATGTAAAAAAACCCCACACTCTGCATTCTGGAACAGGGCAATATCCCAGCATTTGCAAATCTAGCTTTCTTGAAGCAGGCAGTATATCTGGAACAGAGGCACTTTCTTTAGTCTCCCATACCAAAGGAGAGGTACCCACTCTGGTTGATGCCTAGTTGAGAAGGTGCTTCTGCTACTTGGTAATAGCATTCTCAAAGACCATGGTAAATGTTCTCCAAACGTCCTGTGTCATGGTTTAGGCTCATCCAGGGACAAAAGACCATGATTAGACTCAAGTATCACAGACTTAAGAATTCCCAAATGGCAGGGAGGGCTTGTCCTAGACAAAACAGACCAGGCTACTGGGCTTGTGAAGAAAACAGAAAATAATTTAATCCACCTCCAACTAAAACATAACCATAAAACACCAAAACAGAACAGAAGACAACACAGAGTGGTACAATGATGAAGAGCACAACCAGCCCTTTAAGACCCCCTTTTACCCACCCCTCCCCTCTTTCTGGGCTTAGAGCCCAGATCCCAATGTCTTTTTCTCCTCCCCCACTGAACGGCTCAGGGGGACAGGGAATGGAGGTTTCTATCAGTCTGCTCTTGATGGTTTCTGTCATTTGTCTCTCCTCAGGGCAGGTAGCTCCGCACCAGTCCTCCCTGCACCTCCATGGGGTACCTCACACACATGGCAGCCCTGCACGGGCTGCTCTGATGTGTGTTCATCCCAAAAGCTGCAGCTCCTCTCTGCCTCTCGTGTGGGGCTGGTCTGTGGCGCGCAGACTCTCCAGCACGGCCTGTGACATGGCCGCCTCCTCATACAGTCTCTCACCCGTCCAGGTGCACTCACACAGAGCTGCTGGTGGCTCTCAGTCCTGCTATTGCCCTCCATGGGTTGCAGGGTTACAGCTGCATTCTCACCACAGCTTGCAGAGGAGTCTCTGGTCTGGTGCTCCTCCTTCCTTCCTCCTTCTCTGACTGTGGGGTCCGCATGGTCGCCTCCATCTTTTACTGCTCTTACATCTCCTCCCAAGCACTTCAAATTCCCATCCTTAAATAGTGATCACAGAGGTATCAGATTGGCCCAGCTGGGCCAGAGGTGGGTCTGAACCCAAGAGCCGGGGAAAGTCCAAGAACTCTTTACCAGGTCTTCACTGCAGCCCCCTCACCCTGTTACCAAGCAAAAAGCAGCTCTTCACAAAACCATGACATCCTGGTATGGAATTTCATGTATAAACTGGGTGTCTAAAAGAAACTCAGTTGAATTAATGATTCTCTATGTTCACAACATTATAGTACAAAATGGGGAGCCTCTTCTTTCCAAATGGGGCCATTTGGATATTTGAAATGTGACCAAATCTATGGATGCGACCAAATATAGGACTGTTTTTTTCCTTTTGTTCCCCTTGGCAGACAAAATCTCAGAGCTAGAACACAAAATAAAGAGCAAATTCACAGCCAAGATTATTCTATAACACATTGTAGGAAAAGAAAAAAAAAAAGAAGATAGTTTTCAGTCCTTGCTGCTGTGAATAACTCCCTCAGTTAATGAGTGGTAGAAGAGGAACTGCTCAAAAACTGTACTCTCCATGACCTCTATGGACCATCTGTAAGCTCCTTGTCAAAGCCACTGTAGAGCTCCTCCAGGTTGTATAAGTCAAATAAGCTGCTGGCCGTGCTCATGCATGTTACAACTTGGCTGAGCTGCAGTTTGACCACACATAGTCCATGCTTTCAGAGTGGCCCACTGAACGAAAAGGAACATCAAAATGGGAAAGAAGTCACAGAGTGGTCCACGAGATGTGGTGTAGACAAACTATTTATCTTCAGAGAGTTTTGAGCAATTTTTATCTTCCTGGAACTTCTACAGCCCCAGAGAACACCAGCTATGTCCCAAACTCCCTTTTGCTTCTTAAGAAACAGGTACCAGCATTAAAACACTTTTTGTGCTGTTGACAGACCCAGAGGGTGTAGGAAAGGGCCATTGATGCCATTCATTTTGACCAAGTGAATAAAGCAGCATACTGGTCTTTGTTTCCTTGAGGGAGTTTTGACCCTTCCCAATTGTGAGCTATAAATGTTTTGATTACCTTTCTCATTGACTGCCAAGTTTACTCTGAGCTTTCCCTCTTCAGCTGATAGCCCTGTTAAAACTAACTGCCCTCCACGGCTTTTATCGGCATTGGCCTTTCTTCTCTGGCAGGCAGTCAGTGCCCGTGAACTCTCAACTGTTGTATCTGAGCCTGGAAGTTTCAACAGGAAGCTCAGGCAGAAACTTTTACTTTTGAATCCATGTCTGAATATATTTTGGATACTCCAGAAAAACCTCCATCATTTTGCAAGAAAATATATTCTGGCTTACTTCTAAAATAGCACAAAACGATATACAGAAGACAGAGACAGATAAGTATGTCCTTTGAGGATTTTGGTACCAAGTCAGACAATTATTTGCTGCTACTAAGAGTCTGAATTCTGCTCCTGCCAAGCCACGGGGTTGTATCATAAGCTGGTGCCTTTCAACAAAGAAAGTATTAATGATTCATCCCTGATAATTTTTAAGTTGTCTTCCCTGCTCTCATTTTAACCATAACTCACCTATAAACTTAAGTAAAGGGATATTTATTTTTCATTAAGCTATTCTGCAAATCAAAACGAGTCAAGTGATAATGATGAGCTTTAGGTAGTTTTCTCCTTTATAAACTTCCTTAGCTCATGATAGTTTTGTAAAAAGCAGACTGCAGGTTAATATAACAAACAACAACTTGCCCAGACATAGCCTTCACAGCATGTGACCGGCCAACGATCAATACTGGATCATATACACTGGAATAAAACTGCTTTTGTTCCCAGAGTGAAACTCCACAAACTGTCTCAGATTCCAAGTTGTCTATGTCGGCAAGATACTTGCTAGCTATGGTCAGTGACTCAGCAAATAACATAGCTGAATAGTGAATAAATCATCCAAGTAGCACGGCTCTAAGAGATGTAGAAGTCCCACCTTCAAGTCTATGGATTCATGTGTACAAATTATGGATTAAAAGCTGTGCAAACATAACAGTACTTATCCCAGGAGCATGGCACCATTCATACACAGGAGCTCTCATCTTATCAGAGAGTGATTCCTGCTTTCCGTCAGCTAGTGGAAGTGCTCACATTTTCTAATTTGAAAGCCAAGGGCACGTTGTTATCCCTGAATTGTGGGAAGTGCATTTCAGCGCAAGTTTCTCACATCTCTAAGCTTTCTGTTCTTTTGTGCTCCATGATTTATGTTTTCTTGGCCCCAGTATCTCAGTATTATCTTCAGTGATTAAAACCAGCAGAGCATAGGCTAGTATTTTAACCTTCAAAATGTAGTCATCTCTTGGCTTTCTTGGTTTGTTTTCCCACAAATCACAGAAGTGTGTGACTTTACCTCATTATGCTAATTAGCTAAATCAAGGACTGATCTAATAGAGTTTCTAGACCTGCTGGCATTGAACAACTAACATAGATCACCATGGTCCATAACAGAGTATCTAGATTTTAGGGTCCTCACCCCTATTGGCTTTAAGTATGTTCATAAAAGTCTGAAGGTTTGTTGCATCTACGTACTTTCAAGGTTGCCCTTGTGCTAAATTCACATTGAATCCTGTCTCACAGAGATCACAGAGAAACCCACTTGTAGCTATTTTACTCACATTATTTTACTTCCTTTTTTGGGCTTCATTAGCAAATTAAAATCTTCATTTGAGAAAAAAAATCTGAACAAGCAACCAGCAAAAAGTATCTGGCTAACTGAATAATTTCCTTTTTCTCCCTTATACATTAAAAAAATTATATATATCAAAATCACTGCATAAAATTGGTGTATAAGTCTATTAAGTCTGGAGTTGCAGTGGAATTTGCTGTGGGCTGGCCAGCAAACACTGATGATATTTGTCCCTCGTGCAGACAAATTCCTTTGAATATTATGATGGACTGAGTTGGAAATTTCTAAAGCAGACTTTTGGTCTCCTACTCCTACTGACACTTCACAGAGCACTAGCAGACATTATGGTTCACAGTGGCCCACATAAGTTCACCTTTCTGATACACGAATTTGAGCTCTTGTCTGCTCTCTCCAACATTTTCTATATGGTTGAACCAAGCCTTTCTTCCGACCTTTAGCACAGCATCTCTTCAGGCTCTCTGTCCATTCTCATTGGTGAACAAGTTTTGCTATACGTGATGTCTAACATCAGCCTATAAACTGTTTGGGCAGGTCTCCCAGGTGGGACTCACAATGCAATTACCTTTACAGATAACTCTGTTGCAAGGCCCAGGCCTTAGCAAAAAAAGAGCTTTTTTAAATTTCAGTGAAAGCCTCTTTGCATAAGGCTCATCAAACCAACTCTTGATCCAGGAACCCAAATATTTATATCCATTATCATTATGGATCCTTTAAAATTGTCTTTCCATCAGAAGGATCTTAACCAGGGACAATTGGTTCCACATGTGAGACATCTGTGTTTAGGAAGGAAAAACCTGGCACTCCAAAGGTGTTTGTCTCCATTATATCAGAAAGCCACCTCACTGGTTAGATACCTAGTTTTCAGATGACTAAAGTACGTCAAACTCCAACCATGAAGATGGAGTAAGTGTCACAGAGTCGAAAACAAGTATGCGCCACAAAAAAAGCTAACATGCAACCAAACACGTTTGCAACTGTCAAATTTCCAAGCCTAAAAATGCTATCGGTATATAAACTCTTACAAAGAGCTAGCGCCAGGAGGGACTGCGAGATGCGAGCCTCGCAGCGCGGCTGACGGGAGGATGGTGGCAGGATAGTGGAAGGAAGCTGGAAGGATGTCCGGGGCTGCCCCGGCAGCGCGACCGAGCCCAGGGCGGGCTCCGGGGAACCGAAGAGTGCTGGTGCCACCTAGAGGGAACCATTCGCCTAAAACTGGGAAAATCCTTACCACACGTAGGAGATAGAATATGCCACAGAGGTACGTGACTGGGGGGAAAAAAATTCCTAGAGATGGGCTTCATCTGCTGTGCAAAAAAAAATATTACACAATTATGAGAAGCAGCAGCATCCAACTTACGTCTTCTCCTCAACACAACTAGAAAATATAGACAGTATATTTAAGATGACCAACTGCTGATTCCTCTGCCCTTCAAACCATTTCCCAGCCTCACAGCTGTATTCCATCCCTTCTTCCTCAAATTATCTGAACTCTGAGGAAATAGCTGACAAACTGGCTGCGCCTGGAGGTCGGAGCCCGCTCCCCTCTGCTGCTGTAGCAGCGGCGTGGCTGGAGCTAGCTGGCAGCAGGGGTGCCTCGGGCATCCACGAAGCATGGAATGCATGGCCAAGAAAGCCTTAGGGATGCATTTCACAGCCCTCTGCAGGTCAACAGTTTTTCCTAATGACCCATCTGAAGTCTAACATCTGCTCGTGTAACTTAAAACTGCTCTGTGCCATAGCATGAAAAGAGCCAGCATCCACAAGCAAAGGAAGGATTGGTGCAAAAAGGTATGTCAGCATCTTTATCTCATCATTACATCTGCCACCTACAACCTATGGTTTGTAGTAATAACTACAGTGGTGACAACAACTTGCAGGGACATTGGAGCCTGTGTGTGTTGCTGATGAGCAGACTGTAGCTCCTTCTTAGTAGGTTGAAGTAATTTTTGAGCAAGTGTTGACCAAAACATTGTGGACCATGGTGCTCTCCTCACCTTTATGCTGCTGTATATTGTCCCTGCCATGGATGGGTCTGCAGGCATAGCATTTGTGCTGTGGCTCATACTTGCCCCATAGGAAACCCCACTTGTCTGGAGCCAACAAGTAAGATATAAAAGGGACCTGTTCTGTCTGTTACAGCTTACCTCTGACACTAATCCCTTGATGGGAACACTCCCTTCCCACCTATATATCCTGGTAGAGTGCAGAGCAAGTCTTGGCTCATGCCCTTTGGCTGGCTTTGTTGTTAATAGCACAACAGTCAATACATGCCAGTGTCATGTAGAACCAGTGCCTGGACCCTACTGTGCACTACAGACCCATACATAGAGGATTCCTGTCTGATATTCCTTAAATAAAGGTTAATTGATGGAAGAGTATTTGATACAAAACATTTGCTGGTTCACTGACCTCCATGAGAGCTGCACCTCCAAGGCTCTGGGTTAGTTAAATTTAGGAGACTGAAGTGCCAAAAAGTTTGGTGCCTGTCACCCTAAACGGTAACACAGTGTGAGGCACTGCGTGTCTCTGGGGTGTGTGACTGTCCTGCTGGAGTCCTGCCATTACTCATCAGCAGCACACCTGTAGGCTCTCCGACCTCCACTGACTCATGGGTACCATAACGAACAAATTCCTCATTCTCCATGTTACAAACACTCCCAAAGTCTCAGCTGCACAGAAAAATATAATTTGGGTGCAGCGGAAGCCAAGGACCTGCTCAGTATGATGCAAGGCTATGCCATACACCTATCCAGGAGACTTCAAACCGTGTTTTCACAGAAATAGCATCTCTGCCAGCCAACAAAACTGCTGAGAAAAGCTATCTTAAGTTTTAAAAGTCTGTTGTTCAAAGGATGGACCCTCTTTACGGGCCAGACTATTGCTGCCCCTTGCCTTCCTGTGTCTTGTGAAACTCATAAAAGGACCAGCCTGCAGAAACAAGGCTGCAATGAGTTTCCTTCATGTTTCAGAGAAGAGCTGAGACTGAAGAGGCATGTCTCCCATGCTTCAGAGACATGCAGCAAGGGTGGACAACCTCCAGCTGTAGGGAATATGCAGCACAAGAGGACATGGCATCTTGAGCCATAAGCACAGAAGCAGAAGCACATCAATGCCATGACTCACAGGCTGTCACAGGGGGCTTCCATGCTGGTACTGCTTGCAAAGCAGACATGGTTGCTCCCTGCTTACACATGGTCTGCTCCACCAAAACCAGTCACCACCACAGCAGCACTTTGGAAATGTGGCCACGTAGGAAGCAGAAACAAGCACCTTCCCATGACAAGAGCAGTCATGGCAGAGCAGCTGCTGCCTGAGCTCCATAGGGCGCGAGGCTGAGGAGCAGTGTTGGCAGCCTCCTTCCCTTCTCCTCAGTGCTCCCCCACCATGCTCTCCTTCCCCCTGCCCTCACAGCTGTGGGACTACCTGCTTGCCACCTGCTCCTCCCTGCCACTCCCCAAAAGCATCCATCCACACATCTGGTATCTTCATATCCTGATATTTATTCCCCAAAAATTGCCATGAAACCACTGATCCAGATTTAGGGTTAAGTTCTACTGAGTTAACAAGAGAATTAGACCGAACTCCAAACCTTAACGTAAATGATTTTGACTTAAAAATATTTATTATAACGCATTATGCAAGTTATATTATGCAAGTATAACTGCAGAGGTACTAACACAGGTTTTGGCCAAAAGATGTGAACTCCAATGATTATATTTTTTTCCCAAAGCAATGCTACTGATGTCATGCGTGCTTCAACTGAGAATGTGCTGCTTTGCAGGATTCACTGGTAGGATGGATTAACGTGGTCATACAAGTCAAAATAATTTAGGGAGGGTTTATATCCCTGTTTAACAAAGTACATTGGTAACATTTAAAAATGTTTCTTTCAATCAAGCCTTATCTATATTGAAAAAAAACCAACAAAGCACCAAACAACAACAAAAACCCTGTATGAGTTGGGTGTAGCTGGTAGGCATGCAGTTTAAGTTCTCATGACAATTCAATCCCATATGGGAAAAAGTCATCAATATCTTTAAAGGTACCTTGGGAGGTACTGCTATGAAGGCAGCCACACTGTCATTGTGGAAGCACACCAGTATCAACAGAAGTTCGTCCTGAAGCCAAAAGTTGGGTGTACTTCAGGCCTGAATCTCAGTGAGCTGCAAGGCAGAGGCCACTGTTCTCTTAATCTATTAATTTCATGATAGTTTGAAATAGAACTAAAGACCAATAAATTAGGTTGTTTTTAAAGACTTTAAAATACAGTCCAACTATTTTTTCCTGACAGTTCTGACTTAAAACCTTGTTTTATTCCAGAGCATTAGTAAGAACTAGCATAATTATGCCCACACTAAACATCATTACTTTTCTAATAAATGTTGTGGGAAATCTGAAAAATCTTTTGGTATCTCCTTGGGGGCAGTGGGTCAGATAATTGACATTTGGCCAAACAAACCAACACCTGGATGCCTGCCAAGTAACACACAGGATTCTCGTACCAGGGGAAGGCTTGACCTGTGTCCCTCTATGAGTGTAAGAGGGATGCAAGCACGACATTCTTCACTGGGTGGTCAGAGGGAACCGTCTGCCTTTGGTGTCAATATGGTTTGGCTTCTTGTTTTCTCAGGGCAAAAGAGACGAAGAATGCCCTTATTTTCTTGTAAAGACAAACCCGGTAGTATTATTGGAATAATATTCTGAATAAGAGACCCCCACATACACGTCTCGTAAAGGAAGGAGACGAGGTGCAACTGAGGTGAGCCCCGAAAGGTGAACTTGGTGGCCAACGGGCAGCTGCAGGGAAGTCGTTCCCGGGTTACCAGAGAAGATCACGGTGGAACTGGCGGGTCTGTGTCTCGGCCGTTTCCCTACCGCCTCCGAACCGAAACGGAAAGAGCTGGTGCAGACAACGCGGACACTGCGAGATGCATAAGGTGACGTTACCAATACCGATTTCCACCACGAGCACCTCCCTGTATTTTGAGAGGCAGCTACGGGGACAGAGCGCAGCCATCAGGACTCCTGCAGCCCCGAATAATTTTGGCGTCCCAGTGCCCTGCTGCCGACCGCCGCGTTCCGCGCACAGCTGGAACCGGAAGAGAACGCGCGGCCCTCACCGCCACGACCCGGCCGCCCTCCGCGGCGGGGGGCGGAGCGGAGCCAAGCGGGGCGGGCCAGGCCTGCGCCGGGGACATGCCGGCGGAGCTGGCCGCCGCCTGGGCCCTGCTGGCCGCTGCCTTCCTGGCGGCGCTGGTGGTGCTGCGGGCGGCCCCGGCTCCGCGGCCCGGGGGAGGCCTCTCCGGAGGCCTCTCCGAGCTCTTCCAGGATCTGATTCGGTACGGGAAGACGAAGCGCGGCTGCGGGCAGGGGCCGGACTGGCTGCGCCGCCTCCAGGTGCCCAAGAGGTGAGGGGGCGGCTCGGAGGGCAGCACGCCTCCCTCCCTGCCAGGTACCTGCCTGCCGGCCTTCTGCCCTTCAGTGCTGCACGCCTTGTGCCCCGGCAGCGCCGGCATAGTTAGATGTGCCTTTCACTTGATTCAGCATAGGAGGTAGAAAATAAACAGCATACGCAAGTACCACTGCCTTGTTACAGAGTGGGGTTCAGTTTGTTTTGCAGAAGTGTTATGCTGTTTTTAGAGATGGCGAACCGAGGAGCACAGAGCCAGTGGTCTTACAGAATCTCTATGTTCCAAATTGGAACAAAAGCCTAATGCCTCGAATCCCAGTCCCACGCAGTATCTGCAAAAATTTTTCTGCAAGACCCCAGTGGGACCTGGGAACGTGGATTCCTGAATTAGCTGTGACTATGGAAATATACTGCAGGTTTACTGTCTTAAACCGACTCTTGATGTTTCTTTTTAAAGTGTGACTTAGAATACGAATTACAGCATGTTAATTATCTGAATCCTGCATGAACAGTCTCTAATAAGGCAAAAAAATGACAGTGTTATCCAAACACGTATCTTAATAAATTTTCAACAGGATGAAAGAGGGAAAAGGGGAGGGGAAAGAACATTTAAAGACTTCTGTACATTATTGGGATTTCATTATTTTTGGTCAGCTTTGATTCATGACTAGAACTAGACTTTGACTTGAACATAGGCCTGACTGGATCTTGCAAGGCCAGCAGAACAGGACTTAACCCAAAGATCCCATCACCCCTCATGTAACGAGTGTTGTGACACAGCATGTTATTCAATGGAAAGGCTGTAATGTACTATTGCGGGTTACCAGGCTTCTGGTTACAAAAAATATTTTAAGCTTTGCAGTACCCTCAGAGAAAATAAGGGCTTGTAGAGGCTTTGTCTTAGTTACAGCATATTGTGAAGTGCTACATTTATAACATAGGTTCTTGTTTGAGTTGACCTTTCTCCAACAAGTTTCCTGCCACCCCATCTTAGGGAAGATAGTGTCTGAAGAGCATGGCTTTTTCAGGGAACTGGTCTCAAGCTTTCAACATCTACAAAGTTATTAGTTATTCTGTTATAGTGAACCCAAAACTCTGATAGCTGAAAGAATAGAGAAGTTCCTGAAGGTAGCCCTTGAGGCATTTTCTGTTTCCATTCATTTGTGCATTGTTTCCAAACGAGCATTGTGTTTTCCGTGGCCTGGGCTTGTTATTAACTTTGCTATTCCATCTTGTCAAATGTTATGATTTGTTTTAGGTCAGCTTGGCAAATAGCGAACATTCCTTTTCTTGAGGGATGACACCATGCTGCAGTGCTGTGTCATTCTGTAGGTCATATACATTCCCATTGCAATTTGGATTGCTGAAAGCTCACAGGGCATGTCTGTCTAAGTGGACGGGGCTTGTTTTGCTGGTAAGCAAAAAGCAACGTGTGAGGAGAAAGTTCTCGGCAAATGATGAGACAAAAATCTGCTGAATAACAGGACAGCAGGGAAAGAGCTTGAACTTGGAGAGAGCGATGACTTTTTATCAATATACAAGTTCTGTTTGCCTTCTAAGCAGAAAATAAAGAAGAGGGTTAAATTTTACTTCTGCCATTGCATCTCTGCTTGGTAGGAGAAGGAACCAAGGAGGAGAAGTGATTATCTGAAGGGGCTACCAACTGTTAATGAGCAGGGCACTCTGGAGTGTGGAGGGGTGCTCCATACCCCTGTGGCTCTGACTTGGCCTCTGTTGAGCAATACCGGAGCTGCTTTGTTGTCACTAAGCAAGGGTGTTGTACCCCTACACTCTCCCAAAAGAAAGTTTGGATGTTCCAGAGAAATATAGTCTTCTCTGACTCTTAAAGTTAAATCCTGGTTTTGTACCAATAGTTACATTGTTCAGACAAGGCCATGGGCGGCTTCCCAAGGTACGTATTTCATCTCTTTGCAGATGTTTCCAGAGGTACTGGCTTTTATTCATAGCCAGAAGGACTTTTAGTTTTAAAAGCAAAAGGAAATACTGGATTACCTAGTTTGAGATGGATATCATAGGCTGTTTAACTCCATCCAGTTACCTGTCTTAACTGTAATGTCTCGCATTCTAGTAATGCATCATATGTTTTTATAAGTGCGTTATGGGGCAAGACATGATGTCTTGCCTTGTAATCACCCAGTGCTATTCGTGGTGTCTCCTTTTTTTTCTATGTGATTGTTGTAGACCTTGAATTTCCAGAGGGACAAGATATTTTGGGGTGCAGCTGAATAATCACCTTTGGGTGCCTTTTGCCAACGGCTTTTGTCATTTATGAACTTCAACATGTCATGCAATGCATCGACTAGAACTGAGGAAAGTAGGAGTGCTGCTAGACACAACAGCCTGGAACTGCCCAGAAAATTAATTTAAGTGTGTTTTCAGTGGTGTAAATGTTAAAGAAAAAGTTGTGTGCATCATGATAAGTTGTAAATATCGAGGAATACCTTTGCAATGTGTGATTTATACTTTCTCCTCTTCAGTGCAGCTATGGTTAGTAAAATAAGCTAAGCTACAGGTTATTCTGGGCAGCATTTTGCTGGGAGAAGGCAGCATTAGGGTTATTCCTGCTTGGTACCACAGTAGTCCTGAATTCTCTACTTAGTGATAGGGGCACCAAAACGGAATGTACTCCCCATCAGGCAAGCATGTCCTGCAGCTACATTTCCAGCTAAGGAATGACAAGACCACTAATGAAGACCCCTTTGTTCCCACAGGTGGTTCACTCACTTTTATGTGGTTTCTGTGCTCTGGAATGGCTTTCTGCTGATCTGGCTTTTCCAAGACAAGTTCCTCAGAAGGCCGCTTCCATCATGGATTCAGCACATGCACCATGCTCTTGGCAGAGGTCTTCAGAGCAAGAACACAGGCAAGTATTCCAGCTATTATGAAGCAGCCATATGAATCCTAGAAAGCTGCACTACCATCCTGTCCTGGATGTGTATTCTTCAACTGCTACTTCAAGAGCTGCTTTTAAACTAGGCTCCAAGTGGCTTTCCTGGAGGACCAAGTCCTTTCAGCATTATTCAAGGTAGAAATCATTCTAATTTCTGGGTGTGATGGCTGTCAGCAGCCCTTGTAGCAGAAAGGGATGTTAGCATCTTCTAGAAATAATCTTGCTGTGCATCAGCAGGGCCTCATGTGCAAATATTTTCCCCGATGCTCAGTTAATTACAATGAAGGTAAAGTTTTGCTGTGGGGAGGGGAAAAGGTAGCCTTCTTGAAGCACTTTTGGTGTTACATTTTTCCTATCTGCCTCAGTTGCCTTTCTTACCTTCAAGCAGATGTCGAGCACTTCTCTGTGCTCCTGGTGCTCGTGCTGCTTTGGCTGCATAGCTGTCGGAGACTTGCAGAATGCCTCTGGACCAGCGTGTTTTCCAGTGGTGTCATTCACATTGTGCAGTATTGCTTTGGACTCGGTTACTACATTGCTGTTGGCTCAACGCTGCTATGCCAAGTGCCGACTAACGTCAGGAACGGTAAGTGCCCACTTAGTTATTGCCAGAAATGCGGTTTTGCTCCCGTTTGTTTCCGTTGTGGCAAATGGTTTCATAGGGGGCTGCTTGTGTGAGGAGCATGATGAGACATAAAAATACTTACTGGCGCAGCTGAAAGAAATGACGTTTCAGGATATCACATAATCAACCAGCATTGTACACAAATACAGACATTGACATGCTTTCCTGTGAACCACCACTGTTATTTCCTGAGAGACACCTCACACAGGTACTTTGAGGATCATTATCAATCAGTTTTGCTTTGAGATACATGTGCTTTACGAAGGACAGTAATAGGTACTGGTTCTCACATGTCACTACACAACTTCAGTTCTCAAACCAGACCAGAGCTTGTTTTTCTGTTGTGAGCTTTCCCTTTAAGGTGAATGTGCAAGGCTGTATTGGCCACCTTTGTTTTCCACTGAGAACTCACCACTGCTGTGCCTTGCATCAGTCACTCACTTCTTTCCCTCAGTATTGCCATGACTCCATTAATACAGCAGAAATTTGAATTGTATGACTCACTTCTGCCAACACATTCCATGTAGTCTCACGGTGGAGCTGCTGTTCCCCTGCACAAGATGAACCATGACCTGCTTGTAGCATTTTTCCCATGACTGATTTTTATAAGGTGGTCATTACTACTATGCAACTTCAGTGAAGTTTTTAACCACTTCCAACCATATAAGGTCTAGTTTATTCCAGTGGTGGTTTTTAAAAGAACTTTCAGATCTCTGACATCTGCCTTTTGCTTTCTAGACAAAGATGTCTTCACATCTTGTAGGTTCTTAGGGATGGGCATGTACATTGAAAATCATCCTTAATACACTTAACATTTCTTTAGTTGACAAGGCCTAAATGGTTCATGCTGTGCAGGTGTAGGCGTACGTATCTATGTATTTCACTATCAACAAGACAAATGTATACTTACATGTTCACCTGAGCTATGACAACATCTTTTATTAGGATTATGAGAATTACAAACACTATCCAATATTGAGGTCTTAGACTATCAATTACATATCAGTTGTACATCATGCTGTACCTCAAGCTATTGGATTAAAGACTAGATGTTTTTGGTATCGAGGGAATTATTAAGGACATATTAAGGGAAATCAACTACCAGCTGAACACTTAAATGGAGCAGGATGTAAAAGCCTCTTTCAAAGGATTAGTACTAGAAATTTTGTAAGACAGTAAGATTTTTTTAAATGTACACAATGTTTGCGGATGATGCTTGGGAAGGTATTTCTTTGCCGTATATTAATGAGACATATTTCTTTGAGGAAAAGAGCTTTCTGTGCAGATCCGCTGGTACCACATTGTAGGAGCTATGATGTACATTTGGGCCTCTCTTCACCAACACAGATGTCTTGTGATTCTAGCTAATCTTAGAAAAAGTAAATCAGGTAAGATGTTTTCATTTCTGCCAACTCTTTACTTAGGGGTTTTTTTCCTGGTTGTTTCAATAGTTTTCTGTAGCTTCAAACTCCTTAAACCACGAGTGTTTTTCAGTTCCTGTAGTGTGGTGCTCTCTAAACTTTCAGTAGATGAAAAGAGGCTGTTTGGAAAAGGATGTCTGTGTCTGTTTTACAGAACTTAAAACTTAGGGTATCCTAAGGACGGATGCATGCTAATGCTTAGGACTTGTGCCATTCCTCGGGGACCTCACTTCTGGCTCTATGGGGGCTAAAAATAGGTTTCCTTACTCTGTATTTCCACAAACAGACAGAGATGGCATCTTATTTCATTAAGTGCAAAGCTGCCAGATCAGATGGAGGTGGATGATGATGATCACTTTAATGAGCACGTTGTGTAATTGTGAGTAGAAGATAAAAGTTTGTTTAATACATGTTGCTCTCAACTACTTTCTTTCTGTTTGCTTGCAGGAAAGGTCATAAGTCTGAGCCACAGTGTGCCTGTCGGAGACTGGTTTGAGAGAGTTTCTTGCCCTCATTATTTTGCAGAGCTCCTCATATATCTATCTATGGCCATCACACTTGGATTTCACAATGTGACATGGTGGTGTGTAGTGATGTATGTTCTTTTTAACCAGGCACTGGCTGCTGTTTTGTGTCACGAGTTCTATCAGAAGAACTTTAGCTCCTACCCAAAGCATCGAAAAGCATTTATACCATTTGTTTTTTAGAATATTTCTTCCTTAGTATGTGTAGTGCAAACTGGGAAATGTTTTCTATGAGGAAACAAAAGATTTGTGATTTATTAAAGTCACACATTTTCTCTTAATTCTAGCTTAAGGGCTCATGATTTCAATAATAATCTTATCAGTGTTACCAATTTATGTGGGGAAATATAAGGTCTCTGCATATCCTACAAGCTAAAGAAAGGTTTACTGAAAACCCTAATTCCAACTGAAGTGATGCTAATTGACTATTTTCTGGTTTATATCTTATGCATGAAACACTTGCTGTTGTGAAGCATGCCCAAATGCATCAACGTGAAAACTGCATGATGAAAAGAGGGTAGTACTACTGATGAACTACTACTTTTCATGCCTTGGCTAATATTTAGGCACACCTAGTCTCTTTTTTTTTTAATCACTTCAGAGGGAAGCAAATGGTGTATTGTCTTTCTGTGCTTCCCTGTTGATAATTAAAACCAGTCACTGCTTTATAACTGCAAGCACAAAAACCGGTGGAGAAAGCTGCAGTGGAGGAATGACTCATGCTCAGCAGTAGAGATAAACAGACCCATTCTCTGTATTTTCTCTTCTGCGCCGAAGTGTTTTCATTCATTGCTGAAAACTCCTTGTTTATCCCTAAACTGGGAAAATCATGGAAGGTTCTCTGTGTGGATAGATGGTAGAACAGAATTTGCAGAAAATCTATGTCCTTCATTATGGGTCTGCCATCCTTCTTGTAATCCCTTGTGTGTTAGAGGGGGCAGTTATTCAGGATGACCGTAACCAAAACTACACTGTTTTTTAAGCAGCCTGTGAGAGTACATGTAGCGAACTGCCAAAGCAGGTAACACACGGAGAGGCAGAGAGCACATGGAAACCAATGTCTGACAAGTGCTGCAAAGAAATTCTTTACTGGGGAGATGATGTCACTCGGCACAGGGATGGTTTTTTCGCACCTAACCATTGAATATTTTGGTCCTTTTATGATACTGGAGTGAATGACTGATTTGCATGATGTAGCATATGGATGCTGGTGCCTCCATGTGTTTTCTACTTAGACGCATACATTATTTTTGTGTACGAGAATAATTTTTATATACTGAGGTACATATTATGAATTAACTAATTAAAAGTTTATTACGCCTTCTATTTCCATTGAGCTCTGTATTTGCAAAACACGGGCAATTAGTTTGCATAAAATGTTGTGCCACTCTTGGCTCTCACAACCCTCTCTCCATCCACACTCCTGTAGCTTCAGTTCATCATGGAACATCAACAAACCCTGTCCTGAGACCACATCTTTCCATATTCTTTTTTGGCGATTCTCAGGAAGCTCCACAAGTACCTTGTTTTACTGTTCTTCGCCCTGGTATACTAGACTGTAGGCAAGCTTTGAGCCAGCAAAGAAAGATTTGCCTTCCTAGTCTAGTTTGGGAGAAAGCTACAGATGTTTCCACGTTGCTAGGTCAGCTTAAGCCTGAAAAAACAGAGGGCTCAGCTGATACAGGTATGGAGCATGTTAGACAGTTATGGAGGCAAGAAAGCTCAGCTCCCCTGAATTCCTGGCCATTTCAGAAGCTCCCCTTGCATGCTTTCCTAGCCTCTGTAGTTTGGGAGAAAGACGTTTGCACTTTGCTGGGTCATATGAGCCTGCAAAATGAAAGAGCTCCGCGCTCCGGGGAGGGCGCAGGGCCCTCCAGGGCCCACGGGTACCCAGAGCGTTGCCGTGCCCACGGGCTGCTAGGAGCCGGGGTGTGCGCAGGCCATTTCTGTGCATCTTTTCCTCGTCTCACGCAGCCGCTTCGCTTTCCGCCCCTCAACGCCCTTTCCCTGCCCGTAAGGCAACTCCGAAAGCAGGAGGGACGCGCTCCGACTCGCCCGTTCGCCCGGGGAAGCTGCACGATAAGAAAGGCGGGGAAGAGGACGAAGCAAGGCCCCGGTTACGCGCCGAGCGAGAGCCGCGGTGGTGCCCCGGCTCGGCACCCGGCAGCCCGGGCGGGGCGGCGGGCGGAGCGTTCTCCGGCGGCGCCCGCAGCCAATCGGCGCGGCGCGGCACCGCCCCTCGGGCCGGGCCGTTGCAGGAAACGGTTGGGAGACGGTTGCGGGGCTGTGATGCGGCGCCTTTAAGAGGGGCCTCGTGCTGTGTCGCCCCCCTCCCCGCCTCCTCGCCGCTCCCCTCCCCTCAGCGCCGCGCTCGGCAGCCATGGGCTCTCCGCCGTCACGGCCGCCGCTCCCGCGGGCCACCGCGCTGTTGTTGGCGGCGGCGCTGCTGCTGCTGCTGGCCCCGGCGGGGCTGCGCGCTGCTCCGGAGGAAGAACCCGCCAGGAAGAAGGAGCCGGCGCCGCCACCGCCGGCGGCGGCAGCGCAGGGAGCCGAGCCGCGGGCTGAGGTGAGGTGAGGCGGGGACGGGCCGCGCCGCGCCGGCTGTCGGCACACACACACCCAACACAGCATCTCCCCGCCTCCCTCAGCGGGGGTGGGAGCGGCCTGGGCACCCCTCTGGCAGCTCTCGGCCTGCGAGACGCATCGCCTTTTGCGGGCCATCGGGCTCCCAAGTTCCCCTCCGGTGGCTCTGCAGCTTTCCCTTTTTCCTGCTAAAAGAGAGTAATTTGAGTCCGACAAGAAAAACGCCGTAATGCTTTTCTCATTAGATAAATATTTCCGTGTCTCACTCGCTCAGTGAGGCGGGGAGTGGGACCGACCTCCCCAGGTCTTCCTTGCAGGAAAGCGCAGGCTTTGCCGACACTCAAAGCTTGCCGGTTTTACCCTCGGTGTTTGCGATTCCTTCCTTTGCGTTAAAAGTGCTTTTGGCTTAGAGGGGTTCTAGCACCGTGTGATCGCACAGAGGGGTGAAGTAATTGCTAGCGTGCAGCTTGGCGTGACGTGGGGAGCACGCCGAGTTTTAGATGGGGAAAGCCAAGAACGTGCAGCGCAGCTGAAGGTGAAGGAGCTCTGGGAAGTGTGTCATCTGGCGTGGAAACTTTTACGTTTCAAAACGAAGGGGTTACAGCACTGCTGAAGGTGCTTGGGAGCTCACCCTTTTAAAACACGTTGCAATGTGTCTCTGCTGGTAGACGTGCTGAAACAAGCTTTCTCAGCTGTCTCTGGTTGAGCACCGACTTCCTTATTTTGGAGATCTTTCCCTTGATTGTAGGTCTTACTCCCTGTAAAAGTAAACCCTTTGAGAGGGAGATCTGGACTGTGCTGGTCTGGTTTGACCACTAGAAAGCCTTAAAAGATAGTTTTCAATGGACATAGAGCATGTCCAAAGAAAGCAAATGGGAAGTCATGCAGATTTTTAGCGTGGCTGAGATGCAAAAATTCTGCAAGGGAAGAAAGCAATTCTGACGGTTTTTGAAAGTACAGCATATTTCTCCCGAGCTATCCTAGCTATCCTAGCCACCTAGTTGTAGTTTGAAGGTCTGAAAATGGCATATTTGGCCCAGGTCATAAAGTAAATAGCCAGGGATTGTAAAGACAGCAATACTAGACCTGAGCTAAAGCAACTTTCTCTGTATTTTGTATCATAGTGGCTCTCATGTTTTGATAATAGTGTGCACGGAGAAGTACTGCTTTTAATAATCAGTGCACCGTCTGATTTTCTTGCTGAGCGCCTAACTAGCAATTTGAGGTAGGTGACAGCCAGTAGTTAGTTAATGCTGCATGAGAGGTGTATAGTTTAAAGTGTCATTTGATACAGGATGGTATGACAGGAGAAACACAAGGCTCAGTACTTCTGCGACCTATTCAGGCTAATTCACTAGTGACTTCTTTGTTGTTTCCCTCCCCACCTCCCTTACAGAAGGGATCCTCGCCAGTTGCTCCTGTTCACACTGTCAATGAGGAGTCAGCTGACAAGACGAATTTGGGCTTCATTCATGCATTTGTGGCTGCTATATCGGTCATCATCGTATCCGAACTGGGGGATAAGACCTTCTTCATTGCAGCCATCATGGCAATGCGGTACAACCGTTTGACTGTGCTGGCTGGTGCTATGCTTGCCTTGGGACTGATGACATGTTTATCAGGTTAGCACTCTTCCATTTCAACTCTTAACGTGTACTGAGTATGTATTTATCAATAGATCGTAATTGAAACCAAGATGAAAGTAGCAGATTTCTGTTTTAAAGAGGAGAGTGTGAAGGTTTTCCTGGGGTCCGTGGCTCAGATTGAATATTGAGGTGTTTGTGCTTCCTAGACTTCAGTATGAGTTTGAGAAAGAGGAATGGGATTGAAAACCTAAGAGCTTCCTGTGTTTTTTAGCCATTGGTTTCCTTTTTATTTTTAGCTCCCATTAAAGCGATGTGCCTACAGGGAACGTGGGAGTGGCTTCTGTTTTTCCTCCTAAGGCGAAAGATTCTTGATAGGATGACAAATTTCCCTTGTCTGACTTGTATCCCTGTACTTGTAGCCATTTGGATTTGTGCTGGGAGCCCTGTAAGTGGAAGATGAGGTTCTGCCATGATACTTTGGGGTGGGTGATACTGCCAGAGCCAAGAGCTGGAAGGAAAGTGTGGTGGCAGGTGGAACTTGAGGAGCCTGTAGCTGTGGGTGCTTACATAGCTGTGATCAAAATATAGAGCAGCCTTCAGGTATATCAGATGCTGCATACTTTTTTTTTTAATATGTATGCTCCTTCCTAGCCATGCCCAAATAACTGCAGAGTGTTTGTTGGTTTATATACAGTGGAGACGGGCAATTAACAGGCTTCAGCCTTCTCTGCAAGTGTTTCTATGAATGGATTTTGGGCATGTAGCTAATGGTGTGTATACATACTGCTGCAATTATTGTTGTAGTCTCAGAGCAGTTTCCATTTGCATTGTATCTAATGACAGCATTGTATGTGTTTCTTCTGTTACTCACTTCATAGTCTTCGACTCCCCTCCCAGTTCTGCGCTGCTTACCTCACGGCATGTTGTGTAGGGCTATAGGTGGTACACTGTTCTGTGAATCTTCCATCTCTCTCCTGCCCATTACAACTCTCCCCTTTTCTATACTGCCTTTTTTCAAGTCATTCTCGACGCTTTTTCATAAAAGCTTTCTTTTCTGCTTTGTCCTCCAGTTTAGAGGTTCCCAACTATTTCTCCATTTTCAGAAAGGAGATGGGTTCCCCCCCACCCCCTTTTTGGTTTGTTTTCCTCCCCCCCTTTCCCCACTGCCCTTGTTTTATACAAGCTGCATCTGTAAATTCTTAGGGGTTTTACCCACCTTGATTTCATGAAATATGCTCATTTAAACTCACCAGCTCCAAGTAATCACTACTTGGGGTGCTTTTCCAAGCTATGCTTCACAAAATAAGCTGTCTTACTGTTCTGATTAGTTCATTATGCCTATGCTTGTATATGCAAGTAATGCTAAAAAAACCTCCAACTTTTTACATAGTTTCCTGCAATTGCTTTGCTTCAGTATTTTCAGTCTTTAAAAAGAAGTTCAGTTTAGCTCCTTCTGGCTCATTTAGCTGTGCCACTAATACTGTTATTCATATGTGTTTGTGTCATGTCTACTAATAGTACAGCCTGATTCATTTTGGTTTCATAGTCTTACTTTTGATAGTGAAGATTAATTTCCAGATTTTGTAGTAGCTTCTTTCTAAGAACATTGTTAGAGTAAGAAAGTATATGCAAGAAAACACATGAAGTCATATGTTTCCTTTTAGCTAATTGTGTGTGGAGTAAAACAACATAGGCAGTTGTGAGTGCACAGTCTAAGCAGCCTTGAATGTTAGGTGTGGAGTTTTAATTTACTCTTGTTCATACAGACCTGGTTTGGGGTTTTTTTTGTGCAAAAAACCTAACTGGGCTTACTTTGTGAAGAATTCAAGTACTTTGTCCTGGATACCTATTTCTTCTTATTTGAGGACTACTTTTGGCTTAGTCTGATCACCTTCAGTGCCTGTAAAAACGTAGATGCACCATGGAGGCAAGTTTTTTGATCTTAGAGTGGGATCAGTGCTTTTAAATTAAAGGAAGATCAAAGTTGTCCACGTGTGTTTGTGGGAAGTGTGGGAGAGAAGGGAATGGTAACATGCAGGTATGTGCATTTGGCAAAAAGTCAACAGACAGATTCATGCAGCTGGATGATCTGTAGGTATGTGTAGTAGATTTAACTTGGAGAAAATCTTATTCTAAGTTTATCTCATAGATGAAATGATTGGAAAGAGATGTTATCCAGCAAGTAGTCCTAAATAAGAATGGAGTTAACTGGTATGCATTGTGACTACTATAACATGATGACAGATGAAGGTTTCATGGCATGCTTGGAGAAAAGGCAGGACTTGCATAGTCTTTGATGGGAAAGATAATGCTGCTCTTGGAAATAGCAGCACATCAGTTTTGCCTGGTGAGCCTTGTCTGCCAGTTTCTTGTATGACCAGTAATGGTTGGAGTTTCTGGAATGTCATTATCTTGCAAACCGCCCCCAGAAAATTACATAAAACTAACGAAAGACGCACTGTTTATTTATCAGTGGCTATTTGGATTGCAGGCTTTGCTAGCAAGCATTTCTTAGATGTGGGAAAAACCGTTAGAGTCCTCGTGCTTATTTTTGTAACTGATGCGTTTGTTTTCTTTTCAGTTTTGTTTGGCTATGCCACCACAGTTATTCCTCGTGTGTACACATACTATGTATCAACAGCACTGTTTGCAATTTTTGGCATCCGAATGCTTCGTGAAGGCTTGAAAATGAGTCCAGATGAGGGTCAAGAAGAGTTGGAAGAAGTTCAAGCAGAAATTAAAAAAAAAGATGAGGAAGTAAGTCATAAGCTTTCTGTCAGTTGTGGCTGGTGAAATAGTTACAACCGTGAAGCTGCAGAATGACACTGTTGTGTATGAGGTCTTTATCTGTCTCTGTCCACACAGAAAAAGTGTGGTAAATGGGACATAAGTGGATCCTGGAGGTTATTTCAACAGGTGATCCCAGTTTTGTGGCAAGGGACTTCTCCATAGAGTATGACTTGGGGGCAGTTGGGTTTGGTTTGCTTGGTAGGGTTTTTTGTTTGGTTTGGGGTTTTTTTAATGAATTGCTAGCAAAAAGGACATCAGCAGTTTATTCTTACCTCTGCTTTTATTTGTTTTTATGGTCAGGCAGATTAATGCTGAGGTTTGTGGTATTGCAGCAAAGGCCTCTGTTATAGTATAGTTTTTTTCAGTAATTTTATCAAATCCTAGTTTGAGAGCCACCACTTGTGAAAAGAGGGATCGCTGCTTTGAAAGTAGGAGGAAATCTGTGGTTAAAAACCATTCCTACTGAAACTGCTGTGTAAGTGCAAGCAGTGCAAGACGCAGCTGGAGGTTAGAGTTGGTTACAAGCATATATGTGTGTGTATGTGTACACAGACAGATGTGTGTGCATATATAGAGCTATTCTTTTAAAATGGTGTCTAGTGTAAACGATACGTTGGTAATGCAGCAGTCAGTGGCTAATAACATTGCAGGTACTAGGTGACTGGCTTTAGTGTGTAAGTATTTCATTGGGGTTGTTTAGAGGACATTTCTAATCTTACAGTTGTTTGTGGTTATGTTTTTTTTCCCCTTGTTCTCCACAGCTTCAGAGAACTAAACTGTTAAATGGGCCAGGAGATGTGGAAACAGGGCCAGGCACCACTATACCTCAGAAGAAGTGGCTGCACTTTATTTCTCCAATCTTTGTTCAAGCTTTTACTTTAACATTTTTAGCAGAATGGGGCGATCGTTCCCAGTTAACAACCATAGTCTTGGCCGCCAGAGAGGTGAGTACTGCAGAATATCTGCCCTGCTTTTGCCCTTTCTGGGTTGCCTGCAGGGAAGCAGGAGAGACAAACACTCTTGCAGGAGGTATTGGATTCATACCTGCTGCCTTGCTGTGCCTTACTTAGAGTTACAGCTCTGCTGAGACCTGAAAATAAATACACTGAAGCTCTGGGTAGTACTAAAATTACTGTTAGATGATTGGGACTGCACAGCCATTTCTGGAAATCATCATTTTATGTCATGCAGCTGAAAACAATTGGATTTTGTTGCAGTGTTCAGAGATATTAGAGAACAGATGTTTCTTTGATCCGTGTGATCCTACAGTTTAAATGTGGTGGCTTTTTTAAAGAGAGACCTTCTTAAAGCAAACTTATAGCTATTAAAATATACCTCTTTTTTAAATCTAAGCAAATATAGTACAGTGGTATAACTTAAAACTACTGTGCAGTAAGTAATACTGTAAATGAAGTGATATTCAGTGTGATGATTGGAATCTATATAACTGTATTATATTTAAGGCAAAATTAAGGCTTAGAGTCAACCTTTTAATAAACATAAGTGGCTTACCTGTGCTCTTTCATGCATTGGGATAATTTATATTTTTCCTTGGGGCTCATGCTTCTTTAGTGCACTTTCAGACCTTCCCTAGGGGCAAATCGGGGCTGTGTAATGAAGGAGGCTATAATCTGTGGGAACCTCTTGTCTCTATTACAGTGTAGGGAAGGTGCTTAGAGCTAACAAGGCAGGAAACAGCAAGAGGAGAGGATGATCCCATTGTTCAGGTAGTTGTAGTCCTGCATATTGAGGAACCATTACTGCCTCTGCCCAAGGTTTTATAAGGTGCTAGGCAAGCTGCTTAAGCCCATCTTTTCATAGGTAGTTGTTAACTTGTAGTTTTCTTTTCCAAGTGTTATATTAGAAAGTGTTCATCAGGCTCTGTGGTCTGCTTTATGAAGTGCTGAGCATCACAACTGAAACTGGGGCATGTTGTGCCTTCAGCATATGAAGCATTTGTGTAAGTGCTAGAAAAACAAATACTACACAAAATGAAGATACCTTCATCTTGGCTTTCAATCTTAATGATTTTTTTATCTGTGGGATTGTTTTATACCCTGTTGTTTCATAATATGCTCAGATAAATCCTTGCCTGTGAAATACTAGGATACATACAGGAGCATTACAGAAATGAGTATGAGGAAGGAAATGGTCTTTATATGGAGGTTTGAGCAGTGTGGTAACTCAGCTGAGACCATACATTCTTTAGTGGAAAGGAACCAAACAGTACATGACTTTATTAAGTGAGTAGCATCCATCCTGTCAGCACAAACAAACAGGGCTCCTTTAGATGTAAAAAAGTGTGGACATTTGGATGTCTCAGTGCATACAGCAGGAGGATGAGTTAGATGTGGCTTCATGAATCTAGTCCTGACAGCAGCCCTCAAGAACTTGGTGTTACACCTTAATAGTAACACTGGATATAAGAATTGTTCACCTGTTTAAGAAAAGGAAACTCTGTAGTGTCCTATTAGAGTGGCTTTGCCTGGTAATTTGACAAGTCTAGGGAATGGAGTGGGGAGTGAAATTCAGCCTGCTGTCAGTGGGGGCTCTACAGGTGACAGCTGACCACGAGGAAACTGAGATTTCCAGGAGCTGTGGGGCCTCTCTGTTCTGCTGGCACAGCCTTGCTTCTGACCTACGTTTCTTGGTGGTTTCCTGCCTGTCCTCTGCTTGGTGCTGACCACCTTTTCTCACTGGCTTGTGGCTTTGGTTCTTCTGGCCAGCCACTGTTTTGTCATTGTATCATGACTTTTCTTAGACAACTTAGCTGTTTGCCTGTTAGATATTTCATGCATTCTTCATGTGATGGCAGCATATTTTTTATTCAACTGTGTTAGCTAAAAAGCTCACTTAGAGATGTGCAGGGGAGGGGGCTCAAGTACAGCAGAAAGTCATGCTGTTACCTGCCCTTGTTATTGGACACGAAAAGTTTGGTTTCTGTTTCTAATGCTGAAGTTTTCTGCTATATGAGGTGTTCCACGTGTATGCTGCCTTTAACTGTGTTATTTGTAAGTAGATCCGAGAAATCTCTTTGCATACTGAAGTTGTTCATGTATCAAATAGCTGCTTGTTATGCAGTGATGTGAAAGCTGTCGCTGGCAGACTTGGAAAACTATTATCCTCTGAACTTAAAGTCTGTCATACTTCTGTCTTTGGATGTTTGCAGGGTGGGGAGGCAGCTTGTAGAGCACAAGCTTGTGAAGCTGGACAAAGGAGTTGGAATGTTTGAGCTGCTGAAGGCTTTCACTTGCAGTTCACGGATTTATGGCTGGTGTTCTTCCAGCTGATGTGTATTGTTTTTCTTAACGGCTGCCACCTTCCCTCTAGAGGTTTAAGTACAGCAGAGCGATTTCTAGATCTGTATCTAAAGACTTTAAGATGCTTCTTGGTTGAAACATGCATCTATAGTCAGGTTAAGTCTGTCTCCGTAGCTGATGTACACTTGTACTACTCTTTAGGCATCCTCCATGCCTGATGTGGGACTCGTGCGTTTTCAGCCGTGCTGATGATTCCCTTCTGTGTTTTTCTCTCAGGACCCCTACGGTGTGGCAGTAGGTGGGACAGTGGGCCATTGCCTCTGCACTGGTTTAGCAGTTATTGGAGGGAGAATGATAGCACAGAAGATTTCTGTTAGGACTGGTAAGTGAAAACTCACTCCAACCAAAGAAAAAAAGCACTAATGCTCCTCACGTCTGTGGTGTAAATTGACTACGTGCTTGGGAACAGTGTTTCTCAAAACCTCTGGAAAATCTCCAGACTTTTTGATTTGGAGTTTGTATCCTTCAGTCCAGCTCCCCTCCTGCCCCACAGTCATCTCCTGGCAGGGCTGGCCCTGTGCTGACCACGCTGCCAGGCAGAGCCCAAGCGCCAGGTGCCGAAGGCTCCGGCCTTGACTGTGCTTCATGGGTTACTGACTCTGACTGAAGGAATCTGAACAAGTGTCGTGGCTCCAAGTTTAAAGATGGATGTGGGAGGTGTGTTTTGATTCACCGTGGGAGGAAAGGAATACAATATTTTGGACAGTAAGTAGGCATTGTTCAACGTGAGTAAGGGAGAGTCTGTGTAATTCTGCGTGCAGACCTTTAGGTGCGCAAGAGAACTGTGTATTTACAAGTTATGCCAGCCATACAAAAGCTTTAAAAGCTATTCTGTGTGTGGCATATCTGTAACAGGAAGGACCAGTAAGGTTAGATTGGGTTGTTTGTTTTTCCTTTGGTTAGGCTGCAGCTTGTTTCAACTGCCAGTCCTGTGATGGAGTGAGATTTCTTGCTCCCAAGAGGGATTCTGTGAAGCTGCTTCCTCAAAATGTTCATTCAGAATGTGTTCTGTAGTTGTGGAGGTTGTAGAAAACCAAATTTGCTGCAAAAAGTGAAACATCCATTCTGTCGTGCTTGTTTGACAAGGAAATTGGTGACAAAAAGCTAATCTAAACATGATTTAATAAGTGCATCTTTGGCTTCAGGAATAGCCTTATTAGCTTAGACCAAAGATCCATCTAGCTAGTTAGTTTGGTTAGTAGGAGAACATAGGCAGTGGTGCTTTACTGGGATGCAGTTCCAGCCTCTGTGAGACTGTGGCTGTTGCAGGCAGGTGATGGTTTTGATAGTGTCTCTTTCAATGCAGTTACCTAAACTGTGCAAAACCTGCTAATTAGTATGTCGCTCTGATGGCTTGCTGCAGGGGCAGAGTGGTGTATCTTTTCTTTCCCCAAATGATGAACAGCAGGTATCTATTGCAGCGTTACAGTAGCTGAAGTAACAAGAGTAAAGCAAAGCTTGCTTCTGAGGACCAGAATATGTTGCTGTGGATGCAGTCAGACAGGAGAGTGGCATTAGGGGCCTACTCACTGAGCTACAAACAGCATCCACTATCTGCAGCATTAATGTTAAAGTAACATGATTTGAGAATGGGGCATGGAAAAGAACAATCTGTAACGTGTCATAGGAGATCTTGAAATTGCAGTATCTAATGTCTTTTTTGTTTGTCTTCTCTCCCCAGTGACAATCATAGGAGGCATTGTCTTCTTAGCCTTTGCATTTTCTGCACTATTTATAAGTCCAGACTCTGGGTTTTAAAATTTTCGCCCTGCAAAGGAGCAAGGATTGGAAGCATCAAGCAGCCGTCCTTGTGCTGCCCTTTTTTGTATATAGTGTACAGAATTGTAGTGAAACAAGCACTGGAGGGGAGCCACGGAACTTCCTGCAGTGAGCGGTGGCTGTGCCTGAGCCGTGGGCGGGCTCTGCTCGGCCAGCGCTGCCGTTCCCTCGTGTTCCGCCTCTGCCGAGTCCTGCTGGTCTGCTCTCCCAGGAGCTGAGGCTACTTCTTCTCTTCCTCTGTTACACATGGCCACCTTTCCTGTTTCTTCACGAGCTGGTTCTTGAGGCTCCTCAGAGCAGACTCTGTCTTGTTCCATGTTGTTCAACAGAAGGTGTTAAGAAGAACACTGCTGGCTCCCACTCCTAAGGACCTCAGTCCCAGGGTGCACACGAGGCTGAATAATCTAAGCAAGAAGAAACCCGGGAGCAGCTCCTGTACCACTGAGTGGCTTAGCCACCAACAGAGAGTTCAATAAACTTCATTTAGAGGGAAAACTTCTTAATCAGGGATTTTTATCAGGAAATTGCCGTGTGGTGATTAACAACCTTCCGTGTTCCATATGCAATCTGTGCACAGCTATTATTATTTTACTTTGGTTTATTGTTTTTTTAAAATGTTGAAATATTAAAGTATATGGAAAGTAATAAAATGGTCCAACTTGAGGATTTTCCATTCCCAGGATTGAACAGTAATGAAATTCTTAGATTTAGATGTGTTCCTGGGGTTTGTTGGGTTTTCTTTTTTTAGGAATAGAAATGTAATCTGGAAGAGTTATTAATAAAACATAGTGTCTCAATTTGAATGATTTTCAGTATGTTTTTGATGGTTCCTGCACTCCCTGCTGCTGCAAAGGTTTGCCTGGCCTTTTTGAACTTAGGGTGGGGAAGTTTGCTTAAATTTATTTTGGATACTGATAAATACTTTGAAAATGTTGTCCACTGGAGATACACGGGTTGGAGAAATACAGGCCCTTCTCTGCTCTTCAGTGGTGATTGGGATTCCCAGCTACTGGCTTCCATGCCCTGCTACGCTCTGCTCAGCAGCGGTCTTGCAGAACAGGTGTGTCTTCTCATGGTATCCCTCTGCCCTGTATGGAGGATCAAGTAAGAGGGAGTGTCACAAATCATACCATCCCGTTTGTGGTCCCTAATCCTGCTCTGAGGTGTCTCTGCCCAGGAAGCCCCTTAATGCCACGTTGCTCACACTCCTGTAACTGCAGTGCTGGCCACACACAGGGCTGTGACAGCAGGCAGCTGTTTCAGGGGCCACGTCTGGATGTTGGGATCTTGGCCTGAAGGAAGGGAGCTGTGGCAGCACTGTTGCATGTAGGTAAGTGAAGCATGTGGCTGGTTTGCTGGTGGGGTGTTTGCTGTTGGTTGTGTATTTTTTCTGTTGAGTCAAACACAGTAGCCAAAACCTGCAGCTGCTTCTTTCCCACAGCCTGGAGCTGCACACACTGTGTTTCTGGTGTGCTTCAGCTCCTGTGCAGAGGGGATTTGTAGCAGACTGACACATCAAAACAGGGAAGAGCCTGAACTTTCAACTGTTTGCTGCATGACTGTGTTAATCAAAAGTGGTGTAGCTGAACTACAGCACACTTGTACAGGTGTGTCCTGGGGAAAGGAATTGTGGTGCCATGGTCTGTCCTGATGCAAAGTCTCACTGAAAATCCAGAAAGCCAAACCCCTTGGCCAGATATTCCAGTGCAGGAGCCTTTTAAACTTTACATGCACTGCTTAAAACTGTTGTGATAGGAAAACAGTTACGATCCATAGAAAAAATAAGCTATGGAAGGTGTTGTTTGTAGAGGTAAATGTGAAGTTGCAGGACACATCTCTGCAACTTCACATCTGTATTTTACTATTGCAGACTTGGGCAGGAGGGTAAGTACTGCTTGTGACTAGTTATGGCAACTCTGCTCTGTTTGGCTGCTCTAGTGCTGCCAGGCAGGTGGGAGTTCAATCCTTAAAAGCACAGACATTGACGTATCCTTGAAGATCTATTACAAAATTAGGTAGCTTATGACATTTCTGTAGTAGTTGTTAGTACTGGTATTTTTCCCAGTGTAAGGAATAGAGTCGGGCTGTAATAGAATAGGTGTTGAGGGGGGGATGGAGCACCTGGGGATGTGTATTGGGCTGCACTGTCTGGAGCAGCTTCTCACCTGCTGCCTGTACCACGGGCTGGGGCTTTGGCAGCTTTCCCTTTACTTCTGTTCCCAGCACATGGCCATGGGAGGGGTGTGGGGCACTCTTCTGTCACAAAAATACCTGGATGCTTGAGGTACAGGTAGTAAGCAGTGTGTGCATGCATACATACATATATTAAAGATATATGAATAAAATATTGATGTTACATAGTTATAATATATAATTTATATATATTAGTACATATTTTATATGTATATTTTTATACTTAAAAATGTCTTACCCTTTGGGCTGAGTTTGCTCCAGAAACTTGTAGATGTTGTTAAAGGGTTTCTTTTGCCCTTGCTTTCCTTGAAGTAGTGGGTCTCATTGAGAAGAAGGCAGGTCTGTTGTTGGGAAGGCGCAGCAAGTCTCCATGCCAGAGCTGACACCTCTTGGGGGAATATGTGAGCTGTGTCCCTGGCCCCTGGACTACAACATCCTGCGAGGGAGATGTTGAAGGCAGAACAAGGAAAGATTGGGACTGATACTGTGGCAGGTGCGCTCTGAATTCAGAGGAGGGGGAGCTGGATGCTGAGATGCTGATGCATGTAAGCAATACTTCATTCCCTGCCCCTCCTTTCCACCTTGTCCCATGCCTGATGTGTAAGTTACTGATATCTTAGTAAAAGGAAACTCTGTTTCTGCTTTTTATACCAAGAGATAAAATGGGAACCTTGGAGCACGTCTTTCTGATAGAATGAGCTGTGCAGTTCAGTCTGCTCAAGTCTGGCAGCTTCGTTTTAAATTCTTCCTTCAAGATCCTCAGTGAGCTGAAATGTGCCTCCAGTGGAGCTGGACACATGGGAACAGATTACGTTGTATTTTTAGCAGCTAGCAGTAGCACTGAGGTCCTCCCTTCTGAGATGCTGGTGAAGGGACAAGGGGTGGTGCCTTTGGATTGAAAGAGGGTAGATTTAGATGTACAGAAGCGTCCCTGTGAGGGTGGTAAGGCACTGGAACAGGTTGCCCAGAGAGGCTGTGAACACCCCATGCCTGGAAGTGTTCAAGGTCAGGCTTGATGGGGCTTTGAGCAACCTGGTCTGGTGGAAGGTGTCCGCCTATAGCGGGTGGGGGTAGGGGGGTGGAACAAGATGATCTTTAAAATCCCTTCCAACCCAAACCATCCTAGTATTCTATACTGTCCTGACAAGTTATGTACCAGCTTGCAGGAGCATGAAGTGTTTGTGGAAGCGCTGAGCGGAGTCTGTGTGATCATCAGCTTGAGGGCAGGGCAGATGCGATGCTGATAGAGATGGTCAACCTTTGAAATGGCAGCCAAGCTCTTGGCGAGTGCCGTCTAGTGCTTCTGGCTGCATCAGCTTGCTCATATGGAAGAAATACAGCTGCACCTGTAGTTCAGTCCAGCTGTGGACATGTCTGAGCTGCTCTCGATAGGGTTGGAGGAGCTATTTGCAGGGCTGGTTATTGAAAGGCCTCAAGGTTCAAGAGGGCAGAGCAGGCTTGATGCGGTACTGGTGGGGTTTGATAAATACCTCTGTCCTGAAGCATTATGCACAGGCTGGATGGTGGTACTTCTGGGAAGGAGCTGGTGGGGACAGTGGCCAGGCAAGGCTTGGCTTTTCAGAAAGAAAATACAGAAAAAGTTTAAATAATAGTGCTCTTTCCCTTTCAAACAGAGGGATGTTTGACTTGCCCTGCATTTTAGAATATGAAAAACACTTGTGGTGACTAGCTGAAGTTTTAATTGCCACAGACCTATGCAATTTCTTGTTCTGTTGTAGCTGGAGAATGAAATACTGTGAGCAGTTGAAGTGCAACATGAGAAATGGGCAACTGTACACTGCAAGTTTGCCATCCATCCTGCAGCTCTCCCTGCTGGGAGCTGGTGTAGCCAGTGCCATTCGCTGCCAAAGGAACCTCCAAAGCAGTGTCTGGGAAGGAATTTGCATCTCTGACTCTGTGTGCATGCAGCAGCGGTCCGAAAGTGCAGACTGCCTGAAACTACTCATTTCCAGGCAACAGAAACAAAATGGAGATGGTGGTCAGTTCTACCCGTGTGAAAAATATCTCACCTCACCTGCAACGTTTCAAGTGGGAAACGCTTGTGCCGGCGGCTTCCGAAAAGTGCCGCTTCCCCATCCTTTGGTACCGCCCACCTCGGGAAACTGAAGGTGGCAAAGGGCAACATGGGAAGAATTAAGGTCAACTTTTAATCTTCCGTCTGCCAGGACAAAGTTTTTCCCAGGAAACCTCTAGCAGCCCAGGCGAGGCCGGTCAGAGCCGGCGCTTGCCCGCGGCGGTGCAGGCGGTCGCAGCGGTGCGGGGCCGCTGCCTCCGCTCGCGGAGCTCAGCCCAGCCCCGCTCTGCTGTGCGGGGCTCTGCCTGGGAGCCAGGAGACGGGCGGGGGCTGCCGCAGCGACTGCACCCGCAGCTCCGGGCCTGAGCGCTCGGGCAGCGCCCGAGCCCACCAGCGGCACCGGCACACACCCGCGGGGGCTTTCTTTTTCCTCTTTTAAAAACATAAATAAAACCAAATAAACTCCGTGCTCTCGCATTAAGCGGCTCCGGCAGCTTCAGCCGGATCTAACCCCAGTTAGCCTTAATTTCCAGAGATGTGGAAAGAATGATGTCATGGCACGTGCTGTACTGACATAGCATATTTTCATCGGCGACCTCGGACAGCCTCTGAAGTCAGCCACAGGCTCCTGCTCATAGTGATAGGGGCTGAACTTGCATTTAACCCCTAACATTTTCCATCTGCGTGTGTGTGACAAATACCATAGACGTGTTTCTTCTGAATTGTTTAAATTTACTTCCCACATGAAAACAGAGTTGCCAGAGTCTGACAGTGAGAGAGACTGTATGCTACAAAGAATGCTGGTGACTGTGGAAAATTCTATTCTTATGTTACCCTCAAACAGCTGAAATCTGGAATTTCTCTCACAACTAACCTTTGCACTGCTAATCTTTACAAGTACTCAACAGCTGCATTCTCATATAAGCATGTTTTTTGTTTTCAAACTTTGCACGACAGCAAAATGACTTCAGGTGTGGCAGCACTTACAGCTCTTCTTCTTGATAAGTTTGTGGAAAAATGTATTGATACTTCCAAAGTTCAGTTTTAAGAAAACTGATAGTCCTGCTTGCTCAGTGCCATCGCTCTTATCGCTGGGGGCTGTTGACAGCTCTTAACTGGAACTACAGCACTGCTAGAGCGAATTTTGTTTTGCTACCCAGGGCACGGGGGGCATACTGTGCCTGGAAGTAACATACAGCTCACTCAACTATCATTTAATTGCCCAAGGGAAATGATCAGTATCCTCATGTGAGCATCTAGCGTGAGATTACAGAAAGAAAAGAGCTGCAGGCTCTAAAAATAGTTAAGCATATCTAACATTTTCTCCAGGCATTCAGCTCCATTTACAGGATTTCCTTCCCTCCCACCTTTCCTTGCCCATCTAATTAATGTGAAATTATTAATGTCTGCACAGCAGTGCAAAAGGGTCACAGAGTAAATGTGACACTACCTTGCCAAGTTACATGTTATCACACAACTCCTCAGAGCAAGAGCTGTTTGCTCTGAAGAGTTGTGCTCTCAGCTAAATAAATGCAAGTGGCAGCCTCTATTTTCAGTGGCATAGCTGACATCAGATCATCTCTGCTCCTTTAAAGATACTATTCTTTGACAATTCACCAGCACAAGAAATACTCAGGGAGGGGCTTTGAAAGAATTTAAAGAGTGTTTTGCCCATGCCAGAAAGTGAGGGATGGGCTCTGCTTGAAAAAGCCTCCCCTGCACACACAGAGACCATGCAGCGCGGTGCCACTGGTGGGAGAGGACAGCGACTGACCGTACACGGCAAGACACAGAAGTTTGTGCACAACCTAAAACAAGTGCTGCGTGAGTGACTTCCAAGGCAGTAATGTACATACACAAATCAAAGGTCTCTAGCCTTTACAGTGGGGCATCAATTTATAAAGTTACAGAGAGAAGACAAGAAAAAAAAATACAGTATGCATTTTTACTGAAATCTCACAAGTCATTCGTCTGGGGAGGGGAGGGAAGGAAAAAACCCGACACCAAGCAACTTCTCACAAGTGGGTTCTGTGGGTGGGGGAGAGAGAGTGCCTTTGTTACAGTCGTGAGAAGGCTAAGAGAGTGCTTCGCTGTGAAACTTGGATAAAACAGACATCAAACCCAAACAACCTTCTAGAACCTCAGAAGCTACAGAAAGCAAAATTTCAAATGAGTTACATTTATTCAGTTAAAAAATTGACAGTTAGTAATGGTCACATGAACACCAGGGAAGTGTATCTACATTTCCTGACGTCAATATGAACGGCACTAGGGTTTTTCTGTTTGTTTTCTCTCACGTATACAAATCTAATGCCAGTTAAAAAAATACAAAACAAATCTGGAACCCAAGACACTGTGAAATCAACACTGCTTAAAAACTCAAAACTCAATTTGATATATTTGAAAATAAATAATTTTCACCTTTCTTGTTAAAAAAAAAGACAACTCACCGACTGCTTTCAAAGCAGTCACAGCTTTAAGACACCATTCCCAAAAGTGTTTCATAAATAATTACCCACTGATTGTCCATTAATGCAGCATCTCTCAGTCTCAGCTGGGGTCTCTAGATTAGGCCATACAGTATTTTGTTCAGACACAGTGTTTTTTTTCGTGGTTTTCTCCCCCTCCCCCGTGCCCCCCCTTTTTATTTAGGTACAATTTCTTTGAATAGAGCATACCATGCTGGGAAAATTCATGCAGATGACACAGCATGAAGCATAGCAGAGCTTAAAATCACCTGTTTATAAAGAAAAGGAAAAGAATGAAAGAGACAAGGAATGTAGTGTTAAAAATCATGATCATGAGAAAGCGACTATCCAGTCTCACGGACAACCAAGACAATTTCAAATGTTCTCTCGCCGTTGTCTCATCTACTGTGATTCGTTTAAATGTCTCTTTTTTTAACATCCCAATCCACTTAATTCTCTTCAACTTTTTCCACCAGGGATACGTAAAAAAATAAAAGGTTAATTATTAAAACTAGCCTCTTTTCCCTTTTAATCAAAATAACCATCTTCCAGCCCTCTGACTGTACATCTAATTAATTTTAATAGTGATTTCAAATAGAGAAACTTACGAATCTGACACATTCGGCATCTCCCGATGCCACGACACTGAAAACACTCCTAACAATACCTGGGTTAAAATCTCTGAAAATATAAACGCTTCTTGAATCCACTTCAACATTTGAAAAAGGCCACATCTTTACACCTTCAGAACATTTTCACACAAATTATAATCCTAAGGGACACTTAGAATTATTGAGCAGGCAAATCAGCCTCCAGATGATTCTCTCTCATAGGCAACTGTGCAACTTAAAAAAGCCTCCTTCCAAGGAAGCTGTCTTGCTTAATCCCTTCCCCTGGCCATATACAACACAAAGCCAACCGGTTTCAGAAGCCTTTTTAATCTTGCACTTTGAGCCTCTAAAGGATCACCATATTAAAGAAACATTTTCCAGAAATGTCTCTCTTGACAGTTTTATGCATGTTATTCCTCGATGCCCCCCCCACCCCCCCCCTTAACAGTTTCACTGACTAAAGAAATAAACTGGTTTTCAAATAGTCTTTTCAGTAAAGTGCTTGTTATTACTCAAAAAAAAAAAAAAGAGAAAGTGCTATTTGAGTCTTAAGAGAATTTCTTTTTTTTCTGTGAAAAACTGCCTGATATAGATTTATTTTATTCATTTTTACATAAAGCTGAAATGAAACCTATCTCTTGTAAGGATACTGGGTTACTAATTTTGGTGTTTGGCAGCAGGCGAGACGCCTACACGAGGTGGTGACACATTGGAACCGTAGCGCAGAAGGTAGACCTTCTAGATGAAATGGAAGGCATATGGAGAGCTCCTACTAGAATCCTTTCATATATATATACAAATATAATATATATTAAATATAATATAAAAATAGCTATATTCTTTTTCTCTGACGTTATCTTAGAAGCTTTTCTTCAAATCCTCATCCATCGCAGGCAAACAGTGTCTGCCTCCTGAACTCCACGCAACTACGCCGTCTTTTTCCCTCCGTTCTGTATCACCAGCCCCTTTCCTCCTGAAAGCAATCCTGCCCTGAACAGATCCCTGCCCTCCTGTCAGAGGCGTTCTGTGGCGGTTACACTCGGGAACCCGCAGCACCGTCACCTCTGTTACCGTGCTGTTGAGCAGGGTGCTACAAGTGAGTCTATGACCGTAGTAAATGAATCGGCCAGAAGCAAATGGATGAATAAGAAAGAGGCAACAGCCCAGGTCCTTTTCCCACTAACAATCAAGGAGAGTCCAGCAGCTGATTCAGCAATGCAGGGAGCTGGGGAGCCTTTAAGCACACGTGTTTTAGTCACTAGCTGTGAAAGCAAGCGCCCGCACCCTTGCACAGAATCCGGGCCCAGCTCTACACACTTGCTCCTGTCCAGTGGCTGCATGATCCGGGGCAGCAATTTGTCAAATGCATGCTATGGTTTTCCAGTTTCTTTGAGTTGCCCCAGCTTCTACGCTGCCTCAGCTAGCTGGCGGTTCTGTAGTCGCATGACCTCTGTTCTCTGAGGTTACAAAAAGCTTCTTGCTCCAAGCGTACATTTCTCTAGTTCTCTTTCAGCAGCCACGCTCTTGTCGTCATCAAATTTCCCCCTCACCTAGTTTAGCCTCTTTACCAACAGACCCATAGCAGCACATCAGAGTATTTGGGGAGGGGGAAATGGAAGAGAAGTTTGAATGAAGCTTTGCATAAAAAAGCTGCATCATTAACTGTCTGGCTGGTATCTCTACTTTCTGTAATTCTCAGTACAATAGCTTAATAAACCTTTTACCACTACTCAATAGTTCTCACAGCACTATTAAAGCTCTCCTCCCAGTTTTCTGGTTTTAGTGCTATATTGTTATTGTAATTGGTTAAAAAAATAAAAAAGAAGGTATCTAAGCTATCTTCCATTATGCAAAAGTACTGACAGCACAGACCTCTAGTCAGCGCAGCTGAATTTAGGAATGGGTACAATGGTGTGGTAGGGACAGTAGAGCAAGGCAGGATTTCTTTACACAGAACTTTACAGAAACAGGCTTCTGACAATGTTTCCAGGGCAGAGAATGCCAGAAATCCCTTTGAAGAAGGGGAAGTGCTCCTTGCCACATTTGGTACTGGCATCTGTTCCTTGCTCCAGGTTGCAAGAGGCTTCTTGGAGCAGAAAGCAATCTGATCCTCTTTGGTACGGTGTTTCTCATGCTCTCCTTCCTTGTTCGCTACCGTGCTTTTTGGTGCCAAACTCTTGCTTTGCAACTGGGGAATAACAAAGACCTAACGGTGGGAGAGGTGCAGAGGCGAAGGCCTCAAACCGTAACCAAGCGCACCGAACGCTTGGCCACACTGGTGCTTCCTTCCTGCGGGTTTGGTTCATCCAGCAATACAATCAAACTCTTCAGAGTATAAAACAGTCCATCGCCATTTGGTTACATTCATTCAACTCCTCCTCAGTATTCAAGATTAATCCAGCTTTCTCTCCCTAGTACATATTTTAACTGCTTTTACTGGTTTTGTTTTTAACTGTCAGACCTGTCGGCATCTATTCGATTTGCCTCTGAAGTTCTGCTTTCCACAAACTAGTACCACAAAATCCTACCAAACGTTTCCTTAAAATAGCACATCGCATCTGTTGGAACTTTTTATCTTCTTTATAAAGTGAACTTGCCTTCTGAAGTCTTAGTTCAGTGATGTCTCTTAAATCAATAGCCTGGTAGTGTTAAATGCAATCATGATCTCCTCCAAAATACACTGTAAATGCTAGGAAAATTACTAAAGAAAATAAAAGATAATAAAGTCAGCTTACTATTCCTCTTCCTGCAAAAAAAAAGAGTTCTATGCTTTTAGATTTTTTTTTTTTGATCTTTTAAGAGTATTACCTTCAAGGTCTGAGATTTCAGAGACTCCTCAGTTTCTGGCTAGTGTTTGAGGGGGAGTACCACTCAAAAACGCTCACGGCCTCAACTCAGACCATTATTAAAATCAACACGATACAGAAATACCTATGAAGCAGATACACAAGTTTGGTTGACAATGTACTAAGACTTCAAAATTGAAAATGGTTACAGATTCAAGACATTGTAATTCAAGATGTTCAACATTATCACCTGAATTAAAATCAAGGCACTATGGGTTTCGTCGTCGTTGTTAAAATGACCCTGAATTAGTTCCGACTAATTTTTTGAAGGAGAATAAAAAGATTCCAACATATTTTAACAAGTTACAATTCCCACCACAGAGAAAGTGGTTAAAAAGTGCCCAAAAGGTTATTAAATGTAAATATATTTTTGTGCAAATTACTTCTATAACTGAAACATTCTTGAAAATTACTGTCATATTTTTTTTTAAACCTTTTACATAAATATTTCCAACTATGAACTATATCAAAAGATAGCTTTGGGGAATAAAATTCCAAACCATCCGCAAGAAAGCAGTGCAAATTCCTATTTTTCAAATAAAACCATGAATTAATTATGAAATGATGGATGATATTCATGAATCTGAATGTCCTGAACCCTGATGCATGATCACCAGTTCAAACAACTTCATCAATAATTTAAACCTCGAGAAGTCAACTAACCGACGCACTATACCTCACCGGACAAACCCTGACATCACAGACAAAGCACAAACAAGAGACTTGTGCCCACGTTAAGGGTGAAAATAATGATGCATCATGTTGTAAACAAAAGGCTAGAACAGAGGAAAAAACATTAGTCTGAGTATGGTGTGAGAATTTAGGGAAACGGATTCAAACCTACAAATAACAGATTACATTTTCATGCATCATATAAAATATTTTGCTCTTTCTCCTTTTATGCAGACATATACACAATATTTTACAGCATCTGTACAACAGAGAACTGGATTTCACACAACATTTTTAAAATATTTACCGGCCCATAATCACCTGAAAAAAAATTAGATGGTTTTTGGACTATAATTCCTGGCATTTTTGTTTTCTGCTAATTCAAACAATTGCCCCATGTCCATTTTAATACTTTAAAAATGTACAGGATTGATAAAAATACCAATATTTTCAGCATTCCTCTCATTTCAGTCACATTTTGAGATTTCACCTGGACAAATTAATACATGGCAGCAAATCCTTTAGAGCACAGAAACTGGGGCAACTATCAAAGTTGGCCATGTCCCCCTTATCATCTCGTGGCTTTGCTTAACAGATTCCAGAAGTCAGAAGTAGATCTCGACACTGCGGTGTTAGAAAGCCTTCGTACTGCTACTTCTGTAGCTTCAGTGCAACTGTTTGTGGAGCACCTCCCTCGTGGCAGTTTGCTTCAAAAAGTGGCAGAGCCCCACACTATTGTGGCTGAACTTTGGAAGGATCAGTCATCTTGTCAGTTCTGTGCCGCGAAAGTTGCTGCTGCTGCGACTGATGCTGCTGGTGGTGGGACTGAGTAAAAGTGCTTTGTTGTAGTGGGAAAGCAGCAGAGAGGATAAGCTGAGCTGACTGATTTCCATGAAGTAACCTGGATGTCTAAAACATGGAAATGGAAAAAGATTATTTTGCCTGCTGCACTGGGAAGCACAGGCCCAGCTGCTTTCTAACTTTCCAATCAAAATAAACTCCTTATTTGGTTGTCCAAGCTGAGCAATCGATGCAAAAATTAGTTCATACTAATAAAGTTAGAGCATCTGCCCAATTAATAAAGCAGCTTTAACTGGTCTTCGTAATTTCCCGAGACAATGGGTAGGAACACATGGCAATTTGTCTCTGTTTCAAGCCACAAGAGCATAACAAGGCTTAGAGAAGCTCTTTGAACAAGAGCAGGTGGCTGTCATCACAGGCAAATGAAAAAACAGTGCATGACTTGGCACAGATCACGTTTATCACCCACAGATAAAACCAACAGTCAAAGAAACCGATGCATTTGCAGACCACAATGTCCCCTTTGAAGAAGATTTATTACTAATGAAACTAGTACTTAGTTTTAATACTAATCACCATATTAATCATGGTTACTGAAGAAAAGTTACAAAGGATAGGTACAAATGCACTTGGGACACCTCAGTCCTGAAACATATTCTGCAGACAAAAGGAAACTATGGACTGCTGCACCCACAGAATCAGACTGTAGGAAGCCCCAGTGAGCAGCATCAGGAAATAGCACCTTTCTCCCTTTTAAATGAGCATTTGCTTCCCTTCCAAGTTCTAGCACTTCAATAGTTTGTGTCAAAAATACTAAGCTTCTACCTAGAAATAAATTCTAGGATAGAAACAGACCTTTGAAGATCTTCATCCTTCACAAATCTTTTGTTTCACCAGAATTAAGTGAAAACTGTAGAAACTTTTAAATTTAGAAACAGAAGTGCAGACACTACCAACGTGCCAAACTGCACTGTTTTACAATATTATCGGACTTGTCACAGACCACGTTCAAATGTGTGCCCTGGTTTGACTCAGTTCAAGAGTCTCCTACTACATAAATGAGGGCTGAAATTCAAATCACAACGTGAGAGATACAAGACTATTTACTGTCAACAACCCAGAGAAAGAAAATTTTACTTGGCTCTGAGCAGATCTGTGACCATTCCTTGTGCATATAAATGTAGGTTAACCCCCCAACTACTTACTGCACTGGTATATATTCTACCTATGCACAGGATCCCAAATTTAGTGCAAATGGGAGACAACACATAGTAAGAAATACCTGCAAAATAGGCATTTTTAATTATGTATAGTCTTTAAAAAGAGTAACAGAATCACAGAATCATAGAATGGCAGGGGTTGGAAGGGACCTTTAGAGATCATCTAGTTCAACCCCCCTGCAGAAGCAGGGTCACTTAGATCGGGTTGCATAGGAACATGTCCAGAAAAAAGAGAAAAGGACATTCCCAGAGTAGCTAAAGTACGTTCAGAATGTGCCCAAACTACATCACAGTACTTACATGGACTTTTATCCTTCTTTGGAGAAGGCAACATCAGTGGCCAAATTAAGGTTTATTTTCAACCCACACCTTCCTGGGAGTACTTGCTCTTTAGTGTTCTAACTACCACTACATTTCCTCCACCAACATCCCCTGCTGGATGAGCTATGTGCCACTAACTAACTGAAGTCAACAAATGCCAACAGGTTTCCCCATCAATTCTTTCTACCTTGTGGTGCTTCTCTTCTCTTTTTGAGATTTCCTCCCTCTACACAACTTGGGGTTTGCCTTCATTCTCTTTTGATCCAATCTTTCTTCTTTCTTCACTAAAACAAGGTTCTTCTCTACTCCCTGCTCAGAAGGTTACTTGCAGCTGAGCCTCCCCTGTAGCCTAGGCAGATGTGCATGCCTCATGTCTTGCTTTGGGCTGCACACTGCTTTCCAGGCCAAACAATTCCTCGAGATTCTCTCAGCTTCTTGCAGTAATATGTGAATGCAAAGAAAACACACGCTGTTTTAAAGGGAAACATCTGTTTCTTCATCCCATGTTCAATCAAGAGCAACACTTCAAAGGGACTAAGAAATAAAATCGGACAAAGCATAGAGTGAAACTGGAGGAAAGTCCACCTCGCCTTTAAATGGCAGGACTTTAGAGAGTGGCTAAACTTACCTCATGCAGCAGGCTTGTTCATAGGTTACTATTTTAAGCACTATGTTTTCACATAAAGCACCCCAAGGATAAGTTAGCAATGCTGAATGTGTCAGGACTTCAAAAACTGTGTAGAGAATGCTGCAATTACCTGTAGGAACTGTTGGGGGTGCTGGGTCAGCTGTGACTGAGCTGGTTGCTGAACTGTGGTGAGCTGCTGCTGATGGTCTTGCTGACTTTGCTGCTGCTGCTGCTGTGTTACTGACAAAGTCTGTGGCTGCTGCTGTTGGGCAGCAAAAGTTGGATAAGCTGTCACCACCTGTCCCATGAACATAGTACTTGGTACCATTACTGCTCCACATGCTACTGGGGCTGTGACAAGCTTTGTTACAAGCTGCTGACCTTGAGAAAATCTGTTAATAGAAAAAGAAAACTGGAGTCCCTTTAAGGAAAAAGAAAAAAAAATCAAGCATCATGTGCACTGAAGAAATGCAGATTTGTCAGGTTCATAACTTTACTGCACAACATGTGTTTTGACAAGCCTGCAAACATGCTATTTTGGGCAAAGTTTAGTTTAACAGTTGTATCTATACATACTTAAAATAATAAATTGCGTGATTTTTTTAATGCTACTTTAGTTGCTTTTGTGTATGATGTCACTATGTAAGCGTATTATTATAGCATAGCATCAGGATATTGGTCTTGAAGATTTACCTGATTTGTCTGTCCTGTGTAAAAGTGGTAACTGCAGCTGCACTCTGGTTATTGTTCTGTGGTAAACTAGAAGGAACCTGGACCACGTTTCCTGTTGTTGGCTGAGAAATCACCATAGTGTTATACAAAGGTGCTGAGACTGTGTTCTGTGACTGGCTGGCAAGAGAAGACTGTTGATTGTGTCCACTAAGTACATTTTGTTGATTATGCTGAAAAGCAAAAATATTTTATGAGATGGTAATTTGAACATAGCCAGGTACTACAACTGTCCTCCTCATTGTCATCGCCCATACTTCACAACTGCCAACGTTTTACTATTACAAATGAATTTTTAATATGAAGTACACAACTGAATTGTTCAAAGTATCAACTGAATATCTGGAGGTTGGACTGGCCCTTGGACATTTGAAAAACTTAGGTTAACCTCTTCTCCTGTTCAGGTTATTTTTTTTCCTCAGTTTTTCAGCTACTTGCCTACTGCTTCTTCAGGATGTCTTCCTCCACTCCTTTAGCATCTCTGTGCCAGACTTAGTCTAAGATGTGCACATTACTTCAGTCATTTTCTTACTTGAAAGTTTGGAACTAGCTTACTACTGAGATGGTGACACTGTCCACTACTAGCCTGCCTCTTCACAGATCTCAAAAAAAGAAAAAGAGTATGGAATTTAGATAAAGGTACAGAGGAGGGTGACCACTGAGACTGGAAGGAGCCTCCATACACAAAATGGTCAAACTCACTAGAAGCGTTTGATTTGAAGAACACGTTTCTGTGGAGGTGCATGTGACAGGGGACTTTGAAATTGTGTATGACTGAGGCAACAAAAAGTGAAGAGCTGCTCAACGTGTTCCCTGGTCTACGAGCTGAGTGGCAATTTGAAAACACAAACATAATCACATTTCACACACATAAAGCTGTAGAACTCCCTACAAGATGCTGTGGATTTTAAAAGTTTACATGGAATTGAAAGAAACTGAACAAACTTCACAGCAGGAGAGGGCTACTACATTATGGCATCTAACTGAAACTGATGAAGAGTAGAAAAGTCAACTCAATATACACTTGTCTTGGTCCTATGCTGTTCTAGTTATTTACTGTCTAGACATGGGTTTGAAGCTCATCCAGTACAAAACTCATGTTATGTATTCTCTCAACAGAGAACTCATAGACACTCAAGAAAAGGCAAGCTATAGTTTTCCTGGTACTGGTCTTTGAAAAAAGCTACTTGTTATTAATCATTTACATGCCTAATTCTTTAAAAAAAAAAAAAGATCTGAAATTGCATTATTAAGAATACAAATGCATTTCAGTTGTGAAACTTCATATGAAGAAGTTCGTACAACTCAAAGGACATTGTTCAAAAAAAAATCTGGGAGGGAGATACCAGGGAAGCTATTGCTGTGTTTAAGCTCTAGTTTTGAGCTTATATTTTATACAGAAAAATCAATGAGACTTTTACCTGTGTTGCAGTACTCTGCAAAGGCTGTTGCTGAATCATGTGTGGAGTACTTATATGGCCTGTGTTCATCCCACTTTGAGTCTGATTAGTCTGAACAATTTGACCTTGCATGTTTATTGGTGTAAGCTGCTGCACATTTGAAGAACTTCCCGAAGCAAGCTGCACGGAACCAAAGTTGAGTCCAGATGCTGACTGCTGCAAGAACATCTTTAAAATAATACAAAAATCCACAAGTTAGCTTTTAAGAAAAATCTGTTAAATGGTCAAGATGTTTCAGAGAAATTAAACGTAATTATTTTAAATCAATGTAAGATGAAGCTTCATCTTGGTATCAGAAGTGTTGAAACAGCATTGCCAACACCAGGAGCAAAGGGCCCAACTCCCATACAGGATCAGTATTCAGAGACTCTACTGTAATTGATAAGATAGAACCAGAATTTTGATTTCTACAGCCCTAAGCAACGAGGTTTAATAGTACTACTTTACAAACAGAAGAGATTAACTTGTAATGTAGTCTACAACTGTCTAAAGACAAAAAGTACTTGAGATCACATTTCTATTTGTAGATCTCCAGCAGGAAAACTAATTCAAATGAAGAATATCTCAGAATCAATAGACTCAGACATAGCATCAAGAAAAGAATCCTCCTTGGCAATCAAGAAGTCATGATGATACTGAGCTTTCCTACATTCTTGTAATAAACTGAATTCAGTCTTTACAAAAAGCCCCAAGACTACAATATAGGGTAATAAGGTAGAACACGCAGCGCTTTTCCCTAGTTTCCACAATCCTGAATAAAGACCCTCCACGGTGGATGGAAAAAGAACTGTCAATCTCTCATTTTGAGGCACCTTTACGACAGCCTACTGCTGGCAGGCTTATGGCAAACATGATAAAACAGTGAAAATGGTACATGCCAGAAACTCCTACTCTTCAACAGAATTTAAGCAACATACTCTGTTGCTTAAGGAAGCTGGGGTTTTTTTTCTACTCTTTATTCACAATCCACACTGAAAATATTTAGAGTATTTCCCTGAAGTCTCTTTAGTTTTTTTGGTTTGAGGTTGGGCTTTTTTGTAACTAGAGGAAAAAAAAGGGTCATTCTTTTCCTCCAAAGACAGCTGCTGAAAAGAGAATGACAAAATTAGAAATAAACCACACTAGTTAAAATACAGGAGTCAGGTAGTGAGCTGCTAGACTGAGTAATGCATTCATCCTCACCTTTCTGTCTCAGTAGCTATCAGTGTATAATGCAATTAGAACCACTTCACCAGAAAAGTGTGTAGCAGGACCACAGCCTGATAGTTAGGACAGTTTAAGAAACAAAAGGTATGAATTTGACACTCTCAAGCTCAAAGAGGAAATAAATGCTTATCTTGCACAGTTTGGATCATTATTCTAATGGCTGCAAAACTTTGCAAGAACTAACAACTGCTGCATCTTTTTACATTTATGGTTAGGCATAAACTAGACTTGAGCTGCTCATCACAGGAAAGATGGGCACTTCCAGTTACATTCAGAAGGAAAATGGCAGGTACCTCAGAAAAAAGTAGCTTCAAACACTATGGATTTTAGGCACATTAGGTCCAGATGGCAGCTGACGGGTTAGGGAGGATCGTCTTGTGGAATGAAGTGCTCAAGTCTCATTTTAGATGCCTAATTGAACCAAACCTGTAAGAGTTCCCTCCGCTCACCTGGAGTCCTTGACCGTGGACAATTTGAAGCTGCTCTTGAATCTTGCGCAACTCTTCCTGCTGCCGGTGGATATTGGCCTCTATCATGCGTGTTCTTTGCTCGAGCTGGTCCTTCAGATGCTGCATGGCTCCTAACTGAGCTGAAAACTGAAACACAGGCTGTAGTGCCATGAATAAATTAAAAGCTGAGTAAAAAGAATGTAATTTTACTTATAAGCAGTAAGCACTCTCCTTCACAGTTACAGAGGAATCAAGCACTGCTTTTTCAACTGCTAATAATCCCAATCTGAGGACAAATTTGTAAGTACGCAGAAGTCACAGAACTCACACTTAACTGATGTCACATTTAATCAATGAATCAGAATTGATGAACTAAAAAACCCACAAATTCAGAGCAAAAGAAATGGACTAGTGTCCAAATCACCAAGACTATAAAAAAAAAATCCCAGTAATTCATATGGTACCGTGGAAGTTAAAGATCTCTCAGGGTAAAAATTTGAATTGTGTCAGTTTACAGAAAAAAAAATCAACTCAGACCTAAAACAAACACAAATAACTTGGGAATACCTTCACGTCACAAACTGGTGACAGCTGAGCCCATGAAGAAACTATGTTTGCCACTTCTGTTCTTCCCTACACATTTGCCATGGGCCACAAGTCCATATAACCTTCTGATACTTACATGTCTATAGGACACATATCTTCACTTGGGCCTGATACCACTGTTCTTATTTCACAGAAGTGTTTCACAGATCGTTGCCTTGTGTTACAAGCAGATGTGTAGAAAGTTACCAGCTCAGACAATGGACTTTTAAATTCATGTCCTACAATATTTTATGTCAAGTTGTGTTTATACCCACGTTTCTAATGGCCAGGGCAGAAAACTATATCCACACAAATAATAGGAAGAAAAAACTGTCAAATTGGGGAATTTGCTTATTTCAAGAGAAAAATGTTAAAGGTGGCCTCGACACCAAAGAATTCATTTTCTGAAAGAGAAATTAACCTTATATTCAGAGCAAGACTGTTTAAAAAAATAAACAATAAACCGACTGAATCCATACCTGGGACATGCCAGATTGGAGCTGCAGAGTTGCAGGCTGAGACATGGCTGGCTGTGCTACTGGCTGTCCAAGAGACTGGGAGCTTAAAGACTAGGATTTAAAAAAAATTATTCCGTAACTGGTAGAGAATGAACTTCACACTTGACATGAAATATTTCTTTACGTTAAGTGTCAATTCCAAAATGGCATAATATGAACATACGATTGTAAATGCTTCCTGAAATATCTAACCTTAAATAACAGAGAATTAAGAACACAAGAGCAAATGATTATATACATATGTATCATTTTTTCACTGCTAGATATATATAAAAGTAGCAGGTATAAAACAGAAAAAATAGAAATTACAATTACCTTAAAAGTCTTATTTGCAGTAGGGGAAAATATTTTTCATTAAATTTTGTTGTTGACACATTTGAATGTTCTTTAATAATTTTTAAAACTACATATTTTAATAAGTATTCTACTTCTGAAGCAAATGTATTGCTTTCACTGGAACATGAGCACCACCACCTACATGAAGCACAACATTTTCACAAGGTACCATTGTCACAAGACTGCAGAAACTGTATGAAACTATTCACTAGTATGCTTAGAGTCAGAAATTTATATAAATTCTCTGTGAGGCCAAAAATCCCATTAATTTGGCAATTTTAGACATACGTATATAATTGCACTGGAACTGGCTGCCCAGATGGGTTGTGGAGTCTCCTTCTCTGGAGGCATTCAAAACCCACCTGGATGAGTATATATATATATATATATATATATATATATATAAATTCTAGAATCACAGAAAGAAGTTACATGTGAATGAAAGCAAAGATTCACACATAATCTCACAAGCTCTAATGCCAAAAAATACTTATATGCTTAATTATTTTATTTCCTTTAAATTGTAGTATACAGAAATTGCATATTGGTGATACAATTCTGATAGTCACATCTTGCAAGTGAAACTTACAGCTCAAAATTAAGTGTTTTCAGAAGAAATAAAATAAAGGTTATATGGATTCAATCATGCCTTTTAAGGGTGTTCTCTGAAGAGTTACCTGACTACTCAGAGATGATCTTCTTTGTGCAGTCTTTTCATGACCAGATAAGCTTTGCCTTGGAGGAGTGCTAGTGTCCACTGTCATTTTAGTTGGTGTTGCTGACAATGTTGAGAGTCACAACAGAAAGAGACGTGTTAATAAATAATCTAAATTCTGCATGCAATATAATCAAATCACAGGAAGCTTTTAATGAATTTTAAAAAGAAGCTTAAGGCTTGGACTCTTTTTTTTTACCCTGACTACCCAACAATAATGCCTGTTATTGTAGTTTTAGAAGTCATCATCACTGTACAACCTCTGAAAATCTGAGCGGTCAGCAGATCTATGAACCATCAAAAAGGACATTTTCATTTGCACACTTTTCATAAAATTATGATTAACCACTACTTATTCATTTAATTAAAGTAAGTAGAGCAGATCTTCACAAAAAAGGCAATTTTCTTTTCAACAGTTGGTGCTTACATGAATGATCTGATACTGCAGTATGTGAAGATTTTCTTGAACTCCTGGAGGAAGCAGAAGGGGTTGGGCTGGTATCAAACCTTTCCAGTGCTTCTTTGAGACTCACTGTGTTTATGTGATTGTCAGATCCAGAGTCCTGACTCTGAAGACACATGCATAAACAACAATTATTTGATCTGATTCAGCACACAAGGGATATTTCTGTTAGCAAATACCTAAGACCATGTTGTGTGTCTGATCAACCTTTTTACGCGGGTGATCAGGCAGAAGTAGTGGCCTGCTTGATATCTGTGACCTCAGTTTAAATTTGCAGCTTGGAAAAGAAAAAACAAACCAAACCTAGAAACCTAAATACATACAGACATAGGCCACAAACTGACTCTGCTGAGCTGACCTCCTTGTCTAGCAACTCAGTTCACTCTGAAAACCAGTGTAATGAGTGAACTGCTTATTCTTTTGAGAACGGATGAGTCAGTTCCACTAGAAGGAGCAAAGTCAGATGAAACTGGTTGAACTGCCACGGGAAAACATTACTGAACTGCTGGGGGAAAGCAGGACAGAACATCTGCACAAGCTGGCTTATCTAAGGCTCACTGAGCTTCCAAGGACACCAAAATTTTGCATACTTCTTAGAAGTGGGACAGTGACACACAATGGAACAGTTTCTGCTTTCCTCTTGTGAATTTCTTTAAACCATCTTTGTGTGTTGACTTTGGACCACGGGTTCTTCCAGTAAGGAAGAACATTTATTTATGAATCAAACTCTGCAGGTATTACAGGGACTTACGGATGTTGACATAAATACATGCATGTGAACTCCTGAAAAGAGGAGGGCTGGTGTTCGGGGCAGAATACAGTTAAACAAACACCCTTCCTAGACTTCTTAGATCACTTTACATTGTTAGTATTATTTGGAGATCAAGAGAATTACTTTATCTGTAAAAGGACAAAATATTTCTTGCTTCTCTGTATTTGCTTAAATATTGTTTTTCATATGATGTAAGACACTCACTTTATCTGCTGTTATCTCTGGAAGAGACTCCTCAATACCGAGTTCTCGTCGTCTTTCTGCTCTGACTTCTGCATAACTAGAACAAAACAAATATGACTACTATATTCTTCGGTGATTTAAAAAAAAAACCCCATACCTCAATATAAACTCCTTAGAGCTACCTCACTTACAAAATATCTCAGGAATTTTTCTGATGATGTTTTAAACTGCTATGATTTCCCTACCTCTGACAAGACCAGCAACACAGCTCCCATGCCATTAGAATCTTTCTAGTAGACATTTTAAAAAATTAACTTACCTTACAACAGTGTGTGTACAGACAATAAACTCTGGTCTGGAATTCCACTGGTGATACGTGATATAATAATGTGTTTGCAGCCAAATCCATTGCTGTCCCTTTGTAAGGAATCTGTAGTAACATGACTTCCCTTTCCCATATTGCATTACTATAACAGTGAAGAAGAAAGTGCACTGTCTTTCCAGTCTGTAAATACTGCAACTACATAATAAACACTATTTTCCAGCTTCATATTCCCCAAACTATATCTAAATCCACTGTTACAACAATGACTAAGAACAGGTTTAAAACTGCAGCTTTCTATCCCAAAAAATGTATACTGCAGTTTTCAGAAAACTGCAAAATTTTAACTTTTATTTTTGTGGGTTTTTTATAGACTATGAAAAACTTACATATTAGAAAATTCAATACAGTTCGATTAAAAAAATTGCAGAGCAGGAATCTTATTCTATTACATGTAAAAATCATTTAATCATTTATTAAACATCACAGAGTCTTTTAAATCAACACTCTAAATTAAGAAAAAGTTAAATCTGCTTTGTAGTTCTGTATCAAAAGAAAAAAGATGATCAGGAGTGCAATAACGTCAAATGAATGGGAGTAAAGGCACTCCACTAAAACACATCACAAAATTTCACTACAGCAGTTGTACGATTTAACCAACTTTAAACCAAACTTCTACAAAGCAAGCTTGCTGGTTTTAGCCACTTAGTTGTACTCACAATGCTCGTGACATTTTGCCAGATTATCTAGATCATCCACGTGATAGTAATCATAGCCTGACGTTCCCAGAACTTCAAAGGGAAGATAACCTATTATCGGAGGTGCCCTAATTAATACAAAATTCATGTCATTTTATTTTCACACCAAAAAGCCAAACAAAATTATTTCATTACATAATATTCTTGTTTACAGTACGCACTCTGAAAAACCTTAAAAATTAAACCCAACACAACCTACGAGCAGTTAATGCTGATTAGTGAGGTCTAAATATTATAGCCACCACTGCGATCCAGCTACTATTGCTGCTATACAGAGAAGGAATTGCACCTGTGATCCAAGAATAGGAACTTCCATTCTAAGCTATGTCTAGATGTGAACTCTTCATTGGGTTCTTCAACAGTGCACATTTCCTAAAAAGTAAAAAAATAAAAATCTCTCTCAAAACTGCTCTATTCTAATTCAGACACTGTTTCGAAATTCAGGCTTACCTAAAGTTAGTAGATAACGCCATAATAGTTATAATGTTATTTTTAGACCGCTTCAGTGTTTTTGATTGTTTAGATGTATAACACTGAGGTAGAATCCAATCTCAGCTGTGCCAGGCTGACACTCGGCTGATATAAATGGAATAACCCCAGTGTGAGATTAAACTCAAGTTCAGTATCTTACAAATACAGTAGTACAAGCAGAAACCAATAGTTCTCCAGTTACGCTTTTAACTTGGAACAAGCAAAAGAAGAGATGAAACCCTCCCACCAGACACAGCATATGCTTATAATAGGTAAAAACCAACATTAGCAAGACGGTCACATTATGAGTTTGAGAATGAGTCGTCTTTTTAGTGAATACAGAGTACTCTAAATGACTTTGGCTTGAAGGCGCAGACATGTACTAGAAATAGCACACTATTCCTATGTTTAGAACTTCTGAAAAGTAAGAGAATTCTTGTATTTCCACTAATGCAACAAATCCTGAAGGTATTCTGCACATCATTGTAAATGTATTCTACTCAGAGATATGTGCCTCAGCACACATCAGCCAATTTCTGTTGTCCCCTTTCAGAGAGGTAAAGATGTGCCACTAAGTCCTGTGCCTCACGCTGAGACAGTAAAGGAGTTAAGTACCCAAGTCTGCTTTTGCAAATTTCTCTAGTACTGCCTTTGAGGAAGAAAGATGGATGATGGAATACATGCACGCATACACACTCCTCCAAGAATTACAATAAAATCAGAGGTGAGTAAATCTCTTTTTTTTTGGACACTTGCACACATTTGTCACACTTGTAGGAGCTTGCAACAGTATTCCCACTGGCAGGAACAAAGTAGAATCTATTGATGGTCGGACAACACAACAGCTTCCTAAAGACTACAGCACGGGAGATCTAGCTGCACTGACATAATATTTATAACAGGTGAATATGTGGCCAGGTCAGCACACTGCTGCTCCATAACCATCTATGAATTTTATCTACAGCTAAAACAGTCCTACAGAAAAATACAGTACAAGACTGTTGCTCCTACAAATAGACCACCTTCATTTTCGCTCCTTCAGGACATGATACAAAAGTGTTCAAGTATGTATTTTGCAGGATTTCAAATAGAGACTTCTGAGTTTTCTTTCTATGAAAGAAAAAAGGAAACATTTCTAGGCAATGTTTTTTTCCTCATCTTCACTGGTGTAAAACCTCAAGACAATGACTAGGAAACGAGTAATATGATGGAGGTAATGAACAAAATCACTCTAAGCACCAAGTGATGACCCTTGGTGTGACTTCTAGTTAGCAAGAGTTAAGCTTGAGACCTGAAACTATCCCCTAAAACACAAACCTCATTTGCTTTCCTAAGATTACAGCATTTAATAAAGCACTGTTCATAGAAAAGTAAAAGAAATGACAGAGCAAGAAATGATAGAGAGAGACTTCTGATTCATTGTTTCTTTTAATCCAATTCTTTTGGCACAAGTCAAAAAAAAAAGTAAAAATAAGTGCAGCCAGTAAAATTACGGTGAAAACATTATTGTTAGAGAGCAGCTAGCAACAGGTTAGTATCTAATAACTCGGTGCATTTATATTAACGATATGCAGATATTCCACTGTAAAATACTCCTGGGCAGAAGCAACAAGGCATCTTGTTGAAGGTGTCAACAAGGCATCTAGAAAAGAAAGGACTTGCATTTGTAACAAAAAAATATTTTGGTAGAATCCCTTTGGCTACAATAATTCTGCCTTCTAGATAGGATTCAATCATTTAACAGACAAATGCAGGAACATTTTTTAAAGAACACTTAGAGCCAAATCCCTTCACTGGAAAGCAAAATTTAGAGCACTTTTTGTTACAAAAGTGGTGAGATAACAGGCGTTAAAAAAACATGAACTTTCAGAGATTATTCTCATGAATACTGTATATTCTTGAAAAATTACATCCAAGGTTCAAAAAAAAAAAATCCAGAATACTGTATTTTCTGAAATAAAGAGAAAACATGGCAGGTGAGCTAGTAGGTTCTACCTTAAATAAGGCGTTTCAGTACTAAAATACACATCTCATTACTGGCTCTGTCACATATCTGTTAGTAAAGACGTTATTGGAATGGCAAAGTTCCTGACATAACACTTACTTCACAGAATCACAGAATGGTGGGGGGGGTTGGAAGAGACCTCTAAAGATCATCTAGTCCAACCCCCTTCTCAAGCAGATCTGCCTAGATCAGGTCACTCAGGAATGCATCCAGGCAGATTTTGAAAACCTCCAGAGAAGGAGACTCCACACCCTCCCTGGGCAGCCTGTGCCAGGGCTCTCTCACCCTTAGAGTAAAGAAGTTTTTGCCCATTACCCCTCGTCCTATCACTGGACACTACAGAAAAAAAAGAATGCCCTATCCTCTTGACATACACCTTTTAAATACTTGTAAATATTACTGAGGTCACCTCTCAAATCTCCTCTAGGCTTAACAGTCCCAGTTCCTGCAGCCTTTCCTCATAAGGAAGATGCTCCAGTCCCCTGATCATCTTGGTGGCCCTGTGCTGGACTCTCTCCAGAAGCTCCCTGTCCCTCTTAAGCTGAAGAGCCCAGAACTGGACACAAGGCTCCTGATGAGGCCTCACCAGGACAGAGGAGAGGGGGAGCAGAACCTACCTCGACCTGGTGGCCATACTCTTCTCGATGCATCCCAGGATGCCATTGGCCTTCTTGGCTATGAGGGCACATTGCTGGCTCATATCTATCTTATTGGCAACCAGGACTCCCAGGTCCCTGTCTGCAGAGCTGCTCTCCAGCAGGTCAATCCCCAGCCTGTACTGTTTCATGGGGTTGTTCCTGCCCAGATGCAGGACTCTGCACTTGTCCTTGTTGAACCTCATGAGGTTTCTCTCTGCCCAACTCTCAAGTCAGTCGAGATCCCGCTGAATGGCAGCACAGCCTTCTGGGGAATCAGCCAGTCCTCCCAGTTTGGTGTCATCAGGGAACTTGCTGAGGGTACACTCTGTCCCCTTATCCAGGTCATTGATGAAGATCTTGAACAAGACTGGTCCCAGAACCAATCCCTGTGGAACTCCACTGGCCACAGGCCTCCAACTTGACTTGGCTCCATTGATAACCACCCTCTGGTCTCTGTCATTCAGCCAGCTTTCAATCCACTTCACCACCCACTCATCCAAGCCACACTGCCTGAGCTTTTTTTAATTTGCTAGAGGCGCACTGATGCCAGCCTCAATGATAACAGAAGGTTTCAAAAGAGTAGAAGCAATAATGGTCAGATTAAAAGTCTTCACTCTAACATTAGTCTTCACAGTAAGATTTCCCAGATGAACAGCACTAGTCAAACCCCTTGAAAGGATCTTACAATCTCTGTAACATGAAAGCTTCCTAGGCACTAAGGGCTACAAAGTTCAGATAGAGGAATGAATCTTTGGCCTGAGTAAAATCTGCAAGGCTTTCACCCTCAGGAGACTGAGACACCTGAAAGATGATTTGCTCCTCAACTTCCAAATGTCCTGTTCCAGAAGTATGAAACACAAACATTTTACTATAGTACATTCCAAACTGTCAGACTTGAAAAGACAAAAACGTTTTCAACTACTGCTGGGTTGGTCTTTTTTCGTCAAGTACTTCACAGGCAAAAATCACACATTTAACATCTCTACCAGCCATGGGCAGGAAGAACATTACTTAGACCCGTACGGGAAGAAAAGCGTCAGATGAAAGATTTCTGTGGCTTCAGGAAAAATAAACGACAAGCTCTCTCTGGCATGCAGTCTGCAGAGAATCAATTCCTATTCAGGCTGACAGAACTGAAGAAGTTTGTATGATTTCTGCACGGGCTCCCTGTCAAGCTTTCACAGTACAAAGTATATAGACCGTGTCTTCAGGGGCAACCACCAACATGCTTAAGTCAACACTGCAGTCAACTTATAGGCAGAATATTTAAATGTTCAGAGAGTTCTGCATGACAGACTCATAACCATGTACCATACACATGGCATTTCTTTACAATGGAATTGCAAGAAGAAATGTTAGACAGTAGACTATCCTGTACCTTAATACATTTGTATATAATTTATAATCTGAGTAACAATTACAGACTACCCTGTACTGTACCCTGAGTATTTATTTTGACTAGTTAAGTGAAGAATGGGATTATACCTAGTAAACTACAAATGTCATATACATCCAATTCTAAACTTGGAAAGATATCTTTACATAACATTAGCAGTTAAGAAAGCATTCTCTTTAAACAATCAAGTTACTGAATAATAGTCCTGAAACAAAAGAGTTCTATTACCTCAAACTCAACTCTCAGCTACTGACAAGTAACGTAATCTTTCATTAGCCCTACCTGGCTACCTGGTGCCAAACTACAGCAAGACCATCAGCAACATAAAATTCACATCCAAGTTTCCACTAAAACTACTAATTTCTCCAGTGAAAGTGGAATCTTTGAAGTTAAATTTGCTAAATTATATTCCTATGGACTTCTTCTAAATTTGTTTCTTGCATATGATTATTTTATGAGTATTTACAAATGGCATTCACCATAACTTCACTTGATGCTCTGGAAAAACACTTGTGAGTGAAGCAAGAAACACAAACACTTTCGGTTTCATCCAGTAAAATTCCTTATGGTTTTCATTTATAGTTTTTTAAATGCTCTGTGCATTCTCTCAGAAGTGTTCCTGTTCAGAGTACACTCCAAAACTACACAAAATTGATTTCACTTGTACATACCTTGATAAACTGAGGTGTAGCTAATCTAACTGTGGCTACAAAGCAAACTTTGTCTTCATATGAAGGCCGGTGAGATCGCTGAATAGTTCCTTCAAAACCATTGTGTGCTGAGTTGGGAACTGAGGGAACACAGAGAAGTGGTCAACATTGAATGCAATACAAGCATGGCAAAAAATGGCAGTAGTATCACAAGACAAATGACCCAATATTTATCTAAGGTGGTTTGCTTATAACTTAACATGCACCAAAGGAAAACATCACATAATATATACACATATATGTAGAGGAACAGTAGTTGTAGTTATGGGAAAACAACCATCAAGCAACTTTCTCAAAGAACTAAAATTACAGTTAATATGGTATTATCTGACAAACCACTTTTAGGGAACTAATCACTCCAATCCTTCTTGATAACAATTAAAAATTACTAAAATACACTTTCTTCAAAAATATCTTGACAATTTCACTTTTCCCAACATTTTCTTTTGAACTCTGAGGTAAGTATTTCTTTCCTAGGCTTCCATCACATTCAATGACACAAGCTGAAGACATCCTGAGTAACAGAATAATCAAAGGCACAACAATTATGCATGTGAAAGCACCAGGACACTGAGCTGAGAGCAAATGAAATCTGCTTACTGAATCAAGATGGATGGAATCATAAGGGGGCAAAGCATGGACTAGACATCAAAACAGATTAACCTTATCTGTCATTTCCAACAGATACCAATTTAGTTTCATCTTTAATAAGCTCTAATGATGGTGACTCCAAAACAGTGTCAGGCTTTTCCAAGCCTAACTGGTTTTAGTTCAACTCTAGATTAGAACTTCTACTGAAGTTTCTTCATGTAATTTAAGCTTTCAGCTCCTTGCTCTTTCAGTCAGAAAGAAAATAGGCAATTTTCTTCCTCTGTATCTTATCCATTCTCCTTTGTTATTCAGAGTTTAACATTAACATGTGCTTCCTTTACATGTTTGTGAGAACAGATTATGGTAACTACCAAAAGCCCAAGTCCTTCATTTGTTTGTGCTTTGTCCTCTTATCCACCCAGTGTAATAAAAGAAACAGAATTGATTTGATGCTCTTTCTGCTTGAAAAATCCACAACGGTTGCTATTTAATTCCTTGCGAGCTTCCTGAAGCTCACATACAGTGTAATTATTTGTTCTGGAACATTTCCCAATATTGAATTGCAATCAGTAAGTCTGCAGTTTCCCAACTCCTTCTCTTTCCAAGACTAGCACCATTATTTGGCCTTTTGAGGCCTGTTTCTCAAATATTACATACCAGCATTTGGCACTCAGATTCAGTCTGTCCCAGTTTTGTGAGAAAAAATACTGGCGTCACATAAAAACCCCATGGATTTATCTACAAGATGCTGGCTTTGGTATTTTTTATCTTTATGAAGATATATCGCTGACCACATGACACAACCTGTCTGGCTGACCAAATAAACATGCACTCAGGTAAATAATCAGCACAGGCTGGCCAAACACATTAGAGGCGTAGCACAGGGGAATAATATTAGTACATAGCTAATAAAAATAACTTTAATGCAAGGGAAAAGGAACTCAGTGAGGAAAACTGTACTGGCTCATCCACTCATCTGACCGGTAATTCCTGTCAGTGAAAGCTGAGAACTGAAATGCAGGAAAAACCTACATTTTACTTCCCAGCTCACTGTATAATGAGAATTCCAGGTACTCAGTACCACTGACAGACCTTCAAGCTACTTAGTCACCTGCTTAAGTATGGATTATGGATTAACTAAACTCAGGCCCCTTATTTTACAGTGTTTCTTTAAGTTTCCTTTACATTCCCTTAACAAATGTTTTATAAGATAATAATTTTCTATAATTTAAAGCATTTAGCATAGTTACTACATTTTCCATTCAAATACACAGACCTGTAACATCTGATAGCCAGTGTCTCTTCTTTTTCATTAAAACGATACAGAGGTGATATAACTCTGCTTCAAAGCTCTTCTTTCAAAAGACTGATTTCAGTTCATCATTAAGTTTTGCACAATGGTCCCAAGCCTGTTTAGCTGTGAAGCTACCTCAGTATTCCACTCTTATCATCATAGAAATTACTTACCATTATTCAAACACTTGAAATTTCCTATAAATTTTACATACTCGTATGTAGGTTGCTCTTTTGGATCTATTGTTCCTCGCAGCATATGGCAACAGAATTCTAGTTGATTTTTTGCTGAGAAAAGAATTAAAAAGTTAACGCTTGATGAAGTCCACAACCAGAATTAAGTGGAAAGTAGGAATAATTAAGCTGCATGCTTATTGAGATGCTTTAACTGTTGTGATTACAAATGGCTACAAACTCTTGCTTTTAACCAGCGTGACATTAACTACAGAAAACTCCTTTAGAATTTCTGCATGACGGGCCTGAATGCTAATGACAGAGAAACCCTGAAAATTACAGTTGTTTTAAAGATGCAGCTTCCCTAAACTTGCTTACTAAAACTTGCACTTCCAAAACCCATTAGGCTGCTACATTTTTATTCCTGTCAAATGCTACAACTCTCTAAATAGAAGCAATATAATCAAGGCCAACATTTCTAACACATGGGAAAGTCACAGAGCAAAATGCAATGCATTTACTCTTTGGGGCTGGGGGAAACCACAGAAAAGTGCTTCTGTTCTTCAGGGCTCAACCTTAAACAACCTGGAATAAAAGAACTGATCACATATGACACAAAGCAGGTGATTTCAAACACAACTACTCTACTGGTTTTATCTAGGATAGAGTTCATTTTCTTCATAGCAGCTGATACGGTGATGTGTTTTGGATTTGTGACTAAAATAGTATTGATAACACAGGGATGGTTTTGTTATTGTTGGCAGTGCTTGCATGGTGCAAAGGCCCGTTATGCTTCCCACCCTGCCATGCCAGTGAGTGGGCCAAGGGTGCACAAGAAGCTGGGAGAAGATGCAGCTGGGACAGATGACATTAGGAATATCCCGTATCATTTAACACTGTGCTCAGCAATAAAAGTTTACAGCATGTGCCTTTCCAAGTAACTGTTACACACGATGTGGCCATATGATCCTGGAAATGCCTGAACACCTGTCTGCTGATACGAAGTAGCAGATAAATTTATTGTCTTGCTTTGCTTTTGTATGTGGTGCTTGCTTTACCTATTAAACTGTCTTTATCTCAACCCACAAGTTTTCCTCACTTTTACCCTTCTGATTCTTTCATCCATCCCACTTTCTGCCATCCCACTGCAGGGAGTAAGTGGCTATGAGGGGCTGAGCTGCTACCAGGGTTAATGCACAACAACAACTTACATTTTAAGTACTCTGGTGTCAATGAATCACTTTCCAGCAGATGAGAAGATAATATTTTATACATTTCTGAATGTTCCCCCTCTGGGATAAAATTAAATACACTCTGATCCACAAGATCAGACTGAAAGAAAAAAGATTTAATAAGCATTAGTTTGATGCAGGATGCACAACCTTGCAAAGACTACTATTTCAATGCAAAACAATCCTACAGTTCAGAAGAACATTATTGACTCAACAAAGCCACCTGCTGGAAAACATGTGAATGTTGCACAAGAAAGAAATCTCACTTTGATCTGCCTTAATTTTGACACTGCAAATCTTTTAATGAAAAACACCACGAACACAGCAGATCATACATCCGTGGTAAAGCACAAGGGACGTGGTATTAACCTCCTCGGGATGCAACAGCTCCACAAAAAGGAGCATTTTAACTAGAAATTATATGGTGTTGTTCTAGGGCACTATAACTTGTCAGTGGCATTCAATACATTGAAATGATACCCTGGAACAAAAGACAGCCACTCCCTACATCATATATGTTATTATGTTACCAATAATTATATACAGTAACAAGTGATTTTATGAATACATTTTATAACTAGTTCTGCAACTACATACACAAAACTGGGAACAACAGAGATGAAGACAATAAAACTGAACAATTGATTATAAATGCATTTGATTAAGTGTTCAGAAAAGAAGGATCACAGAATGTATGTTTAGAATATATAAATCACACCTAAACCTCTGAGAACTTGGTAAATTCTACTTTAAAAAACGAAACAAAAAAAAAAATCACAATTAATTGTACTTTTTTCAAAATTCTCAGGCTGATATCATGCATACCTTAAGGGAATTTGTGTTTTAAATATGCACTTCAACTTTTACAAAATACTCCGATCACAGTAAACCAACTATCCTTTAACAATAACTTCTAGAAAAAACTATTTCCCTGTGAGAGTGAGGGAGTCCTGGCACAGGGAGGGTGTGGAGTCTCCTTCCTTGGAGGTCTTCAAGACACACCCGGGCACATTCCTGTGCGACTTGATCTAGGTGGACCTGCTTTAGTAGGGGGTGGTTGGACTAGATGATCTCTAAAGGTCCCTTCCAACCCCTACCATTCTATGATTCTATGAAAAGAACTCAATGTTTCACTCCTCAATTACTATGCAAAAATGCAAACAATTTGCCTTGCTCCAGAAAAATATGATTCAAAGGTAACTTTAAAAACGAGAATGTTAAATTTACCACTGAGCAATGCCACCAAAATTAAAGATGAGTGAGTATTACAAAACATGTTCTGAAAAGCACTATCAGCAGCAAGGTATTTCATGTAAGACTTCTTTGGCAAGCAAGGGGTAAAAATATAGTTTAAAAAAATTCCAAGGATATAGCTCTTCAACAATACTCTTCTGACTCATGTAGAGGCTGTGACAGGTGTGAACTCTAAAGAATCTCCTGCAGTCAAGCATGTTACTTCTGTTATGCTGATGAGAAAGTGATGCTACTCTAGCACTTCATAATCCTGCCTAAGAGTACCGACTGCACTCTGTATTTCCAAAGGAAATGTTTAATATACAAGACAGAGAGTTCATAGGAAGGAGTTGTGCTGAAGAAAAAGCAGAAGCATGTGAACAAAGCATACATCTGTTCTATACTGCCAAAAAGCCTAACAATTAATCAGTACTCAAAGCAGAATACCATCCATAGACAAGCTAATATGTTACTGAAAACAATTTGTACTTACTGGCAAATGTTCAAGTAAGGGAGTTATACTTTCAGACACATATATTATATTTCCATCTGTCATAATTGCTAAAAAAAACCCATCAAGAGCCTGAAATTAAACATAATGGGCAGTTAAATAAACAGAAACAGAGAACGTTAAAAATGTTAAGCTATATACAACACAGAAAATAATTTAGACTAGCTTTACTTTATTATAAAAATGAGAATGCTTTTCACTACTAAAACTTCCTAGTCTTGCTTTTACACTGTGAGCAATGTGACTCCTATACTCATCTGTTCTTAAAAAAAATCTGTGGTTTCAAAAGCAAGTCTATATACAGCTACCCACTGTTCCCCTCATCTCCCACTCTGTCTGCTACTTTTAATCCCATCATAATTTTAAAGTTCAGGAAAAAAAGAAGAAACATGAGTCAGAGATAAAAGAAAAGGTGTTAAAAGTAAGAGAAGAATGAGTAAAAGAAGTGGAGAAATAAATGAATTTTGGTATTTAAAATCTCAATATTCCCAATTTCAATAAAGGAAACTTGTAGAAAGATCTTACTGAGACTTGAAAACTGTGAAATATAGTTTTGATTGCTCTATCTTCTGCTTAATTATTTCCAGTGAACGTAACACAATTATCTTTTAGTTGAGTGGCATCAAACATAGAAACATGACAGAAATGTATTTCTAAAGAGGAAACTCGAAAGCTCATGTCTTTGAAAAAATTTCTTCTAGCTTTACAGTCGCTACTTTCAGACATGTCTTTTTTAAGAGGACTTGAGAAACGCCAACAAGAGCTACCAAAAAACCTTTAAAACCAGAAGCAACTACTTTGCTAACTTGTTGGAAAAAATATTCAAATTCACCACAGAGGATATTTTGAAAAAATTTTAAGTACAGAAAACTGGAACTTTTTACTTTTAAAATCTATTCCTCAAAGAAAAGACTTAACTATGGAATGAAATAAAAAATGTTTGTTCAACTGTTTAATGTTTTTTATTTAATTGGCATTATAATTGTTTCACTAACAAGATAGAGATGATTCATCCTCATTGCAAGGAAATTATAGCTTATATTGAAAGTTTATTTCTAGTAGTAATCCAACTGTTCAAGTAATCTTCTTTAGCAAAGTAGTACTCACATACCATTTTTGGAAAGCTTAACAAGCAAAGAAATTAAATACTATGTTGCTCACAAGCTACATGGATGTGTTGAACCTTTTTTTTATAATTCAGATTTTAATTTATGCATAACAATTCTTTATTTAACTAGTATCTTATGTCGACAATTTAAAATATCCACTTTGACAGTAAATATGTTCATTTGTGTACATGCTCTGCAATGTTTGAAGCAATTGAAAGTGCAAAGGAAAAAGTAGCTTGCATTACACTGCATACACAGGAATTTTGTATGCTTACCTCCACGAAAGTATACAGATAAAATTAAAAATTAAAATAAAAAGTTAAATGTCATAATTGAATGACTACCTGCAAGGAAATATTTTGCTCTCAGAAAAAACGAAATAACAAACCTCTAACATTAACTGTGTGAACTCTTCATTACTAAGGAATGTCGGTTTCCAGTCTTGTCGAATCTCACTGGCATCTGATTGTGCGGTAATTTCTACAATCAAACATATATAAAACATAAGCATTCACACTTCCAAAAGCCATTATTTTCCCACTAAGTTACATAAATAGAGTAGAAAATAGCAGGAGATTCCTCAGTCTCCTCTGTTGTTCATTCATTACATATAGATATTTTACGAGGAAAGGCTGTGGGAACTGGGGCTGTTTGGAGAAGAGGAGATTGAGGGGAGATCTTATTAACATTTATAAATATCTAAAGGATGGGTGTCAGGAGGTTGGGGCATCCCTTTCTTCTATAGTAGCTAGCAACAGGACAAGGGGTAATGGGATGAAACTGGAACACAAAAAGTTCCACTTTAAACATAAGAAAAACCTATTTCACTGTGAGGGTGAGGGAGCCCTGGCACAGGCTGCCCAGAGGGGTTGTGGAGTCTCCTTCCTTGGAGGTCTTCAAGACCCACCTGGACGTGTTCCTATGTGACCTGATCTAGGTGACTCTGCTTCTGCAGGGAGGTTGGACTAGATTATCTCTAAAGGTCCCTTCCAACCCCTACCATTCTATGATTCTATGATATTGTTATTTGAAAAGAAAATAAGTATCTTCTCCTCTCTGTCATAATTACATTTCTCTTCTCTTTTCTTCTACCAGTTTATGCCAGACTTTAAAGTAATGCTGAAGCTACTGATGGTAACAGATTTTGACAATGGAAAAATACTCCTTCCTCTGTGACTATAATAAAATGTTTTATTGAGTGTTGTTTCCAAATATTTAGAAAGCCAAAATTCCTGATCAGTTTAGGTCATTAAAAAGCTTAAACCTCAAGTATAAACTTTGGACAGAGATTCATGTTGAACTTAAGAGAAATATATAAATTTCTCATGCATAGGGGAGAGAAAGGTTCTAAAATCTTGAACAAGTAATTGTGAATGACATATTTAGATGAACTGAAAGAATCAAACCACACCTTCAAGACTTTTGCTTTCTAAAGGGCAAGCCCGTACAAAGGCCATCAGCTAGTTTGTTAGCTCAGATGGCTGAATGAGCACAGAAGTCTTGGAATTGAGGTAAATATGCAAAGAGCTGGAATAGTTCAGAATTTTCACTCCCAGACTAAGGAGGGAAAACTTGAGGAGAGAGCTTTAGAATAGTAAACAACAGCAATATCGTTCAAGAAACTGGCAAGAAGTGGAGAGTTGCAGGAAGAGAGGGGAAAAAAACCCCAACCCAACATATACAAAAGACTAGAATTTCCCATGATTAGAACTAACAATCAATAAATTGATCAGGCTTTTTCTCTCTCTTTTCAAAATGGTATCACAAAGCAGTAAGTGGGCTGGAGAATAAGGATAATCTAAGCATAACCCCAAATCTAAGTTTTTCAGTCAGAACAAATTGACATCTGCTTCTGCCACTGAAGTAGAGGCAAAATTCAAGAAACTTAATGCATTCAGTCCACAGGACACAGATAATTTCCACTTTAAAACTGTAAAGTTCTAATTCAGTTGGACTAGATGATCTGTAAAGGTCCCTTCCAACCCCTATCATTCTATGATTCTGGTCCACATAACCATTCTACTTCAGAATATTTTTTTTTTAAATAAAGGAGTCAGTCTGGCTTCTGCAGTAGAAAGGATCTACAATAAGTGAAAGCTGAAAGTCATGCCTTAAACGAACCACTCTTGAATTGTCTTACCACTAGTACAGATAAATAAGAACAACTGTGATATTGGAAAACAGAGCCAAAGTAACTTGTTTCACTTGGTAACTTCAGAGAAATGCCTAAAATTCTGGCAGAAGGTTGCATTCAAAGATCAGTGGCACTGAGGTCATATTCGTGAGCTAGATATCAGACAGAGGAGCATAACTGAACTTCTACACTGAACTCCAGTCTTCAAATCCTGGATCTGAAGCAACACCACATCAGCACTGAGAATCCTCGAAAGAAACTGCCAGCTGGTGTCAGCTGGGCCAAGATCTGTAGTAGTTATCTGTGGGTTGTATGACTATCACTGTGGGTTGTAATTATAAGCAGTGAGATTTTTCAGTATTTCATAATTTTAAAAAATTATTGTTTAGAAATTCAAAGGACAACGACAGGCAGTATTAGTCAAGCAGAAGCTCTCAGTAATATAATTTCAGTGTGTGTAGCCTGCTGTTTTTTCCCAATGAGAAACAGAATCCACACTGGCCAACAACCAGCTCAGTTCATCTAGAGCTGCTGCCAGAGTACCAAGCCTGGCCAATGTGGAAATCATCCAGAAAGAACCAGAAGCAATGCAGTTAATCAAAACCTGGTGGCTGAACACAGTAGGATTTTCAACAATAAAAGCAGCTAATCAGTGCTGAACAATTCATTTATTGCTTGGGTCACTCTGATTTGTTGTAACAGATCCAAGCACCTCAGCAGGCAAAATATGCTTCTCACCTCTGCCAACATTTTGTCCAAAGCATTTTAACACAAACCAATGCAGAGTCATGCTAGTAAGCACTGAAAGCCAGAGCTTGAGAGACCGTAGTATGATACGTGCAATCACACAAAGCTGCACTCTGTCCCACCAGCTAAAGGTTAAAAGCACCATGGCCTAAAAGGTATCCATCTCCAGAATTTTTAATTAAAAATAATTTAATAATCTCAGAAAGCAATTTGAAGAAAAGAGTATGATCAGAACTGCTGGCTGGCTGATGTCTTCTTTCTATACTCTGTATTTTATGGGAGGAATCATAAATGCAAGATAAAGTGATGTTGAAACAGACCCAATTTTCACAGAGGCCTTAGAACATACAGAACTGACTTTTACAGAAAAGGAGCGTTCATGTTGCTTTTTGTTATGAAACAAACGTGACTCAGAAAATTAAAACAGTATAATCAGTATCTAATTAGCAAGACATATCCAAACCTGTGAATTCTTACAGAAATTAATCCTCTTCTCCTTTTCTATTTTAATGGGTTTAGTCTTTCAGTGGCACTGTTCAGTACATAGCTGTTGTAACTTGAACCGTAATTCTAATGGAACAAACATGCTAAGGAAAAATATTTATCGCGTCTTAACATACCCCAAATTGGCACACATATTATTGATAAATACATGTTTATTCATTCACTTAAGAGCTTTTCTTATTTTATTTTATAACCTTATAGCTCCTATTTTTGTCCCTACCACCTTCTAGTTAGCATGCATGCTCAGAAATTACACAGGGAAATGGGTGAACTAGCGAGAGAATTCATTTTCTTGAATTTTTAATCTTGTTTTTGGCAGTGTGAACCACAAGGTGCCATATTAAGAACAAGTGTAGGAGCAGGAACAGGGATATTTTTTTTATATACGCAATTTCAAACAGCCATAAATAAGTGCAAGCTTAGTGGAAGGATTTTTTCATGACAGAAATAACAATCTGTAATGAACTTCGGTACATGATATCTGGGTATATCCCACCATCAGCTGATCCACACAATCAGAGAAACAAAACATAGAAAAGACACTCAAAGACTTTCATCATTTTGACATTCCACAGGATGGCTTACAAAACAAAAATCACACAATCATTGGCTTATACATTCAGTGACTATATCATGAAAATTAGGGTTATAGGTTTTCTGGTTGGGTTTTTTTTCCAGCTAAAAGATAAAAAGAGAATGCTGTGCTCCTGGTCTGTATGTCCACTGCATACCACCTTCTCTCATCAATCAACCTACCCAACATTTGCTGGAGATCACAATGCCCTATTGCCTTACCATCTTTGTTAAAGCAGTCATTCACGTAGGTACCTGACATGAAGAAAGTGAGCATTAAGGTCTCTCGGACTAGCTCTTTTAGTGATTTATCTTGCTTTAGGCGGAACTTCGATAGACAAAACAACTCTTCACATCATCCTTAACTAAATATCAAAATAAATACTTCTAGTTGTGCTTTCACTGAAATGGATCAGCAGTCTTCCTGTGAAGCAGGACTTTGAATATTTGTACCTTATGAAGCAACTATATTTTATAGGTCTCCATCTGCTCAGAACAAAAAACTTCAGGGTTATTTAAAAAATAAATGCTTCTCTTTATGAAACAGATTTCTTTGACAAACACAGGACAAAAACAAAATTTGTAGTGGATGTTGCAAAATATTAGCAAAAACACAGTTACATGTCTGCTACCTAAACTGTAATCTTAAGAATATATTTCTTCAGGAGCTACTTATATTTTTTTTGCTACTCACAATTTCCTTAAAGGAGCTGTGAAAGTGTTAGTGTTTTTTGTGTTAAGTGAAAGGAATAATTTTATTTAAAAGTAATTAACGTTTTTTAATTGTTACAAATAATTACCTTTGTGCTTCCGTAAGAAGTCAATGCTCTTCTGCAGCACAGTGGATTTGTCCATCTTCCGAGCATTACCTGGAAGCATGGAGCCCAGCTCTTTGATAAGTACATTAAATTGATCACGACGTTTCTTTTCAGACTTGTTTCTAGACACTCTGAAAAACAAAACACAATGTGTTTTTAACAGCTATGAAACTTTCTTAGAAGAACCTGCATACTACTGCTAGGTTCCTGATAGAAACCATCTCCTGAGAATTTCTGCAGTGAGAATTGTCAGAAAGACACCTACTCCATAGTTCAGAGACCAAATTATCAAGCGTGCCTTCCTCTGTCTCACAGTTAAGCCTTTCGAATAAAGCAACCTTTTACAAAAATGCAAATCACTGAACCACAGTTATAAATATGCAACATGTCTGAAGAATAGCAGTGAAAGAAATGCTGTTAAGTTATACAGTTATTAATAAAAGAATCATATTTTCTTTAGAAATCATCCTAAGTTCAAGCTTACAAGTATAGGACATTTCTTAGCTTTAAGTAACATTAAAACTTACCTCTTTGCTTTATCTTTGTCATCTTCTTCCACCAGCCCATCAAAAATGCTTCCATCATTTCTGAAAGACACAAAAAGAAATAAACATAGAAGTGTAAAATTTCTCTCTTGTAGAGTCCAACCTCAATGAAGGGGTAGGGGGTGAAAATCTCATTATTCTTCATCATCATTACATCAAGAACTGTGCTTGTTTCACGAGGACCACCACCTGAAGCCAAGTCTGCTAAAAGTTCTCCTTCTAGGATGTAAGAGAACGCAACACTCCTTTACATTTCTGACAACTCGAGGGATTTTCAGACTATTTCCAATGAGAACCTACAACTCTATGCCAACACTTACTTGAACACTACATAGTTTTATTTTGTCATCTTCTTGATTATTTGTATTACTTTACCCTTTTGAAAACATGTATAATTTATTTTTACTTATTAGCAACTTCTATTCCAATTATTGGAAATATTTATAGTAAGAAAGTATTTTTTCTTACATACTGAAGTATTATTAATGGAATAGGGCTGAGGAATATGATACACTTCATCCACATATGTAACTTTATAAACACACAATTAATATCCACATTAAACAGTAATTATTCATTATATTCACTTCCTGACCAAGTATCACTTTTCCTCAGCTTGGCCACTTTCCACCTATTGCTAAAGAGACATTAAAATACCAAAATGAGAGTATGTTTTCCTTTGAAGCTGCCTCAGTATACTTCACAAAACACCTTTGTTTCATTTCCTTGTTTTAAAAGTCAGGTTAACATCGTTCTGATTTAAAAAAACTCGTGTATAGAGGGCTTTCACATTCTATCTGTCTGGTTTCAGTCTATTTATTGCTGTTCACACTGATGTCTGTGTTCCTAATTTTTTTATCCTAACGTTTCCTTTCCTTAAGGCAAGCAATCATCTTTCTAAAAACCTTATCTCATCTGATTTGTAATGATAAATCATCAAGCAATTGTACATTACGATAAGCAGTGGTGTTAGGAAGTAATTATTTTGTATGCTACTACACAAACATAAAGCTTTTAAAAGGAATTTGTAAAATTTTTCAGTGACATGCCACAAAACTTCACTAAAAGAATTGACAAGTCAGACAAGTACTTAAGTTTTACCCTTTCATTTTATTGTTATTTATTTTAAATTGGGTTTAGCTGTCTGTAGATTTGATGCAAGTTTCATTTCTTCAAGTCTCAAAAATGGCAATACACAGAATATTAAAGACAAATGTTCAACCTAAGCTGCTAAGAAAGTCCTGTTCAAGGAATCAAGTAGAAAACATGTCCTAGCTATTACTTTTCCCTTGAAATAGGTTAGCAGGTCACTTAACCATTGTCTGCAGCATCACTAATCATTTAAATGTATCTGTTTTCCTTAATCAAATACTGAAGTACTGAAAAATCAAATTCAAGTAAATGTTAAAAATCAGCTCAGTTTGCACAGATACTGGTCCACGGATGAACACAAGTAATATATTTTAAGATTAATCTCCAACAATCAAACTCACTATTTCCAATGACTACAAAATACAAACTACTACAAAAATACAACTACTACAAAATAACTACCAAAATAACTTGTCAAAAATAGCCAAAACCACGATCCTCTTACTTTTTGCATAAATTAATATTCTCCATGTATAAGAAAAAGATAATTAAAGAAAGCATTGAACAGTAATTCCCACCAAACTCACATACCTGTCTGCAATGGAGCTCATTTTATGGGTGCTTATGGTAAAAAACATAACATATCACACTTTAGTCTTGTGGTAGACATTTGTACGTTTGCCTATAATAGAAGAAAAAAAAAATCAAAAGGTGAGTTTGGAGGAATAAACCTGTTCTTCACCAGAGCATAATGAAGTTTTTATTTGCTCTATAAGCTGCTCTTAATCTTTCTCTTCCAATCTTCTGCTCCATCCCTCTACTTTCTCTAACTGCAGTCTTCATTATCATCACAATCTGGACCTTTAACATCTCATTTTACATGACAGAATGTTCAAGAGAACAATGTTTTATTAAATGCTGCAATAAGTCAGTCTGCATTAAACTAATGCAAACCTTTTTCTAACTCTGAATTCAGATACAGTTTTCCATTTTAACTAAAAGACTCTCAGAATTTTGAGAGCTGATTAGATGTAAAACACACTCCTTGATCATAACACATTTTATTTAGAAAATGTGCAAACAGAAAACATTTGGGATATAGGTTTTTTCAGTTGTAACTGATTTATTTCTATATTTTTTCCTGAGTAAATTATTCTAAGAGACATGTGAAGCAATAAGATATCTACTATTAGAATGTCATCTCCATGCTGTGAGAAAGTTAACATGGCCATTTCTTAAAGTGGTCACTTATTCATTACAAAGTTCTGGCAGGAAATTCTTGGTTTACCAGCTGCACATAAGATTTTGAATAAAGAACAGCACTGAAATACTGTGAGATAAGGAGTATAGAATTAAATATGTATTTATTTCCACAGGTACCTATTTTTAGGTACCCCAAAATTAAAAAGTTACGTGAGTTATAGGTTGAAAGTCAAACATAAACCAATACACTGAAACCTCTCTACTCTATAGAAAAGTCAGGTTTCAGAAGCTACTCAAATAGAGCAGAAATTGTTACATTAAAAGAGGTAAAAGAACAACTGCCCTCAGGAGTAAGTTTTACATGAACTGAACTTGGAGATCTTTGGGAATTTTTACCATGTTACAAACTTAATAGTAAAAAGGCATTGCACATATTTCAAAGGAGCTGGTTTTAGTCACTTTGGTGACTCAGAGTTTCTGAGAAAGAAGGATTTGGTTTTTTCCTGACAGTGCCAAATCCAGTGGAAATTGCAGTGTTAATACTGTAAGAACTATGGCAGCAACTCCATGAACCAGACAGTCTGCAAATGTTCCAGGAAAATATTATCCCAGTTTTTTAAATATATGGGGAAACTGAGGAAGAAAGATTATGTTTCAACCAAACCATCTACAACAGCCACATACTATGCAGGTTTGCTTCACAAGACTAGTATTTTTTTCCCACAAAGTTTCGTAACTTGAGTGCAGCAGGAAAATAAATGGGAGAGCTATGCTGTAGGACAACCTCTTTTGAAATTCCTCACAAAGTGATGACGTTTTGCCCAAATGGCTATGAGCTCTCTTACTCATTTCTTCAACTAATACAGTCCAACTTCACCTTGCATAAAAAATCTAGTGCTCTGAAGACAGGCGGGGAATAAACCATTCCTTCACACCAGTTCTTCAAAATAACAATTGCACAGGCCATAATGACAATTCAATTCGCCCAACTACTTGAATACATTTTAGAAAGTAATGGAGCTGCACTATGTGAAAATCAGACAAAAATAGCATGAGGAAAGCAAATTCTGAAGAAATGTTTCCTTGAATTTTTGTCAAGTACTCAACAACAGAGAGGCTGCTTAGCAATAAAAGCAAACTACCACCACTAGCATGGAATTAAGCTCAAAACCATGGCACCAATTACAAACTTGTTTTCATTTTGCTTACATAGTATGCACTAATATGAGTGTGTGCTAATTACACTTTTAGCCTTGTGTTAACAATTTTTTTTAAACAAATTTGGTACCTAATACTTATAGAGACCAAGAATAATATTAAATTCTGTAGGACAAATTATATACTCTCCCTTAATCTGCAAAAGAAAAATACATGTGCAGGTAAATACAGAAAACTTTTACCTGTGATATAATTGACACCTTCATTATGTAGAATCACAATTTAAAAGTCAGTAATTTCATTTTAACAAAATATAAAATTATTCACTTTTTTTAGACTATACAGATACTATATCAGAATTGGCAACTTTGATTTGGCATCTAAAACAAACAGTTAAAAAAACCTTAAAGACTACAGGAAATGCACCTATAGCACATTTGTTTCTCACTTTTGAAGGTCTGATCCTTCTGTCTTTGAATCCAAATCTACAAAACAACAAATATTCCCATCGCTTATTCATGCCAATGGATAAGACTGCAGAGATAATTCCAATCAAAACAGTCAAGTTTAAAATGAACACTGGAGAAATCTAAGACTATGTCTAAGATGGAACTCAGTCATTTCCTGGAGAATAAAAGACATTACTTAACACTGCTACTCAGCCCTTCAGTGTTGATAATTGAAAGACATAAGAATCTTATTAATTATAAGAATACAATTTTACCTTTTATACTCTGTGACTTGTTGAAGTGTGATGTTTAGATATAAAACCTGGTTCCTTTGAAAAACAACGTGGATTTAGGTGTATCCTCTTCTGCAGAAAAGCATTAAATTCTGAATTGTAAAAAAAAAAAAAAGAGCTTTAAAATGATAATTTATTATTTTTTTGTAAGAGAAGTAATGATTCAAACGAGTAATTTATAAATGCAATATTATGCTTATTAAAAACATCCCAAGTATTTCACTATCCAAATGCTCTGAAGCACTTCTTGATAAGTAGGATATTCTGACACAATCTCATCTCTTCTTTAAGGTATCACTTTATGCCTATCTTTAATGTTGGTATCACTTTTTTGAATTTGGTACTATGCACACCATTTCCATCTTCAATTCCACTTGCTGCCTTCAGCATAAAACTTGAGAGATTTTTACACTGTTATTTAAACACTTTCTCCACTGAAACTCTTACTTGAGCCTCACCTGGCTCACATATCTTCTATACATGTCTCCAAAATTGACACTCTTCGGACTCTAGAATGCGTAGCTTGATGCTGCTTGGAAGTAGAAAAGTTACCCAGCTGTATTATTGCTACTCCCTCAGACAGAGTCATTAACTCTTTATTTTGAAATCCACTTCAAAAACATTTTCAAGAATTTATTCCAAAACTTACCTCACAAATGCTCTTCTTCCATAAACTCCCTCAGCACCAGCATAAGTGACCACCAACTTCCAATCCCCTCATACCACTACATTTCATTTAAACAGTTTCTTCCCTTGAACCACGCACTACTTTCCACATCCTTAAGATACAGGAAATCAGGTTTTTTTCTCTCTCATCTTTCAATCTGCCTTGCTTACTGTTCTTACAACAAAATGTACTCATGATATTTCCTACTTCTACCATTTAAAAAAATTGTATTTTGAAGCCTATTAAATTCTAAAAAGGAAGGTGGCATCTAAAAACTAAGCTTATGCTACTCTTAAATTCATTAATGGATTTTATGGAAAACACCAGAATTATCTCTTTTTTGATGAGAAAAGTTAAGTTTCCCCTTCCCCTGCACCTAACAGTCTCTCTTAAGCAGTATAAAATACAGATGCAAATATTAACATAGGAAGTTAAAGCACAGCAGAACAATCTGCCAATAGGAGAAAAACAATTACAGCATGATTCAATGAAGCCACTCAATTCTTTTCTGGCCAAATAACCTGCTGGCCCATTGACCTACTTTTTAGGTGCTTACAGCCTGCTCTCCTATACTGTTTTGTTCCGTTTGACAAGTGCAAACATTAATAGTGGCAGAGTCCCATGGAAGTCTAGGTTACAGAGACTGCAACATGAAACCTGTGTTTTTAAACTGCTTGGAGGTGAACAACTCTGCCAACTCTCACCCAGCTTGTAATAGAGTTTTAATGAGGATCATTTCAGACCTCATCTCTGCAGTATGTAGAGGTGTATTTAAAAAAAGAATAGTAAAAAAAAAAAAAATCACAATTAACCACTTGAAACAAACACCACAGGACTTAAGCACAGAACCATATCTGATTATGTCTAAAACGGAATTAAAAAAGGAAGTTTTCAAGGATATTTCAAAATGGGATTTTAAGATGAGGAGGAAAAAATACATTTATATCATAAATGACCATAAGGAAGCTTAAACCAGACGAAAAGGAAAGCTAATCACAGTGGAAAAGCTTTTGTAACCAAAACCGCATAGATGTCTAACTCAGTAGAAATGGCATGTGTGTGAAAGCCAGTAGATTCTGTGAAAGGTTAAGACGCCTACACGCCAGCACTGGCAGCCGCAAGTGTTCAGAGGTCATGGGTCTGTCTCCACAATTCATGAGGCTTTTTTAAATACAATAAATCATGTGTATTTGTCTCTAGAAACTGTGTCTTCTGTACACATTCAATGCATGTTTTCAAACTTCTTTGCAGCCAGAAGGGCTAGAAACTTACTGTATTCAATAGAACTGAGGCTCTCAATCAAAAAGCCTCAGCTGCTGCCATGTCTATACAAACTACTAATACACAGCATTGCTCAATCTGTAGCAAAATCACAAAAAATAGCAAGTCTGCAACTTCTGCACCATGCTGACTTACCATTCACGGAAAGGCAGGTCACTGGGTGCCAGGTTCTGAATAAGTCATAGGGTAAAAAGTCACAATCCAACCTAAGGTAATAATGAGAAGTTCACATCATCTGATAAAACATTCCATGCTTTAGACTGAAAGAATTTCAGTAACCTCAGTCTAGTTTTATCATCAATACCAATATGCATGTTGGTCATAAAAAATCTCAAGAGACAAATTCAAGGATGGAGCAATCTGTGAAATTACACTAGTCTCGCTCATGACAGATGTGCTGTCAGAATTAGACTGAAAAATAGATAAGACAATAGTCAATGCATTGCCTTTACTTAATATTGTATATAGTGAGCACTGAAACTCGTATGTCTCCACAATTCACGTTAATGGCAACATCGCTACAAACTTCTGAGAAAGACTCAGGATTACTCTTATATTGTAAAAACCATTTCTATAGAAATGTCTTGATTTTATAAGCAATATTTTCATGACTTTACAGATTACAGCTCTGAGACAGAATTAACGTGACATGCATTATTAAAACAATTTCACCGAGGAAAGAGCACAGGAAATACAGAAAACAATACAGTTTTCCAACACTACAGCTTCTTCCAACAGAGGCAGATTAACTTGTTTAATACAACCTGATCTCTGTGCCATAATCCTATTTTGCCAGGGGAACAAACTAGTTATTATAATCACTGCAGATTAGCTTTAGAGAAGATCTTGTTTAAAGAATCAAAACCAGAGCCCTGTGCTCCCAGAGCGCCTGATGCCCAGCAGAACTCTAATGCCAGTTCCGTACCTGGGTGAGCCAAGGAGCAGAAACGCTGCACTGTGAGCAAACAGCTGAGCCAGAACCGACTTCTAACCTAAGCACAAGATGAAAAGCCCTATTCATTACACAGATTCTGAATATAATTACAAACTTTCTTGATCTTCCTTTCCAAGAGCAAAGAAATATTTGCTTCTGGCAGCTTGGATTATGACGTTTTGGGGTTTTATTTTACTAGGATATTACACCATAATGGGCAAGTGGAGATCCATCCATTATTTCATACCCAGAATAGCACATCACTACTACTCACATCTTCCATTTTGCTCCTTGCTTCATAGCTGTATCTCCAGCCCAACCAGCTTTCTCTTTTTCTTTTTTACAGGTGAGGTAGAAAAGAGAGGGAAGAATTTGCTTTGATTTAGCTCCTCTCTAGTAACCACAGACTTTTGTAGAGAGCAAGAAATCTTTATAGACACGTAAACCATAACCTGCTCTCTAATCAGATAGAGCCTGGCCTAACAGAACAGGTTTTAAGATAATTGCTCTTTTGCTTGCAATGGTACACACACCAACAGAAAGTAAATTAGGGTAAGGACTGATTGATCCCTTCTCACTAACCAATGTCTATCTGTTAAAATACTATGGTTATAAAACTGACTTATGTCCCTCATTTTCTACCTCAAAATATATTAAAAAAAAAGGCAAAACAAACAAAAATATCAGAAGACGGGGCAGAATGGAATTTCAAGAAACACTGTCGAAATTTGCAGCTTAAGAGGTTATTCTAGCAGCTGAGAAGGCATGTGTTGCAACCTTTTCTCAATCATAATCTTGGTCCATACTTGTGCAGAAACATCATTTTCTGTAGATAAACATGCTAAACCAGCAGGTGTACATCTTCACCCGCTTCACAGCAAAACAGAGTAGCAGCAGGAAGAAAGGGAAGAAGGACAGATCATTGGTGGTGTCAGTTGCCATTATGAGAATAACTCAGTCTCAAATCTGTTCTTGAGGGACTTTTGGGAAAGAGGGTAAGTCTGAGTAGCCCATAGGAGAGATGAACTGCCTTGGTAGGACGCCTGCTGTTGTAGTGGTCAGAGATATCCCAGATTTGGTCGAGGTGTAATGCCACTTGAAAGAGTACATACAACTTGCTCACAGACCTATTTATAAATTGCCCAAAGCAATAGCAGCACTTGCAAGAGCCTATAGATCACCATGAGTAGGAAACAACATAGCAACCACAGATGTAAAAAGAGGTTAAGTTCTTAGAAATGGTTTGCCCACCAACATGTGTCCTTGTCTATTCCCTGCAAAGGTAATGGACCTAAGTAAGTTGCTTTGACAAGTCTGGCTAAAAGCCACTGCAAATAATATCCCCACAGAAACATGGATTACAAGGATTAGAGGAAAAGGCAATTCTCTCCTGCATTCTTTTCTCTGCAACTTGGGACTGAATACAGTTTGCAGTTTCTGTCTCTCTAGCTCATGGTTAAAGAAAACGTGCCTTTCCACCATTCCTCTGTTCCAGATATTCTGGCTGATTTCTGCTTAACCAGTTATTCTGCTCTTCTCTGGAGTCCACATCTTTCTCCCTTTCCTTGCCACAGAGATGGGCACACAGTTCCTTCCCAAGTACAGTGCAGTTCTCTAATCTTGGTTCAGACTGTGGTGAAGATGTGCAATAAAGATGTGAGAAGCCTCAGACTCTTTGTCTAGGCTACACCAGAGCCTGGCCCATGTCTGGCCATGTACCTCATTCATATGACTTGCTGACTGGACTCCTCAACTTGTCCTCAAGACCTGCCTGTGCACCAGGAATTTGCTGTCAATCTGGACTCTTGCCTGAGCCTGACTTCCTTTCCTGCCCTTGCCCCTCCAAGCTTCCTGGAAGTGACCAGAAAAGTGCTCAGAAGGTGGCCAGGTGTCTAACAACTGATCCTTGGCAGTGGGATGCTGAAGCACTTACCAGGCTTTTTCGTCTCCATCCCCTTCCAGACTGCCTTTATTATCTTTGCCTTCTAGGATCCAAACTAACTATGTTTGGAGATACTTGTGCCATATTAACAAAAATATTAAAAGAAAGTGATTATAATACTGATTTTTCAGAGTTTGTCATTGAGCATGCTCAGAAAATAAAAAAAAAAAGTAGAAATCTAACTAAGTTTATAAGACAAAATCAAAAGGCTAACAGCCTGACTATCAGAAACAATTGCTGTTCTTCTGTGCTCTTTTTATAAATATTTTGTCAGTCCTTTGTATTCACAGTTCCTTACTGGAGATCCTCTTCCTTCCATAACAAAACCATAAGCCTAGCTTGTAATAACGCTTGTCAATCCTGGGCAACAAGTCTGTACAAGAGAAAGACTGTGGCTACGTGTTACAATTCCACTTGAAACCATTTTTATAAGGCTCCATCTGCTTCTTGTCACCCTTCCTTGGCTCTCACTGGAAGTATGCATCCCTTCACCTCTGGCAACACAGTGAAGCAGGTCTGTGGAATGATGTATCTAAAAGAACCCTTATATCACACAGTTTTAAATACAATCCTTATAATCTCATTCTTGTTATAAAGTGTGGCTTCATGTACATTTGAAAACTGGCATAGGTGAGGAATAGTATACCCCTCCAAAGACAAGCATGAATCTCCACTACAGTTGTTGGATCTATAAGACACAATCATGGGTTAAGACTTGAGAGTCCATTTGCACATCTAAAATACAATTTAGCTCATGCTGAAGCCTGGCTGAAAAATACACCTACTGCCTCTTTAAATGGTGCTTAAGAAAAAACAGTTCTTGACAATGTGAGTTTTAATGGCTACAAGCTAACCTGTTGGTGTTAGAATTTAAAACTGAGTAAATCTCCATTTCCATTAATGAGATTCTGGGCAGAAAGAACCTCTGCAGTCAGTCACCTCAAGAACAGATCCTAAACTAACACTCACCATGTTGTGGAAAAAGTATTGGTGTAAAATCTGGAGAGTCTGCTAGCTCCTCTCCCAGGAGGCATCCAAACTTGGTATATTTTACAATGAACAAATAAAAGCCCAACTACCTTCTGTCAGCCTCTTAAAACAGAGGTAGGCAACTGATAGGAATTTTTCAGAAGTTCAAAAGGGGGAAAAATACCATATACACATGCTCAAATGTTTAAATTCCCACTGAATATTACTAATGTGAAACAACGATTTTCTACAGAATAAAGTTACCAGACAAAAACCAAAACTAAACATAAAATCCAAAATCAAATTGAAAATGTTCTTTCTTTTATGATATCTCAGTATTAACAGAAATTTAAGGAAAAAAACCCATAAAATAGGGTACCAAGATTTTTATCTTGGAGTTAACACTACTTTGGAATGATTCATCCAATAAAAGAAGTACATATGAAAGAGCATAACCAATTTAAAATGTCTTGTATTAGATACCTATGTTACACAACAATATCTAAAATTATTTTTACATTTTCCTTAGAGCATAAACAATATCAAGAATACTAATAAATCCAACCAAAGAGGAAAATTTTCTTCTACACTTTATTCCTACTTTATCCCAATAAAAGAGAAGAATGTCTAGATGTAGAAAGTAAAGTAATTTTTGTAAGTTGTCCTAGAGAAAACTCATTATCAAATTCAACAGACATCATTACTACACATTAAAAGGAAGATAATGCCAAGTAAATTCTTCTTCTGTTCCATACATAATTTCTGCTCAGTGTTGATATAAATCCATGTTTAGGTTTAGAAAAATGAGACCTTACTATTATAATTATTGCAAAAACTCTCAGCTACCCGGTACAATTGATCTTGCAGAAAAATATGAACCTACATGTTAGGTGAGCACCTTAAATGCCAGATTTTTAGCATACGTATGTGCGTTGCTAGGTGGGAAAGGGAACTGGAAAGCACCTTTTGAAATTCAGACAAATGCACCTTTCCAGAATTTTATTCTAGACCAAAAAAATCTTCCCGGTGAAGATATATTAAATTTTATATTTATTAATTTTGATATTAATAATTACAGTTTTCACACAAAGTGTACCAACTAATCTGGAATAACTTTCATTCAAGATTTCTTGTTCTGTTCTACATATTGCATTCTAAAATCTTCAGAAATTCAAGTGGTCAACAGATGGCCAAGAAGGTCTGTACAAAGTTAATTTCTAAATTTATTTCTGCACTAAATGCCTTTACAATCTATTTAGCAGAAATTTTAAGGAATATTGCTACGTGTCTTAAACGTTTAAGTTTTGCTTGATTTATAATTCACCTTGTCTTTTAAGGGTCAAGCAACTATTTCATATCAACAACCTATTCTTTTAAGATCTGGCACATCCAGAAACATCTTGTTGCTTTTCCGTTATGCATGTGTTAAAATGGGGTGAAGAGAGCGGAGGGAAAGTGGCACATCATGCCAGACAGCTTAATGAAATGAACTCAAGTGGGGGGGGGAGTGGTGTTTGGTTTTGTTTTTTTAACCAGGAGACAAAGACTTATTCCTAACTTATGGATGGGGTACTCCTATAGCATATGGCAGAAACGGACACTGAGTAGCTCCTCTGCGACCTGATCTAGGTGTACCTGCTTCTGCAGGGCGGTTGGACTAGATGATCTCTAAAGGTCCATTCAAACCCTACCATTCTATGATTCTATGAATCAGTCTGAAGGTGAAGAATTAACACATGTAAGACAGCAAGACCAATATATACACAGACAATGCAGGTAACTACATGGCTGCAGACACTAGGCACTTCATGCATAACAGTTATCTGTATTGGTAAGCCCTTTTACCAAACTCCATGGTCAAATCAAAAGTTTTCATAATGTTAGGCTCTGATCATTACTTTACTCACTCATTTCCACACCCGTATTTAATTCCCTGTTATCTGCTAGCAGTATCTGTGATCGTGTAGTCAACATACACAGTCTAAAACTGGCCCAGCCTAAAACTAACCCAAATATTGTTTGATTCAGTTGAATCAGCTACATTTGTTTCACCATATGGCTGCTCAAAAGCTGTGTTGGCACAGGGGAAGGGGAAACACTGAATCACCAGGTTAAGACATCTTTTGGCAACAATGCCATTTCATGCTGACCTACACCATGTGTTAAATTACAACCAGAGAACAAAATTAGGAAAAATGAGATTCAGACTTGTGCTCAAAGAAACAAGTGTGGAAGCTGTTACTTGAGAAGTCTGCTTCATGTTTAAATGAAACATCTGTACTCTCCCCTTGTATTGCTATATCTCGTGGAAATTTGTGACAAATTAAATTTCTGGACAGAATGAGATTTAAACAAATCATACACATTGATCCAGAGTCGTGGATCAGCTTGTGGATATGAAACCAAATCCAGAATTTGGCCTTAGGGGTAAGGGAAAACTCACGCAAAATGTAAAGCAAAGGAGTATGTATATCTGTTGTGTTGCTAAGCAGTTATCAACGTGTCTATCAAATAACCTCTTAATTAGCATGATCTGTGACTGCTTTAAGATGATCTTCAGTACATATCCTTATATAAAGGTATTCATCTTAATGACTAATATGAAGCTAAGAAAATTTAATGAAAGACTGACTTATATCAACAACAGTTATTTGTAACTCTTAAGACTTGTACAAGTGTACCAAAGAGACATAAACAAAAAAAAAAAAGAGTAGGACAGTTGCTAACAGCAATACTCAAGAACAAGTGACAGGTGTTTCAGAAAGCTAATATTTAATCTGAAAGTTAATTATCCATCTCACATAGAAATGCAAACACATAAATAAAACACTTTAAAAATATTGTGCGATAGGCTTTTTTTTTTTTCCAAGTGGATTGCACAATCCTGGATTTGTGCAGCTGTGGAAGTGCTTCTGATGCTTGGATTTCCCAGCGTGCGTGACTCATCCACAGCTAAATTATTCTGTAAAGCTTTTGTGAAGAGTGGACTGTTTGACTGCCTGAAGAATGGAGTAGGTAGTGCAACTCCCTGGAAACAGTCCTCAAAAAGAAAGAACTAAAATCACACATTCATGTTTCCATAAAATGACAGAGTAGGAACATCTTATGCTCCAACACTGAACCACAGTTCAAGTCAGAAATTACCAAACAGCTCCTCTCTGCCCCTCCTCATCCCTTTCCCTTAGGAGTCCTGAGCATCATCCCAATGTCAAGAGGAAAGAATGAAGTTGTAGAAAACCAGAACAAAACAAAATAAAGAAACTCCAGGGGATGCTAACTTCAGTGTATTCAAAATACATGTGGCAAAATAAGCTTCTGTATTAGCATGCTTACTGTTAAGTTCATAAGATTAACAGAGTTTTTAAAAAGTAAAAACTTATTTTTCTAAAATTCTGGTGTCTGACAGCAGATACTTCAGTTTTTCCCCCAACACAACTACCTACTATTGAAAGAGCAACTTTCTACATAAAATAAAAATTCAATGCTACAGTACAGAATTCTGAACTCCGGCACTGCACTACTGCTTAATTTAATTATACAAAACACTATAGTTACTTTCTTGTCAAAACATTCAATATAACAATCCAAGCTCAAGCAGAATTCGAGTGACTGCAAAACCCGATATACAGGACAATCCTTCATATTACATAGGCAAGAAATGTCTTAACAGGGAAAGGAGAAAACAACATTTCAAGAAATTTTGCAATTGGTACAGAGAAGAAATGTCTTAACTGTTATCTTAGCTAAAGAACGGACAAAACCAAGGCAGAAAAACTACTCTTCTTGTCCCTGGGAACTCTTTGCAAAACAGTTTGTAACCACTTAGTGGACGGGTGTTAGGTATCCCTTTGCCACTCTGCTGTAAGCAAGAATCAAAAGGAAATGGGATGTCAAGTAACGTTCAGTCAACAACTGGACTTGCTCAGGCAGTAAAGATGGTGCATTATTTTAACAAAGGGAACAGTACTGTACGAACCAAGCAGAAACAGCAATGTAGCAACAGAAAAGCATAAAGTCATCTCTAAGTTTATTGTAATTTTACTGTAATCATTCTGTGTATATACTTATATATGGAAAAAAAAAGGAAGAACATCTTAAGTGGTATTGAAATTTTAAGAGCACTGAACACAACTGAACTTCTGAATATTCAGTAAACACTGTTGAAGAATCACAGTAACATTTAACCAACTCTTCATTAGCATTCTGTGTTTCTGAAACATTAGCAATTTATGTAGGTATAAAATATGCTCAAATTCTGTCTTCATTCTCCTGAGCAGCAGCAGCATGCACTCCTCTCTGGTTTGCTACTGACAAGAACAGAAACTTTCAGAGCTTGCACTGACTAAGTAAGACCAGAAAACCTACCGAATTCACCCTCTGAGGATCACCAGAAAAGCAGGAAAAGACCACCAAAAACCAACTTTGGAATGTTAGGCTTAGTCAATTTACTTGTAAAATGATTAATTATTCTAACAACATTACTGTTCAAGCATTGGGAATTTTTAAAAAGAAGTCCTTCAGGACCTTACGGACTAATTCAACACTCATAGCAAAAATTCTGTCAATTATTTCTCATTTTGCTAGTTCTTTCAAAAATGTTTTAAGATCACAATATTGACTGAAAGATATAAAACATAATATAACTGAGGAATTTGTAAGCCAAGTTATTGTAAACTTTGCTGCTATCTCATTTGAGATGAGAATTTTCAAGTTTAGGTTAGGAGCAAAAAATAAACCAAAAAAGGCCACAAATTCAGCTCCCTTTTCTATATATTGGAAATTCAGATGCTGCCTGATACTTCCATATAAACTTTAAGAAGTTTCAAATGCATCCTTGGAGTTATTTATGTGAGAACTGTTAGTCCTTTTTACCATCTATAATGCTAAAAACCAAATAATATTAACTACTTGGGACCATACTCACTGCATTTGCAGAACTTAAATCTTCCTCAGCTGTTTTTGTCTTACACCACTTCTGAAGCTTTTCTTTCACAGAACAATTAGATCCATCTACCAAAACATATGTCTCAGGATCCTCCTTGCCCCTCAAAGCCTTCTCTGAACTCTCAAGTTCTCAACACCTCCCAAATTAGTATCAACATATTTTATTTGCAAACATTTAGAACCTTCCCTTCCAGGTCACTAGTAAAGATGCTAAAATTAGCACTGCTTAAAAGACTGCCATCTCAACTAGCAAGTGGGACCTAGCTAAGAATAAGTTACACTAGATGTATTTTACAACTAATATTTTAAATGTAAGCAATTGTGGTAATCCACCCCTTAGAGGCCCTTTTCCCACTTTATTAACAGAATTTGACTTAGATAATCGGGCATTTAGGTCTTGAAAAGTAACATTAAGAAAGTATTTATAAAGGTATTATAGGTATTCAATTAATTAATTTTTAATTACTACATCAGTTATAAAAATAACCCATAATACGAGGTTGTATTTTCAATGGTAATTCTCTTTTGCTCAAAAGACTGTGACATGGTTTCAATCTTACTAGTGGTTTATTTCACACTGGTATCAAGAAATGAGATTCCAAAAACTATCAATATTCACAGGAAATCTTGAAATTAATATAAATTATACGTTGAGGCCACACACTAACAGGGTTATAAAAACAGCTGTAATAAAACATACTTTAGGGTTTAAAACAGTTTACTTACGTCTAACATGTATAACAAATATACAAATACAGTGAGAATGAAAGATACACATTCAACATAATCGTGCAATACTCGTAAGACAAGATTACATACAATACTGAGGACTCTTCATAATCTGCAGGCTTACAATTCTCACATTTTGACTGTCAGCATTTTTCTTCATTTTAAATTAAGGCATGTACCTGCCTCAATAAGGCTGTTTAGGTTGGAGAAGACCTCTAAAATCAAGTCCAACCATTTGCCCAGTGCTGTGGCATCCACCACTAAACCACGTTCCTAAGCAACACATCCTCGGTCTTTTAAATACCTCCAGGGACAGTGACTCAAGCACTTCCCAGGGTTAAAGTGCTACAGAGACACGTGGCAGCAATAATTGCTCTTTGAGAAAGGATTACACAAATTGAATGGAGAGATGCTTAAGCCTAGAAGAATCAAAAGTACTATTATAGCACATTTATGCTAATTACAACATGAGGGAAGAGACCAAACAACAATTTCAATAACACTGTAAATAACTTGGTTTGAAAAAAATAGGTTGCTTTAGTAAAAGATTATAAAGTTTTCCAAAATGCTGCTGATACTTTTGCTGTTACACGTTTAGATTTTTTTTTAATGATTACATTAAAAGTCTGTTGTTTTAAATGTCCCTATCAACACAAATGTTACTTGAAATTTTGGAAATCTTCTAGAATAAAGTGCTGAGAGCTGAGGCCTAGATTTGGCAAAGATCTAATAAGAAAAAAAGAACCAAGTTTAGTCCAAACCATTGGCTTGGACATGCAGGATACGACACTAGCAGTAAGTGTGCAAAATTATAGGGAATCTCTGAAATTAAAATTACATGGGGGAAAACTGAGAGAACTCTTACAACTCTTACTTAAAATGATTTTACATTAGCAGGTAAATATTACATGAATTTTCAAAACCTTAATAACTGCTGTCAACAACCTCAAATTGAGGAATTATGTCAGGGGGGCAGAGACAGAATTTTAGAATTCTATTTAAAATTATTAAATGAAGGAAATCAGAAGACTCCCATTTTTAGCAATTTATCAATATCAGCAGGGAAGAAAAACAGACCAAATGATCAAAATATCAAAAGGGAGTTAGAATTTAGTCATTTGATTCACTGTCATTTGTAGTATTTTTTTGTTTCCTTGATAGTTTTTATTAAAAAAACTTACAAAGAACACTTGGTTTGTGGCACTTGGAAATTGTAAATATTAGCACCAAAACTTATAACTGCATCTGTAGAATAAATACATATCATAGATGTTCATTGCCCTCATTTCCTGATCTATATCCAAAGTGAATAATTTTGGCTACGTCTCCATTAGCAAGTAATCTGAAAAAGAAGAAATGGATCAGTAGATCAAAGGAGCAGGTGCTGACACTCCTATGCTAGCTCTTCAAGAGAGTTTATTTTGGATTAGATTTCATCTGGTCTTCAGAAGCAACCATCACTCAGGCCATTCAAAGTTTTCCAGGGATTTAATAACTGATCAGATCTGTATGTCACCAGTAGAGACAGAAAAACACTTTGCACCTGCAGCAGAACTTAAACTAGTTTTCTGGGAAAGGAATGCATTTTGAACACCCTGAGTAACCATGCTGTGGTAAGAGAAGATAATTTGTGAGATTTTCTCCAGAAGAGTATGAATGATCAAATCAAAATGGTAATGCCTACACCAGATTTATATCCTACTTTTACAAACAAAACTAATCAAAGCAGGTGTCATCTCAGAAAACAGAATCCTCAAGGGCGCTGAATGACTCTAGGAAAGTTCTGTAAGCTTTTCTTTGGAACTCCTCACCACAACTCAAAAAATGAAATAAAATCTTGGTACGTGGCAATTAGCTATTTATTTCCCCTGTTCCACAACTCCATAGAAAACAAATCCAGACATCCCTATCACTTTGACTTTGTCTTTCTTTTGTTTCTTCACTCCATCTTTTATCTTTTGTTTTTTCCCTTTAAATCTGTTACTTCTTTTTTTGCTTTCAGCTTTTTCTTTCATTTCTTTATTTCTCCTATAATCTGTGCTGTTAAACACAGCAAGAGAAAACTAAAGAATGTGGCATCTCTCAACTTTCAGAGTTGTCAGTCTTGTATTTTATTTAGAAATTGAGATGGTGTAGACTGAGACAAGTATGTAAATGTGATTTAACTACTACTGTGATTTAACTTGCCCCACTCCAAAATTTAAGGCGGCTAAAGACACATGTGTTTGCTTCAATCACTCAAATTTATCTTTACATCTGGTGCTAAGCAACTATGTGAACTGAGTGAAATCAGATTAATGACACAGGAATATGAAGTCTACTTGAAGACTGAAATTAGCCTGGTTCTAAACACCATCTCAAAGAATAGCCATGGGGATACAGAACAGAGAAACACTAAGGGAAACTACTCAAAAGAACTTAATTACAGAAACACTACTTAAAAATATATTTGGCATATACATTGCTTTCACCTTAGGAGCTAAAACAGGAATAAATTGCTTAGCTTTGCTGCCCTCCTCCGCACCTGTCTTTTTTTTTTTTCTTTTGCTTCTTTCTGAGCTATGTCATTTGTTTAGATAATAATTTCATCTTCTACATTTTAGGTTAAATGTCAGAGTTTCCCTTGGCATTGAAAGCTATAAACAGGATTTTGTCACACATGATTAACTCATTAGTTGCTTAGAATAATCCAAACATTCAGAGACTCACCTAGTTTCACTGACATTTAATACATAACATCCAAGTAATTTTCAGAAGACTTTTGCAGACAAAACAATGGGCTTCACTCTGCATTTGCTAAAATTCAGATGAAAAGAAAATCAGATCTCTCTAAAGCAATTCCTAATGAAAAATTGTCTTTAAAGAAAAACCAAAACCAAATAGCAAAAGAACATCACTCAAGCTTTCACATGCACCTAAAATAAAAATTTGAAGTATAATTACAACTCTTCTCATTTCAGAAGCTTCCTTCTGACCTAGGCTTCAGAGCAAAACTCCAAGTAACTCTGGTTTTAAAAGTAAAAAAATCAGTTTGCAGCAATTTTCACCAACAGTAAATGTAATTTATTCCACTGATTCTTTATAAACCCTATTAGGCAATGTCAGACTTTTAATGTGAATTCAACACTACATTTTTAATGCATAAAAATCTATGAAGTAATAAGTTATTCTATTTACTCCTACAGGTAATACAGATTCCATATTCTTGGAACTCAGGAATGCCAGACGCTCACAAAAACACAAAATATTTGAAAAGGACTTCAGTGCAGTCCAATGATGAGCAAAAGGGAGAAGTGGAAGCATTATCGTTCATCCTCAATAAATTCTAGTTTCAGCAAAGAAAGTAGAACTAGAAATGTCCAGACTGTCTTGTCAGTCTGTCTTAATTTGTTTTATACTTTGAATCTTTAGACAAAAAGGGAGATGATTTCTCCCCCACAGCATCCCTCCTTCCTCTCTTGCCTGGCCCAGGGCATACTTTTGCTTTGGTCAGCAACTCCACCACTTTACTTCACTAATTTAAATCAACTCTGATCCAAATGTAAAACCTAGGATAATCTCTTACCTTGCTCAGAAACAATCTCCTTTTTCCTTTAAATCTCAATTAGGAACCATGAGATCATTTTCAAATCATTAGCTCTCTGTATCCTATTAAATAAATTTTGATTTAATGAGTTGCAATTTTTCTTTACTGTGACAGGAAAAGCATCTCCAATAATTATGGCCAAGAAAACTAACCACCCTATGAATGCTACATTTTCCATTCTTTGTGGACGGACTCTGTGCTGCCGCTGCTCTTTATTCATTGCTCTTCTACAGCAGGTGTACAAGAACAAATCAGAATAAGACAGTGGTTTGACTTCATTGTTCTCCCGAGTAAATGTGATTTTACACAAGCAGTGACATGGATGTGTTTCCAGAGAAGTATGGAGGCACCAGTGCAAACACTCACGACAGTGAGAACGAGTATGACAACTTTCAAAAGTCTGTTCTATAAATCAGTGTCAAAAGTATTTCCTCTTTTTAGTTATTTTTATTTCTTTAGTTGTTTGCTTTTCACACTTCTAGGAAAAACATTATAAAAAAAAGATGCAAATACAAAAGTTCTATAACTTAAGAACCTTTTTAACCTGAGGATTTTCAGCACAAGTTAAAAAAAAAAAAAGCCCTGAGGAAGAAACACAAGTAAAAGGGACCGATGAAAACGTAACTGTGAAGGAAAACTGCCCACAGAGAGACAAGCAGTAAATAAAGCTGAAGTACATCCTGGAAAACACAAATTCTTAATAAAGCAAAGCAGGTCCTCACAGTCTAAAGGTTACTTGAAAAGTAACACCAAAGATTCAGAGCATCCCTAAGGTTTCAGGATGCTCAAAAAGAAGTCTTTTGTAACTTTTAACCATATACAGCATGCACTGTTTCAAATTATCTATTTTATTATGATCTGTTCTGAACACAAGAGCAGCAATGAAGAAGAAAAGTCAAATAATATAGAAGAGTCGAATTTAAAATGCATAACAGTTATGGAAATATACTACTGAGACAGCATTTGAAGGACAGCAATGACAGCAGATGGGAGGTGGGGTTAAGGAGAAGTGCAGAAGAAAGTCTCGTTACCAGGTGTTTGTACCTGATATTACAATGGAGTGGAGGAATCAGACCTGTTTACCTCTCACAGTCCAGCTAGAACATGCTCTATAGCTCTGTCTGGTTATGACTATAAGGATTTGGAATATATCTATTTAATCTGATTTGGGCAGATGAAATGGATTTAGGCAAATCATTTAACTTTCAGAAATCCATCATGCTGCCTAATTTAAGTGTTTGGGATGATACAAAATAAAAATTAGCCTGATACCACAGCACAACGGTTTAAGTTTTCCGCTAAAACTTCAAGTGCTTGCTGTAACATATGCAGGTGCTTCTATCTTTCCAATAGTAAGTATTTCATCGCATTTCAAATCTAGAAGACAGTACATTCTTCCCCTTAATTTCATTCTCAGACACAGACTGATTTTTTGTAAAGTTCTAGCTGAAGAAGGTATACACACAAAGAATTACTGCTCAGCGATTTAAGTTTTTCAAAATTATAAGCGGCTAAAATCAGGGTCTTAGAACAGAAATTGTCAAGCATCATTAACTACAAGCACTGCTACCTGTAACTCATGGCTAAACTTCATGCATGACCAAACATCTCCAATACGTGATAAGCCATTAGGAATACAGGAAGGCTTTCTGCCAGCAAGACAAAATAATCCAGTTTCACCAAGACTGACACAACACCTGATCTACCTAAACAGATCATTTTCTTGAGGCTTTTTAACCCAGTCAAAAATCCCAACAGAACATCTGAACAAGTTTAACAATAATATCTACTAGAAAGAACAAGTCTATCGAAACATACATGAAGGCTACAGATTCTCATGGCCATGATTCTGATGATACATCAAAATCAAAACCCCTTTGTCCCTCACATGACAAACCTTAATCAAACCACCCTGTGAGTTCTCCTCTTCTCTTTGTGTGACCATGGATGTACAAAACAATTACTAAACTAACTGCAAGATAACATACACACAAACCTTGCAAAGATGAAAACCTGCACTTCACCTCCCATCTTTAGCTGGATAATACATAGTGTCCAGTCAAGGAAATGGGGAGATACAACCCTTTCACAAATAAGATGACATGTGAACATAGATATTGCTACTTATTCAAATGTCACAGAATCTTAAGATGTATTCTTTTGCTTTCTACGTTTTTCTTACATTAGTAAGGTATTAAGCCCATTTCCACTTCAACAAGAGCATCTGTAAAAAAACAACAAAAAACCCAAAACATCCAAAAAAAACCCCAGCCTAAAAACCTGTGAGCACAGCAATACATACACTGATTACCTGCAACACATCCCTGGAGGAGACACCCACTCAGCCACCAGAAACTACAGAGCCACATTAGCACACTCCATTGCTAGGGACAATGCCATCATGAAGTGGTTTTTTTTTCCTTTTAGTTGCCAAGGTATCTCAGGTATAGTTAGTTCAATCATTTCATTCCATGCTCCAGTATATAGGATGAAACCTTATGAAAACCTTGTATGAAGTTTATTCTTGCCCCCACACAACACTAATTTTAATCTCAAATTGAAGTGGAATGTCTACCTTGCCTGAGGTTAAAAAAAAGATGCTTCTCTTTAAAGGTTTACTGTTTTAGTAGCAGTAAAATCTACATACTTACTTAAATTATTTAGAAATGCACAGTGCCTTGTAGAGTGGGTGGATAGCATTAGTAGTCCAAATATGATGTCATCTGAGGAAAAATCTTCTTTGGCACAGACTTCTGAAAAACAACAACAAAAAAACCCCACAGTTCTATAAAGACGAATCCATTCAAAATAGCTTTTAGAGGTGAGCCCTTGATTACTGCTGTTTTCTCTCCTGCCACTTCAGTCACTTTACTTCCATCCCTAAACCATCCACAGTTTCACCGTCCAGTTCCTCTATTCAGCATAATTAAATAAATACACATTAAGGACAACTTCAAAATTGCATACCATCTTTTATGTAGCTCTGACATTGCCTGAAATCCAAATATGTGAGATTAATGCAACAGTCTAACGCTAACATCAAAGTTACAGTTCTAACACTGTCTATAAAATGTTAATATTGAAATTATTACATTACAATTGCATTATGACCTTGCAGAACATTAATTATACACCAGACAAATTTCTGGAAAGAAAATACATCAATACAATCTTAACTCTCACTGTGTGCATTATGGTTCAAAAGAGACACGAGATCTACCTCAGTAAACAGTTTAAAACTCTCAGACAACATTGCACACAACTGGATAAGAAAGACTTCAACATCTTCCCCTCACGAACGAAAAACTAATTTCGGTAAGCTCTACTGAGCTGCAGTTAACTACACAATTGAGAGTTCTATAAACAAATACTCTACTTATTCCACAAAGAAATAACTCTCCATCTACTACAGACCCCAAATTCCGTATTCCTACACCTAGTGCTGTGTTTTAAACACACGTGCACAAATTTGGTAATATAATCTCACTGCTGACAGCCCTGCTGGGAAAACTACTGCTATTCAGCACTCCTATCTGGCAAAGTATATCCTTTAAGATACACACAAATCTACTTCCATCACGTGCAACGATAGTCAAGATTTCCTTTCACATAAAATAACAAGAAAAAGGAACTTCAAAACCCCTGCTCTTTACCACCTTGTCCTCTAGCAGATACAACGTGGAAAGAAGCAGCTGTCAAGCTGTAGAAGAAGAATGTCCATGTTTGAAGAAGGCCTACTGGACTCAATGAGATAAGTAAGACAGACCACTATGATCCACTTACCTACTTTTCTATATAGCAAAATGATACATTATCATATAGGAATCAAATACTGGTATAAAGATAAGAAATGGCAAACTATATGGGTCAGAAAAAGTGCCTAGATGTCTTTTTAAAAAATCAATCTCTACAAGTTTCTGAGAGAATTTTCATTTTTTATGGTAGCAATACAAAGATTATCTCAATATAAATCAATCACGAGTATTTAACCAACTGTCCATATAAAGGTAATATCAGTTTAACTACAATAATTTTGAAAAGTAATTTCTGTTATTTGAGTTTTAAAAGTTTTTGGCTTGGATAAAATGGTAGTGCCTTAATTACCTCTGACGTTAGAGGCTTCTATAGCCCCACACAGTTGTGCTGAAACTTGCAAAGGTTTTGCAGTTTATACAAAAAAAACGGATGTAATAGGAGGTAGTGACAGAGCAACATGAATTCCCAAGATGGAATTTACAGGCACAGTTGTCTGTTTTTGCCACTCACTGTAATAGCAAGTTAACTTGACCAGTAAATTTCCTCAGAGGTTAAAAAAAAAACTATTAGTACTAGAATATGTCCTGTCTTTCCTGTCGAAGTCATCAAAGTTTCTTTCTGTATATCTTATTCCTGCCCCATTCCCTTCTAGTTACTCGTTGTCTTGATTCAGACTGCTCTTCTGACTTGAGATCCTACAAAAGAACACCTATTCCCTCTTTTCCTTTAAATTCCATTTGGGCTTGCTTTATGCTGTCTTTTGTGTCTATATTCTCATCATCCTCCTTGCTGATCCACCTTGTTCTGATCTTAGAAACAACAATTTGTCCAATTCACTCACTATGACGCACTTACTCATTTGAATCCTTGTCCCCCTTACTGAGGTCATTCCCCTCATTTTCTATGTTAGTGAAAGTCAGATCACAAGCTCTTCAAGGCCGGAACTGTATCTTATTATCTCTGAAACATCATGTAAAGCTTTAGTGCAGCACAAAATGTTTAACTAATCCTTCTGAGATTAAAATAGAAAGGAAAACACCTGAAACACAATATTTTAACAACAAAAACACTTTCAGAAAACACATTTTAGGCAAAATTGATGAGAAGTTAAAAGAGCTGGAACTACCATACTAGCTTCAAACTACTCCTCAACCACACAACTTCCAGTAGTAGTTTGATTACATATAATGAATGTTGCTGCTGTGGATGGCAAGAAAAACTTTATTAAATCATATTACTACATTAGAATTGCGAGTAAGGAAAGTGTGTGCGAGAGGGAGATCTGCATTCCTATTCTGACAGTTCTTGGAAGCCGTGATTCATGCTGTGACTTGCTTTTCTATTCACAGCCAGAGGAAAATCCAGTTTCCTTTAGAATATTTGTTGTTACTATGAAAACTACTTTAAAATAAGCAAAAGTCAAAGCCACCTCTTTCTTTTGTAGTCCATTATGGTATTTTAATACTTGAAATTAACAAAACTCACTAATACTATAAAATTTGAGTACATTATTTTGGTTACTGAAGGCTTGTAAAATTTTTCTGACATTGAGAAGGCAATTCCCTAGAAACTAAAGTGGCAAGCTAATAAATTTTTCTTCACTTTCACCATTACCAACTCTAGGATAAGTTTCTCTAAACTTACATCAGTGACAATACAACTCTCCACTGAGACCTGATAAAATTGAACAGGATGAATTCCCTTTGAATATAATGAAGTAAATTTCACTCTGCTGTTTACCATGTTTAAGAGGCAATGCAAATATAGGCAAGCCAGAAAATAAGTAGAGAAATTTCATTCAAGACAAAAGTCCAACTCCTTCTGCTTTTCAATAACTGCTTTTTCAAATACCCTTGGAGCACTAAGGACTGGGAAAGTTACTCCATGTAAGTTTTTCCTCTAATAAATTTTGAAGCTTTTGGATGACTGATAAAAGTCCAAATCTTTGGCATTTTTTAACAAGACTCGTGAAAAGTCACAAACCTTCTACCTTACCACACCAGCAGCTCTTTACCCTCTCTGAATTCACAACCACTTTCTCACTAGCAGCCAACAAACTGATAGAATATTATCCTGTCAGGGTGCAAGTCCATAGTAGCCACAACTCAAAAGGCAAAAGTCAATCTCTGACATTCCATTAAACAGGCAACGAAACAGCCACCAAACATACCAAATGCTCTTAAATGTCAGAAACTATTATGTCATTAAAACTTCAATCCAATGTAAAAATGTTAACTTATGTTTTACTAGCAACAGCAGTGGCATTCTCATAACTGGAAATATGAAATTAGTTATATTAATATGATTAATTCTGAAGCATCTTGTTTTAGCAGGCAACTTAGTATTTCATATTCTCATTCTCTAAAATCATAATTTAATATATAAAAAGATATATTTCCTCAAGATTTCTAATGTATATGTTAGGAAAGTCACACATTAACTTTCCTCCCTCCTAGAGAAGGAGGGAGGTTATTACTTATTACAGGTTGGTCAGCCTGTTTGTCTCCTTTTATGTTCACAAATACTTGTCCTGATGGTATTTAAAAGAAAGCACTGTAACTTTCTGGATATCTATCAGTTCAGCAGATAAGAGATGATTATGGGATCTTGGATCATCATTGTGCAAGCAACTGAGATATACTCACAAACTAGTGCAGCTGCAAGCTAAAAACTCTTTTAGACTATGCTGTTAGCAATACGATACCCTACTATAAAGCACTTCAAACTCAGACATCATGCTGGATGATCAGTCCATTTCCAGGCACTCCTTCTAGGTGTCCCACAGCAACACCACTACCACATGACGAGCTAGTAATTAAGTTCTACTACCTGCTCTAACTGCTATAGGCAATACTACCCTAAAATAAAGCCTTCACTAAAAGAGATTATCAGCAGTACACAAAAAGGAGTTTTCATACAACAGGATCCACAATTCTAAAGTACCTAAGCCAGAAGAGGTGCATTGCTCAGCAAGCCTCTTGAAAAAGTTAATAGAGATGCAAACAATAAATAAAGGTAATCAGTGAACACAATACTTCACCAGTTTCTGAAGGTCTAGGACACAGGTAAGGTTAGTACTCACAAGCCTCATCCCCATCCTCAACGTATACAGCTAAGCTTCTCCCACCAAACATGCCAATAGGAAGAAGAAATGCTTGTTTTTTGTCCAGTAGCACAGGGTTACAGAACAGTAACCTGGAACAGAGAAATCCGAAAGCCAATCTCTACTCTGCCAAAAGGGTTCAAACCATAATCTCTCAGCAGGCTTCAGGTTGCACTGGGAAGATGAATCGACTCGTAACTTCTCACTCCAATGGCAATCTTCAAAACACAAAAGAAGGAGTAAAAAGTAAAGCTTTGCTGGACAGAGCAGTGTATGTGCCCCTAAGCAAAAGGGCACCCAAAAAAGAGACAAGTCCTGGTTTCCAGTTCCTAACGGCATTTAAAACTTTAAATGGGAGAAAAAATAAAATTTGTTTTGGAACATAGGCCAGAAGACAAGTACTCTACAAGAAAATAAATGGCCTGGTATCTCTCTTAGGCCTAATGAGACATTAATCATCTTCTACAAAAGAAAAAGCAGAGTTTTAGGGTTTGGGGTTTTGTTGGCTTGTTGTTTGGTTCTTCTAAAATGAGACATCAACAAAATCTCTTCCTCCTCACTCCTTTGTGTTTCTGAACAAAAGGGAGAGTCACCACAGCATTTTGGTCAGAGTCCAATTCCATAGGTGTGCCTGAGGTGTGGTTTGAACATGCCTTTGGACAAGTGAATGCCTAATTCACAGATTGCCTAATTTATGAATAGTAAACAGATTTAGATGCCAAGATGCTCACTTGGGACAAGATTATGGCAGACCTCAGTGAAATCAAAACTTTGAAGTGTTTGGAAAACTTTACTAGTTAAAATACAGAGATCTGTACAATTTAGGCAACAAATAGCTACAATTCTATTTGGGGCTAGATCCTCAAAATCCATCTAAATCACGCTTTTGACCTCTCTATATTATTTTACAGATCTGGCTACATATCAAAACAACATACATCAAAAACCTTCCCAAAGACACCTGTAAATATCGTTTTTAATGGAACTCTAAAAGGATCTCTAGAGAAGAACAAGGCCACATACATTTATTTTTAAAATCCACTTTAAATCGATGTATTACTCCAAGAACTGTTTTCTTGTTTTAACATAAGCATAATATGCCATTTATCTTACAATACCAGGCTGTCATCATAGGTAAAAAAATATTTGCTTTAAAACCAAAGCTTTCTCATGTACTCTAAGATTAATCACACAGTTCTAAGAACTAAGCATTTAAGTAGCCACATTTTATGCCTAATTTACCTATGTTTTTATCAGGAAGATGAGGAATGCTCATAGTATCTACTAGGCTTCATAAGCTTCACTCTCTAAATAGAAGGCTTTATCAGTCTTGAATCTTACAGGCATTTCTAAATTTTAAGGATTTATATTTGATAAAATATTAATACTACTAATGATGATTTTAGAATATTCTCAGCAATGCTTCCCAGAACATCAATGTAGAATAAGAAAACTAATTCAATCACTTAACGACAAACTGTAACAGCTGGACAGGGTCCAAAGCATGCAATACTAAAATTGCTGAAAGAATCTGAGAAGCCTTGTTGCTTCCACATAATACTAAATACATGACAACCACAGAGCACCGAAACTTTTTACATGTATAATTATATAACCTTAAAGCGGCTATAATTAAGAATTTACATTATACACAAAAAGTATGGTAAGAGAATACTACGGCTATAAAATTAAACACTCAGGCATGAGGTATGCCAAAATTAAAGTGGCTTTTGCATTACAAAGGGATTTTGTGGTAGCAGTAAGGGTTGAGAATTCAATCCTTCAGGGCAGCATACAGTTGCAGTAACTATGAGTTTCCTTCCTCTTCCCTGACTTTGCGTTTCACGTCTTTAACTCCTGCAACAAATGAACAGGGGAACATCTGACACTTTCAAATTACTACAGACTCTTATTAACTGAGTTAACAAAATAACCTGCTGCAATACTAAATTATTTTCCCCAGGTTGGCCACCCAGAGGAACGAATGAGATACCTTTCCAACAGATATAGCAGAATTTGCTTATGCCAGAGTTACACCAAGACATAGGAATCTTTCATTTCAGACTGTGTTATGTAGTTCAAGGCGAGGTTACACCCCTTTTATTCTGAAAGAACACTAAATTTAAAATAATAATACCAATAAATAGTAATTCAGTATTAGTAGAAGATGGGTGAGACAACTGAATGGTTTGGCCACTGTCTGTAGGCTCACAGGTGTATTTTTTTTCCCCTTCCAGAGGATTAAAAGGTTAAAAACACTTTGCATAATAAATAAAGAGAAGGTGTGAGGGGCAGAAACAACTACTACTCTCTTTGCTATGCAGCTGTCTACTAATACCATCCATCCACAGAAACATTACTAGATATGCTTTATAATCTGGCCTTTACAATTTCTAGTGTTGATATGGAAACTAGTACTTCAAAAAGGCTGAAAACACTAAAACACACTCTTCTTCAAACATCTACCACAGTCTTTTCCTCAAGAAAAACTAATTCATTAAAATGTGCTGAAAAGGAAAAAGGCACCTTAGCTATAACCTCACTTCTTCCTAAGTACATTGTGTGTTTTATATTAAAATCTGTATTAAGGTACTATTTTTTTCTGTTCTAGGGAGAAGAATTATCCATATTCTTCAACATACAAAATTAATCTGAAGCTATGAAGTTTTAGACAACAAATTACACCTATCTCCTTAAGGGTTACATAGCTAAAGGAGCTGTTTTCAAACAATGAAATAACGTACAGAAGAAAACTGCATTCTTGAGTCACAACTATTTTCAATACAAGTCTATTATTTGTAGAAAGGAAAAAAAAAAATCACACCTTTCAAAGCTGATAAAAACATTTCAATATAAAAAACGTCTGAGGTCCATATCTTTACTACTAATTTAAATTCTTAACTTTTTTGCACAAACTTAGAATAGGAAGAAAAAAAACAGCAACAGTTCAAAGTTCTTGAAAACAGCAATTCCTTGGCAAAGCAATCCATTCAAGAAGATTCATGACTTCAACACAAACAGACAATTAACCAACACCACAAATTAAATTGAAAGTAATTATCACACATTTGTCAAATTGCTGAGTACAAAAAGAGTAAAATTAGCTACAAAAAAGTTTATGGGGTCCTTAGTGCATTCACAAAGAAAAGACTCTCTGCGTTCCTCACATCCTTCTATTATACCTCTGCGTGTTAAACATTTCTATGTAACATCATGAAGCGGAAGAAATAAAAAACAAGACATGGCTGAATAACATCTTAAACTATTAAATATCAACCCAGGAGGTTTTTTTTTTTCTGTTCGAATTGTTTCTTAAGAAGAAGGAAATCTTGCCTTACTGGCAAAATTCTCAGACCTTTTAAAAACACTAGCGTCTACATTGAACCAAAAGGCCCTAACCCAAACATGTAATGTTTGGTAACCTGAAAGCAGTATCTGTAACACTTTTGAGAAAGTATCTTAAATGGATATATATGAAAATCAATAGCTTATTTTTTAAAAAAAGCGAAGTTTCTTGTTCTGTCCAGTAGAATTCCTCTATTAAAACAAGTAATTAGTGTGGAATTTCAAATGACAGGCCCCAAATTCACAGATATTCACAGACAAAATTAATTTTATTCCTGTAAGATTGGTGAGTGTGAAACAACTGCAACTGCTCACAGCGAACTCTGCCAGGACTACTTCAGTTGAAGTGTTATTTCTCAAGCACTTCTTTCACTAGAGTATCTGCTTGAACAATTCTCTTGCCTTCTGGCACACCTGCCACCCAGGGAAATGATCTAGGTTAAATATAACCACATTAAAAAAAAAAGGTGGTTAATTTTAACCTGGATCATTTCCCCATCAAAGTTACCGGACAGGGTTCCACGAACCGCTGTTCTGGCACAGCTGAGGGGGGCAGCAAAGAGGTGAGCGCTGGGAGGAAGGAACAGACAGGCCTCTTTAAGTCAACATTGCCACCAAAAGCACTGCTTATCAAAATATGTCATCAAAACCCCCCCTTACTTCAAGGATTTAGAGGATCAAGATGTATGATCAGCCATTCCGCTTCTACATGCCACTTTGTATCCCAGCTAGAACTATATCAGACTTTCGTTGTGCCTCAACAAGTCAACTTTTAGCACCTACATGAAAACGATAGCCTTAAAACCACTTCACTACCAGTTTACAGGCACTACTCCTCACGCCGGTCACTCCTCACACGCGCACACATGGAGTATTTGACATGCTAACTTCAAGGATGGACAAAAGTCAGGAGAGGACCTGGGGCAACCGAGAAGCCCTCGTGTCAAGAAGACGTTGTAGGTACCACGATAAAGTTAGCAGAAGAACAACAAAAATAACGTCACGAAGTGGGTACTCAACCCCGCACCTCGCAGTTCCGGTCCACCTGCCGCAGGGAGGCTTCACACCACATGAGCTCCCGATACCCCGCCAGGCTGTCCCGCCGCAGGAAGCGCCCGGGGGCCCGCCACGGCCCAGCCGCCCCCGCACGCACGGCCCAGCCTCCTGGCGGGCACCGTACCGCCGCGGTCCCCGCGCAGCCGCCTGCCCACCGCGTAAACACGCACACACACACACACATCCCCCTCACCGCGCTGCACGGCGCTGCCGCGGGAAAGCTCCCACATGCGCGGGGCGGCGGGGGCGAGTGAGCCCCTCCGGCACCCGCGAGACGAGTCGCCCCACGCAGGGCAGCGGCGGCGGACGCGCCCCCGGGGAGGCACCGCCCGCGGCTCTCCCTGCCCGACCGCCGAGGGGCCGGCGGCGGCTCGCCGCAAGTCGGGCACGGCCCGGCGCGGCAGCGGGGGATGCCGGGGAGTCCCGCGCCCGCCCTGCCTGTGCGCAGCCCGGGCGGCGGGGGCGGGAGCCGCCCGGGCGGGCGCCGGGCCAGGCGGGCAGGGCTCCAAACGTGCCCGGGAGTTGTGACAGGAGCAAAGTGGGTCACCAGGCCTAGCGGGTGCCCCGCGAGCGCCCCCCGCCCCCGGCGGCGGCTGCCCCTGCCCGCGCCCTGCCCAAGGGCAGCCACTGCCCTCCCCGCGCGCCGCCGCTGCCCGGGCGGCGGGACACCCGCCGGCGCTGTCAAACTTTAACGGCTCCCTCCGCGGCGTCCCTCGCCTTTCCCCCCCCGCCCTTCCCCACACTGCAGCCGGGCCCGCGGAGCCGCCCGCTCCGCCCCGCAGCGCTCTCCTTACCGGCCCCGCGCCGCAACTGCCCGCTCGACCTCTCCCGGCGAAAGCAGCTTCCTGTGCGCAGCCCCGAGCCCGCCGCCGGCACAGAGCCTCCTCCAGCGGCCGCTCCAGCAGCCGGGCCCGGGAGCGCACCGCGCCTGCGCCGCCGAGCCCACCGCCGGCAGCCGCGGCACCTCGCGCCACCGCGCGTGCGCCTAGGCGCACTGCAAGCCGCAGCACCCCGGCCCCTGCGCGCGGGGCCGCTGGCGCGCATGCGCGGCGCGACGGCGGCGGCCGGGGAGGTGATCCCCCGCGCTTCAGGCGCCGCTTTGCGCCTGCGCTCTGCGCCGGCGGGGTAGCGAGGGGCTGGGCGCGGGTAGGGGGGGCGGCGCGCAGGCGCAGCGGACGCCGTGTTTGCCTGACCTCGGCTTACCTCGCTTCACCTCACCGTGCTCCACGCCGCTCCGATGCGCCCCGCTCGAGGAGGAAATGGCGGCGGCCGCGCTACCGAGCTGTCGGCCGCGCAGGGCGGCGCTTCGGGACCGGCGAAACCTGGCGGGGCGAGACCCAGCAGCGCCACGTCTCCGGCTCGCGGCGTCAGGGCTGGTCCGGTTGCTGGGCCGACGGTAGCCGGATTGCGAGCCGGGGAGCGGGGTCGGTGTTCGGCCGCGCTCCGCCTCCGGGCAGCGGCGCCGCGGGAAGCTGCGAGCGGTGCCGCCCTGCGGCCAGAGCGGCCGGGTGGCCCTGCGGCCAGAGCGGCTGCCGCCGCCGCCAGGCCTGAGGCTCGGGAGCTGGTTTTGCAGGCGGGCGCGGAGCCCACAGGCGAGCCGTGGGAAAGGTTCCGCTGATTGGAGGCGCGTCCCTGCTGAAACCACAAACCCCGTACAAACCACGGTTCTGAGCAGTGCCTGAACGTATGACACGGTGCCCACTCATACGCTCGTTACCAAAGAGTAGTAAGTGGCGTCTAGGATGCTCTCTGGGAAGAGACGTGTCACCACAGGTTATTTTGGGACCTGGCGGTGCTCGGAGGTGGTTTTTTTATCGGTGGGTTTAAGTCCGTAAAACTTAACGGAATGTTAGAGAACTGTTGACCGTCTCTGTCGTTTATCTGTGTACAATGCTTTTAATACCAGTTTTATCAAATATTCTTACAGTTAACAACGAGAAATGAGATCGAGTTTAAAGCCTCAACACCTAATAAAACCCTATAACTCTGAAAGTACGGTACTGGTATTGCATGCTTTGTACAATTTATACATAGAGCACTGTTATTGGCTGTTGAGGTCTGACAGATTTCTGAACCACCAAACTGATGGAGGACTCGCAACAAGTGTCCTGATTGAAAAGCAGCAATTTCAGTTCATTCTTCGTATTTGCTAATCTTTATAGTTGGGGAATTTTTTTTTTCAGATGACTGCAAGGTAAAGGAGTAATTGTGAACTTGATAAATTGAAGTGACCAGTATGGGGCTGAAGTATCTCTGCTGAGGAGACTACACAGTGGCGAGGTGTAGATTTGTATAGGAAGATATATAATTTCAGCATGGGAAGACCCAGCTGTAGTAAGATTTTGCAGGACTAACTGATAATAAAAGTTAGTATTCTTTTATTCATGTGTTGGTAAAGCTTATAAAAACTCTGAGATTTGCCTGTATTACTGACTGTGTAGAGAAAGCTGTGAAACAGCCCAGTGAATAAATGCAAACAGCATCAAGTATTGGACTTAATCTGAGAGATAACTGACTGATACTGCACAGCCTTTATGTACAACTCTAAGAGATTCCAGCCATAGCACCTGCAAAGGATTGGAATATGCTTAAAAGTGCAGTGATTTGATTGCCATAAACCTGTTTTGCATGCAGTGGAACGGAACGTAGCAGCAAATTGATTTCTGTAAAATAAAACATTTCTCAGTGATAATGCTATGTAAATATTCCCAGTTTTCTCTCTCAATTACAGCATGATTATTTATCTAAAAGCATAATTAAATGCACATCTATAGAAGCTTAATTAGCGTTTGTGTCTGGAATGAAGTAAGGAACTTGAGTTCATTGCGAAATCTCTTGTTTTTTTCTTTCTGGATTACATTACAGTTTCCCCACTTGATTCAGCTTGTGATCAAAGATTGCAGAAGTGTGTCGATTGTGCATGAGTATGTGCAAGCTGCCTACCAAAGCCGTTCTATCACTCATGTCCTCAGCTGCACAGCGGAGAGAAAATACAATGAAAGGGTTTTGAGTTGAGATAAGGACAGGGAGATCATTCAGCAATTACTGTAACTGCCAAAACAGACTCAACTTGAGGAGGATTAGTTTGATTTATTAACAACTAGAACTGAATAGAGAAATGAGAAATAAAACCTGAATTTAAAACACCTCCCCTCATTCCTCCTTTCCCGTGTTTCTACTTCCTTCCCCCTCCCCAGCAGTGCAGGGGGATGAGAATGGGCATTGCAGTCAGTTTATCACAGATGATCCCTACCATTGTCTCTTCCCAGGGAAGGACTTCTCACACTTCCCCTGCTACTGTGTGGAGTTTCTGACACAGGAGACAGTCTTCTGTCACGCAGGAGACAGAACTTCTCCAAAGTCTGTCATTCTTGTGGGCTACGGTTCTTCACAAACTACCCCAGTGTGGGTCTCGTCCAAGGGGAAAACAGTCCTTCAGGAATTAATTACCCCAGCATAGGTCTCATTCACGGGGTCACAAATCCACACAACAAACCTGCTCCAGTGTGGGCTCCTTTATGTCCACAGATTTCTAGGTCCTGCCAGGAACTTGCTCCAGTGTGGGCTTCCCATGGGGTCACAGGCTCCTTAAGGCATCCACCTGACTGCAGCATGGGGTCTTTCCCGGGTTGCGAGTGGATCTCTGCTCCTCCATGGGCTGCCAGGGCACAGATGCCTCACTATGGTCTTGACCACAGGTCATGGGAATCTTCCGGTGTCTGGATGCCTCCTCTGCCTCCTGCCCCTCCGTCTCCCCTGACCTTGGTGTCTGTAGAGATTAGTTAGTTCTCACATTCTCACTCTGTTCTGCTGCAGTTTAGCAACTGGCAGCAACTTCTGCCATTTCTCAAATATGTTAATCACAGAGGTGTTACCTCTGTTGCTTATTGGCTTTGGTCAGCTCTGAGTCCATATTAGAGCCGGCTGGCATTGGCCCTATCAGCTACAGGGGAAGCCGCTAGCAGGTTTTTAAAGAAGCCAGCCTGTATCCTCCTCATATCAAAACATGTCTACACAAACTCACTGCAAAAGGTATTGTAGGGACAGAAACCTCTTTAGCTGTAACACGTCTAAAGAACTAACCATGAGCTTTGTGTTTCCACTGGAAGAATTTGAAAAAGCGTCAGTAAACCCACTAATTTTTGTTACTCCCTGATTCTTAATGCTCTATTTCTAGCTTTCAGTTGAGGAAAATGTGATGTAAACAAAGCTAATCATTTCATTAGTCATTCAAAGAATAATGCTGCTGTGATTAAATGTAGTAAGGGTACAGCAGGAATGGAAAGTCCAAGAGAAAATGCAGGAATATTTTCAAGATAGATGCATAATTACCAGAACTGGAATATGGCCAAGAAACCAGGTGCCTCAAAATAGCATCAAGCTGTATGTATCAGATTTGCCACAAGATCTCCGATAATAATTCTTAAGAAAAACAGGGTTACTGTGCTGTCCTTCTTCACACCTTGCACGTATGGGAGCGTAACACCTACCTACACCAAATTACTTCTTGTGGCTTACAAATCTTACATTTTGGGATTTGACCAAATGGCAACAGGCAGCGCAGCTGTGAGATGACACACGCACATTTTCTGCTGTAATTGTGGCCAAATTGTGTTCCTTCTTTTAATGCAACTTCTCTTTTGAAAGTATTTTAAAGGCTCCTGAAGGAACGGGACAGAAGCTTGGAAATGGTTTAGTGGGTTTATGAAACCACTCTCCACCTAGAAATACTATTTTTCTGGCTCTTACCATCCAAGTGTGTAATGACAGGTTTGTTTCACTCACAAAGGTTACATGAGAACCAACATAATTTTCAAACATTGCCAAATTATGAAAAAAATCCACAAAATCTTTTGTGAATTATTTAATGATGGGACCAGATTAGGCCCAATAGTTTGGGCCAGAAATACAGAAATTTCCAGTGCACTTCCACGTAGTCAGGTTTCCTACAGAACTGTCATCACCATATTGTGCATGATACACTTCACAGCCATAGAACAACTGTTGGCTCACAGTGATCCTTGTTGATCCTCACTGGTGTGTTCAAAACAGGATCCATTAGAGGAAGCTGATTTTGAAACTAAATTTCACATCAGTCCACCTAAAATTGGTGGATTCAACAAAGATACTGACCAGGCAGGCTGTCACTGGCTATGTAGTCCTCTATAACGCAAGGGTGACTAACATTCATTCCTAGACCCTTTTCCTACAAATAGTGTCCACTGCCCAAGAACCAGAAATATCTGCATATTCCCTTAGATTTTGCTGCTGCTTTGTCACATCTGGTGTCTGTAATCACGAACACATGGCCACTTCACTTGGACAAAGGGTTGGATTGTCACTTTCCTGACATATCTAGTAACATGCTTCTGTTACTTCCAATGTGACAGCGGGAGCACTTGTACAGTTGTGTATTGTGCTTGTGTACCTCAGGGCAGCCACAGCAGCAGCAGGGAGTTTCACTGTGGTGAGGAAGCGGGTGGCAGCCCTTCTTTTATAGCAGCCAACACTGATATTCACCTGATGTGGCTGTGGCATCATATCTAAAGTCACTGATGACCTATTTACATTTAAAACTACCAGTTAGCGTTCTAGTTTGAAGTGACAGATAATAGCAGACAAGCTATTATCTATGAAATGCATCTACTAGTTATCTCTGAATCTGCAAAAGAAAAGTTTCTAGAAGTGGTATCTGCCAGTAGGTATCTACTAATAGCACAACTGCATCCTGCTGGGTGAAAAGAAAAAATGCTAACGGCAATTTTCATGTTCTTCTTAAGTGAATGTTACTGAGAATTAAAAGTAAACTTAAGCAAAGTTTGTAAGACTTGGAGAACTCAGACTCCTGGTGTCACTGACAGCCATCTGTATGTATCTAAAGGTACAAATAGCTTTCGCTTACTACATCAATTTTCTTGTACAAAGCAAAACAAAAAACTATGCAAGTGAGACAGAAGCTCTTTTTTTTTTATTATTATCATTTCAGCTTTACCAAAGAAGTGAAGAACTGTATTTAAACTAATTTATGTCAGAAGAGATGGTCTTCATTCAAGTAGTGTGATTTCATCATAGCACTGCCTTTATATTGATGTCTTCATGAGACGAAATATTTGACACTGACAGTGTCATATTCATAATGTCTTTTTTGAGGTTTTCTTCTGAATTGGTTTCTGTGGCTTCAGCTTCTGCTAGTTTCCATTCAAGCTCTGTAAAAACAAATTACAGTTTGTTCTGGTAACTGCAATAATTCTCACTGAAGAGGAAAAGGACATTTATTAGAGACCAAGCTCCATCTTAACCACAACGAGAAATAGAGCCATCCTTGTGACAACCCAACTTGCACACTTACTCAGTGTTCTTGCCACAGAATTATATAAATTAATTCTTTGCTTTTTGTAGACTTTGTTTCTACAAAAATAATTAAAAAACCTTTTTCCACCTTTAAGCAATGATCTTTAGATATAACGATGACAAGCCACATAAAATTTTCTATCGTGTAAATTCTTTTAAAATGTTTCTCATACCTTCCACTTTAAGATACATTCCCCTCCATTCAGCTACTCCAATAAACCTGTCTTTTATTTCACTAGTTTTATATACAAGTATTGTGGGTAAACATCTGTCATGGTAATTCTGAATGCAGCTGTTTACAATGACTTTGAGAAACTTGACTTCGGGAAATTTTCTGGCAGCAGGTTGAGGTGTTTGTTAACCAGTAAATATATTGGGATGCTAGAAAAGAATAAGAAAGTATGATGACACTTCTGGTGTAAAATCTTTGTAAAATAACTGAAGTTATTAAAAATTAACACCCTTTGAAGAATAAATACCTTTTACTACAGTTAATTTGTTACAATAATCCCATCACAAATTTTATTTAGCTTCATCTATGACTTAAAGAGCTATAAAAATACATAATGGACACAGCCTATAAAATATGTCAGTACATCCACCAGACGCTTCAAGCATCAATTTTGCCTCAATTTTGTTCCCTGCTAAGATTTTAAAGCTCATTTTGTCCATTTACTGTTGAGTTTAAATGAGTTTGGTTTTTTTTAAGATGTTTACTTTATTTGAACTGATGTTCAATTTGACAGTTACTTCTTTTAGTAAAATGGGAAACCTTTGCATAGTCCTATTACCACCATCAACCTGCTACTTTCTTGGCTACCATTTGCGTTGCAGTCATAGAATCATAGAATCATAGAACGGTAGGGGTTGAAGGGACCTTTAGAGATCATGTAGTCCAACCCCTCTGCAGAAGCAGGGTCACCTAGATCAGGTCGCATAGGAACATGTCCAGGCAGGTCTTGAAGACCTCCAAGGAAGGAGACTCCACAACCCCTCTGGGCAGCCTGTGCCAGGGCTCCCTCACCCTCACAGGGAAATAGCTTTTTCTTATGTTTAAGTGGAACTTTTTGTGTTTCAGCTTCATCCCATTACCCCTTGTCCTGTTGCTAGCTACAGTAGAAAAAAGGGATGCCCCAACCTCCTGACACCCACCCTTTAGATATTTGTAAATGTTAATAAGATCCTCCCTCACCTTAGTAAAGAGAAACCACACCAAAACCAATAGGGTTTTTTGGTCTCACTCCAGCCAGTTAACCTTAGGATCTTTGTTGTAACTGACTGAAGTTAAAGAATGTAGCCTAGAGACCCTCGATGAATTGCAGCAGCAGCCTCTCGTGGCCAAAGGCGGATAAGGCAGTTTTGTTACTAGCCATAAAAGTCATCAGAGATTTTGGATTAATTCGTAAGGAATTACGATTTTCGTTGCAGACTCGTATTTATGCAATGGTATAGCATTGCTTCTCCAGTAAGCAAAAACAAAGAAAAGCTTTATGCAATAGCATTGTTTCTCGTAGTAAACAAAACCAGTGAAAAGCTGCTGTGTTCTTCATATCTGTAAATTATTGCAATGTAACTTTTTAATTTGATTGACCTATTTCTGTTGCTCCTGTAAATAGAATTAAATTCCTGACCATTGAGAAGAATAAAAAAAGCCTCCTTCCAACAGGCTTCAAAAGAAGGAAAACAAAAAGCTAGTCTGAATCTAAAAAATGCATTAAGCATTTCATAACTAACTCTCAGTGCTTTTGAAGACCATCACATAGAGTTGCTAACACATGCTGAACTAATCCTGGGAGTCCTTCAACATTTCTTCTGGGTCTTGTCACAATTTCTGCTACCTTTAGAGAATTTATTGGGGAACTGATAAAGTGACAAATTCTCTAGCTTTCCTCAATTTCCATAACTGAGACTTTTTCTGTTGGGCTTATTATTTGTTCAAGTCAAAGGGGAAATAAAGGTAGAATCATCCTGTTAGAACCCTCCTGCTGAGACTCTGCAAATGTGGAAACCACTTTCTCAGTGAAATTCAGACATCTCCATGAGATTAAGTACATGGTGATAAGCATACACAGTAAAATAAAACTTTCATATAATTGAACAAAAGGGAAGCAATTAACTCTCACAATGTCAATTAACAAATCAAGACAGTTCTCTGCTCTGTGCTTCCATTGCCTCCAAACAATTGCTATTTCATTAGTCTTATATTTGATATATTTGATTTTTTTATTGCTTTTTAAATTATCAGTTTAATTATCTGTATTGAACTATTCAACATCTTAAACAAGAATGTAATTACCTTGACTGATAAAGATGAATTATAACTCAAACATCCTCTGGAGAATTTATGACTTCACGTACTGATCTCCACAATTTTCTCTTAGTTCCCCATATTTTTGCCTCCTCTGAAGACATTTCCATTCTTGCAAGTATTGTTGCCTAACTAAAAAAGAGTAATCATCTTTGGAACATTTAAAATGCATCTAGTGCATTTGTCTCAATTACTTTAAAAAATGCTTTGAGTAACCCTTTAGCTCAAGGTCTTCTAACATAATTTGAGAACTAGAAAGGCTTCCATGCTACCCTTTATGCAATAAGACTACAATAACCAACATTTTCTTACTTCAGCAGGATCAGATTTAGGAAACTTGAAGAACAAACATGTTGCTCAAGGTTTTTTCATTTGAGAGGAAGGAAGAAAAAAATCAAGTAGGTACTTATTTTATTATTATTTTTTAAATTTCTGACAATTAGACTAGTTTGAGGAAGAACTACCACTATTTATACAAGACAATTGCAAGACAATTTTAAAATAATTCCCCCAAAACCAAATTTAAAAACGGTAGATGGCAGTCTTCATCTATAAAAATACTTGCAAGGTAGAAGGGAAAATGTCTTATTGAGATTTGTTGAACTAAAAGCAGCTATTAGTTTTACTAATCAAAAGCTGCTATAGAACTGGCTTTTCAAAAAAAAATTAAATATGTGTAATGTTGTTATACTCTAGCAGCAATGCACAATAATTTAGGTTCACAACTTCCACATAGTGATGTGAGTTACTGTCTTCCTATGAGAATACAGCTCAATGTACAGTGTTAGCACTAAGATTATTGTAGTATTGTAGGGGTTGAAAGGGACGTCTAGAGATCATCTAGTCTGTGTAAACTGCATGTCTCATTTTTCTTAGTTACAGTACAAAGTTCTACAGAGTACTTTGTAAAATGCCTACAAATATATACATGCAAATGTCCAATGTAACTAAAATTACTAAGTCTCCATACAAGGTACCAAAGTTTGCTGAACCTGAATTCATAAAAGATATTGACTCTGTATCGTATTATAAATAAAATGATTGGCATGCTCCTATTAAATAGTTGAATAAGGTTGAGACACAGTTATGTTTAAGAACAATATATGGTATTATCACAGAATTATCCAGTCATGGCATAGGTGAGATTGGAAGGGACCTCTGGAGGTCATCTGATTTAACACCCCTTCTCAAGTAGGGTCAACCTTGAACAGGCTGTCCAGGAATGTGTCCTGAAGGCTTCTGAACTTTTCCAAGAATGGAAACTCCACAACCCCTCTGGGTGCCTTGATGGTCAGAAGAAACCTGTGTTTAAGTTCATGCCCTTTTTTTTTGGTCCTGTTACTGGGCACCACTGGGAACACCCTGACTCTGGCTATCTTATACCCTCCATTCAGATGTTTATGGATATTGATTGTAATAAAATAAACTAAACATAATAGCTGTGTGTTAGGGGACCACAGATGACTTGATAAACATTTTTCAAAAACATACAAGTTTTTCAACTACTACCATTCCAGCACATTCCACACTGGTTCTGATGGCTGCAGGCCCTGGCCATTTGCCCTCTCAGTCACCAGTTACTGCTGACAAAATGGATCCATTTAAAAATGTTTCAAAAGGGAAAAAAACAAAACAGAAAAGGAACCAAACCCAATGAAATCCAAACAAACTGCTAAACACAGAGCATTTTCAGTCTGGGCCAGTTTAGGCAAAGGTTTGTGTGACTGAAGGAAGCAGCCCTGCTGCCTACCTTGCCCTTCAGCCATGGCCTGCTTGTCCCACTGCCTGCTGGAGTGGAAACTGGTAGTCATAGGATAACCTGGAGGTTATTTGGAGGCCTGTGGCCAGTGGAGTTCCACAGGGATCAGTTCTGGGGCCAGTCCTGTTCAGCATCTTCATCAATGACCTGAATGAGGGGACTGAGGGTACCCTCAGCAAGTTGGCTGATGACACCAAACTGGGAGCACTGGCTGATTCCCCAGAAGGCTGTGCTGCCATTCAGCGGGATCTCGACCGGCTTGAGAGTTGGACAGAGAGGAACCTCATGAGGTTCAACAAGGACAAGTGCAGAGTCCTGCATCTGGGAAGGGACAACCCCATGCACCAGTACAGGCTGGGGATCGAACTGCTGAAGAGCAGCTCTGCAGAGAGAGACCTTTGAGTCCTAGTTGATAATAAACTAACCATGAGCCAGCAATGTGCCCTCGTGGCCAAGAAGGCCAATGGCATCCTGGGATGCATCAAGAAGAGTGTGGCCAGCAGGTTGAGGGAGATTCTCCTCTGCCTCTACTCTGCCCTGGTGAGGCCTCATCTGGAGTCCTGTGTCCAGTTCTGGGCTCCTCAGCTCAAGATGGACAGAGAACTTCTGCAGAGAGTCTAGCACAGGGCCACCAAGATGATCAGGGGACTGGAACATCTTTCTTATGAGGAAAGGCTGCAGGAACTGGGGCTATTTCGTCTAGAGAAGAGGAGAATGAGGGGGATCTCATTAATCTTTACAATTATCTAAATAGAGGATGTCAGGAGATTGGAGCATCCCTTTTTTTCTATGTTATCTAGCAACAGGACAAGGGGTAATGGGATGAAGCTGGAATACAAAAAGTTCCATTTAAACATAAGAAATAGCTATTTCACTGTGAGGATGAGAGCGTCCCCTGGCACAGGCTGCCCAGGGAGGGTGTGGAGTCTCCTTCCTTGGAGGTCTTCAAGACTCTCCTGAACACGTTCCTATGTGACCTGACCTAGGTGAACCTGCTTCTGCAGGGGATTGGACTACATGATCTCTAAAGGTCCCTTCAACCCCTACCATTCTATGATTCTATGAACTTAATTTAATACAGTACAATGTAAGAAGTGTTTTGTGTCAGAAGACCTCATGCTCCTTCTGACCAGGAGTCATTTAAAACTGGATCCTCAGTTCACAAATAATTGCATCAGTTTAACTGGAGACACAGCAAACTGCAGAGTGAAAAGTGGGTAAGAAGAGGAAAAGGACTTCTTAAGCTGATTTCCAACTCTGAGGCCATCTGCTTTCCTAGGCCTTCTGAAATTCAGCTGCTCATCAAAACTTGCAGAAGCAGAAATGCTAATGCTGAGGTCAGTTCAAAACATGACCAGCCAATACAGTGTTAAAAACAATAATTCACTCTATACTGAATGATTAGTTACTTTCAGCATAATTACAACCTCAACATCATGTTTTAATCCAACCATTGTGTCAAAACAAAATCAGAAAGAGAATCTAGGAAAATTGTGAAGCTAACTCATTCTTTTGAGTAGAATTTCTTTAATTTACTGTAGTGGGTCTGGGATGGTAGTGATTTTCCACAGCAGCTCTTGCAGTGCTGTGCTTACTGTTGATATCAATATTATGACTACCGCTTGCACAGCATCAGGGCTGTCCCTCCAGCATTCCTTCCCCCACCTTCACCAATAGCTGTGGGTGAGCACAATCTTGGGAGGGACTATGGCCAGAACAGCTGACCCAGGCTGACCAAGGAGATATTCCATAGCATATGACGTCAGCTCGGTAATATAAACTGGGGGAGAGGAGCAGGAAAGGGAGGCAAGATTAATTTTTGGCCTTCCAAAAGCAACCATTAAGCATACAGAAGCCCTGCTTCTTGGGAGGTGGCTGGACATCGTTGCTGATAGGAAGTAGAGAGTAACAGCTTTATCTGCTTTCGTTTTGCTTCTTGCGCACGCGACTTTACTGTTTCTTTATTAAACCACTTTTATCTCAACCCACGAGACTCATTTTTTCCCCTTCCCTGGCTTGCTGAGGAGGTGGGTGATAGAGTGGTGTGGTGGGCACCTGGCATCCAGCCAGGGTCAAACTACCACATTTACATAAAAACCACTTGAGTTTTCAAAATGGATCCTAATTCTGGAAGAATCTAATGTAATGCAATTGTATCTTCTAAATGAGAACCATACTGTATCTGTGTTCTTAATAGCTAAAGAAAAAAGATATATCATTGTATTCTAGTTGAACCCTTCTTCAAAACATACAACATTACATTTCCTTAAGTTAGAGGAATAGGGATTCTATTTTTTTTTAGTTAATGAAACACTATTAATCTTAAAGCTCATTGAGGACTTCCAACTCCTTTTTCATCAATATAGGTCTGTAGACCAGCTGCAGAGCACTTGTCTTGACACTGCTCATTGCCCTAAGTTCACAGGCTACAGTGAAGGAGGTACAAGGGTAGTGAAAATCATCTGGAAAATGAAATTACATCTTTTGTTTGGCCTGCCTAGTAAAGCTGTGATTTTAAGGACTGCACAAATCACTTGCAATATATATTCTGAGAAAAAATGCAATAGTCTACATTGCAAATATGCTCATTGAAATGACTGAATGCCTTTATTTATAAGGGAAAAGAAATGTACATAACAATTTTGTTAGAGGAAATGTCTTTTGCATGCATATACTATGAATTTTTAACACACAGTTGTAAACACCATTAACACTAGGAAACAAATAATTTTAATATGCTTTTAATATAATCAACAAAGTAAAGAAACATTTGAATCCTTAACTAAATTGAAGAACATTACATTGTAGTGATTTTTAATTGTACATTAGTAATGAATAATTTTTGTAAAGAAAACTGTATGTCCATGTACTCAGCATTCCTGCAGCACTAGTTCTAGGTCAGGAATCAAAAATCCTGAAAAATAAGAATGTTGGTATGACATGACATTAAGTACTTAAAATATGACAGAGATGTAAGATACATTAGAAAACAGAGCATTATATTGGCATAGGAAAAATATTTTTGTATCTTTCCAAAGAATTCAATGATTTGAAATTAAATCCTGGAATTTGTACTTAATTTCCTTGTTTTTCTGTGTAAAAACAGGGGAATTAGCCCAAGATGTAAGTATGTATTTGATAGGTAGTTGAAACAGGTCTTCTTGACATAGACTTATCATCATTGTTAACTTTCCAAAATGTTTACAGGTCTAGAATATTTTCCATTTCTTGCTGCCTTAAACACCTCTGTGTTCTCTATTCCTAGAACTGAGTGCTTACAGCACTTATTCACTTCACCTAAACATATGTGAATTTAGCATATCAGTAAGAAGCTAAGCTAAACAGCTAAATGCTCTCTGAGACTACTCCTCAACATAAATACTGTGCCCTATTTGTATAAAAATAAACTAATTTGAATATAGATTGTGATTTTAAACCATTAAATAAATACCTCCTTAGTGAAAATCCACTGATCTCCTTCCATTGCGTGGCTGAAAGACAAGTATCCAATAAGCAATTTATAAAGCACCGATTCTGGTAACAATGCCCAAGTTCAACTGAATATGTATAGAAATGGGAAAATTTCTCATTTCTGTCAATAATGATGATAATTAAAGATAAACCTGAGACCAGTTACTAATTAAGGTATATCCACCTCTGGAGGAGAATTGTACAGCAAAAATTACTATATAGAGACAGAAAACTGAATTATGCCTATGTTGTGTAATTTTGTAAGGGGGAGAAAGCCACAGAAGCAGCTCTAAGAGACCATTGTCCCTCATTCTTCTTGTGTAACCTTAAGATGTACTTACAGATTATTGTTATTGCATTCTAAGTGTGTGTTGTAATTAACAAAGAATTATATGTCACTCAATTATTATTATTAGACTGAGTTCTTTTACATAGGTCAATTCTTTTATAAATGATCATTTCAGAAATATTTTTCAGTGCAAAGGAATTTTATACAATGTCTACTAGAGCTGATTAAAACAATCTCTTGCTGAGCTCCACAAGAGTTTGCTTCTCACTCTGGCATCATAAATACATTGATGTTAATATTGCCCTTAACTTCATCCTGTCATAAGAAATGTAAAGATACAATCCTGGTATATAAGAAATACAACTAAACAAACTTGCCTTCTTTTCATTAGCCATTTTCTTATTTGAATACAAAAAAAGATTAACCAAAATCAAGATAGTTATTATGAAGTTTGACTTGCCAAAGATGAATGGAATCGTTTCATTCCTGTGAGAATTTCTGTGTCTAGTTTCTAATCTTACTAATCAAAACAAAAGGAAAAGGAGAAGGCTAAGTCCAGTTTTGATATAGTATCTAAGCATGGCATTTTATTAATATCATATGCAAATGACAAGTGAACCTGCTTCTGCAGGGGGGTTGGGCTAGATGATCTCTAAAGGTCCCTTCCAACCCCTACCATTCTATGATTCTATGAAATGTGCTATATTGAACAATGCTTTTGTCCAAGATGGCGTATTTTCTAGAACTTTCTCTGAGAATTATATACGTCATAACCAATGACTTATTAAAGCATAGCATGGTATCTCTCATACATAAACATTAAGATGCATACAAGAACTTATCAATATGCGTTCATTTTAATCCAAGAAAATATCCTGAGCAGATCTTGAGTAGTCCTATATGGTAGAGTGCACTTACTGAAACAAATTTGCTCAGTCACAGTAATTCTTACTGTGATTCTCTGGTTTCTCTACTTTTTGTTTTATAACACTCATCATGAACTGAAAAGAAAAAAAAAGAAGTCAAACAAACCATACCCTGTAGAAAAAGTAGCCTCTACTTTGAATCCCTCCAGGTCCTCGCAGTTCTTCCTGAAAAAACAGTTTTTAAAATCATATCTACTCTTGCAAGTGAATTCCTACAGAGAAGTTTTTTATGTGCATATTAAAATCCTTTATTCGGTACTACTATACAGTCTAGCCCTTTAAGGAATGCTTTACATATATTTCTGCATGTCATTATCAAGAAGTTCATGTTGTCCTGTAGAAACAGTAGAAACAGACAAATGAGAGCCAAGTTCCACTTCAAGTGAGGGGCTCAGTTCAGATTGCTTAAGGATACTAGTAATGATGAGTAGTCTTTGCCTTTGACTTTTCAGGTTTCATGACCCAGACACAATGAGACTGTCTTTGTGGTGGTGGAGTCTCTCTGGGCAAAATAGAGTTGATCTTTACACCTTGCAGAAGGACAATCATGCAAAGCATAAAACCCACAAATACTTGGGCTTCAGCCCAGGAATGAAATCTCAGACTGTTCTCAGAGTTATGCTCTGGCAGGAGGGTTGGACTAGATGATCATTTGAGGTCCCTTCCAACCCATAAGATTCTGTGATTCTGTGATCTCTCTCAGATAAACTCCCAAAGAAATTACAATTGCTCATGATACTCTATTCTGTCTGTGCCGCACACATTGAAAAACAAGTGTCTACTAATCCATGCAGTAATAGAGGGGAAACTAATGATGAAGAAAACAGAAATTTCATTTAATAAGTAAAAGACATGAAGTATCTAGTTGCTTTAATGACACCTCCATGATTAGACAGTACTTTATTGCTTATTTTAATGCCAGAGATATGAGTGAGACATCTGTTTTGCAGGTGGAGAAACAGGACAATTCAGAAACAAAATAGTTCAAATCCTATGCTTAGCAGAATATAAAATTTAGGTGGAATTTATTTAGCAATTATGGTATTTCTCAGTTAAAAACAAGTGATCTCTTGGGCTATGATCATGAGCATAGTTTTCATAGCAAGTGATGATTCCATGCTCTATTTTAATGTTGTAAGAATTATTTAAAACAGGATGGCTCCCATCATATCCAAACACAGGAGCAGCTTCAATCAAAGGAATCTTTCAAACGAAGTGAGGATTAACTAATATATTTTTTTTTTGAGTTTTGCTTTTAATTTTTACTTTGGTTCATCCGGTAGACTGTGGCATCCAGTTTCTTTGCTGTAGGTAAAACGTGTGTATGATTTTTATTCCTATTGTCTGTAATTCTAGCATTACCTGGATTTGAAATATCTGTCTCAGATCCATTCAATACTAAAGGATTTTTTTTAATTTTAAAGACTAAAAATTGACCTGTCAGTAGAGTTTTGTACATTACCGTTGGAGTGTCTAATGGTATTTATATTTCATTATTTTTCTACTTTTTCTATTCAGTGTGTGAACAAACACAACAAGAAGAAACAAAATAGGCAGCTGTTGCAAATTAAGGAAATGGATCTAGGACATGAAAGGAGTTAAGAGTATAATTACTAATATGGAATTATTTTAACATATTAATGTATCGTTTTCTACTTAGAACCAGACACTTCTTGAAGATTATGTAGTTTCTTGGTTTGATTTCGTGTCAGAAGGCTGATATTGGAAACCAATTGATGCTAAAACCTGTCATCATTATGACACTTGCCTTGTCACTTCCAAGTGACAATTCTTATGTAGCAAACAGCCTAGCACTGAGCATATGAACAGTTCCACTGAAGTCATGACCTTAGTTATGCATACACTGGGTTAACATGTGAGCATAAGTGTTGCAGCAACATTGATTACAAATTAAAGACTGATAATTATCACAGTGCAAAGTGGCTGGAACTCTAACTATTGCTCTTTCCATGTGCTACCAGTTATGAGTAGGATAACATAAATAATAGGAGATGGGACTTTAAAAATTAACCACATATAAAGATGAATAAGAAAATGTAAATTAGTTATCATCATTCATTCATTTTTACTCAAAATATCTGGTGAAAATAAGGTGAAAATATCTTATGAAAAGAAGCTTGATAAACTGTTTGCCTTTTGCCACAAAGGTATATCTGCCTGCTCTGAGCTCATTCCCAAACACCATAGGATTTTTTTTCCCTTTTTTTAGATTTCCTCTGGAATAAATATTTCCATACATTATCCTAACAAAGCAGTACTTGTATATATGTGTATGTTTACACTGTATATCAGCTAGCTAGTATACTTTTAAATTTTTTTTCCAAGGATTTGTGTAATGTGAACTTTGATGTTTCTTTGATGTAAAAAATAAGCTTTCAATTGTTTGCACCACAATGCATTGACAGCTCTTAAACAGAAACTATGACACTCTAAATATGTACAAAAACATGTGATCTGACTGATAGACTCTACAGAGTTTGGTATTTTTATTACTTGGGAAAACATCCTCTAAGTTCCTTTTCTGAGCCCACTAAAAATAAAACTGTCATGAAGAGGCTGAAATATGTTGGAATATGCCAATATGCTACAGATTTTAGGTTATTGTCTGTTAATGAATATATTCTATTTCCATTAATTATACCATCAACCTCAATGAAAGTAAATTCACAATATTAAAGTACTTTATTGGATTTAAAAGACAGTTTGTTTTCAACACTTTTGTGTTCTTGCATTTATGCTTTCCTTCCCAATATTTGTCTTATTTTACATGTATGTCCATTTAAAAGCACAAGGAACAATTCCAAGAATATTCATTTCCAACGTATAGGTCCAATAACATAGATGCAGTTCATATCAAAGCCATCTCAGAAGGCAACTTTTACCCTACATTTTCCCTTCAGATGTGTAGTTGGTTAAAATTTTCATAACAATTTTAGTCTATGAGAAGATATATCAACTCTTTAAGTTCTTACATGTGCCCAGGTTCTGTCACTGGGTAAGAAAAATCTGACTTAAGGCATATAGTTTGGATTATGCAGTGATTCGAAAAGAGAGTTAGATAGTATTACCAACCCCAGCTATGACTAGATGAAAGCTGACACACATAGTCATAGGATTAAGAGTTCATTGAAAATTTAAGTTAGCATCATGGCATTTATCTGGATTAATATAGGAAAAAAGTCCTACTTAAGAGGATGCCACTATTTGAGTTTCAAATATCACGTTCATATACCTAAATTTAACTTATGTATCAATGATTACAAGGAATAACCAAGCTGAAGTCAATGTAAAACAGGAAGAATCTGGGTCTTAGGTTTTGATACACTTTGTTATACAGGAATCTTTGATATTCTTAAGGAGATGATAGATTCTTATATATCAGCCTGCATTTTCCTCTTCTCTCTCTGAACATTAATAGCCATTTTCTTGGTGATTTTTAAAATTTTAAATTACATTTGCAGCAAATACACCCAAATTTTATGTTATTTTGGAAACAATGGGGCTATTTCTCTCTATGTGAAATTTTGCTCCAAAACACACTAATTTTCTATGGAAAATTAGTTCCATAGAAACCTTTCTTACCTATATCTTAAGTCAAACAGTAAAATTGCCTATAAATTACTTGGAAATTCTTTGTGCTGTTTGTCATAAATAATACATGTTTAAGGAATAGACATTGTTTGAATTCCAAACAAGTGGAAAAAAAAAAGAACCTACCTAGAAAATATAACTCAGTATGTATAATGGTACAGGTAATTGTGAAGGTATTTTTCTTTTTGTAAAAGAACGGATTCATTCTGATACACTGTTCTGTGTTAAGCAGGTGTTATTTCTGTGTTGTTTTTATTTTTAAATGTTAAATATCAGCAGGACTGGCTTTCACTAACTAAAGAATAGAAACACCTCTTCTTTCTAATGACAATACACTAGTGTGACATGAAATCATTAAAATAAAAATGTTACAAGCCGAAAGGTCTACAAGGATATTTTTAGAAGAGCTAATGAATCACAAAATGTGAGAATGTGGGCATGCAGAGTTTAAGGTTACATACGTCCACTTTGTATCTCTTCAGTCTTCTCTCATTAAGCTGGGGAACGAGTTGCAGCAAAGGATGCAGGACAGACGACTGAGAGGACATGAACACAGACAGATGAGCAACAATGACATTTGGACCTTATGATGCAAAGAAAGTCTCTTCTCACAGTAGTGGCTTAGGGACTAAACATATACCAAAAAAGAACTGAAGATGTTAATTGAGAAACTGATTTAACATTCTGACTTGACAACATACAGGTACCAACACTTATATTTACGTTATGAATGTAACTCAGACAGTGATGGGGGGGAAAGCTATGCATCCTCACCTTTACTCATTACAAGTTCAGAGCTGTTTACAGACTTTTTGCCCAGGCAATTGCAATTACTCAGACTTTGATCCACCTCTGTGAGTGGTACAGAGAAATATTACTAACATTTCCATAATTACCTGCTTTGGAAGTTAGCAGCTTCAATCTCTCTTGTAATGAAAGGTTATTTTTACTTCAAAATAACCAAAATTGTAGCATGATTTTTTTTAGTTTTTTTTAACTAGAAGACAATTTTCAGGAAGGAACCATTCCCAAGTAAAATTTGTAACTGTGGCACTGAACACTCTACCTAAAAGACGAGCTCAAATCCTGAAATTCCTTGCTTTCAACTATACTTTATGCTTGCGGACAGCCTGGTTAAGCACAGTGCCATAGTGTGTGGTGTAGATGATCCCTTGACAAAACACAACCATGTGGGCTTGTGGAGAGAGGCCCACAGGGAGAAATAAAGTAGAAAACCCCTGTTTGTCAACCTATTTCAAGTTTCAACTCATGTAAATGCTTTTTCTTTATTTTTTTAAAATAAAATACTTCTTAGAAAAGTGATACAATAAAAAGAATTGTAATGTATGGAATGACTAGAGTTACCAAAGTGACAATGCATTTAATAGACCAAATGAACTTGCCTGCTTGGAGCCAATTGGGTGCTCTCTGCCTAGGGTAAGCAATGGGGCATCATAATGTTTAAAAAATTACAGATCTGATGTATAGCAGAGGAGTTAAAGGGCCAGGTGGCCACATGGGCTCAGTCTTGCAGAGAAAGGATATTAAACTAAAAAAAAAATGGATCTCGCCAAAATTAGTGTCTCTGAATACTGGGCTGGAATATAGTCACCTGGATAGCTAAACCAGGAGTAAGAAAGCAGTAATGTCTGGGGGAGAGGCAGGGCAAAAGTAATTGTGCTGGGAAATTACGGAGGATGCAGGAGCTGCAGTAGGAATAGCTGTGCCCTGGTTACCATTAAAACCTCCAGAGCTGCTCTGTCATGAAAACACTGATCCCAATTTCATCAAAATAACTTTCTAATAGAAATAGACTACATATTCCTGCAGAAATGTAAAGAACGAGGCAAAAAATAGACATTAATGTTTAGGAATGATTGTTGAGAAAAAATAATATGTTTAACTCAAAATCCTATTGTGAACAGAAAAACCACAAATACACAGAAATAACAGATTATGTTAGCACTTTAAAAGCAAGAATGGATCATAATGTAGTTTGGCTTGTATTGTTATCTAATGGGAATACTTTTATAGCAACAATACTGGGCTATTTTTAAAATAGTGGTTTCAGTTTAAAATATCATCGAAAGTCTGAGTGAAACGTAAATATTATTTTGCCAGGCACATTTATGGCACACATAAAGAAGTACATACAATTTAATTAATAAAATTTCATTAAGACTTCTTGATACTTATGATCATGTTCTTAGCTTTTTAAAGTCTACATTGTTTCACTGTATATGTCACATTCTGGTACTAGAAGCAAGCATTTGATCTTATTCTTACATATTGTAAGAATCTCACAAGATTAAGATGCCATTGGGATGCAAGGAGTGCTTGGTTAGTTTTTTGTACACTTGGACAATATTGATGGCTTTCTTTCACATTATTAAAAACACATATTGTATCTCCTGGTTCTGAGTTTGCTATACAGCTGGAGAGACTACTGCAAAAAGGAGTATTACCTTGCTTTTATGTACAAGCACACATGTATTCACAAGGAGGTGCTATCCCACTTACCATGATGTCTGAGTTGCCTGAGTCATGAGTCTTAGAATAATGAAATAAGAACTGTTCAAAAAAATTAAAAGTGGGGTTTTACTACAAAACAGGGCAAGGGTGTTAGGATTTTCTTGACAATTTTAGTGTGATCATAAGACATACATAGAAGTCTTACCCTTTTGCTGTTGTCTTTTTCATCTGATTCCTGTGAAAAATAATAATTGGTAGAGAAGCTTTTACTTGGTAAAAAAATAGAGCAATGGGCAATTTTAATTACATTATAAACTTTTCAGTACTGGATTAGAATATCATACCATCCTTCCTCAACACCTCTATTACATGTCTTTGCTTATCAGTGTAACTACTCTTTTCAAACTCTGCAGAGAGCATTGATTGCTCTCCAGTAAAAGAGTCAATGGGTTTAGCAGATGCTCCCTTTTATATCCTTAGACTTTCCTTAGCAAAATTGAGAACTCGTTATTTTTCTAATCTAGAGCAATAAAAATACCCAAGACCTTGTATGCAGCCTGGAGGTTGCTTCCCAAACATTGGAGTCTCCCTGTTATCTTTAATAGTTGTTGGATTAGGACATGTAGCATTTCAGAGTTAAAAATCAATATTGTTACTTCTAGCCCCAAGTGACACTTTAGATGAGGGTCCTCAGAATTCATCGTGATCACAGGCACAGTGAGAGATCAGGTTTTGGAAATGCTAGGTAGATATTCATGGGGAATGCTAAGTAGTCATTCATGTATGTTACCTGTGGTTTCTGGAGAAATCCCATGACCAAAAAACACAGTTCTTCCAGCGCACTGGATGCCTAATGCAAAGAAAACATAAACCCAGGTATCACTGCCAGTCCTACAGCATATAATATCCAGTATCAAAATAAGAGAGTAACCTCTGACTCACCTGAGGCTGAAAATCTCTGGACAGGTAGGCAGAACATGCATTGTCTATCTGTAAAATATCACACAATCCTTTTTTAAGAAGTCAGGTTAATAAAAACAAGTGAAATATGTCTATTTTTTAGAAATAGTTCAGTGTAGCTAAGGGCATGGCAAGCTTGTCCATCATAAGTAATCCTTATAGATACATTCATGAAATATTTACTGTTTAGGGTCAAAAAATGCCCTTAACCATATAAAATAATTACACTTGACTGATTTACAATTATCTAAAGGGTGGGTGTCAGGAGGTTGGGACATCCCTTTTTTCTATGTTATCTAGCAACAGGACAAGGGATAACGGGATGAAGCTGGAACACAAAAAGTTCCACTTAAACATAAGAAAAAACTATTTAACTGTGAGGGTGAGGAAGCCCTGGTACAGGCTGTCCAGGGAGGGTGTGGAGTCTCCTTCCTTGAAGGTCTTCAAGACCTACCTGGACATGTTCCTATGTGACCTTATCTAGGTTGACCTGCTTCTGCAGGGGGGTTGGACTAGATCTCTAAAGATCCCTTCCAACCCCTGCCATTCTATGACTCTATGATTCTATAATTCTGTGACCTGAACAAACACCCACATATATTTGTCCTTTATTATTTTAACCACCTCCTGCTCCCCTTAATTGTAACCTCCTCAGACTAAATGTTTTAAACTAGGATTTTAAGCATCTGGGGTATGAACAAAAAACTTAAATCTCTTCTATGAAATCTTTGGATTATGCAAAACTGTGAAGAAAATAGCAAAAGTAAAGCAATTCAATGAGCAATCCTCAAACACAACTTTTTCAACTTGATTCCAGCATCCCTTCAGCTACGACACATGTGTCTCAAATGATCATGATATGTGCAAGCACATCTTATGCATGTCAGTCAATTTATATGTCACCAAGCAGCCAATATCCAAAATTTGCACTGATTTCTTTGGCAAATGAGGAGCCTGTCAAGATTTTGTTTGAAGGAGGTTGTCCCCAAATCCCAGTGTTAATAAAAGATACATTCTATATTTTTCAGGGAATCTAAACTCAAAAAGCACTGTGGAAGAAGTCATTGCTGTTGAACACTGCATGTCAGCACAGAATGGAATGTCACACACAATCAAACACAGAAAATCCACAAACCAAACCAAGAAGCCCCAACCTCCACCAGCCATTTCATCTGGATCAAAATAAATACCTGTTTAGCTCTGCATTTTATCTCCAAAAATGGCCATACATTGGCACCCTGGGAAGAGCCCAAGAGACCAGTGGTCTAGTAAAACCCACACTCTCCAATCACTGTGGACTTCTGTGTTGTGAATTTAAACAATCTGTCTTTGAACCATTGCAAATGTTTAGCATCCACAATGTCCTGTGGTAAACACTTCCCAAACACTGCCTGAAATACCACTTCTCCTTGCCTTGATCAGTCTTTTCAAACATTGCTTCACTCTGGGCTCACAACCTTGTCTTGGAAGAAGTGGTGAATAAGTGATTCACTCTGTTCAAGACCTCATGTAGACAAATAATCACATCCTCCTTCTGTTGTCAGTTTTCTAAGACAAAAGAATTCCATAATACAAAATAATTTTTAGCAGAGTTATTAATTGGGGAAGGAGAAGAAATGGATTAAGTTGTTTTCCATTTCGTGGAAATAATATTACCAGTGCTGGAAGCTCAAAGGATACTGTAAGGAAAAAGAAAAAAATCTCCAGCACTCCAACTGAGTATCTAGTTCATAGACTGCATTAAAAAAGTGTTCGTTGTTTTTTTTATAAAGAGTAGGCAATGCAGTGGGTCTTATGATTTTGTTATGTCTTCTGATTTTATTATAAGTAAAAAGCTCTAAACAAGAGTCCTTACCAATGAAAACATTAAATGAAAAAAGCTATAAACAAATAATGCATATCAGAGTACTTCACAACAAGAGATGATTCGTTCCTCCAGAGATAATTTATGAGAAAACATTACCAGAGATACTGGGGAAAGAGAATAGCTCACAGAGTTCCCCTTCCTAAGAGTTTTTGTTGGTAACACATCATCCCCATTCTCTTTTCCTTTTCTCTTGCACTTGTTTGTGTATGGGGATATGGATTCAGCATCACTACTTTCAGAGTAAGGAAATGTAGAAGGAGAAACCAGCAGTGGATGACAAAATAAACTGAAGTCAATTTGGTATCCTAAATTAAAACCTTGCTGTTTCTTCTTGGTGGGGATTTTTGTTTTCTTGAAGGTTTCTTTGTTTATTTGCTTGTTTTGTAGCTGGAAGTGACTCTTAGAGAACTACCATAATTCAGTAACAGGACAAGCCAGAGATGACTTTGTGTTGGACACAATGCAAAGCAAGGTATCTCTCAGCGAAAACCTGCATGGACAAAGCAAGGGCTGAGGAAAAGTCACAACTTCTGTTAATTCCTTTTTGAAAAATAAACAAAAAAAAAATAACAGCTTCTCTCATCTTTGATGCATCTTCTCAGTAGTTTCCTCTCCACTCTCAGAAATGTGGCCTGAGTGTGGGAGCTTGGGAGATGTTTGGGACTGGTTAAATAACACAAAGAAACTTGTCTCTATGAGAGACAAGTAAAGGAATGCAATGCTTAGTTACAAAGTACTCGTATTTGTAAACTCAGAGTCATTCCTGGAAAATACTAGATTAATTTAGAGGCGGGGTGTCACCTGAATGACCCATTGACCAAGTAACAAACAGAGAAGAACTAGTTCTTTTTGCTCCAAGGAAGTCTGACAAACTAGTATGATTCTGTAATCAGATTGATTTAGGTTATACCCCTATGCATTTATTTCTTTTTCCTTAAAATCTCCAGTCCTGCATTATTACTGCTATAAGGGTAAGTTTTCTGTTTCTTATGTTACACAATTTTACATGGAATTGACTATCTTATGCATACTTTTTTGTTCACCAAAGTCAATGCAAACTTTGTCTTTGCCTATGGTTAGCATAGGGACAAATCCTGTGTTACAACTAGCAAATCTTAGCAATAAATGCAAAAATATATAAAATAACATTTTTCAATTGAGAATGTAAATATCTTCTTTTCATGAACTCCTTAAACCTCTCTGGACTTTATTTCCCAGAAGACTACTTCTCCCCAGGAAATAAGTATCACCAGGGCTTGTTCAAGTGCCAGTCTAGAAATTTGCTGGTGTTTGAGTCAATAATTCCAAAATGAACTAAGGGGAGCTGCCAACAAGGGAAGTGTCTCCTCTAATGGCCACAATAGGAAGAAATTTACTCTGCATCTGTACCCCTGGTGAGTCACTTGCTTTCTAATGGTATTAGAAGCAACAAAATTAAATGTCAACAGAACACTTCAAGGTTACAGCAATGCCAGGGCAAGCGAGTGGCAGGCTAAACACTCTCTGCATGTTATGTCCTGCTGTTCTATCTGTTCCAAAAGGCATGGAAAAGCCTGTGTTAACACAAATGTCACTTTTTAGAATCAAAACAAATGTTTGATTCCAAGATGAGAGTTCAAGCTATGAGAGTGATCACTAGAAAAATGTTAGAGGGGCAAATGGACAATATATTATCCTAGTAAACTGAGAGACTACAACAGAATAAAATACAGTATTCCAGCCCTGTGGAAGAAGCAAGAAGTAAGAGGAAGAGTTAAAAACAAAGAAATATTGCATATCCAATACAGACTATAAAAACACCAGAAAGGACACTGAGTTTCTTCCAGGGACAATGACTATCTAGTAAAGTTATATCAAATGTTATCAAATGTAGCTCTCCATTGAGCCAAGACACTCTATTTCCCAAATGACATATTGACACCCAGCCTCAACATCTTTCTGGAACAAGTGTTCAGGAAATCTGGAAAATAACATGTTTCACCTCTTTGATGATGTCAGGATAAGAGTTGTACAGGAGATGCAAGACTGGAAGCACTTGAGCTCCATGCAAGAGAATACTAGAGAGTGAGGTGTGACTACAGTAAGGATGGGCACAGAAGAAATGAAAGTATACTGTATGGCAGATGATTCTTACCTCTTCCCACAGCTGCAGATCCTGATCTGCCTCAAGTGCTTGGGATGGTATTGGTGCACCTGGAAGCACAAACCACACTTAGCAATGCCGTACAGCAAAGGTCATTTATGTAAAGTATCCATGTCAGTGATTACAGTTAAGAACTCCGAAGACCATATGATACCTAGCACATGCATTATTAACTGCCAGGTCTGTGGTCTAAAGAGGTCTATGGCCTCGGGTATTGTGGGGTTTGTCCAGTAATTTCTGCCTGTTCTTTATTAGCACTGCAGCGGGAGGCTTCTCCACAAGTTCACTGCAGATATGAATGCTCACATCTCTTAGTAATAGAGTGTGGCAGTTATTCAGGTTACACTGAAGGTCTGACTAACATTAGTCAATTCCAGGCAAGATAATTAGCAGGTAAGAAAATTTGTGGGGCAGCTCTTAAGCACTACAGCCTGCTCAGGAAAACATATTCCAGCACCTATAGGCTTGAGCTTTTTGAGAACTCAGCTCACGTCCAGCACATGCTTCACAAACTGAGAATCTGGATCCTGCCACTTGCTTTGTTGTATGTTACAATTAAACAATCAAACGTGTGCTACATAATGTATGCTTGCATATGAATAATAGCTATGATATGGACATGGCGGTTTTGAGACAGTGATAGACAGTAGATGCAGAAATAGCTTTCTTCTGCCTGGTTTATGTGATGTGGAAAAGCTCAGTCCCTTAGAAGATTAAGTCTGCTGTTAATTGGATAAGGCTGCAGCAATCTCATCCTTGGCTTGCCACGAGCTCCTTTGTCTCTGCCCAGCCAGGCCAAAAATCTGATAGTCACTGTCTCTGGGGCCCTTCCAGCTCAGCACCTAGAATATCCACCTTTCCACATTGTTATTGTACTTGGCAGTGTATTTCTAATAACATTGTATTGTTAGTGTCTTTGTAAATAATAGAAATGAGTATCATTGAATTGTGAGTACACTAGACGCCACTTAAGCACATCGGTGAGGAGATGTGTTGTAACTCACCTGGGAGGGAATTGGTGCTGGAGAAGGTGGTACTTTATCCATGCAGTTCTAGCACTGCAGGAAAGCCTGTGAAGTCATCATCACCTGATTCATCACCCTGTATAAAGCTGCTTCCCATGAGCCATGGCTGACAGATTTATATAGTGTACTTAAAGATCTCAGATTAACAGTTTTTATAACCTCCCAAACAGTCTATAATTACCTGTGGTCACAATTTTTCAAAGAATTGAACCAAAGTAAACAAAAGAGAGGTGAAGGTAGACATAGTTACAATGGCCATGTAAGAAGGATTCTGATGTCCACTGTCTCCTTTTGTTTTCTGTGTAGCACTAATAACAATAATTACAACAGTACTTAGTTCCAGGCATTAAGGAATGGATTTCAAAACCACCTTTTGGTACTGTCACAGACTTAAGGTAACTAATTATTCTGAATGTTTGTTTTTATCCCCAAAAAAGAGTTAAAGGTGGTTCTTAACTGTTTTTTAAATCTTTGAGATATCCACATAACAAGAAAACTGCTTTGTGCTGAAAAATTTGCCTTTTTTGGGATGATTGTTTTAGTTCAAGGAAAACTGACAAATAAATTGAAGGTGCTACAATTCTCTTACTTTGTTTTCTATTCTTAAAGCTGTATATTCAGTTGGAGTATTGCCTGGTACTAGTATCCTGGTTGCCAAGTGTGGAACCAGGAAATGCTTCAAATTAACGCACCTTCCCCATTGAACATTTGCCTGCCTGTCTCTGAACACTGCTTCTGCCATTGCTTCATTCTTGAGGTGTTCTGGGGAGAGCAGAAGAAATCCAATAGCCTGACAAGCTCAGAGAAGGAGGCAAGAAAGCCTGAAATTACAGTTTGCTGGTTTTATTTCGATTTCTTTTTTTTTTTTTTTTGCCTGGAGCATAAACTTTTGGACAGAGGAAATGTAATGATTTCACTAACTCATAAGTTTCCTTAACTCTTCTCCACTTATTCACAGAGTTCTTATTTCATGTGCAGTCCCACCTGTTTCGTGCTCATACTCACAGCTATGTGCCCCCCTGTGCTGAAAGGTGTCCCTACATCACCCCATTCACACAATGGCACACACAAGAAAACAATAAGTTGTAATATACACAAAATACCCACATGGGAAGAAAAGAAAAGAAAAAAAAAAGTGTTATTGAGGAAAGCAATCCTATTCAAAAGGAACATATAATTGGAAATCCTACTACAAAACTGACAGACCATGAGATATTTGTTCTCTTGTCTTTCAGTTCTGCCAACTTCTAAAAACTCAACTTCTTCCAAGACAGCAGAATGCCAGTTGCACAATTTCAGTCACTTTTCAACCTGGGATTCACTTCTTAAATACTCTCTTCTTTCTACTGCTCTACCCACACAATCTTCTGGCAATCACTTCTGTAAGAACAATGATGAAATACTGTATGCCATTGCCCTTCCTTGCTCTTCTTTTGCTTCCCTTCCCTCTTCTACCTCTCCAGAATTTATTTTTAACACAATATCCAGTATACTGTACTTAAATTTCTTTGATTCTTGGCATTAAAAAAAACCACAACAAAACAAAAACTCCTGATAAAAGTAATTCACACTCGTATATGTATATATAATATAAACAAAACAGACCTATTCCTTGCACAGTAACTTTTTTTTTTTTTTAATGTTACTTCACAAGGGAAAAATAGTTAATCTATTCAGAGTGGGAAAATATAATGGAAAACGGAGTATGCTTTGTTTAAAAGCCCATTATCTGTTCTTGTTTTACAAGTACTCTCAGATACAAAAATTGCAACTTTCAGGTGTAAGACAACATTGCAAATTAAATCAAGATAATCAAGCTCTACACCTAAAGCAGCTCAGCACCTCTATCCTCTCCCACTTAACCCCAACCAGGGATTTCTTGTGCAATAAATAAATATTGCTCCAGGTGGGCTAAGTGACTTCCAGAGGGTCCTATATTTTCCTGCGGTTCCGTGACACATCACGTTTTTCTCTTTTCTTAGCTTTTTAAATCAGCACGAATTATATTTACAATGATATCGCTTCTACCGAAAGTCACTTCCCCAAGTTGTTGGAGAGCAGATTTGCCAAGGCAGGTTAATCCTGCCGGCGTCCACGAAGTGGCCCCTCCAAACCCATCTCCGAGACCGTGTCCAGCAGCTGCAGCCTCCCGCGCATCCCAGCCGGCGGCGTGGCAGGCTGCCGGGGTCACACCGCACCCCCTAAAAAACCCCAAACCCAAACCAACCAAACAATCCAAATTTGCCGAGCTGGCAGGGCAGGAAGAGGTTGCGAGGGGCATGCTCCTCACCTTTGCAAGCAGACATCGAGGAAGTGAGGAGGAGGAGGAAGAAGAGGAGCAGGGACCCCGGCAGCGCCACGCCGTCCCCTGCCCTCCTGGGGCCGCGCTGCGGGATTGCTGCGAGGGGCTGCTGGTGGCAGAGGTTTCCCATTCCCGCGACGTGCCTGCCTGACAGCCTCTCTTTTGAGCATACACTCGCTCCCTGCTCAAACTTTTTAAATCTCCCTGGCACGTGGACGAGCATCAGCTTGACTGGGGGAGAGCGCGTCAGCCGCCCTGCCCACCCCTCTCCCCACAGGCCACCCGGTGACAGAGCCGTCACCTCCCTCCTCCCTTCTTCTCCTTTTGTCATCCCGTCACCTCTGTCAGTCACCCCCCTCCTCCCATCCCCTCCTTCGTCTCGTCACCTCCTCCGCTGGGCAGGGGGTGGCTCAGCCGCGCTCCCGCTCGTGGCCCCGGCAGCAGACCCCCTTTCTGGGCCGGTGGGTTCCGTAGAGGGGAGAAGAGGCAGGACTTAAAATGGGGGAATCTCACGCGGATTTTACCCCAGCTAACTGAACCTGGGAGTTAAAGCTCGTGGAGCTTGCATGCGAGAGAAAGCATCGGTGACTGGGATGGGGGACTCGGGCAATGTGTGCTCACTCATCTGAGTGCTGGGTTTTCTCAAGGACTCCGTGCTGCAGGAGAGTGACTGATTCCTGGCTTTCCCTCAGCCTCAATTGTACACACATAATTTGGACACCATGAAACAGAACACAGTGATGGGATGATATTTCGTGATTAAAATCCTAATATTGGGCTTAGCAAGGCATTTTACTTAAAATATAGCCACAGAGCTTGTTCCCAGGTGTTATTTATGCTTGTAGACAGATAAAGTATCATAAAATTCTAAGACATGCAAAAGCACATAGACCCAAAACCTATAGAGACACTTGGGCACATTAGTCCAACCATCCCCAAAACACAGCAAGCCCTGTCTTACCCAACTTGCTACCTGAGTCTGCCAGAACCTCTTGGGCCGACAGTCCATGCCACTTTCTCAGCAGGATGCTGAGACTGCTGCTGACCTGATTCTTCTCACGCTCAGCCCAGAATCAGGGTCTAATTTTCTCCAAAGGCATGTGTCTGACCATCTCTGCTCCCTCACCATTTACTCAAGGAAGATCGTACCCAGCTGAGGTGCTGCTCCAACTCTGAGGTGCTACACACAGGGTTTCAGAGCAGCATCTCCCAATTTACAGGCCATCTTTAAGATAAGTTTCTCCTTTTTTCCTTTCACTCCTATGTTTTTTGATTGGTTGCTCTTTCCTGACTTTCAAAGGAAATATTATATCATAGTCCAGCAATGAGGCAATGGTACAATATTAGATATTGTTATTTTCCAAAATTACATGAAGTCCTTTTTGACAGTTCTGGTGGATTTTGACTGGAAGGTGAATGGCAGGTGGTGAAGCTGGCTGACAAAAGCAGTGGCTGTTACTGTGAAACAAAAATTTATGACAATAGCATTGCTGTTCATTCTTTGCCTTTACCGTTATCAGTTGTATGTGCTACAATCTGTGCTCTGTCAGTCTGACCACTTTGATAGGCCGTGAAAATCTTTGCCAGATGCTAAGATGCTATAAAACTCTCTAAGTAATAGGAGTATTTAGCAGCAAAGCTTTCCTTAACATGACTGGAGAGAGCGCTAATTCTTGTGTCAATGGAAGACAGTTATTAGGCCAGTACATAAACTAAAGAAGCCTGTATTTTGTATGCAATGTTATATTTATATCTAGCTAATTAAAAGAGTTATTTTAAAACAATCCAAATCAAGGAATTGCATTTGCTTCTGGTTTCTGTTAATAAAGACATTATCATAAATAGGAAGTCATCAGTGCTGAAAGGTATCACCTTAATCTTCCTCAATTCAAACGCATGAATCAGGGTCCCAAGACTTGGCCTAAGGAAGAATTTAATTTGTTATGCATTTTAATTACTACCTTCTTGATAAATATTTAATAGATTGTGAAATAAAAATAAATTAGTCTTCTATAATTTGAGAGTGAGATACATGTAAACATTCTGCATCTCCTGAATGATGCAGAGCGTTTCAAGAATAGTAAAGAGATATCTCGAATTAAACTTTATTTTCAGTTGAAAGAGTTCTGATGAGCCCAGAAATTGTGTGTTTGAGTAGTGTACTTTAATATTGCAGGGTGAAAAACTTTATTGAGTCTGCTTGCATAAAAACATATTAAATGAAATTTTGAAGATGATGAGAAAAAATTCCAGGTAGAAAAATTCTGGTCTTCCATTCAACAGGAAAAAAAAAAACCCAAACCTCTTATTTAATACTTGTCTTTATGCTTGGATTTGTATGCCTGCATAATCTTTCATCCAAAACCTGGATTTTGTTTTCAGCAAATTTCTGTTAATGGACAAAAGCAACAGCTGTTAAACATGCCAGCCTTTTTATGCCATGAGTTCTATTACCCGAACTCTAGCAGGCTACAGTCTTCCAGTACTTCTGACCCACCCACCGTGAGCTACAAAGTGTACTTTGTTTCAGGCTGTGCCTTTATTAAGAGAGCATTAGTATAGATTTTACATTTCCCTATACATGAGTAAGGTAAACTTATTTGGGCATAACTGTAATCCTTTTAATCATATATAAGAAAAAACCCAGTATGTTTTAACAAAAAATAAAGTGTTTGCATTAAGCCCAAAGTCAGGTTTATACCAAGACACTATTTTTACTGAAATCTGTGCCAATTTTGACAGAGCAAGTTCTCCAAGCTTGAAGAAGGTTTATATAGCTTACAATGGTCACCTTTACATAAGGAATTCACTGAAATGCAAGCAGGCATTCTTGTAAACAGGAGGAAAAGTACATCTTTCCCTATTGTATCTGTTTTTGTTTTGTTTAGTTGCTTGATGAAATTAATGCTACGCTATTGCAGGAACAAAGCACATCCTCATTAAACGAATAGCTTGGAGGATGTTTTGGATGCTGTAATTAGCTTCTTTGAAATATTTATGTTCTTCCTAATGTTACTTGAATAAACGTTAATTATGGCTAGTGGAAAGGAAATCAAACAGCTGAGTATGTTAAAACATCATCTTTGTCTTCAGCGAAGGCTAGGTCAGGAGGTACGTCACTGAATTCACTCACTGCCTACATGCACACACAGCCTGTGAAGAGGTCAATGGATTCTGGGTTTTTTGGTGACTTTAATTTAATAAAAACTATGAGAAATCATTCCACCTACATCTGAACACAAGCACTAAGCTTTAATCCTTGCTGCACTTTCTTTGGATATTGTACTTCAAGGTATCCTCTCCACAGGTTACTAACTAATAATGCATAGAAAGCTTATATCAGGACAGAAAAATAAAAGCCACTGGAGACTCAGTTCAAGAAATGGGCTTTTATTACAGTGTTGAGTTATCATAAAAAGATATTCCCTCAGTAGAAGTCTTTAGGGGCATCTCCCTACAAACAGGGAACAAACAACAAAAGCTGAGCTGTGTAAGGCATGATAGGCCCTGTATTTTCTCAGAATATTGGTTTTTTATTTTATCCAAGGCAATAGCTCAGCTCTTCCTTCATAAATATGTAAAATTTAAATGACCTGGGGAGCCTCTAACAGACTGGTGAGAGGAATTTGTCTGAACTACTGGAAATGAGCACAGAAACCCCAGTCCTTGGGCTGAGAGAGACTCCACTAGCAAATGGTAGTAGGATTGATGGCAGCAAATGTTCAGGGCTCTCCTCAGAAGTCCCAGAATGTTTTGTACAAAAAGTCCATGTATAAGAGATGGCTGAGCCCTTTAATGAGTAAAGAAAATTTGCTCAACAGATAACTGTGACCAAGCTCAGCAAAAACATAAGTCTTTCCAAAATGGTGGACACTTGTTTAAATAAAGGGTGAATTTGCCTCCCTCTGTAGAGTGAGACTGAAGTCTCCTGATCACAGACACACAATATGGGTACAAACTATGTAAGTCCTGATTCCTTTAGCTAGTGAGGAACATTTAGAGGTAGAATAGGAGATCTCTGAATTGGATGTCTGCATTGTTTGTAGTCTCAGCAGGAAGAGCCATGTTCCTACATGAAAAATACTGCACATGGAGAAAAACACAGGACATAAACTGGATATATTGTCCTAAATCTGCTATTTCACCATAGGTTTCCTCCTGGCTTGCTAGTGAGGTACAATCTAATGCAGACTTCAGGAATTAGGTGCAACAAGTAAGCATTTGCTCGGAACTCTGAAGGAAAAGACCATAAGAAAATATGGTCTTTGAAATCATATTTCTTAATAGAGCAGGCAAAAAGAAAAAATCATCAGTAGATTTTGCTATGTTGAAATAATAGTAAAAAATAATTCTAGCAATCTCTTCATTTACCTCCCAGCACCACAAAGCTGCTCTTACTGTGGTTTAATCAGTGAAGCAGGTTACCTGACAGGATATTGTCTCTGGACAGAGTATGCAACTATTTTTTTGTGATACCAATCGCTGAAGGCAGAAGAATGCCAGGAAATGTCAGCAATCTTTGCTCTACAAATCCCAAAACTCAAGAAATTTCTCTTTCTTAGTCTTAGGTTTTTGGAGTCTATGATATTGCTAGCTCTAACCTTGAAGTTTATTAGATAATACAGTTTTCTGTGCCAAGCTGGATTTCATAAGGCAAATTCTTCTATTCACTTCTCCTGAGATCAACTGCACTGGAGTCATAAGCCTACATGGCAATGTCTTGAAAATGAAGTACCCTAAGGAGTGTTTTGTAGTCTGTTTTACCTGTCAAATTTCAGACAGCATGCTCAGTCACATAAACTTTTTGATGACTTTACAATAATAATCTGTAATTTTGAAACTACTAAAACCTTTATACACACCATATCTTTAAATTATCTTAAAAACTGAACCGTTTTCTGTGCAGACTGGTCAAATATATCACTGATGATCAGCTCAACCTTGATCCCTTGCTCACTCTTTCCAGATTTGGACCTTCAGGCTTTCACCAACTTCACTTTCAGATCCACTTGAATTCTGCAAAATGCTACGTATTCACATTTGTTTGTAAATTGAACATGCTGATCTGCAATTCTTTCCAGTCCTCTGGAAGGCTTCTGGCTCCACCTGCCAGGAACACACACTTGTCTTTAAAGGCTCGAGACCTGTGAACCTAATTCCACGTTGAATGCCTTTTGAGTTTAGTGCTCAGACCCCAGTGGTATCCAGAACTGTGGTGCACAGGGAAGACAGGAATTTACAAATTCAAAATTTACAAGTAGTCTTTGAATAGAAAGAGAAGCTACATGGAGTAGTTTGAGGCAGCTCTCTGAGTTGATTTGTTTACCAACAGCATGCTCTGGACTTGGTATTTGAGGCAAGTAACTTCAAAACTGCTTAAGTCTATGTCAAGGTTCTTGAGTTGGGTATTATTTTTTCTTTATCTATCTGGCTAGCTGTCTGGTGGTTGGTAAGTACAGAATAGTTAGTAACCTCATCTTTATTGCTTTACTTTTGCTGTACCACACTATTAGTTTTTGGTATTTCTTTAGGTTATCTATTAGACATGGCACAGATGGGGAAGATGTAGTAATAAACTTTAAACTGATTAGTCCTTTCATTCTGGAGGATAAAACCCCAACCAACTCAAGACACCCCATACTCGTTGACACTGAGAAAATGTAGCCATATTTCTGTCTCTGCTCTGTAATTTCTGACCACTGTGACTGCCTGGAGTGGAAGAGCTTCTAGATTAACTCCTTATGGAAGTTCTTACATTTTGGAAGACAAAAGTGATGCTTTCTCTATATAATTAGCCAATGCTTTGGCACCTGCATGAATATACACAGAGATATATACATAAGTTCTTATGGTGTATGACTAATAAGAATGACTCCACAGAGAAAATGACCAGATGAAAGCTACATGAACTACTTGTTTAAAATCCTTCCACCTGCATGTAGTATGTCGTGGGCCACAGGAGTTCCCCTTGAAAAACATAAAGTGACTTAGCTTTTGAAATACATCACTTAGCAGGAAGAAATATTTACAAATGCTGAATAATACAGGCTATTACTACCGAGCGACACTTCTCCCCATAAAAGCAAATAAAATCAGTCTGCACCACTCTTGCACTACACATCTCAAGTAACAGTCTTGGATTATTATTTGTTATTATGGAACTGAGCCCATAAGGGCTGTAAAAAGGACACAAACATAATGATATGAGTTTTAAGAGAAATTCTCAATTTAAAAAGTAGTTCTTGCCTAGACTTTTCAACATAGCTTTAGTTAGGAACACAGAACAATGTTTTTGTAGGACTATGTGGTTAGATGAGAAGCTTTCTTTTAAATAAAATATTTTAGTGGGATCATTACTTTAAATAAGTGATGCATTAGTCGAACATTCTTGCACTGAAGACTGTTGTCAGGATTTGGAATAGCAGTTAAAACTTTTTATTCTTAAAAATATGGCAAAATCAATCATCTTGGTACAGAAATAAATCCATTTTGACATGAGTGCTAAGAAAAACAAAGTGGATATTGTTATAACTTCATACTTCTACAAAATGAAACAAAATTGGCAACAGACAGATGGAAAAATACCAAATCATTTGATTGGACTAGATGATCTTTCAAGGTCCCTTAAGATTCTGCGATTCTGTGATTTTAGGGACATTTTAAATGAACAACTGAGACTAAAAGGACAAGAAATGGCTTACTGGTTTGTTTCATGTGAACATAACATAGCTGTACATATATGTATGTAATACTCTGAGAAACACAGAGAAAATGAATTATTTTAATGCTCTCGCACCTTCTACTGTTTTCTTCTCATTTAATTTGGTGAAGAAAAGCCTAGCCAGTTTAATTATATTTCCTAAAGGCAGTAGAAAACTTCATAATTTCTTGATCATTTCCTTTTCTTCACAGCAAACAAAATGCGAACTGTGCATACGTTCCCAGCAGAGGACATCCGCGTGCCTGCAGGAGCCACACTACGGAAAAGAAGTGGGGCAGTGTCAGTAACATACATTCCGGTTTGTGCTTACACTGTCTGCTTGCTGTGCAGGTGTGTCACAGCAAAACAAATAAAATCAGAAAGCATATGTTCAGCCAGGTAAGAATGATGCAATGCATCAAGTCCCAGCCTTTTCAGTCGCCTCTTATTAGTTTGCCAGGCCGGGTCTGATTTAGCGAGGTGTTGTCTGCTACTGGCTTTACTTCTCAGCTGCGTAACCAGCTCATGAAAATCACAGTGGGATTGTGTGCAGTCTGTGCTTCTTTGGTGGGTGTTGCATGCAGTCTGTACTCAAGCCACCCTCCTTTTTTTTTTTTTTAAATAAACAATAGAAGTTACTGCTGGTTAGTTTATTGAAAACTGAACCTGGGATGGACAGAAGCAGTAAGAGAGACTCATGTCAGGTTAATCAAGGCTGCAGGCAGCCATTTTCCAACTGAAGTGCCACCCAAGGACTGGATTTAAGATTATAAAGAGCACCATGCTATCACCTAAAAATCAAGACCTTGTATTTGACAAAGATAAGGAATGAAGCAGCATAAAGTAGATAAACATATTTTAATATGTTAAGAATTACAAAAATGACAGCTAGGAGAAAGTCATACTTTTCAGTCTTTTTTAAAATACACTTACAAATTTAGGACAAAATGGTTTTAGCTTTCAGGAAGAGCATGGTAGTGTCACATCCTTCAGGGAAAAATCAATCCCATCTCTCCTTATGAGATTTTTCTTCCTAAATTCTTTGACTGCTGATTTTATGTTGCTGTCTTCTCAGGCAAAATAACTCCTCAAATAGACATACAAAATATATATTAAAAAGTTTTACTGGTCACATGAGACTTGTTAAAAGTTATTATTTGTTTCTGTTGGTGAACATCAGGAATAAAGACTGCAGAAAGCAAGGATGTCAGAATGACAAAGTACGAAATCAAAGTATGACATTATGAGCTCCAAGACAAAAGAACAAATTAATTCAAGCACTACATGCTTAAACATACAGATTTATCTATTTTCAAATGGGCTGCAAACTGACAAGAATTTCTCAAAAGAAAAATTATCACCCTAAAGTACAACATCTAAAAGGGAAGTAGGCTACAATACCTAATACTATATAATGGGCTATAACATATACTAGGTCAAAATGTGTCTCTTCTGGAGAAGCGACAATGTAATCCTCAGCAAGGATTATTTAACAAATACAGTAGACAGCAGGTTGTGTAGGGGTTAAAAGGGCTAGAGCACACTTCCCTCAGAAGGTGATTTACCACTTCTGCATACATTGGCACAATGGGAAGGTGTAAAGGTTAGTGTCAGACTTCTGCTGGGCTGAGCAGGGTTTTGCAGAATAATGTGAAGTAGTCTTGCACAGGTGAAAAGCAAATGCAAAGCACTGCTAAATCAAAATGGAAACCCTATGCAATTTTCTGCATTAAGAATATTTGGCCAGAAAACAATCAACTTTTTGAATCAAGCCCAAATCAACTTTTAAATTACTGTGCTACGGCTTTACACTCCTGAGATACATGTTAAAAGGACCTATCTCTGAGATGAATGCCCTTAGTGCTGCTCTCCTGAGTAACAAACAACATAAAAAAGCATAAAAACTCATTCAGAAAACTAATATATGCAGTCTTAAATCTGTTTACGTTTGCTAAAGAACAAAATTCTCTTTACAACAATTTTTGACGCAACGTTGTTTAAGGTTAAAACAAAAGAAAGTTCCACAGAGTTTGAATCACTATGTAAATTAACAGGATGCTTGGAAACAGAGGTTCAAATAATAACAGCAATCAGTGACACATAATCATGTTTCTTTTGTCCTTTCTGGGCAATCTTGTAATAACAGGGAGAACACAGGCAGCCATCATCCCCATCAGGAGTGACCATGAGTCGATGCTTCTGAGCTTTGCTTTTTCCTGGGCTTGTTTTCACTCGTGGCAGATTTTTGCTGACAAGTCAGCTGAATTTCGTTACTTAGAGGAGTCATGCTTCAGGAAGTGAACACCTTGAAATGTCATGACCTTTCCATGACAAGTAAAAATGTCACCAAAGAAAAGGCAATAGGAGTGAAAGAAAGAAACTGAGGATCACAATTAATGAAAATATATTTATTGCACTATAATACAGTAGTAGACTTTTCAATGGAAATATACTTTCTGCCTGAATAGTTGAAGAAGACAGATATAGGATGTGTGCACCAGTTTATCAGCCCGTCACCCTCTGGTGAAAGAGCATCTACTGCTCTATTACTCTTATTTGACACAGCTGAGGTAATGAAACATTTGAGCTACAATAACTTTAAGCTGACAGAAAAGACAATAAAGCCCAATTAGTTATTAACATGTTTTGTTCTGGAAATTTTTGTTTTAGAGCTACAGCTTCAGTGTATGTCAGGGTTTCACTAGACGTTTCACTAAATATACATGACCTGACAGCTCCTGACATTAATCCGCTGTGAAGAATCTAGAGACAGCTTCTGACTTTGGAAAATATCTAAATGAGAAAAATTGTTCGGGTTGATGTGAAGCACCTCAGTTATGTTGAGGAGAGATTATCAGTGGAATTAGTTGAATTTTCTGCTCCAGAAAATCTTTATGTCTGCTGGCTCAGAGCTGAGCTCTACTTACAGTAATCCATGTGGAGTTTTCCTCTGTATGCATATGCAATATTTTATGTTGCACATATTTTTTTTTACTTTTTCTTGTTTTCTACAATAGGGGTTTTGCAGAATTTTGTATATAGAATATTCCATATACAATATTCTATGCTGCATGTAGAGTTTTTCTCAATCTTCCTCCCAAATAACAGCAGAAATGTTTCAGCTGATGCAGCAAGGCAAAGGAGTACCAGCACTGACTTTAATTGGCAGCCAGCACCAGTCCTGACCTCTTGGGATGGATGGCATTTGTAGCAGGTAACTCAATGCTGACCAAGGTATTGGGTGGATAGCAGAGAGCAAGGACAGCTACAGGGTGAACTGCTCTATATTATGAAACCAGACTTTAGTTACACAGTTATCACGGTGTGCAGAATGATATAACATGGTAACAACCCTGACTTATGAAGCTGAAATTGAAAGTAGTATTTTCACTGATAAAAGTATCAGTGAAATGCCATAGAAGTTGCATGAAAATGTTCCCTAGTGTAAATGAACAGGCAAGTTTCTGTTGTCATTAAAATCTTGTTCATCTGTAAATCTAATCTTTTAATTGAAAAGATTACAAATACAGTTAAGACTCAAATAATACTAATGCACTGGCTGAAGCAGATTAAGAGACTTTTACAGGGTTGTCTACCCATAAGATGGTGTTCAGGCCCCAGAGAAGGGTGCACAGCAGAAAGTCAACTGGTTGACCGTCTCCTGTGTGCTCATCACATGCACATGCAGATTGGGGCCATATGTCTCAGACATTTGCAAGCTTCTACACACTCACCTGTAAAGTGGTGACAAGGCTTTGCTTTTCCTCCACCCTGAAAAGTGAGACCTTGAGTGAATTTGCAGGACAACTCCTTCTCTCTTTCCAACAGAAATGTAATTCGTCAAACACCACCTGAAACAGAAAAAAGGTTGGGATGAGCCTGAATGGTAAGCAGGTAAACATGGGGAACAGGCTTTGGGTAGCGATGATGGTGTGTGTTTGAGGAAAGGGCAGTCCTTCATACAGGAATCATGCTTACACATATAAGCTTTATTAACAGTATGTTACTTAAGTAGCAGGGCTGTTTTAACTTAAACACAGTCAAAGAAGAGTAAGGGCACACTGCCGTGCTCTGCTTCCTTTTACGGAATACGTTTTCCTGAAACTTGTCCCATGGACAAACATGCTTGTACAGGATAGTACTTTTACAGCAACTGATACTTTCAAAGGTTAATTAGTCCTGGTCTTCTCCAAGATAGAAGATAAACAGAGTATATATTACCTGCTTTTCTCAAATAAGAAAAACAAAGCTATAAATGTCAGGTCTGAATTCTTTGGCTCTGGTTTAAAAACGTGCGAGCACACGTTCTTCCCCTAGCTGATAAAAAGAGAAGATACAAGCCACGACACTCACTCTACATTAGTTAGCTTTAGTTAATATGCAGGCAAAAAGGAGACAAGGGATGAAAAGCTCCTTCCTTTCATTGGTACAAGACTGTGTACACAGTTAGGAGGCTTCTATGCAGGCAAGTGGAGCAGATACCTTTCTTGCTATTTCCAAGAGGGTTTGCAGGGCAGATAGCACTTAAGAGAAACTCCTGGTAACATGGAGTGATTAATATGCCCTGACTGCCTCTATGAAAATGACTGATCACTGTTATTTTCAATTTTGTCCTTTAAGAGGGCATGATTGCATTCCTGTCACTCTTAATCTTTTGATCTGTTTTGCAATTGAAGTGCTACTTTTTCTCTAATTTTTAAAGTTTGATTAATAAGTGGCCATTGGGATATTATCTTCCACAAAAATTGACACACTCCAGACTGTTTGAATTGATTCATAACACATTGCACATTTCCAGATTGAAGTCCAGATTGAATTTTAAGAGAAAGAATAACTTTTTAAATTACTCAAGTCTCAAGAGGCAACTTCTGTTTCTAGAAGCACATTGTAAAAGAATTAGACTCCTTAAGTCTATTTCTCCAAGTGACTCTTGAAGGACCTCATCAGAAAAAAAACCTACTTGGTTTTATTTAGTTCTCTCAATTTCAGTGATACTATTATCTTTGGGGGCATGTTAATGGATCTTCAACATTACTTTTCTCTTGCCCTGACTCTGATAGTGGATTTGGCAAAAAACTTGAAACTGCAGCTCAATATCCTTTGAATGGTAATCATGAGGGAAGGGAATCTACATTTGCAGGCTCTGTAGTCCTCGTTTCATGACATTAAGCAATGACAATAAAGTAGTTGTTAATGGCAACCATTGTTAAGGGTTCACTCATCTTCCTCAAGGGATAATGGCCTTTAGAGACTGAACCACAGCGTAGAAAACTGATTTTTTCTTTTCCAGGGTCTGTCCTGCCTTTCATAAAACAATCTTCATTTCATACCATTCCTCTGCCTGGAACAGCAGTTTATTTCACTCTTCCTGAGGATGTTAGAAAACTGGAAGTTGTGTGTACCTTCCAGAAATGATCTTTACATATATGCCTTTGAGAGTCAGACCATAGTTCTTGAGGTCATTTTTTTATTGAGTGCATTTAAGAAGGTGCAGTTGTGCAGACAACTTGCAAATGTTATGTCAGCACATGCTTCCAAATCGTGATTTGGCTTAAAATTAACAACTGTGAAAAAAATCTATTTTCTTTAGCTCTGAAAAGAGGCTATTCAGGTTTAAGCATGCCACCTGAAGTTAAATGGTCTATTAACTATATCTTTGTGTAGCATAAATTTTATTTCCTACACATGCACCCACAGAAGCTCACTAGGTCTGAAAAGTCAAGATTATTTTCAGAAGCATATGGTGTTTGGGCAGTGTAGAGAAAGCATACACACAAGTTTTATAAAACAACAGCTTATGAAAACAGAAGAACCTCACACAGCTTCTTTGTTGATTTCATGAGGATGTATTTTCACCTTACTGTAAACATAATCTACATATTGCATTGAGCATCTATGTAGAAAATTGCCAAGTATGGGATTTTTTTGTAGTCCAATTCAATCTGCTGATAATAGGAAAGACAAACTGCAGATGGTTTGCTCAAAGAATATGGTAAAGCTAACAAAAAGCTCCACACAAACTTAAATAGTAAATGAAAATATAAATGGACAAAAAAAATAGGAGTATGCACAGATTTCCAGAGTACCCAAAAAATTCTAGTTACAGTACCACTTTATTTATATTAAAACAGATTTTAATCCAAAGCTCTGATTCCCTGTTTTGGAAAAAGAGGAAATGCTTTCAATTCACTGTGTTTCCACCTTGCCCACGTCCTTCAAATCTAAAAGAGCCCCAGAATATATGTTTGTGCTTTGAAACATAATTAAAATTAAATAACACCTTGGAAACCTCTACCTGAAACTAAATAACACTTTACCAAGTCCTTCCAATTTATGACTAGAACACATACCTGACTTTTGTTCTTTTCCTCTCCTGCAAGTTCTCCCGCCTGGCCTGCAAGATGCAGGATGGCTTGGTAGAGCTCACCAGCTCTGAAAATGTTTCTTCACAAAAGGCAACATTTACATGTATTTTTTTATGATTTCCATTTTCATTAGTAACATCAAGCTCTTCAATAAGCTTCTTTGGTTTTGTGTTCTTCCAGAAAAACACACAAGTCTTTTTTGAAGAAATTCTCCCTTTGGAAGAAATTGTTTCTCTTTCCAGTTACTGGTATTTTATGAGCATTTTCATTTAGTACAGATATTCGGGGGGAAAAAAAATCCACTGTTTTTTCCCATAGTTGAGATATAAACATCACAGTTTACAAGTTCTGTGCTTCCATACGTTCATTTACAGCAACTTCAGCAAACTGCTCCTAGTCAAGTGCTGAGTCACCCACCTCAAATGTTGCTGAACTGAGCAAGTCAGATTCATTTCTAGTTATGGTGACAATTTTCTCTAGTAGGATAGCCCAGCTATTGCCTGAAACAAACTCTTACAGTACTGCTTTAAAAATAAGCCATAACACACAGAGTCTGAATCTAAGGATACAGTCTGAAGAAACCACAGTCAGTGAAGACAGAGGCTACAACATACTTAAATGATCATAGAATAATAGGATCATAGAATGGTAGGGGTTGGAAGGGACCTTTAGAGATCATCTAGTCCAACACCCCTGCAGAAGCAGGTTCACCTAGATCAGGTCACATAGGAACATGTCCAGGCAGGTCTTGAAGACTACCAAGGAAGGAGACTCCACAACCCCTCTGGGCAGCCTGTGCCAGGGCTCCCTCACCCTCACAGTGAAACAGTTTTTTCTTATCTTTAAACGGCACTTTTTGTTCTCCAGTTTCATCCCATTACCCCTTGTCCTGTTGCTAGCTACTACAGAAAAAAGGGATGTCCCAACCTCCTGACACCCACCCTTTAGATATTTATAAATGTTAATAAGATTTCCCCTCAGTCTCCTCTTCTCCAGACTAAACATCCCCAGTTCCCGCAGCTTTTCCCTCATAAGAAAGATGTTCCAGTCCCCTGACCATCTTGGTGGCCCTGTGCTAGACTCTCTCCAGAAGTTCTCTGTCCCTCTTGAGCTGAGGAGCCCAGAACTGGACACAGGACTCCAGATGAGGCCTCATCAGGGCAGAGGAGAGGCAGAGGAGAATCTCCCTTGACCTGCTGGCCACACTCTTCTTGATGGATCCCAGGATGCCATTGGCCTTCTTGGCTACGAGGGCACATTGCTGGCTCATGTTGAGTTTACTATCAATCAAAACTCCCAGGTCTCTCTCTGCAGAGCTGCTCTTCAGCAATTTGATCCCCAGCCTGTACTGGTGCAGGGGGTTCTCCCTTCCCAGATGCAGGACTCTGCCCTTGTCCTTGCTGAACCTCATGAGGTTCCTCTCTGCCCAACTCTCAAGTCAGTTGAGATCCCACTGAATGGCAGCACAGCCTTCTGGGGAATCAGCCAGTCCTCCCAGTTTGGTGTCATCAGCCAACTTGCTGAGGGTACCCTCTGTCCCATCATCCAGGTCATTGATGAAGATGTTGAACAAGACTGACCCCAGAACCGATCCCTGTGGATCTCCACTGGCCACAGGCCTCCAACTCCACTCTGTGCCATTGATCACCACCCTCTGGTCTCTGTCATTCAGCCAGCTCTCGATCCACCTCATTGTCCACTCATCCAAGCCACACTGCCTGAGCTTTCTGATGAGGATGTTATGGGAGACAGTGTTAAAAGCCTTGCTGAAGTCAAGGTAGATGATATCCACTGCTCTCCCCTCATCTAGCCAGCCAGTTATGCACTCATAGAAGGCTATCAGGTTGGTCAAACAGGATTTCCCCTTGGTGAAGTCATGTTGACTCCCCTTTATAACCATCATACTTCATATGTTCAGCGATAACATTCAGGATGAGTTGTTCCATCACTTTTCCAGGGATGGAGGTGAGACTGACTGGCCTGTAGTTTCCTGGGTTGTCCTTCTTGCCGTTTTTGAAGACTGGCATGACATTGGCCTTTCTCCATCAGCCAGCTCCCTCAGCACTCTAGGACGCATCCTGTCAGGACCCATTGACTTATGACTGTTAAGCTTGGCCAACAAGTCTTTAACCTCTTCCACCCAGAGCAAGTCCTCTGCTGTCCTGGCCATCCTGTTATCCTTGCCAGACTTGAGCTCCCTGAGGGTCAGCCTTGGCTGTAAAGACTGAAGCAAAGAAGGCATTCAGTACTTCGGCCTTCTCTGCATCCTTAGACACCAGGGCACCCTCAGCATTTAGCAGCAGGCCCACATCCACCCTCACCATCATTCTGCTGCTGATGTACTTGAAAAATGCCTTATTACTGTTCTTAACTTCCCTGGCTAAATTTAATTCTAGAAGTGCTCTAGCCTTCCTAGTTGCACCCCTGCATGCCCTGGCAATCTTCCTATATTCTTCCCAAGAAGCCAGCCCCTGTATCCACCTTTCATAGATGTCTGCTTTCTGCCTGAGTTGTCCCAGCAGATCCTTGCTCATCCATGGAGGCCTCCTACCTCCTTCTCCTCCTTTCATGCTCATTGGGACACACTGATCCTGGGCTTGGAGGAAGTGGTGATTGAAGATTGACCAGCTCTCATTGGCACTTCTGTCTTCCAGAATCATATCCCATGAGATCCATCCAAGTAGATCTTTGAAGAGGCCAAAGTCATCTTGCCTGAAATCCAGGGTCATGGTCCTGCTTTGTGTTCTGCCCCTTCCACACAGGATCTTGAACTCTACCATCTCATGGTCACTGCAGTCGAGGTTGCCTCCAACCTTCACATCCCCAACCAGGCTCTCCTTATTTATCAGTACCAGGTCCAGCAGCACACCCCTTCTTGTTGGTTCCTCGATCATCTACAACAGGAAGTTGTTGTCAACAATCTGTAGGAACCTCCTGGACTGTGTGTGCTTGGCTGTGTGGCTATCCCAGCAAATATCAGGGTGGTTGAAGTCCCCCATGAGGACCAGGGACTGTGATCGTGATGCAGCTCTCAGCTGTTCGTAGAAGGCCTCGTCCACATCCTCCTCCTGATCAGGTGGCCTGTAGCAAACTCCTACAACAATATCACCTGCCTTGCCCTGCCCAATAATTTTTACCCATAAGCACTCTACCTGCTCCTCATCCCCACCCAGGCACAGTTTGGTACACATTAATTGCTCCCTCACATAGAGAGCAACTCCACCTCCACACCTTGTCAGTCTGTGTTTCCTGAACAATACATAACCCTCCATGGCTGTGCTCCAGTCATGGCAGCTGTCCCACCACATCTCTGTGACTGCAATGAGGTCGTAGCCCCGCATCCGCACCCACATCTCCAGTTCCTCCTGCTTATTCCCCAGGCTGCGTGCATTGGTGTAGAGAATGATGTTTTACATCTGACAATATAAAACAGTAAACAGGATGGAACTGAAAAACAATTTTTACCTGCTAAATAACAAATTACTCTGAAATCCCGTACATGGCACTACAGAATTCTCAAACTGTGCATTAATCCGAGGTGTTAAATCAGCACTGCAAAATTACTTTATGTAAATGTTGTGGTTAGGAAGGTATTAATGTTCCCTACAGAGGAAGGCTAAGGTAATGCTAGATGAAGTGGAAACAAAGATTTGTTTTGAAGTAGGATGGTTCCTAATTTCCCTTCCCACATTATCAGGGTGAGCAGTTCATTATCCACAGTGCAGAGGAGGAAAAATGAGCCTCGAAGGTACATAAAAGATATGTATCCAGAAGTCACAATTTGCACTTGGTTTGTGGTTGCTGGGCTGTGCAAGTCTCCAGTAGACTCACTTGGACACTTAAGACAGAGCAAGAGGCTAGGCTAGACACCTATCAACCTTAGTCCACCCTGCAACCTTTTTCAGCTGCGTGGAAGATTAATATAGTTACATTGTACCAGGAATTTATGGTTTCACAAATCAGCTTCCTGCTTTATTATCCTAGACTCATAGAATCGTTTTGGTTGGAATAAACCTTTAAGTTCATTGAGTCCAACCACTAACCTAATGGTGCCAAGCCCACCACTAAATCATGTCCCTCAGCACCTTATTTACAGTGCATCATCTCCAGGGATGATGATCCCACCATCTCTCTGGGTAGCCTGCTCCAATTCCTTCACTTGTTCCAGTTGTAAATCCCTGGGAACCACTATTATACACTCACCCACTGTGTCTCAGAGAACGACAGCCACCAGATAATTAACCCCTTTGCCCTCTACTGTTCAGCTTGTGTCTGATAAAAGATTAGTTATTTATGTTCCACATGCTAACCATGCAGATGTCAGCACTGTCTAACACACTCATCCATGGAGGGCACAAGCACCAGGACTTGAACCTATGGGTAAGCTGGATAACATTCCAACCTGGATAAACTGCTAAAGCAAGTCAAGGGAATAATTCTTAATGATCCTAAATGAGAATTAAACTGACTTTTTATGGAAAAAACTACTGTTCAAGCCCTACCTTATACTTCTGCTGTGCTGCAGTCTTAGAGAAAGACAGGATCTGTCTGCTCTAGCCTTGTGACGTGTATGCACAGCTATCAGTCATCACTAGTAAGAAGCATGTATATGGTCAATCATAGATTCATAGAATGAATCATAGAATGATAGGGGTTGGAAGGGACCTTTAGAGATCATCTAGTGCAACCCCCCTGCAGAAGTAGGGTCACCTAGATCAGGTCTCATAGGAACATGTCCAGGAGGGTCTTGAAGACCTCCAAGGAAGGAGACTCCACAACCCCTCTGGGCACCCTGTGCCACTGCTCCATCACCCTCACAGTGAAATAGTTTTTTCTTATGTTTAAGTGGAACTTTTTGTGTTCCAGCTTCATCTCTTTATCCCCTGTCCTGTTACTATCTACTATAGAAAAAAGGGAATAATTTTTCTCCTTTGTTTTACTGCCTATAAAGTCTTTACAATATCAACATGAAGTAATTCAGTAGTAATTTTGTTTACAAATAATTTGATGACAAGTTGTCACAAGGATATATTGAACTAAGATGTGTAGCAATCAAAGCTTGGTGTCAGTGATTTATGTGGTCAGTAAGAATCAGACTCACAAAAATATTAATCATCACAGTTAGTAAACTGTATAGAAAATTACTAAAGCAGACAAATGACTTTAAAGATACATGAATAGTTGGGAATATTTCCCCAAGTGGTATTTCTGAGCACCATATCATCTTCCTTTTGCTATTGTTGTGCTAAGATGAATGAACAACTCAACTTTGATTTTAGGAATAACAAATATTAGCAAAAAAATTTTAAAGTATGAAGAATGTAAGGTCTTATAAATTAATCTGTGGGATTTCAGCATTAAATCTAGAAAAAGTAGCAAGCATTAATTCAGATTTATTTGTTCATATTTGATATTTGAAGATTAGCCATCCATAACTTCACCACAACATGTGATGGAACAGGACCATAACCTACAGAATCATGTGCATTCAGTTTCATGTTATATATCTCCATGGTCCTGTATATCTACAAGTCAATGATTTCCCACCTAAGCACCATCACTCTTTCACTCACGTAAAGTGAAAACATGTATTCACCAAATAATCACCATCCAGGGCTTTGAAAAAGAAAATTGAGGTGAAAGAGCTCTTGTATATCTCTCTAGCTATTCAATGATGATTTTGGTCTTTAACATGCTCCCAACCTTCACACTAGCATACTCTTCCTTAATCTTGCTCTCTCTTCGGTGGCTGTTTACCATGACAAGTGCCACTTGTCTAGATTGTTCAGTGCATTTCTAGGGATTCTATTTTTAGGATTAAAAGTGCACTAATGTGTGGAAGAACTAAAAGTTAAAAAAAACCAACAAAAGAAGAGTGATTTTGAAGCAATGCAACACTCTTTTCCTGGATGTTCCCGTGCATTGTTGATGATGCATACTATTTGAATTTTCATGTGCATTTCCAGCCATATGATCTGTACTTAAGTGTGGAGGAATGGTTAAGGGAGAATGGACATGGATCCCAGGGTATAATGTTAGACCTGATGAGGCAAGGCAGTCTGAGTTCTAGTTATATGAATTTAATGCACAATCAAGACCAGAGTCAGAGCCATGGTTAAAGCAGTTGCTGTCATGTAGACAGCAGGCTGCTTTTTGCTCCTTCAAGGCCGGGCTGTTTTCAGCTAACGAGCTAACAGCTCAAGGTGGAAAACAACTTCGGAGAAAAACAAGATGGGAAAATGTGAGGGAGCTTGCTTATCGCAGAAACCGCAAGTAGGATGAACATAAGAATGTAATCTACTAGCTGCTGTTGCTGAGCTAGCTTTGAAGCTGCTGTGTATATAAGTTAGAGCCTGCTCTCAATAAAGAAGAAGATTTCTGCTATCACTCACATTGAGTAGGACTGATTTTTTTCCCACCCAGATGAGAATCGGACCCTGGGTTGATCGCCGCATGAAGTAGGCTTGGAGCTGGTTTTTCAGGCTTCGAGCCTGGGTGTTTCAGGCTTTGAGCCTGGGTGTTTCAGACTTAGAGTCTGGTTTCAGACTTAGAGTCTGGTTTCAGGCTTCGAGCCTGGTTTCAGGCTTTGAGCCTGGGTTTTTCAGGCTTTGAGCCTGGTTTCAGGCTTCAAGCCTGGGTTTTTCAGACTTAGAGTCTGGTTTGCAGACTTCGAGTCTGGTTTTTCAGGCCAAGAGCCGAAAACTTTGAGGCATATGGCGCCCAAACAGGGACCATCACTGGGTGTTACCGGGTAAGGAGCCTGCCTGCGGGGAGCTGAGACTTGAAAATCCGGAGGCAGAGGCAGTCGTCGGAGGAAGCCTGCCGGACCCCAAGCAGAGGTTGCTGTACCCGGGGGAGTGACTACAGGTTGCGGTGAGACGAGGATCCGACAACATGGATAAGGAGGTAGCACTCTCACTTTTACATCGCTTTTTAGAAAAGCAGGGAGTGGACTTAAAACTGACCGATTTGTCTGGTCTACTTGTACATAGTAATTGTAAAGGCTTTTTTAAAGACTCTGAGAAATATTTTGATGAGGAGGAGTGGAGAGCATATGGGACTTGTCTTTGGGACTTGGTTATAGACGAAGATAAGACTGCTCGGAAACTGATGAAACAGTAGAGAGGAGTAATTAACTGTTTGAAAAAGTTTAAGTTGGAAAAGGATTTGGCTGCTGCTGTGACTCAGTGGCTTGATATGACCGAGACTGTAACTGAGCCAACAGCTGGACTGTTTGGTATCGGGACTAATTATGTCTCACCTCCCTTTTCTGGTGAGTGGCGAGAAATTGGAAACCTTCTCTGGGAAGCCACTATTAGTGGTGATAAGGACAATAGTAAGATCAGTAAAAACTTAGGTCTCGTTTGGAGAGACGTGATAAATACTTTAAAAGAAATGCAAGCAGAACAGCGTGTGGCCATGGCTGCAGCCCAGGCGTTGACTGTTGCGCCGAGGCCGAAGGAGACAGACAAGGGAACGGACAGGTTCCTGCAGGAAGTATTAAAGAAACTGGAGCGACAAGAGCCCATGGAAACACAGCCTGTCGCCACTGAAAGCCAGCCCGGTGCGCGGCCCGGCGCTGAGCGGGGCGTGCTGAGAAGAGTTCTTCTCTACACAAGAGTTTTTACAAAGTCAGAGAGGCGAAGGGGCTTCGGAGCAGAGCCCCCGCGGGAGAGCTGCTTCCCATTCGAGCCCAGCCCGCCGAGTTACCCCTGCGACGACTCGCAGGGCAATGTCGAGCGGGCAGAGTCGGGCGGGGGTGCAGCGCAGGACGATCAGGAGAGTGGGGGAGCGCGACCCCGTGTTAGACTGGGCACCATCGGGCACGCGAGGGGAGACAAAGAAAACACAGGACAGACTAATATCGACTGGGCCGCCGGCGCCGGGGACGGCACGGAGTGAGCCAGACCCCCCCCGCCCCTTCCATCCGCAGCCGCCGCCGCGCAGCCGCTTCCCGCGCCCGGTCAGTGTCTCCGGAGCCCCCCCACACACCGCGCCGACATCACCGGCCCCAGCCCTCACGGACCGCTGGGCTCATCCTTTCCATCCTCAGTCCCTTGCCTCAAAGAGTGTAAAAACTGTTGGTCGTGATGTTATGCATTGTGCTGTAAATGTGATGATGAATACTGGTTTTCTTACAGTGGAAACTTTCTAAGGTGTTTTAGGTGTCAGGAACAGAACATTTTGACATTGAGAAGCTAAAAGGTGGTTTGTGTTTTAGACTCATTGGTGAAGGATTTTTTTTATCAGGAGTAAAAAAAAAAAAAGATTTTGTCACACTGTTGATGCTTCAAATGATTGTGGTAAATGGTTTTAGGCAATTTCAACAAACCAAGCAAAACATGTGGGTTACGCTGGCCAAAGCAATCAATCAGTCTACAATATGTTTATCAATGACCACTCCAGATAATCCTTTTTCTACCTGTTTGGTGGGAGTTCCATCAGATGTGGCACAATGGCCTGTACCAAATGCATTAAAAACAAATCCCTTAGTTAAGGGTAATGGCAAAGTTGACAGCTGGGATTTGATCATTTCATGGTTACCAATAATGACAACAGAGCCACAGGAGTTAGAATTATTGGGATCTATAAAGATGTATTTTTGTGTTATGTTTAATTTTACCAGCAATACCAAAACATTTGGGACAGAATGTGGATCCCATCCTGGGCATGTATAAGAACACAACATCTTGGTGCAATTATACTTGACCAAAAAGACCCAGGTCTAGTCTTGTGCCTGTACAGTTACCAAAGGGAATTTTTCTGATCTGTGGGGACCAGGCATAGCCTGGAATACCCTCGAGATTACAAAGGGGACCATGCAGTTTGGGACAACTGATGATCTTGATGCCTAATCACACAATGATTTAGAAACATCATTGTCAAAACCAATTTGTGCATGCATTTACTGACGAATGTGATGACCATGTTACCTTTGGTCTCCCTCAGCAATAATAGCAACTAGTATATTTGCTCCAGGTGTAAGAATATCTGCTTTATTAACTCAGCTATGCAAATTAGGATGCTGGCTTAGCAAACAAAGTAACCAAACCTCAATGACATTAGAAGACTTGATTAGTGATGTAAGTAGTATTAGACATGCACTTGTGTATCATTGTATGCATGATAGCCTCATTGCTCAGGAGGAGGCATTTACTGTAGATCAAGAGAGAGATCAAGAAACCATGTTATTTAGGGAAACTAACTTTGTTTGCTCGTCAACAGCAGGACTGGTTAAAAATTACCAAGTTACGGAAAACAAGAAACACCCACATGTTGTAGTAGTGCAGGCAATATTCACTTGAAGACGTAGAGAGTCTAAGTAATGCACATGCAGAGACGTACAGGGGCAAAGTAGTACAACCACCAGAGTTGACTCAAAGCCACCCTTCCTTTGCTAGCTACCTCCTTATATGCTGCTTCTGCCCATGAGATCACCCAGGGCCCAATTGATTAACTTGCAGCACCTGTTTCTGAAGTAGCATGCCAGCTGCATTAACTTATCCCTACCATCTTTATTCAAGCTGGCTGGTCCAAGCTACATCTGTGCCTACAGTTCCCCCCTTTTTCTTTTTTGAACCAGCCAGCCTTTAGCAACACATTTCAAAGTTAAAGGTACATGAAGAAAACAAAATATTTTTACCCATGGCCATGAGTTTACAACAAAAGGTCAATAACAGCTATATCGCTGAACAATACAATACAGAAATCCATAAAGTCAAAATAAACATAATCTGATATGTGTTGCTAGGAGGGACACACACTGGCAGGAAGGGATGAGTTCTTGGTAGCTCCACTCATATTTCTTTTTCCTGATGTAGTTCTGGACTTCTCTTCAGATCCTTTAGCATGCTGATCTGTGAGCATTATCTGTAAGATGGAAGTATCTCTTCATCTGTAGAAAATACACCATTTTTGTTTTCAAGCTCCCAGTGGTCATCTTAAGTTCTTCAATTTTAATGCAATACAGATAGCTGGAGGAATTTGTAGCAGCGTATGTAGTGCCACAGTTGCGAGGGTTTACATTTTAATAGAGTGATGGATTGAGGGTGGATCACTTGGTTCTTTCCTCAAGATTGGTTTTTCCATTGGTCTTACAGTTAAGTCCTTTCTGTTGATGTGGCTTGATCCATTTTGCCGGAATCCATCGGGGACCTTGATCTGTAATGACACAAGCATAGCCTCTCCCCCACATTAACAGATCTGCAGGTCCTTGCCACTCTCCAGTAGTGGGATTCATATACCAAACTTTAGGTTTGTCAGTAAAATCCAAATCCCGACTCATTTGGGCAAAGTGTGTTAATGCTGGTGGTTCATTCCGGTTTGCCACAATTCTGAGACGATTCATTGTATAAAGGGCTTTCATTAGTCTGTCTTGAGGACTCACCCCCTCTTCCCCCGTTTTTTGTTTTTCTAGAAGGCCTTTTAAGGTTTGATGTGTCCGTTCAATAATAGCTTGACCGGTGGAATTTCCTGGGATTCCAGTAGTATGTTTAACACGCCATAAGTTTAGAAACTTACGTGTTCTACTGGCTATGTATCCCGAGCCATTATCAGTTTTTATCTCTCTTGGAACACCAAGGACTGCAAAGCAACTCCTCCAATGTCTTATGACGTCTCGAGAACTGTCACTGGTTAAGGCTGTAGCCCAAACCATGGCTGAATAAGTATCAATAGTAACATGTATACGTTTAAATCGCCCAAAAGGAGCATAGACAGTGATATCCGATTGCCATATACCTAATGACCCCTGGGATTGACTCCTACTCCTAGGCCGATTTGATTCTGGCATGCAGGGCACGTGGAAACAATACCCTGAGTGTCTGATATGGTCAGGTCAAACTGCTTCGCCAACATTTTCGCACTGTGATGAAAAAAATCGTGCGATCTTCGGGCTTGAGAAAATTTGTCAATTATTGGCCTCGTAGGTATCAACAAAGGAGCTGCCACTATCCTGTCAACAATTTCATTGCCAACTGATAGGCCATCTTTTAAGCCCGAATGGCTTCAAATATGTCCAATATAATAAGCAGTTTGACGTTCATTTATCTGATGCCAGAGCCGCAGGAATAAGTTATACAAATTCTGATTAGAGATTTCTTTCAACAACGCTCTCTCTAATCGAGTGACAGCATCGACCACATAGAGGGAATCGGAGATGATGTTTAATGGGACGTCTGACCATTTCTCAAAAGTTTTAACTACAGCCATCAGTTCCAGCAGTTGAACTGAACTGCCTGGGGAGTGAACAGTTAGATTTTGCCATTTTCCATTCTCCCACCAAACCACTCCTGCTTTGGCTTGGATCTTACTTGCATTGGTAAAAACAGTCAGGCCTTTAACGGGTACTGCTGATCTCAATGGCCGGTCTTCCATTTGAAATTTAACAGAAAACAATTTATGGGCTGGATAATGATTATTTATAGCTCCTGGATATGACAATAAGGCCCACTGTAATTCATCAGATTGTTGCAGTGCCCAGTTCAAGAACTCATCTGAGAGAGGAACGAAAATGACGTCTGCCTCAATCTCTGCTATTTCCAGCAGACGTTTCCTGGCCTTAACTATTATTTTTGCAATTGCCTCAAGCCTCGTGGTAATTGTTTTTTGCAAATTATATGGCAAAAATATCCACTCCAAGATCCTCAATGGGTCTTTCACTACTGAATCCCATTGCATCAAGACTGCCATTACATTCTGGTTTTGACTTATCACAGCAATGTTAATTGACAGGTCAGGATCATATCGGTGACTGTAGTTATTGACTATCTTGTTTCCTATTTTTTCTATTGCTTGGATTTGCTGCTGAGACAGTTTTCGTGCACTGTCAGCCTCTACTGAGCCCTTTAACAAAGGCATTAGTGGGGCAAGATCCTCATTCGTGATACCACATATGGTTCGTACCCATTGGATATCACCTATTAGCTTTTGAACATCTGTTAAGTCAGCAATATCTGTTTTAATTGCCACCTTCTGAGGATAAATGCGTGCATCGGTGATGATATTACCTAAATATTTCCAAGAGGCGTGCATTTGTACCTTCTCTGGTGCGATCACCAACCCGGAGATGCTTAACTGCCGGTTCCCTTCTTGTAGAATGTGATGCTGGTCCAGGTCTTTTCCTGCAATCAAGATATCATCTATATAATGGTAAAATAAGACACGAGGGTATTTTTTGCGCAGAGGTGCCAGCGCCCAGGCAACATATGTTTGACACATAGTTGGCGAGTTCTTCATTCCCTGAGGTAAAACAGTCCATTGGTATCGTTTTGCTGGCTCTTGTTTGTTAATTGATGGTACTGTAAAAGCAAACTTCTCACTGTCATCCTCATGAAGGGGAATTGTGAAAAAACAGTCCTTTAGGTCAATCACCAACAGGGGCCATTCTTTTGGAGGCATTGAAGGAGAGGGTAATCCTGGCTGTAAAGCACCCATGTCCTGCATCACTGCATTAACAGCTCTTAAATCATGTAACAGCCTCCACTTCCCTTATTTTTTAGGGATAGTAAAAATTGGTGTATTCCATGGACTGGTGGATGGCTTAATATGACCTTTCTCTAATTGTTCATTTACTAATTCATGAATATGGGCGAGCTTTTCTTTGCTTAGCGGCCATTGATCAATCCAAACTGGTTTATCTGTTAGCCAGGTTAACTTCAGGATTGGTCGCCCATCAATGGCCGCCATTAAAAATTTTCATTTGACAAACGAAAGCCCATTTGGCTTAAGGCGTCTCTACCTAAAAGCCAAACTGAAGTATTCATTACATAGGGCCTAATTTGCACACATCTATTCTCTTCGCCCTGTATGCATACCGAAATTAGGTCTGTGCTAATTTTTGTCATCTGTATTCCTCCTACTCCAACAACAGGGATGTCTAAATTCTCTAAAGGCCAGCTTTTTGGCCAATAGGATAATGGAACAATAGTAACATCTTCTCCCGTATCCAGTAATGTGTTGTACCCAACCATGTGTTCACCATTTGGATGTTGGAATACAACTGAGTGGGCTTTCCCTGTGAAAGTAGCATTGCCAGTCTTACCTCAGGTACTCCAGTGGATCCAAAACCACCGTCTCGACGCTTACAACTTCCTGCGAAAGGAACTTTACCTCTGAAAGGAACTAATTGAGCTATTTTAGTTCCTTTAGGTATATGAACTGGTGGCTGCCAAACTTTTACCATTATTCCAATGTTTCCTTCATAATCCGCATCGATTACACCGGGGAGCACAAAAATACCCTGTCGAGAGGCCGATGACCGTCCTAAAAGTAAAGCACTTAATCCATAGCCAAGGGGTCCGTTAGCGTTAGATGAGATAACTGTTACCTCCGTGTTGTGGATGGTTACATCTACTGCTGTTTCCACATCCACTCCTGCGCTTCCTGCAGTGGCTGATCTGAGGCCATCCAGGCAGCTCTTGGTGTTGAAGGGCGTTTTTGTGTCATCGCGCTCGCCCTTTTTGCGCTCGTTAACCCGTTTCCCTTAGGCATTGTATGTCTGGCCACTCGAGAGCGGCACTCAGTGGCTCTATGGCCAAACTTGCCACATCTGTAACAATTGCCATGAAATCTGCCGTTGGACCCAGATGGCCTGGCGGAGCTGTTTGTCCATACCAATGGTCTGGACCGACATTGATTTTTCATGTGTCCTATTTTTCCACAATTAAAGCATTTTGGCCTCCAATTTCCTTTGTGAGGTTGAACTAAAGGTTTCAATGCTGTTGCCATAGCTTCAGCTAAATGGGCTGACGATCCTACCCTAGAGCAGGCTTCTATCATGTCGACCAAAGTTGCTGTCTGTGGGAGAGCCTGCAGGATCTTTTTGCAGTCATGGTTAGCATTAGCAACTGCTAAGTGTAACCCTATTTCTGCCTTTACTTCAGTTGACATGTTTGGTATACGATCCAGAGCTGCTCTGAGACGGTCTAAAAAGGTCATGAAAGGCTCATTAGGTTTCTGTATAACTGTTGTATATGAGGGAACTGGCACCCCCATGTCAGGAACAATCTTAAATGCTTGACGAGCCAGTGTCTGCGTTTGCTGCAAAATAGCTTCATGGAGTCGAGCTTGTACCTGAGGGTCAGCAAACAGTCCTTTACCCAACATCATATCTGCTGTGACGACTCGCCGTGGATCTCCCTGTTGTAAGTCCATGTTTTCCACCACTGTCAGATCAACTCTTTTTTCCCATTCAGACTCCCATAGTAATACCTGAGTGAGCTTCAGGAAGGTTTCTGCAAGCTTCCGGCAGTCAAATGGAGTCATCAATCCACTGGCGAAAATATGATCCAGTAGCATTTGAACGTCTGGTTTGGACAAGCCATATTGCATTACAGCTTTCTGGCCTTCCCTTACCAACTTCCAATCCAAAGGTGTCCATTGTCGTTTTCTTTGTGCTACTATTACTGGAAAGGCTTGTGGAATAAATTCTCCTTCGATTACCGCATCACATATGAGGCCTCTCCCTTTCTTAGCTGGATCATAGTCATCTGGCCGGGAGTCTCTGAGCACCTGTGGGGATGAAACTTTAATCTTTGGTTTGGTTAATTCATTAATTCATTCCAACAGTTGATTAGCTGTTGCTTTTGGTTTTTCCATCAGTTCCTCCAAGTGGGCCAAAGTGTGTTTCCTATCTTCTCCGTGTCATATTAATTCTTCCTTTAATAATTGTCTTTGTTGATCTTCAACTTCACTATATGTTGGGGGTGATGATGGAAGAGGAATGCACTCAGGGATTGATGAGCTCAGGGGCAATGGCATATCCACATTGTCATTTGTAAAACGTACCTTTCGTTCTCTGCCAGGTACTCCTTCAGACATAGCAGAAGGATGGGATGGGGCAGGATGGTGAAGGGTGGGTGGGAGGGGAGGAGAAGCAATGCGCACATTCGGCTCCTGGAACGGTGCTCTAGGGGGTTCTGGGGGAGGTGGGCTCACATCCATAGTCTCTTCTTCTAGAGGTGGAGTCGAGGGTATTATGACATTATCCCCTCCGAAGAGTCTCTTAGTATTTTCTTCTAGAGGTGGAGCCGATGGCACTATAAAGTCACCACCTCCAAAGAACCTTTTAGCATCTACCGGGAACGCAGATGGTACAGCAGCTTCTGCTTTCATGGCAGCAGCTGCAGCACGCTCAGCTTCTAACTGGTGTATAATGGATGATACCGATTTACACAAGCCAATAGCATCATTCAACATGTCTCCTAGGTTTTCCCAGAGTCCCTTTTCATATACTTCTTGGGCGGAAACAAAGAGACCTACTTCCTGTCCCCATCTTACAAGTCTTAGCAAATCCTCTCTTTCATAACTGAATCCTTTCTCAGCAAGGATATGCTGAAGGGTGTCAATAGGATTTTCCTCTTTGCTTATGATTTTTCCCATTATATCACTTAGATCACTTGCCTTTTCAAGCAGGAATCCAAGTGCTTTTCTGTCAAGGGTTCTTAATCCAAGCAATTCGGCATATCACGTTGGGGTCACCAAATGTTGTAGTAGTGCAGGCAATATTCACTTGAAGACGTAGAGAGTCTAAGTAATGCACGTGCAGAGACATACAGGGGCAACGTAGTACAACCACCAGAGTTGACTCACAGCCACCCTTCCTTTGCTAGCTACCTCCTTATATGCTGCTTCTGCCCATGAGATCACCCAGGGCCCAATTGATTAACTTGCAGCACCTGTTTCTGAAGTAGCATGCCAGCTGCATTAACTTATCCCTACCATCTTTATTCAAGCTGGCTGGTCCAAGCTACATCTGTGCCTACACCCACAACTTAAAAGGAGATTGTGATGGTAAAGTACAATTGTGGTCCATTACGGCGAATGTATTTGCTTCAGCATTTGTACCTGGGTTGGCTGCAGCCCAGGCCTTACGGCAGTTAGAAAAATTAGTGTGTTGGTCGGAGCAGCAAGCTAATGTTACTACTGATGTTATTGAAAAATTGTTAGCAAACCAGAAAAGCCTTAGACATGCGTTATTGCAAGATCGTGCAGCTATAGATTTTTTGCTATTGGCACAAGGGCACGGATGCCAAGACTTTGAAGGCATGTGTTGTTTTAATCTTTCTGATCATAGTGAATATATTCACAAAGATTTGGCATATTTAAAGACTCGTGCTAAGAATATTATGGTGGGTTATCACCCTTTCGATAATTGGCTTCAGTCAGCTTTTGGGGGGTTGTCACCTTGGTTGACTATGTTAATCAGAGAAGGGTTAAGATGGATATTGGTTATTTTGCTTTTGCTTGTAATGTTTAAGAATAATATATAGTTGTATTATGAAGGCAGTGCATAAATTGACTGACTCAGTCTTGATTGTGCAAAAACAAAACGGGGGATTTGTGGAGGAATGGTTAAGGATGGACATGGATCCCAGGGTATAATGTTAGGCCTGTTGGGGCAAGGCAGCCTGAGTTCTAGTTATATGAATTTAATGCACAATCAAGACCAGAGTCACAGCCATGGTTAAAGCAGTTGCTGTCATGTAGACAGCAGGCCGCTTTCTGCTCCTTCAAGGTCGGGCTGTTTTCAGCTAATGAGCTAACAGCTCAAGGTGGAAAACAACTTCGGAGAAAAACAAGATGGGAAAATGTGAGGGAGCTTGCTTATCGCAGAAACTGCAAGTAGGATGAACACAAGAATGTAATCTATTAGCTGCTGTTGCTGAGCTAGCTTTGAAGCTGCTGTGTATATAAGTTAGAGCCTGCTCTCAATAAAGAAGAAGATTTCTGCTATCACTCGCATTGAGTAGGACTGATTTTTTCCCACCCAGCTGAGAATCGGACCCTGGGTTGATCGCCACATGAAGTAGGCTTCGAGCTGGGTGTTTCAGGCTTCGAGCCTGGGTGTTTCAGGCTTCGAGCCTGGGTGTTTCAGGCTTCGAGCCTGGTTTCAGGCTTCGAGCCTGGGTTTTTCAGGCTTAGAGTCTGGTTTGCAGACTTCGAGTCTGGTTTTTCAGGCCAAGAGCCGAAAACTTCGCGGCACTTAAGATAAATATAAAATCCAGAATTCTAACTAAATGCGATCAGAGAACTGACAAGGTGCAAGAACTAACAATTTTGCAATACATATCTGTAGATAAAAAAGGTGAAATATGCTACCATTCAGAAGAATATTTTCTTCTGTTCTGAAAAGGATGTACTTATTTTGATCTTAGTGAAATCTGCAAGGATAAAGTATGCATTTACAGACAGGTTAAAGTAAAACCAAAGGAAATTATCACTCATATTCTGCACAGCTATTTTGTTATTGTGATTCGAGTAATTGATTTGGTTTGAAAAGATACGAAAAACAAAGATATTCTCCTGAACCTTCATATTTCAGGCTACATCAATTTTGCTAAACAAAATTAGGCAACATTTAAAGAGAAGTTGCTGCAGCTTCATAGAATCGTTTTGATTGAAAAAGACCTTTAAGATCATCAAGTCCAACCACTAACTTCACACTGCTAAGCCCACGTCTAAACCATGTCCCTGAGGACCTCATCTGTGCATCTTTTAAATATCTCCAGGGACAGTGACTCCACCACCTCCCTGGGCAGCTCATTCCAGTGTTCAACAATCCTCTCACTGAAAAAGTTCTTCCTGATATCCAGTTTAAATCTCATGACAGTGCTTGCTGCACCTCTGGCTGTCATGTTGCATATCCTCACATTTCAGATTTCAGGAGCTTTGTACAGTAGAAGTGTAGAGAAATCTCCTCTTAAAAACAAAAAGGCTAATACTACTGAATTCTATGTGGCTCCAAGCAAGCTGTCTGTGGTGTTTGCAGCTAGAGGCCAGAGATTGTGAATACAAATCATATCTTGAACAATTCAGAATGAAGCATCATCTGCTGATAAAGCTGGTTGCAGAATCCATGGTGTATAGATGAAGGAGTTACTACACAACTCATGCACCTCCACAACACCCTAGGCAAGTGTCTCAGTGCACTACTGTTAATTTCAGTCCTGCAGTAATTTTTTTCAATGAAAAGCCAATTGTTCAAGACATGGTACAAGCATCAACCAAACAAGGCCATGGGTTAAATTTTTACAATAGGAAAGCACACAATTTTTTGTTTATTTTGCCTGGAATATTTATTTTGGTTGGAAAGGTCTGATTGATCATATAGTATAAGCCTTGCACCAACCTGGTTTTTAGACATGTACATATAGTGTTAATAGCATAATGAACATTAATCTTGTTCACATTTTTTTGTCTCTAGTTAAAGTGATTGTTCTCCACTATTTTGTACTTACTAAGAGAAGGCATCTATTTCTAGTTTTTACCTCAGTCTTTGTACATTGAGCATATTTGTGCACGCATGTACAAACGATATGAGAGCTTACAGGTTTTCACTACTAAATGGTAATACACCAGTCTTGTCTCTTTACTTTCACACAGAGGTATAAGTCCCTGAAACACAAAGAAGTGGCCAGAGTCTCAGCTATACCAAACAGCTAGATTTCCATTTAAAGCCCCTGGGGACCATGCATAGACAACGTCTCTAAAAATCCTGTCCATCAAGCCTGTATTTGTTTTCATGAAAGCAATCATGATGACATGAAAACAAAACATTCCCTAGATTAATGAAAAGCTGAGCACTTAAAAACAAGTTTTCCATTCTGTAATGAGCAAAGAAGTTTCCAAACTAATTTGCCTAAATGCATGTTGACAAGCTTCACAGTGAAGAGCATTTTGTTATTTTACTCCTCAATAAACCAAAATTGCTTTCAAGCTAAAAATTCCACAAATTCTGTCCTACAGCAATGTTGGTAACATTCTAAAGCCTTATAAAAGGTAATGCAGTGGAATATAGAAAGCTAGTGGAGTTGAAACCACTGCTTTCAGAAACCAATGACTAAGTGTAGAAATGATCCACTTTGTAGTTCAAACTGCAGCAGCAGTTGACCTCAAATGCTCCTACAGTTCAAGCCCTAATTCTCCAGGTTACCAATGAGTTGTCTCTGCCTCCACATCTCTGTGTGAAGGAAGGCTCTCAGGAGATAAAAGTATGGCTGTATGTTACTCTTGGCTTTGAAAGCCATTTTCTTGGTTTCTCTAAAGAGCACAAGAAGACCAGCTACATCTCTGACTGTAATTGCCAGGTTTATCTAGTGAGACACAGCAAAAAGTGTCAAGCTATTTCAATTTGCCAGCAATTTCCATTCCTGAGTGATACAATACAAACAACAAAATGGCTTCAGATCCCATTCACAATTGCATTTTATCTATATCAGGATATCGTCCCTGTTGTACCATTCACCTTTTTCTAAGGCTTTACAAGGTACCACAGAATCACAGAATCTTAAGGATTGGAAGGGACCTCGAAAGATCATCCAGTCCAACCCCCCTGCCAGAGCAGGCCACCTAGAGTAGGTCACACAGGAATTAGTCCAAGTGGGTTCTGAATGTTTCCAGAGAAGAAGGCTCAACAACCCATCTGGGCAGCCTGTTCCAGTGCTCCGTCACCCTCACAGTGAAGATGTTTTTCCTTATGTTTCTTTGGAACCTCTTATGTTTCAGCTAATACCCATTGCCCCTTTTCCTATCATTGGCCATCATTGAGAAGAGCCTGGCTTCATCCTCCTAACACCCACCCTTTACATATTTGTAAACATTAATGAGATCGCCCCTCAGTCTCCTCCAAGCTAAAGAGCCTCAGCTCCCTCAGCCTTTCATCATAAGGGAGATACTGCACTCCATCATCTTGGTGGCCCTGTGCTGAACTCTCTCCAGCATCTCCCTGTCCTTCTTGAACTGAGGCGCTCAGAACTGGACACAGTATTCCAGATGGGGTCTCATGAGGGCAGAGTAGCGGGGGAGGAGAACCTCTCTCGACCTACTACCCACAGCCCTTCTAACACACTCCAGGAAGCCATTGGCCTTCTTGGCCATTAGGGTACATTGCTGGCTAATGTTCATCCTGCTATCCACCAAGACCCCTAGGTCCCTTTCCCCTACACTACTCTAACAGTTCATTCCCCAAGCTGTACTGGTACAAGGGGTTATTCTTTCCCAGGTGCAACACTCTACACTTGCCTGTGTTGAATTTCATTAGATTTCTCCCTATCCAACTTTCCAGCCTGTCCAGGTCTCATTGAACGGCAGCACAGCCTTCTGGTGTGTCAGCCACTCCCCCCAGTTTAGTATCATCAGCAAACTTGCAGATAGTACCCTCTGTTCCCTCATTAATGAATATATGGAACAGTACTGGTCCCAGCACAGACCCCTGAGGGACTCCACTAGATCCTGCCCCATTGATAACAATTCTCTGCTTTCTTCCCTTCAACCAGTTAACAATCCATCTCACTATCTGATCATCCAGCCCACACTTTCTCAGTTTTGCCATGAGGATGCTGTGGGAGATGGTGTCAAATGCTTTACTGAAATCAAGATAAAAGGTAATGGCCTAATTTTCTGTTTTTAATGTGTAACTGTTATACTAATTTGTTATTATTATCTTGATACTGAACAGACTATACTGTTCTGTTTAGTATTAGGTTGTTCTCTTAAATGTCCACTTCACTATACATTCGCACACACATACAAAATTTTATGATGAGATCTCCAGCAGCTGTAAAACATTTACAGCTGGTGTTGATGAAGACATTTGGACTAAAAGACTGAATATATCAACAAGATGGAAGGCATATGGTATAGAAATAACATCTCAGGTAATTTAGGAATATAAGATATTGTGAAGAGCCACTGCAATTTGACCACCAGGCTCAAAATAATAATAATATCCTTTTTTTTTTAAATAGTTCAGGAAGCGAGAAGTAATACATCTAAGACTGTACAGAGAGGGGTTGCATTACTATATTTTTTTTAGTTAAAAATAAGCAAAGAAGAAGAAGGATATAATAGTGGAATTTGCTTTTAAGTTACTGTAGAAGTGTAATGAAAGGAAAATGTTTTAATGATTGAGTTTTTTCTAAATGGCTACACTACAAAGCTGGATATGAGAACTCAATATTCAAATATATTTGTGTGTTTATAAAAAAGCTTAAATTCTTGTGAAAATAATTACACAGAGAGACTGTAAAAACTCCACCTACGTTGCTGTCAAAATATCTCAAAATAGACTGCAGAGTTTGACAGGTAAAATAAATATTTTCTAAGGCAATTGAAGACAATTAGGCTGGGCACAAGAAAGGTACCTGTTTCCCATCCAAAAATATGTCTGTTGAAAGTGTTGCTGGAAACATACTAAATCCTCTAACAGGAACATTTTAAACATGTAAGTGGGAACACAAGACTTACTAGTTCCACAATTTCATAATTGCATTTAAGCTAGTAGATTTATTCTTAGCCTCAGGCTTCAGCCATGTGCCAATGATGAGGAAGATCTGTCCTCGCTCAGAAGTTCTGCCTTTACCCCTCGGCTTTCCAGCAGAACTGCTGCTTCCAAGAAGGGCCGCCTGCTATTCCATCTGCCTGCAGCGCCTCATTACCGCTCCGTAACGGGTCACCGAAGGCTGCTGTGGCCGGCAGAGAATGACACAGTGCTGCTGTTGCCTATTAAACCAATTGAGGAAGATGTTAAAGGAACAAAGTGCTTAAAATATTCATTAGTTTTTAGAAGCACATATATCTTCTTAATTAGCTTTGTCATTGGATCAAATTAACAAGGTTTTAAAGACAGTTAGTAAGTGATACATTAATTCATTTAGGAAATGATTCATTTTCTCTGACTTTTTAAATTACCTTCTAATAAAATAAATTCTGGCATGAGTTTTTCAATTAGGCATGATGTCCTTATTTTGCATGGTGTAATAGTGCAGCTTGAACAGCAGCATAGGATGAGTACATTCGAGCAAAAAATTAGTGTGATTAATTCTAAATAATTGTGTGGCTTCTACAGTCAGGTTTTTCTTTTCCAGAAATTTGTGTATGTTCGGTTTTGGCTAATGAGTTATTAGCAATTTTAGCACACTTACAATTCTTCCTTACCAGCCTAAAATATGCTTCAGTGCCGCTTGAATAATATTATTTCTTAGACACTTCCACTGTCTGGTCATATACACAGCATCAGCACCACATGAATAAAGAGACTAACAGACAAAAAGTGATCAGTATAAGGGAGAGCTATCACTTCCGCAATACCTGACTGGACCAGATTCCTGTCCAAATCAATCAAACCGCCCACATTAGTACCAGGCTGGACTTTAGTCAAACATATTTGTTATTATTTTATCAGTACTTGTGCGGCAACATGTAAGAAGATCAAGCTAGAACTCTAGCAGTAATCTTGGAAACACAAAACTTTCTGATTTGTGTTTGAGTTTCCCAACTAAAAAATTACATAAGACAGTCTTCTGGGTGAGGTGTAGGAGTTCACCTGCTAATTGCAGGTGCTCATACAGCTTTGCTGTAAGGAGTATAGAGTTGGTAGGTTTTTTTCAACAAATTAAGTGAAGAAGAAAGATAGTATTAGTTACAATATTCCCATGTAAGTACCAGCAATCTATTCTGAGGCTGCTCAGACTACACAGAACATATATATTTGTAGAAAATGCTTGCCCTTTTAAACGCTCTATGCTCTTTAATCAGCTTTTAATAAAAAATACGAAATCTTAGCTAGAAGTCTTGGCTCTAGAAATCTACAGTGCTTCCCAGATGGCTCTTGATTTAATCAATCATCTTTCCAGCCTCAGAAGATTCTTCATAGATAACAAACCTCTGATGACTGATTACTGAGATATTAAATCTACTTCCAGTTTTCAGCGAGTACTTCAAGTCTAAGTAGTAAGATGTAGCCATGTGCTAACATTTTTCCTAAGTACCTGTGGTTTTGATTGTGGACAAGTGAGTGAAGACCTGCATCCTTACTGCACAAAGATATGCAGAGTCTGCCTTATATGAAAGCCCTAACATGGAAATGGGGGAGATCTTTTCAGCCTGGATCTTTAAACCTGGATCTTCTGCTGTCCAGGAGAGCATCCAGATCACAGTTCATAGTGTATTCTACATCATATGACTGCAAGGCTCACCTAGATTTTAGTTCCTTGCGATAATAACAGTGCAAGAGCTAATTATGCAGGAAAGGAGAGAAAGACAGAGGGAAAGGAGATATCCAATCACCATGGGTACAAGTACCAAGGACTATAAATATTCTTCATATTTACAGATCCAGTGTAGAGCAGAAGTCACAAATTAAGAAGTTCACCCAGGAACAGAACAGGCAAATAGATTTTGCAGTCTGTAGTGCCTTAAAATAGTGGGTAATTCATTATCAGACTCAAAAGGTGCGTAGCAAACTCACCACACTTCTCTCCCCATTCTCTGCTCCCCTGATCTCAATGCAGAGTCCTCTGTTCATGTTTAGGTACTTAGTGCAGGGGTTCAGGATTGAAAAAAAAATTTAGCACATTTTTCAGTTCATGGAGAAATTTGAAGCTCACTTGGAGCAGTGTTAGAAGCCGTGGGGTAGATATTTTAGTTACAGACAGAGTTTTTAAGAGCCTGTTCTCCAGCCACTCAGAGCAATGTAAATCAGGAACAGCTTCACTGCACTTGGAAAGCTAGAACCTGCCATATAAATCCAGGAAAATGTTAGCAATATAATGATGGCTTGTCAAGGCAGATAAATGCAATAATAATGCTACAAAACAATGGTTTTCTGAGCTATTAGAAAATAGCTATTAGAGCTATATGCAGCTGCTGGTTATGTTTGCAGGCAGTTATTAACAAATTCTCCCTACTATTTCAAGAAAAAGTATTCTTTTTAAATACTTGGTTATGTTACAGTTTACTAGTAAGAGTCTGTAATATTTCCATAAGGAGAAGTGACAAGGGAGACTTTATTTTCTGGAAAGGACACTGTGAAGCTTCTGTTGAAAAATAAAGCAGACTTTTATGCTTGTTAATAAGCCTCCTAGTCTACTACAAAGCATTTAGATGAAATTCTATTTTTATTGAAATAGAAGTGAATTACTCTTCTAAATTGGGATTTTCAGGTCTCTCCATAATACATAAAGCAAGTAACAATGAAAACCAAACTTGAAATACAGAGGCAGTACTATGCTTGTCAGTACCTTTTCAGTTTGCTTTTGCTCAGAGATGTGAGATGTGTTTGCACAGACTTCAGGATCCACCACAGCTCTTCCCAGACTCCTCTCAGACTGCTTGGGTCTCTATTTTAACTCATCTACTTTTAGCTGCAATTGTCTAACAACCAGGTAACTATAATCTACTTTAATTTAGCTTTTGCTTTAGCTTTGTGTGAGTGCGTGGTGCAGGACATATATATGTGCCCTCGTGGCCAAGAAGGCCAATGACATTCTGGGATACATCAAGAAGAGTGTGGCCAGCAGGTCAAGGGAGGTTCTTCTCCCCCTCTACTCTGCCCTGGTGAGGCCTCATCTGGAGTCCTGTGTCCAGTTCTGGGCTCCTCAGCTCAAGAGGGACAGAGAACTTCTGGAGAGAGTCCAGCACAGGGCCATCAAGATGATCAAGGGAATGGAACATCTTTCATATGAGGAAAGGCTGTGGGAACTGGGGTCTGTAGACCCCAGAGGAGGAGACTGAGGGGAGATCTTATTAACATTTACAAATATCTAAAGGGTGTCAGGATGTTGGGACATCCCTTTTTTTCTATGGTATCTAGCAATAGGACAAGGGGTACTGGGATGAAGCTGGAACACATTTAAACATATGAAAAAACTATTTCACTGTTCAGGTGAGGGAGCCCTGGCACAGGCTGCCCAGGGAAAGTGTGGAGTCCCCCTGGGGGAGGAGGTCTCTCCTTGGAGGTCTTCAACATCTATGTGGACATGTTCCTGTGTAACCTGATCTAGGTGGACCTGCTTCTATAGGGGTTTGGACTAGATGATCTCTAAAGGTCCCTTCCAACCCCTACCATGATTCTATGATTCTATGATATGTCTGTAAGTAAAACAAATAGTGACAAGAAGAGGTTATTCAGTGCATTACACACTATCTGAGGTCTGGAGGAGAGCAAGTAGTGGAGATTAAGCACAAAACTTGTAAAACACACCACATATAGCTCATTCAGGTGCAATTTATCCTTGTGAACCAATGAAGAAATAGCAAGGTGTAAAGCATGTACAGAAATGATCCCAAGTAGACCCTTAAAGTAACAAGGAAGAAACCACCATCAGCATGTTCCTCTCTGAACAGGACTTGGGATACTGATGGTTCTCTGCAGCCACCCCTGCTACAGAAACCGGTCACATTGTGACTAAGGGGGGCAGTGGGAAGACGAGAATGAGGAACGGAGAGATTACAGAAGAAAGTTTGTGTGTATAACATGATACATTCCACTATCTGCATTTGCTAACTCTATCCATTTTAATATAATTAAAGTCTGATAATGGTGTCACAATAATAATTACATCTACATCAGTATTCCATGTGGTCTACTCTTTTCCTAACAGGTGGCAGTATCTGGAAATTGTACTGTCGTATGGTAAATTTAAGGAGATCTGCAGAGGAAGGACCAATGTATTCATAAGGTGCTTGATTCAATCCAGAAACCATAAAAAATTAAATTTTTTAGGGCTTCTGTCCCACAAAGTCCAGACCATTTTTATTCTAAATTAAATTGGACCCAGGGAAAGGAAGAAAATCTCCCTGTAAAGATTAGACAGATATGGAATAATATTGAAAATTATCTGCTAAATGCTTCATGAACTCTAATTTCACGATACATCTGCTGCTTAACTAAGCAGAACTGTATTACATTGCAAAGTGATGACAACTCAATCTGATAAGTTTCCTGGTGCCATTTCTCACAAACAACTTCATCTTTGTGGCAGGATGTAAAGGCCTTTAAAACAAAAGGGAATCGGCAAAGCTTTATGCCATGGCAATCCCTCACCCATATATAGGGTAAAAAGGGAGACTCTGGAGGTCACAGTGGAGGGAAAGAGGAGTGATATTATGACTTTTTTTTAAGGAGTCCGCATCAGAAGCTTAGAAATGCTGAGTAAGAAAGGCTCCCATACCTTCCAGTCAATCATTTTTCTCCCAAAAGTGTGATAAAATCTAGGGGAGAGTGGGAAAGGACAAGAGAGCACACTTTGGCATGAAGAATGGAGAAGAATTTTCAAACAGCATGCAGAGAGAGAGTGGTCCAAGACACCCTTCGTAAGCTGTACCAACACTGGAGGAGGCCATTATGTCTGCAAGACCTCTGCACTGAAGCAATTTTGTGGTTTGACTTTCAAGGTCAGTTTGATAGTAAGTAGACCAGGCAAATTTAAAGTGCCTGCTGGGAAAAAATAGCTTGAGGCATACCTTTGCTGCAAAATTAATTTTCTTTCTCACAGACATACTCACACACCTACTCACAGTTTTCTCTGTAATACACTTTATTCAATTAGGTGCATAATTGCAACTATTTGGATGTTTGCACATCCTTGATAAGCAGCTGTGAGGTTATCCAGAAAGAGCCTCCTAACTTCCAGCAAGACAATGGTATGCTAAAAGCTGTGTTTGATCATGCAGCACAGAGTCTGTGATGTGCATTGGTGCCATTAAAAAAAGAAAGGCTTTCTTCTCACTGTGTTTGAACCCTTTGACTTTGACTAAGTCACAGAATCACAGGTCATAGGGAACAAATTCTGCAGGACAAAAGGTAAGGGACATCTTCTATTGTCACGATCAGGAAGCAATATTGTATAATACAAGTCATCAGCTCAAGTGTCGTATGAATCAGAGAGGAGTCAGATGTTCGAGGAGGCTTGGCCACATTTGCTGCTGCTGGAAGTCTGATCTGGTGCTTCCCTTCTCAGTACCATGGCGCAAATCTATCCAGATGGATACCACCATGTGTTTGTTCTGCCCACGTTTTGAGCCAGCTGTGTGCAAATGGCAGTCCAGAAGCCACCTAACAACATTAGCTCTGACTGTGCCTGCAAGGGAGATGTGAGCTCAAGCCCAGGGCTAGGCTATCACCGGCAGTTACTGTCCTTGACACACAGAACATGTGATACCAACGGGTAGGGTGTGTTGGGTTGAAAGTACAAGGTTCTACGTCGGCTCCTCTAGACAAGCTCATGTGCCACAAGTCATAATTTTTTTATAAGTATGGTTATCATGTACACCTCAAAGTGCTCCACAGTGCATTGGAGTGTTGAGGTTCTCTCCAGATAAAATGTATTCAGTGGCTGTGTGTTTATCAGAGAATAGTGCTTGGGCTTGATCATTTGTAATGCACAGGGAAAATTCTGCCTATGCATCATGAAGGGTTTTAAGCATTTCTATGCTTGAAGTTATTCCTTTAAAGTTATTAATTTAAAAAGATAAATCATTCTGTCTAAATCATTAAAAATGAATTGATACAACAGACTAGAGCAATTGTAAAATAAAAAAACAAACTTAAAGTTGCTAAATATACAATTACATGAAGCCTTTTATACTTTGATATCTATAAATAATAGAGTGGGATTAACATAAAAATCTTAGCATAAACACAGGAGAATGAATACAATGAGAAACAGGTATGTTGAGAATGGAACTTTTTGTCTACTTTTGTACTCATTGGTTGTATCTAATAAAATAATCATGCTCATTTTTTGAAAGCAAAACCTCCTTCATTTAGAAATGCATTACAGAACACGTAGTTTAAATTTTCAAATAATTATATGAAGTGTTTTTTTTGTTTTTCTAAATGAACAAAGGCTACAATAGAAAAACACCCACATGGAGAAACCAGGAGAAACTAATTCCTGCCTTCTTTAAGAAGACAAAAAGTCTACATCTGCTACAAGTATTTCCACTGGCAGAGAAGCAAGCTGAAGGAGGTGGCTTCAATGATTATCAGCACTTGATTTTTAGAAACACATCTTCTTTTTACTTGAATTTATCTAGTTTCAGATGTAGGTCACTAGGGCATTTCACGGGGCGGGTCACACCAGACTGTCACCGGTTAACCCAGGTGCAGATTAACTGCAATAGGGGTGCTGAGGAGCCAAACTTGGCTCTGCAGGAAGCCAGCCAGAGCCAGACCCCTGACTCAGACCACTGGTTTTAGTTACTCTTTGATTTTTTTTCCAATATCTTTAGACTTCAAGCATCCTAACATTTGCTTGATCAACACCAGCTGTCCAATGACCTCTAAAAAGAGGGTACAAGACCATATTCTTATTAAAATTCCTCATAATTACTCCAAGAATTAAAAATATTTCTGCATAATCACAGAGAATATTAGCTCCTTTAGCTGGACTCCTTCCCAAAACAGAACACAAATATGTAATAAGCAACTCTGTCTTTTCCAGGGTAAAATTAAGTATTCAATCAATTGCTCCTAAAGTGGTCAGATTGTCAGATAATTCAGATAATTAGAATTCCTTCTGGTCTTTCCAGGGTATTTTTTGCCTTTGCCTTTTGCCTTTCCAGAGATGTTCCTAATTTTTACGATTGTAAAATGATCTTCCACAATGCTTTCGGATTACCCTTGGGGATTTTATCACTGGATTGTGGGTTTGGCATCTTGTCAAATGTACTTGAATGGCTCCTAATTGTTATTTTCATTGTTCTGTTCAAATCCTCTCTCCACCTGAAATTACTTATGTTTGGGTTTTGTGCTTTTGGAAACCATTCCTTGTAAACCACCAAGTATGACTGTTCTTTGGTATGTTCTTAACACAAATGGTATGAATACTGTGCACATAGATAGTAGACACCAACTAACTATGCATTTGAGTTTTCTTTAAAACTTTGGTCTAATGTGTTCGAGATCATTTGCTACAGAAAAGCAGACTTAAGCTTTAGGGTCCACCAGCGAGTCCTTTTTGGGACTGAAGTTAAACAGCAGCATTTCTTTAGCTAGGAAATGTTTTAAAAATAGTCAGAGCAATGCTGATACCTACTGGTAAAGAATGAAATAGTTACAGGATGATGAAGAGAAAGCCTAAGATGCATTCTAAATAATCAAGTGGGGGGAATGTAAGAGCTTTTAGCAGAAAGATACAGCAAACAGTGTGTGCTGTGGTGGCTGGCCAAGTAGGACAACATCTCAGACAAACAAAATTAAACTAAACGGAATCTTTGGTCCCAATGTATTTAAAGCCAACAGATTTATTTGAAAAATAAATTCAGATCTGTGAGTTTTCCTCCCTGATTCTTTCTTTTACACTATTTGAAAAATTAACCTCATGAAAACCAACCTTCGGGTTTAAGTAATGACAGATTGATATGTCTTGGAATATAAATAAACAAACACTTATTTTATGACAATCTTTTTCCACATTTGTTGTTAAGTGGAGATGAAGATTTGGACAAGAGAAAATTAAGCCTGGTGAGGCAGCAGCACTGAAATATATATATATATATATATATATATTATATATATGTATATATACACTAGATGCAGGATAAACCTTGCAGCCTTTTTGTTTGGTGCTGTAGGAAGAAGGTAAGTGGTGAATTACTCAGGACAAAGGTTCTTGCTAGTATGTTGAAAAAAAATGGAAAGTCTCAATTGCCAGGAAATGTTGGTGAACATAGATAAGGATACAAAAAAAATCTGACTATGTAGCAATGGGTTTTGGGAAAAGGCCAAAGAGTGTTAATATAAAATTAAAATGTCTCTCCTCGTGAGAAAAACTAGCGAGAAGCAGATGACTTGAAAAATCACTGACAAAAAGACATGTAAATATATATGACTTTCAACAAGAGAAACTATTAAGAATAATAATAAAAAGAATTAATTCACCATAGAGTTATGTATTTCTACTAGAAAAAGGAGAAAAAAATCAAAATCAGTTTTAAAATGTTCAAGTCTAAGACTGAGTCTAAGATTCCTCCCAGATTCTTTGGAATAATAACAAAAAAGGACCCATGAGCCTACAAATTTATAGTCTCTTGACTGCCAACAGATCACAAAACCTCTTCCTATTCCTTCATGAGACCTGTATTTACAAAATTGTCATGGTGGAAAACTCAACAACCTGGCTTTTTATCGATATATAAGGCTGCCTAAGGCTGGCTTTTCTAATTGAAGCTTTGTAAAATCATTAAAACACTGTCTATTTGAAGCACAAACACACAGACAAGTGTAAGTGGAAATCTGAAAGGGACAAAAGTATAGAAATCCCCTCAGACAGCTTTCTTCTCATTTCCTTCAGGATAAAGGAATATTTTTCTAATCAGATGCTGTCCAAGGTTCATGATAAGACATTAAACAGGTTCCTCAGAGACAGTTCACCCTGGGAAGGGGCTTTTTGATCCCCCTCAGTAGCGCTGTGGGCACAGCCTCAGTGGCAGCTGCCTTCTGAAGGGTTCTCAGCTCTTAGGCAGGTAACAGGGTAATGAATGAATTAGAAGAGGTCTAGGTCTTACATTAATCAGTAAGAGTATCTCAACTAAAGTCCTTCAACAAATCCAGAACAAAATCTGTTCAACATAAGAAAGTTTGTTGGGCTAGGAAGTATAAGCAGAAGATAAGATTTTGCATGTGTGTTACGTGCGTTTGAGGTTACGTCCACTCAAAATTCTGGAGGCAGGTTTTATTTACAGCTGTTGAGTTATCATTGCACAGTCATTTCCCAATAACAACTCAAGTTATGAAGCCACAAGCCCTTTTTATTTGATTCATGTCCTTGTAAGGCAATTGCAGCACGTGCCATAGTAGTTAGCATTGTTCATCTATGAAGAGTTGAGGCAAGTACAAAATGCAACATTAAAACGTTCATGCCAGGATCATATATTACATCAGATTTCTTTCAGCAGTAACTGTGGTTTCTGCTTGTAAATATCTAAATACACAATCGTTATGATTTAATGAGAGCAAATTAGCATACTGAAATGACTAATGGCTAAATCATGTGAGAAATGTATATAAATATGTATAGGCCGAAATTTGGGAAAGAAATTTTCTCCTATGAAACTATTAGTAGATAACTGTGATTATTAGAAGTGAGATGTACTAGAGTTTCCATTTTTGTTTACAGGTACTTTCAGCAGACTTGTGACAATAGGGAAAAAAACCAGGACAATAAATTGTTTCCTTATAAAATACCATACCAATTCTAAGAGAAAAGTTGTCAGTTCAGCAATTATTTCTATTCCTGTGCCAATGATGTGACAATTTTCTCATCGGGAATCATTTTAAGAGGACCTCACAAAGAGATTTGATTTTTCTTCCCTGGCTAGCTCTGTGTCCATTAGCTGTCATGCAGCACCATCTCGTGGACGTGTTCCCTCCTTACGATACCGGATTGTCTTTTGTTCTAAACTAATTTGGCTACTAGGAGAATCACAGAATCTTAAGGGTTGGAAGGGACCTCGAAAGATCATCTAGTCCAACCTCCCTGACAGAGCAGGACCACCTAGAGCAGGTCACACAGGAACTTGTCCAGGTGGGTTTTGAATGTTTCCAGAGAGGGAGACTCAACAACCCATCTGGGGAGCCCATCCCAGCGCTCTGTCACCCTCACAGTGAAGAAATTTTTCTTGCATTTCTTGGAAGGCAGAGAAGAAAATGCAGAGGTCTGTGTGAAATCAAGGCTTCTCTAATATGGATTGATACTAATTACCAATATGTTTCTTGGATAATTACTCTTCGCCTCATTTTTTAATGCCCATTTACGATTTGCCTCAGTGTTTAAAATTCTTTAAGTAAAAGCTAACTTTTGTTCAGTTTCACAGTGTGGTTTCAAAATAATTAAGTTGCCTTAAAATAATAGGACTTGCCTCTACAAAGAGGTACTAGTAGGCAGGGTGATATTTAAATACTTTTTACTGTTACAGAGGAAATGGAAATATTTCCTTTTACAGTTTACAAGACATGCATCTCAAAGTTAGCAGAGCACTCTCCAGTAGGACACACACACGTTCTCTAACATGGAAGCATAATTCCGGTCATGAATCTTTTTCCACTCTACACCTTAAGAAACAGACATCATCTTTCTTCTGCCGCAGGAAGTCCTTTCTGTAATCTTGTCACCAGATGTCACCAGCTGCCTAATTAAAATTTGTGGCAAAAAAACACTCAACACTCCTATTCAGACACAGTAAAAAGCCTCACTCCTACTATAGATTGTTTTGCAACTTAAGAAAGAATATATTCAGTGACACCAAAACTCTTTATGATCACTTTAATATTTTCACAATGCTAAGGAGAATAAACCTCAGGTAGTCTAGAAGGGAATCAGATCGGACACATAGAAGCATAGAATCATAGAATGGTAGGGGTTGGAAGGGACCTTTAGAGATCATCTAGTCCAACCCTCCTGCAGAAGCTGGTCGACCTAGATCAGGTCACATAGGAGCATGTCCAGGCAGGGTCTTGAAGACCTCCAAGGAAGGAGACTCCACAACCCCTCTGGGCAGCCTGTGCCAGGGCTCCATCACCCTCACAGTGAAATAGTTTTTTCTTATATTTAAGTGGAACTTTTTGTGTTCCAGCTTCATCCCATTACTCCTTGTCCTGATGCTAGATACAATAGAAAAAAGGATGTCCCGACCTCCTGACACCCGGTATTTAGATATTTATAAATGTTAATGAGATCTCGCCTCAATCTCCTCTTCTCCAGACTAAACATCCCCAGTTCCCGCAGCCTTTCCTTGTATGAAAGATGTTCCATACCCTTGATCATCTTGGTGGCCCTGTGCTGGACTCTCTCCAGAAGTTCCCTGTCCCTCTTGAGCTGAGGAGCCGAGAACTGGACACAGGACTCCAGATGAGGCCTCATCAGGGCAGAGTAGAGAGGTAGAAGAACCTCCTTCGACCTGCTGGACACACTCTTCTTGATGCATCCGAGAATGCCATTGGCTTTCTTGGCCACCAGGGCACATTGCATGTTTAGTTTACTATCAATCAAAACTCCCAGGTCTCTCTCTGCAGAGCTGTTCTTCAGCAGTTCAACCCCTAGCCTGTACTGGTGCATGGCAACATATCAGAAATGGTTAGAAGTAGGAAAGCAGTAAAAGATGTAATCAACTTGCATTAATGAGAAGAAACTTAAAATGTCAGGATTTCTCTGTTGGGGGTACTTTGCAAATAGTCAAGGAAGATTTCAGCCCCAAACACACGTTTCCAGGGGCTTGATTACTCATCAGAGTTTTACTTGAAGATCAAATAAGCCGGAAGCTCTTCCACCTCACTCTGCTGCTGCTCACTCATGCACCTACACCAGCCTCTTCTGCTGGCAAAAGCAATTATGGAGCCAAATTGGTCTGAGGAGCTTACTGTTTCCTGCTGGTGTTGGATCATTTTCAACTTGGATTAAGTCCCCAGTTGAGTTACCTGCACAGCCAACACAAACTCATGCTGGCACAAAGGAGATTGCAGAGACAAGACAAGCAATTCTCTACACATGGATAACATACTAGTAACACACATGTCAACATAGGAAATTTGAACAGGATGAAATGGATCAGAAATGGCAGAAAATGAGCAACTGAGCATCCGTCTCTAGGTCTCTCCTAGTCTCCTTCATCATTTATGCCACAAAGTCTCAAAGCTATTCCAACAATGCAAGTTTAAAGCTTCTGTTGCAAAATTTTACCTATAATAGAAGATGTGAATTTTTATTATATTGCATGCATGAAACAAAATTATTATTTGATCAAATCTTCTGCCTTTAAATACATTTACATAAAAAAGTTCAATCACAAGTTGCTTCCAAAAATTCCTGGAGTATTCCAATCTTCTTAAGAAAAAGGGAAATATTTGATATTAAAAAAATAAATAGAAAAATTCTAGAGATAGGTTTCAACATATCACTTTTATAAAAATAATGCTTCCTTCAGGCAGGGTTGCTGTAAAAAGTAAGGCTACATCACACTAAGCTTCTAACTACAGATATACATTAATAATGTACTTAGATCTAAAAGCAAAACTGAACAGCAAACATGTTAATGGAACTTAAGCATTATGGATGCACATGATTTGTGCATTTGAGCCAGCAATGTGCCCTCGTGGCCAAGAAGGCCAATGGCATCCTGGGATGCATCAAGAAGAGTGTCACCAGCAGATCAAGGGAGGTTCTTCTCCCCCTCTACTCTGCCCTGGTGAGTATCTGGAATACTGTGTCCCGTTCTGGGCTCCTCAGCTCAAGAGGGACAGAGAACTTCTGGAGAGAGTCCAGCACAGGGCCACCAAGATGATCAAGGGTATGGAACATCTTTCATACAAGGAAAGGCTGCGGGAACTGGGAATGTTTAGTCTGGAGAAGAGGAGATTGAGGCGAGATCTCATTAACATTTATAAATATCCAAAGGGTGGGTGTCAGGAGGTTGGGGCATCCCTTTTTTCTATAGTAGCTAGCAACAGGACAAAGGGTAATGGGATGAAGCTGGAACACAAAAAGTTCCACTTAAACATAAGAAAAAACTCTTTCACTGTGAGGGTGATGGAGCAGTGGCACAGGCTGCCCAGAGGGGTTGTGGAGTCTCCTTCCTTGGAGGTCTTCAAGACCCACCTGGACATGTTCCTATGCGACCTGATCTAGGTGAACCTGCTTCTGCAGGAGGGTTGGACTAGATGATCTCTAAAGGTCCCTTCCAACCCCTACCATTCTGTGATTCTATGATTCTATGATTTATGCTCCTCAGCAGCCATGTTTCTATCTAAAGCTGCCAAAAGAAGACCCAGAACATATTTTGGACTTCAAGAAGCCTGAAAGGTCAGACACATAAGAAAGAGAAACTGGATTAAGAAAAGGGAAAATCATCAGGAATCAGTTCTTGAACAATGCTCTGAATGGTATCGCACCTTCAGAGATTACACAAGCCTTTTTTATTTACAGTACATGCTATAGGATATCAAAGCATCCTAAAAACTTGCTGGTACAATTCTCTATGTGAAACAAGGTGCTAGGCACCGAACTGAAGCAGCAACTACCTGTAAGAGCTGAAAGCTGGAGCAAAAAGTTGGGCCATAGAAGTTGTTCAGGAAATATTTTCATCTTAGTTTCATTAACTTGATACCTTGTTGCTAATCTGGACCATATTAATCTGCTTAAAATTAATACAGACAGTTTTCAAGACTCCTGAATGCAGATCAGTGCAGAACAGGCTGCTTTCTAATGTACACTTTGAGCTCTAAGAAAAACAATATTGGGATGTTTATCTGATAAAAAAGATGAAAAATAATGCCTTGAAAACCTCATTCAGTTTAAAACCAGTTTCCCTTTTTTGGTAACTTTAGAGGTATAAGAACATTTTTAAACAAACAAAAGTTTCTCTTGCAATAGTTTGTACCAGTTTCATCAAAGTGCAATTAAACCAAATTTTAATTCTGTTTGATGTGATCGGTATCGGTAAATTAAACTTAACACATCATTTTCATTTCTTTGTAACCAGCCAGCAGTGCAGTTTAAATTAACAGAGAACATGTCCCTGGGTGTCATGCATTAAGCCTCAGATCACGGCTGCAATGTGCTTTCATTTCTATCTGAGAGGCAACAACCAAAATGTAGGGACAAAGATATTTTACAAAATCCCAATTGATTAAAAATATAGGTATAACAGACAAATATAACATAAAATTAAGATACCTTATAAAAATCTCTACTGTTTTCCTTGTTATAGCTCTCTTTCATGTTTATGCTGTTATATTTATCATTTAATTGGTACATGCTTCACTACTTTGCCTTTTGTCTCCATTTTCCAATTCAAACATATTCTCATGAAATTAATATTGGTTTTAATGTCACAAGTGAATTTTTTCATATCATCTCTATGGAAGGGACTCAGTTACCTTAAAAGTCAACTGAAGGGCTCCAGGTAATGGAATTAGGGTTTAGTCCTGATTGTCAATGAAGCTAATTAAAATCCAAAGAAAACAAACAAAGACAAATAGATCATCACAAAAAGTTCCATTTAAACACAAGGAAAATCTTCCTGTGGAGTGTCCTTTTCTGAAGGTTTTCAGAACTTGCCTGGACGTGTTCCTGTGTGACCTGATTGAAGTGAACCTACTTTAGCAGGGGAGTTGGACTATGTGATCTCTACAGGTCCCTTCCAAACTCTATAATTTTATGATTCTGTGATCTTATCTATAATATCTGGTAGCATCATAGCCAGGTCTGACTGCCTGTTTTAAATTATCTGGTTTAAAAAAAAAAACAAAACAACTTTCCCTTAGAAAGTTAGATATTGTGAGGTATTTCTCTTGTAGAAAATCTGCAAGAAAAAAATTAAAGATTTAGCTCTGTAGAAAAGTCCAGAGCAAAAATAAAAATATCAGTAAGCCTGATGATAGAAAATCTGGTGTCGGGCTGCTGGGATGTATTAATTAGTTTTAATGTTGTTGTTCAGAGATGATGATATTGTAAAATCATAAGGTCAGCTCTCTGACTATATTTAGACACCTGATGATGTAAATGGGTACTTAGCATAATTTCCAAATGTGTATTTAAACCCAAAGTACTTTCACAAATTTTATTCCTAGGCTTCCGTGTCAAAAGCCCTCGTGACACCCAGATTACTCCAGTTAGGTCACATTTATCCGTGTGTCCATGGACCCATTCAAAGAACCTCAAGAATTCTGTGGAACTTGACTTATCTTTGTAAAAGCTACACTGATTTTTCCTCAACTATATCATATTTACCCATGAACTTGTCCATTGGCTTAAATTTTCTTCCAAAGCCCCATATTTTTAGAATTTCTTCATATTCTACACATAAGTATTGACTTCTATAATGTGTTATTCATTTTATTATTATAAGCTAATTTAGACTGTAAGATCACCAAGTCAGTGTTTGTCTCATACAACAGTCAGTGCTTAACAACTATCAAATATAAATAACATAGCATGAGAAATCACTGCATATCTCCTTTTAGTTAATTTTCTGTTTTTAACTTCTACTGGATTAAAAAAAAAACATTCAAAAGACTCAAATGCATTTTGATGATGCAGGGAGAACTGTAACTACTCGATTTTACTGAAAATGAGAGAGATATATAGTATTAAAAGCCTTGTTAAAGATAATAGCATAATGTCAGGATTAAAATTTGGAAGTTCCCGAATGTCCTGTCCCTTTTCAATTTGTTTTGCTGATTTGTCTTCCTTATTTCATTCATGATCACTGTTGTCTATATCCTTTTACCTTTAGAACAAAATTACACTGAGATCTGACTGACCTCACACAATACAATAGACACGTAATTCCATTTCTTTACAATTTTCATCAAATACACCTGAGAGAAATGGCTTATACACAAGATTTTGGTTTTGCTCACAAGGATGCTGCAATGAAAGCATGTGACTCAGTTTGATCTTTGCTTATGAATGCACAAGTGTGGTCATTGACTCTCAAATCAAAAGAGCACATATTTCAAACAGGAGGGTGCATCCATCTGATCAGGAAACCACTCTACATTGAGGAGTTAGTGATCCACCTGATAGCTAGCAGCTGAGTAGGCAATTGACATGCTGTATATCCCGTATGGTGTTCAGTTGTCTTATTGCAACACTGGAGCCAATGGGCGCCTCCCACTCCCATCATGCCAATTGCATGGCCCTGCAAGCACAGAAAAAGGTACTGTACTTTCTGTACTTTTAAGAAGTACTTTTAAGAAGTACAGAAAGTTCTCACCTCAATATCCCTTATGAATAGAGTTGTTTTCTTCTAAGAAAAGTATATAATAATTCAACTATCTAGAAGGGAAGAACGTCTCTCCATTGAGGGGATCTGTGCAGTATGGCATGGGAAAATCCATTTGGAGTCTGTGTGATGCAGAATCTGAAGAAGATTTACACACTGTCTCTACTCCTCTTTTTAGTCTGTCATATTAAACAGCTATTTTTATTAAGTCATTTGTTGTCAAGCATTTTTTATTGAAGCCAGAAAGAATGGTGCACCATCTCTTTCAAACTTCCCCATCTCTACTGTAGGTGAAGAAAGGATTTACAGATGAGTTTGCACTGATTTAAGTAAAATTGAAGATACAACTTTGGTGTCAACTTTTTCCAGGAATTCTTTAACTCAAAATTTACCTCTAAACCTGTTATCCAAGACATTACACCTTTCACTGACCATTTCTGTCATCTAACAAAAGCAACACCCAGCTACTTGCCTGAAAAAGTACTGTCTAAAAAAATGCTGAAACGTATACTGAAGATATGAGGTACTGTGAAGCACAGAACATTGTAACTGAAAATTCTTGGGGCACATATCACAGAATCACAGAATCTTAAGGGTTGGAAGGAACCTCGAAAGATCATCTAGTTCAACCCCCCTGCCAGAGCAGGGTCACCTTGAGTAGGTCACACAGGAATTCATCCAGGTGGGTTTTGAACCTGGAAACTGCTGCTCAATAATCTTATGAAATCATAAATAGGGCATCATGTTGCCTTCTGACTCAACTTCACATGTTTTGAAAGACCTCCTTAAGCTCTTCACACTTAGTTTGCTTCTCCAATTATGAACTTCTTCAAAGACAATCTAGCCTAGAGGTGAAAGCACTGCACTGAGTAATTAAAGAACAAAAACTGAGAAACAAAGCCTTAATTTGAAGAGCAAGGGGAAGCTCCACATTTACCTCTGCCAGGGGCAGTCAGTGTGCCTGGCAGCAGGGCATGCCTTTAGTAAGACAGAACCTTTACGTTAAAAATGTGCCATCAGGTCTATTAGGGAAAGTATCAATAATTAAAGTTAATGCCTGGAAATTGGCATCAGCTACAGGCATGATGACTCAACCTCTTTCAGATCCATTCATTACATTCAACTACAAAAGCTAGAAGTCATAAAAAATGTATGAATACATTCTTTAAGTATTAACACACTACTTCTTTAAATGTTTGTTCTGACCCAGGTGACACTACCCTGACTTTCTCTGCAGCTTCTTTTCACTTAAATGACCTTAGATTATTGTAGCAGTCTCTCAGGATTAAACAAATTACTCTCTTAAAAGTGTATTATTGAAGATTCCTACTTTGTAAGAGAGAAAATGGTCTCTGGCATCCTTTCTTCAAACTCATTAACAAATGTTAAATTTCACAGCAATGTTTATAACTTAAATGTAAGTATTTTGAGCTAGATATGCCACTTGCTAAATTCCCTTCTGAGCTGTGCAATATTAAGTAAAAGTTGCCTAATAACTACAGAAAAGACTCCTGTGTTGTGTCTTCAAACCCCATAAGGTAAAGCAGGTAGACACAGTTCTACAGCACATCTGTTGGTGAGAGGTGGTCGCACACAAGAGTTTTTTTCAAAATATCATAGAATCACAGAATGGTAGGGGTTGGAAGGGACCTTTAGAGATCATCTAATCCAACCCCTCTGCTCAAGCAGGTTCACCTAGATCAGGTTGCACAGGAACGTGTCCAGGCAGGTCTTGAAGACCTCCAAGGAACGAGAATCCACAAATTCCCTGGGCAGTCTGTGCCAGGGCTCCCTCACCCTCACAGTGAAATAGTTTTTTCTTATGTTTAAGTGGAACTTTTTGTGTTCCAGCTTCATCCCATTACCCCTTGTCGTGTTGCTAGATACCATAGAAAAAAGAGATACCCCAAACTCCTGACACCCACCATTTCTATACTTGTAAACATCTTATGAATATTAATGTCTTATTAATATCCCTCCACAGTCTCATCTTTTCTGGACTAAACAGCCCCAGTTCCCACAGCCTTTCCTCATAAGGAAGGTGTTCCAGTCACCTGATCATCTGGTGGCCCTGTGCTGGACTCTCTCCAACACTTCCCTGTCCCTCTTGAGCTGAGGAGCCCAGAACTGGACACAGGACTCCAGATGAGGCCTCACCAGGGCAGAGTAGAGGGGGAGAAGAACCTCCCTTGACCTACTGGCCACACTCTTCTTGATGCATCCCAGGATGCCATTGGCCTTCTTGGCCACGAGGGCACATTGCTGGCTCATGTTCAGTCTATTATCAACCAGCACTCCCAGGTCTCTCTCTGCAGAGCTGCTCTCCAGCAGGTCAGTCCCCAGCCTGTACTGGTGCATGGGGTTGTTCCTTCCCAGATGCAGGACTCTGCACTTGTCCTTGTTGAACCTCATGAGGTTCCTCTCTGCTCAACTCTCAAGTCAGTCAAGATCCCACTGAATGGCAGCACAGTCTTCTGGAGAATCAGCCAGTCCTCCCAGTTTGGTGTCATCAGGGAACCTGCTGAGGGTACCCTCAGTCCCCTTGTCCAGGTCATTGATGAAGATGTTGAACAAGACTGGCCTCAGAACCAACCCCTGTGGGAACTCTACTGGCCACAGGCCTCCAACTCGATTCTGTGCCATTGATCACCACCCTCTGGGCTCTGTCATTCAGCCAGCTGTCAATCCACCTCACTGTCCACTCATCCCAGCCACACTGCTTGAGCTTTCTGATGAGGATGCTATGGGAGACAATGTCAAAAGCCTTGCTGAAGTCAAGGTAGGTTACATCTGCTACTCTCCCCTCATCTAGCCAGCTGGTTATGCACTCATAGAAGGCTGTCAGGTTGGTCAAACAGGATTTCTCCTTGATGAATCCATGTTGACTCCCACAATAACCATCTTTTCCTTCATACGTTTAGTAACAACATTAAGGATGAGTTGTTACATCACCTTTCCAGGGATGGAGGTGAGGTTGACCAGCTTGTAGTTTCCTTCTTTCCCTTTTTGAAGACTGGCATGACATTGGCCTTTCTCCAGTCCTCAGGCACCTTGCCTGTCCTCCATGATCGTTTGAAAATGATGGAGAGGGGCTTAGCAATCACATCAGCCAGCTCCCTCAGCACTCTCAGATACATCCCATCAGGACCCATTGACTTATGAGTGTTAAGCTTGGCCAACAAGTCTTTAACCTCTTCCATGTCCACCCAGGGCAAGTCCTCTGTTGTCCAGACCATTCTACTATCCTTACTGGACTGGGCTTCCTGAGGGTTGGCCTTGGCTGTAAAGACTAAAGCAAAGAAGGCATTCAGCAGTTCAGCCTTCTCTGCATCCTCTGTTACCAGGTACTCTCTATGTTCAGCAGTGGGCCCACATTCCCCTTAATCTTCCTTCTGCTGCTGATGTACCTTAAAAAAACCTTATTGTTTTCCTTTACTTTCCTGGCCAGGTTTAATTCTTAAAGGCCTTTAGCTTTCCTAGTTGCACCAGTACATTCACAGCAGTAACAAATAAAAACAACCTCATGGAGATCTGGGCATTTCAGTGCAAACTCTTCTTATTCTGTGATATTGGGTTTTATGGCTTTACCCAGCCAGCAATGAAGCACCATGACAATCTCTTGCTCTCTGTCCCCATTCACACCCACACTCTTTAGGATGGCAGAGGCCCCAGCAAAATGGGAGGAAAAGAAGATAAGCAAAGTTGTTGTGGATTGAGACAAGAGCAGGGAGGGCTCGCTGCCAATTATGGTTCTGGGCAAAACAGACTCCAGTACTCGACTTAGAGAGGAAAGTAGGAAAGTTTATTCTACTGCCTACAAGAAACAGACCAGAACAAAAAGCAAAAAGGGAGTAGGGTGAAGAGAAAATTACAACCAGCACTTTAAGATCTCCATTCTCCATCCCTCCTTTCTTCCCAGGCCCAGTCCACTGCTCCTGATATCTCTACCTCCTCTCTCCTCAATGGCTCAGAGGGGCAGGGAATGGGGGCTGTGGTCAGTCTCTCACAGAAGGGCTCTGCCACTTCTTCCTTCTCAGATGAGGACAACTCATGGCATTCTTCCCCTGCTCCGTTACAGGGTCCCTCCCATGGGACACAGTCCTTGATGAACTTCTCTGGGGTGGGTTGTTCCCAGCAGCTATGGCTTCTGCTGATACAGGGTCCCTCACATGGGACACAGTCTCTTCAGGGCATAGTCTTAATGAACTTCTTTGCCACGGGTTCTTCCTAATGGCTACTACTTCTATGAATATGGAGTATCTCACACAGGACATGGTCTCTTCTAGGTATAGTCGCTGTCCCTGTCATGAGGTCTTTAATGAAGTGTATCGCTGCCCCTGATGCGGGGTCTTTAATGAAGTGCAAACAAATCTCAGCTTCACCAGCCCTCTCCACAGGATTCAGGGGAGTCTCTTCTCCAGCACATCTCCTCCTCTCTTACCTCACTGACCTTGGGTTCCACATGGTTGCTTCTCTCTCTCTTCCCACTCCTTGCACCACCACCAGCTGGAAAAGGAGGAAGAGCAAGAAGAAGAAAGAAGGAACGGGAAGAAGCCTCCTCTTCTGGATTCTTCTTAAAAAGTGATCATGGAGGCATCTAATTGGCTCAGCCCCAGAAGTGGGTCTGGCTCAGAGCTGGGGGGAGTTTTGGGCAACTTCTTACAGGAGCCATCTTTACAGCTCCTTCCCCATTATCAGAAATGGCTTCATGTCAAACCATGACATTGGGTTTTAAATTTCCAGATTGTATTAATGTCCTATTGTGCTTAAGTTTGGTTTTACGGTGATTTGTGTCAACGTTCCTCATTGATAGGTTATTGTTTGAGGTTTTTTTCCTCCCCAGTAGGGTTCAGCTGGAGTTTATAAATGCCTAGATTAAAGGATTATCAAGAATAATTCTCCATTTCCTTCTACACTTATCTTTACAGAAGACTCAGTAGCATTTTGCAGATAAAAAAATAGGTAGATGTTCCAAAGGGAGAGAGCCTGAATCTTGCTGTTTCTGGTTCTGCATACAAATACTGAGAAACTGCAAGCTGCTTTCTCACTCTTTCTCAGAGAAGTAATTTTTTTTTTTAAAGAACAACAAAGCACAAAACAAATTACTTCCCATCTGGGTAAAATGTGACTGAAGTAGTTACAGTTGTATTATATTACTTAATCCAAGCTGAAAAGAGAATCTGGACATTATAGGATACAAACGTCTTGACTTAGAAGTATGCCTTCTGCATATAGTGAAAATTTCACTTTTGAAAATCATTGCTGTGTCCAAATACTGCTACTAAGTTTCGAAAAGACCCAGTTACTCAGCTCATATACTGTTCCCTCTTGTCCTAGGTTTTATGGATCACCTATATCTTACACATCTCAAGTGCAGACGACCATTATTGGCCACTGGCCGTTATTCTAACGGCTAAACCCTATAGCATCTTTCTGCTATGCCTTAGTGCATCCATGAATCAATCACTGCCTGATACCCCAGTAAACACCGTGGTAAATTTTTTTTCAAGTAGGCATCCAATGGGTTGGATTTTTAAATCCCATTTGCATCCTCTCTGCAAAATTATGGGATTGAATTGTGTGATGTTTTGAGAAAAGCTTGTCAGATCCGCAAAGCGTTGAACTCAGTTCCCACTGAAATTAGTGATGGTTGAAAACTACTGAGAACATCCCTCCCTCAGATTCAGGCCTAGAAAGCAGCACAAGGGGAATTCCTTCTCTACAAAACAAGCAGCTGAGAATGTAAACAAAAGGCTTCCTATAATGACTTAATAATTCACTTCTGGTAAGAGCAGCAAGAATCTTGCATCAGAGTTAATTTTGACAAAGGCAAATGTAGTAATGTGTTGTCTAACTCACAGCACACTCACAGCCCCTTGATGGAAACACATTACTGCAGCATTTCCAGCAAGTGGGGAACTGCATAAAGCAGTGTCAGCTGCTACATAACATTTGTTTATCTTAACAGTAAAAATGCAAAGGCACCGTGTTTTGACATGGAATTAATCCAGTTATTAAAAAATGTAAAATATTCTTTTTTGAGTCAATTTTTTCATATTCTATAATAAATTCCAAACACATACCTTTCCTAATAGGGTGTGTATGTCTATGAGACACATAGCTAGATATTTATCGTAATTATAATTGATGTAACTTCATTTGGGACAGTTATAGCAGCAGAAGTCATTTCATACGCATATTTCCATGAGAACTTTCAAGACTAATAGCAAACAATAATACATTTTCATTCAGAAACTAAACTAAATGCTGATGTTTCTTATCAACACAAAAACTGAACAGCTAGAATTACTTATATAATCTATTATCTAGTTACTAATCTAAACAGTAGGTAAGTAACACCAACTCCATGTAAAGGTGACAGTGTGGCCCAGAAATGGCTTTACAATCAAAAATAAACAGATGAGAGTTACAAATAGTATGTTTGTAGTATATCTTTAAAACAGAACAACATTTTAATTCAGCATGATAGAGTTGTATTTTAATGAATATCATAAGACAGCTACAATTTTTTTTACTGAGTTCCTAAAGAATTCACATCAGCAGTCTACACAGCTGATTAACAAACTGTTACAACATTTACTTCAGTAATTGTTAATTCAGTTTAATGATACTGTATACCTTACTACTTTTAGTAAGCAGAGGGAATTATAAGCCAATTAAAGGTACAGAAGATTGGCATTTCCATTAGAGACAGACATTGTCTGAGCTTCATGCAACTAACTACAGGAGAATCCAGAGTCCAAGCTAGGCATGTAATTTCTTTAGCTGAACATTTGAAGCCAAAATAATGTTAAGAAATATCCTATTTCAGACCCAAAGTGATTTCATATTTGGTTTAAAATCCCTTTAGAGGACTGTCTGACACAGAGTGACTGCTTTGGCCAGGAGTATAAGAGCTACCTTTAGGATTTTTGCTGAAAACAGTGTTAACAACACAGTGATGTTTTAGTCATTGCTGAGCAGCATTTGCACAGCACCAAGATTTTCCTACTCCTCACCCTGTACTGCCAGTGAGTAGACTAGAGGGGTACAAGGAGCTGGGAGGGAGCATTGCCAGGACAGCTAAATCATTTAAAAGACTTCAAGGATCAGTACTTTGGCACTTAGAATCATGAAATACACAGCACTTCTGGGTATCACCCCAGAGGGCAGAATATCATGACACTATCATGATGTGGTCATTACCACAACTCCAACACCAAATTAATTGCCCCTATTGTCAGTTTTGTCTTGTACCTTATGAAAAAAAATGCAGTGAAAGTGCTTCTAAAATCCTTCCTGGGATCAAGTTCTTGGATTCACTATCTTTATAATGAGTTTTTGAAATCTAATAAAAATCTTATCACACATTCAGCTTTGTCCATTGGAGATATGACATGAAGAACAATTTCACCCTCCTCCTCTTCACAGAAAGCTTCTATACACTGACAGATTGATTCAGTCTATGAGAGGAAAATAAATGAGAAGATGAAGCAGATTTGCTCCTCAACAATCTGATTTTCTAAATCTCTGACAATAATTTTGCTGGCTCTGGAGTTTCTTCCTTCCTATTAATTCAAATGCAGATCTCAAACTAGACTGGTGCTTTAATGGGCCTTCAGGGTTTGCATATCACAGTTGAGGAAAGAGTGTTCTTGCAGTGCTTAAGGTTGAATGTGAACCAGCAATGTGCCCTTGCCACAAAGAAATCAAAGAGTATCCTGGACTGTGTTAAAAGTATTGTCAGCAGGTCCAGGGAAGTGATCCTTCCCTTCTGCTCAGCACTGGTGAGAACACAGCTGGAGTCCTGTGTCCAGTTCTGAGATCCTTAGTACAAAAGAGATATGAACCTTCATTGGAGAGAGTCCAATGAAGGGCTATGAAGGTGATTAAGAGACTGAAGCACTATCTCTTATGAGGAAAGGCTGAAGAGCTGCAACTGTTTAGCCCTGAGAGGACAAGGCTCAGAGGCCATGATCTTATCATCATGTATAAATACTTGAAGGGAAGGTGCAAATACGACAGACAGGCTCTTTTTAGTGACTGTCCACTGACAGGATCACAGGCAGTGAGCACAATTGAAACACGGGGGATTCCCTATGAACATTAGGAGATGCTTTTTCACTAAGAGAGTGACTGAGCACTGGCACAGGTTGCACAGGGGTTTGTGGAGTCTCCATCCTTAGAGATATGAAAAAACTCTTGACATATTCTGGGCAACAGGCTATCAGTGTCCCTGCTTGAGCAGGGATGTTGACAAGATGACCTCCAGAGGTGTCTTCTGGCCTCAACTGTTCTGTGATTTTGTGATAACAATCTTTATACAGATTTTATTTCATAAGGACCTAGTATAGAAGAAATAAAATTTGATCTTTGAATATTACGGAATTTTCATTGTAATTGGTCTCAGCTATTAATGGACAATGCTGACTATTACATAGCAAAATATTTTAAAAGGGGAGTTTACAGCAAATGTCACTGCTTTGAGATCTCCACTGTTAAATATATCTGTTGACTGTAATTGCCATTGCTAAAATACTGAAGTTTGTCCATGTTTTTTATTGCTATGCCACTGTTTATCCATGCAAGAGGTGAAAAAAAAATATATTTACAAGAACTACCCCCATACCAGGTCTCCAAAGGGCTGAGAAGGCTTTAAAACTTTTTTTCTATATTCCATTACCTAGTTCACCTTAAGTAAACAAACTCTTATAGAGTTGAAACTTAGATCTCTTTCTTTATAAAACAAAGAACCACAAGCCCCACTGATTGTGTGATATTAATAATGCATAAAAATGTACACAAACATCTATCATGTGAATGGGAAACATTCTCTCTGTTTTGGAGGACATATTCACCATCAAAATATGTATAGTAGAATTCATAAGGACCAAAGAAAAGCAGAAGCATCCCTTTAAAATGGCTAGACTACTACTTACTACTGTCTAACAATGGATGTATTAAACATCTGCAAATGCAAAAAAAAAAAGTTACTGTTAAAAATTGTGGTTTTCTCCAGGACACTTCAACTTTTAAAACATATCTGTCATCATAACAGGAGTTGCAAAGGAGACATAGGGCTTAGCAGTTCTGGAAGATGGTCACTGTCCCCAGATGGACCACTCAAAGCATTGATGCCTTTTAGACCCAAAAGAAGTAACTGGGTGGGTAGTAGCAGATGGAGATGTTGAGGAGAGAAGTTTGGTCCTGGATATATTTAGTGCAAACCAGAGATCTGCAGACATGAAATCACACCTATCTTCCAAATATAAAAACACCTAGTTTGTCCTTTGTGGAAAGTGACTTACGGTTCTATGTGGGCCAATATCTGGCTTTTGAGCTATTTGGCTCAAACTCACCAAGGCAGATTGCCACTGGGAGCTACAGTATTACAAGACAGGTGAAAGATCGTATTGGCCTGCAAGAGATGAGCCACTAGGCATTTTCAGTGTTGTGGTGCACTACTCAAGACTAGATGCTTACTCACCCTCTTCATCTGTAAAGGAAATCTGTGCAAGTACTGTCATTGATCGGCTTCTCCCTTACTACTCAGTCTTCCAAGGTATATGAGAAAATTCTTTTTGTGGCTGAACACACAAAGATTTTGGCATTCAGGTGACAGAATCAGAAATGTTGTCTGTGGAGGAGTGGTTAAGGGAGCATGGACATGGATCCCAGGGTATAATGTTAGGCCTGATGGGGCAAGGCAGTCTGAGTTCTAGTTATACGAATTTAATGCACAATCAAGACCAGAGTCAGAGTCATGGTTAAAGCCATTGCTGTCACATAGTCAACATAGACAGCAGGCCACTTTCTGCTCCTTCAAGGTCGGGCTGTTTTCAGCTAACGAGCTAACAGCTCAAGGTGGAAAACAACTACGGGGGAAAAAACAAGATGGGAAAATGTGAGGGAGCTTGCTTATCGCAGAAACCGCAAGTAGGATGAACATAAGAATGTAATCTATTAGCTGCTGTTGCTGAGCTAGCTTTGAAGCTGCTGTGTATATAAGTTAGAGCCTGCTCTCAATAAAGAAGAAGATTTCTGCTATCACTCACATTGAGTAAGACTGATTTTTTCCCACCCAGCTGAGAATCGGACCCTGGGTTGATCGCCGCATGAAGTAGGCTTCGAGCCTGGGTGTTTCAGGCTTTGAGCCTGGATGTTTCAGACTTAGAGTCTGGTTTCAGACTTAGAGTCTGGTTTGAGACTTAGAGTCTGGTTTCAGGCTTCGAGCCTGGGTTTCAGGCTTTGAGCCTGGTTTCAGGCTTCGAGCCTGGGTTTTTCAGGCTTCGAGCCTGGTTTGCAGACTTCGAGTCTGGTTTTTCAGGCCAAGAGCCGAAAACTTCGCGGCAGTTGTCCATCTTTGAGACAGCTAATACCAAGGGAGTGAATTATCAAAACTGTGATCCTTTGTCTCATAACACAGGACACTCTCCTGTGCTTATTCCTATGACATAATGAACTGAGGTGATTCTCATCCTCTGCTCTTTTGAGCAGCTCTGTCTCAAAGAGTCTTTTCGAATCAGAAATTAATACAACACTTTGAATCTTGGAGCAAAACACTGGAAATTTTCTTCTTGATTAATAAGTATGATATTGTCCAAAACCCAAATTCACTGATTGAAAAAAGAGGGGGAAGGAAAAAGACAGTTTGCTGGCTTTGTGTCTCAAGGTCACAACATTTCCATGATCTCTTTTGGCTTTTCCTTAAGCTCTTCTGCTCCCTGGATGCAGCTTACTTTCACGTTTCTACATCTACTTGTTTCCTTCCTTCCCATACGTATTCACAGACACATACAAGCTAACAGCGCTGAAAAATGTGAATTCTACTGCTAAGTAAGATGAAGAGTGAAAACAGAAGGAACTTTGATACATTGAGAGACTATATGAACCATTACTCTGTACAAATACTAGAAAGTCTACCACTGATAAAAAAATTGAAATCTTTATATGAGCTACTAACTCTTTGTGCCTATAAATGCTCATTCAGACTCTATGAAAATACCTTAAAGCCAAGTAATAACACTATCTGAGAAATCACACACACAGTTCACACTGCACCTTTTCATTCAATGTCTCAGCTAGAAGTTGATTATCCCTCTTTGTGAAGAAAAGTCAGTGGTTTAATTGTGCTCCCTCTCTATGCTCTTCTCTACAATATTTACATCCAAAACAATAACTTTTATGCATTGTTTCTTTAACAGAGTATTCTGCAACACAGGAGATTATTACATTCCATCTACTACTGTACCAGTTTTTGGAAGAACAAGTAGCTAGATTTCCATGTTTTGGCTAAGTTCTTTTAAAAAAAATAAACCACAAAACCATGACCATTATGAACCAATACACATTGCTAAAACACACATAATATTGCCTTTGACATTTTCAAATTGAATTGCATTATTGTAGCGTAGCTTGTCCATTATTTGGAGCTTGATTTATCTCTGCAAATATTAAATATTGACTTTTATTTGCTTTGTATTGACAAAAGAGTCTGATTAAAAACACTTAACCTTTTATACCCATCTAGAACCAGTATTTGATTCCATTATATAATTCTATGAAGCCTCTCATCACTTTCCTGTTTATGTCATTAAACACACCAGTAACCAAGAGCACTTCTGCTCTACCACTGAAGACCACAAAGTATCCTACAGATACACTGATATGTTCTAATAGGGCCGGTAAGTTCCCCCATTTCTCTGTTCTCAACAGAGACGAATCAAGTTTCCTACTTCAAAGTTCCCTACAGAGAACGTAATCAATTCACTTCAGTACCTGGCACAACATAAAGCCTACTGCTTTCAGTAGAACAGGAATACACTGAGTAAATAGCATTAGAAAACTACTTAGAGAGACTTCTAACCTCAGGGACTCCTTTGAATGAAGACCAGGTCACTTAAAAGTTGCTTTGGTAAATACTTGAGAAATAGAAAAAGAATCCTAGAATGGGCAATAAAAATGTTCCTTATTTGTGATCTTAAAAACAATTTAAAGAATCTTTGGCTTAATCACTAAAAATATCTCTAATTGTAGTGCAGTTGGCATACAAATTATAGCTTATCTACTATAACATCAGTTATTTATATACTATCTCATTCTGTCATGGGAAAAACTGAAAACTTATTCTCCATGCACAAAGTCTACCCTAGCTTGCCATTTCTTCCTGTAGAAGGAGTTCTCTCTGCAGGTCAAGAAAAAATGATACTGTCCCAGGGGCAGTAATGTTGCCTCCATGAGTTTTCCCATTTATCAATGTAATATAATCATCAGACAGTAGTCATCATTCAACAATTATCATCAATACACACTCACGTGTACAAAAGTGCAGATTTTACTGTTTTGACACTATAAATATTATCCAAGTCTCAATAAAAAGGATAGCAAATAATTGCCAAAGCACTGACTTTCCTTCTTTGCCTTTTGTTGTGGTTTGACATGAAGCCATTTCTGGTAAGGGAGAAGGGGCTGTAAAGATGGCTCCTGTAAGAAGTTGCTCAAAACTCTCCCCAGCTCTGAGCCAGACCCATTTCTGGGGCTGAGCCAATTAGACGTCTCCACGATCACTTTTAGAAAGAAGCTGGAAGGGGAGGCTTCTTCCTGTTTCTTCTTTCTTCTGTTCCTTCTGTTTTTTCCAGCTAGTGGTGGCGCAAGGAGTGGCAAGAGAGAGAGAAGCAACCATGCAAACTCCAAGGTCAGAGGAGGAGGTGTGCTGAAGCAGAGATTCCTCTGCATTCTAAGGAGAGGACTGGTGAAGCAGTGATTTGTTTGCATTTTGTTAAAGACCCCACATCAGGGGCAGAGACTCATTTTGCTAAAGACTCTATGCCAGGGGCAGTGGCTATTGCCCAGAGGAGGCCGTGTCTTGTGGGAGGGACCCAATATTCACAGAAGCTATAACTGTGGGGAGGAACCTATGTCAAAGTTAATTAAAATTATGCCCAGCAGAGGCCCTGTCCTGTGGGAGGGACCCTGTATCTGCAGAAATTGCAACTGTGGGGAGGAACCCACACCAGAGATATTCACCAAGGACTGTGTCCCATGTGAGGGACTCTCTATCAGCAGAAGCCACAGCTGCTGGGGAGAATCCACACCAGAGAAGTTTGTTAAGGACCCTGTCCCATGGGAGGGACCCCGTATCAGAGCAGCGGAAGAATGCCAGGAGTTGTTTTCATCTGAGAAGGAAGAAGTGGCAGAGCCCACCTGTGAGAGACTGACCACAGCCCCCATTCCCTACCTTCCTCCAAGCCATTGAGGGGGGAGGAGGTAGAGATATCAGGAGCAGTGAGCTGGGCCCGGGAAGAAAGGAGGGATGGGGGAGGGAGACCTTAAAGTGTTGGTTTTAATTTTCTCCTATTTCTGCTCTCGTTTTGCTTTTTGTTCTGTTCTGATTCTAGTAGGCAGTAGAATAAACTTTCCTACTTTCCTCTCTAAGTTGAGTACTGGAGTCTGTTTTGCCCGGAATCGTAAATGGCAGTGAGCCCTCCCCATCCTTGTCTCAATCGACAACAACTTTGCTTATCTTTTTTTCCTCCCATTTCACTGGGGCCTCTGCCATCCTAAGGAGGATGAGGGTGAATGAAAAATACAACCTTAAAATATTTTAAGAGCTGATGAGACCAATCTGCCTGAAAGGGTAGAATGGCCCTCGAAAGGATTTGCCTGGTAAGGGTTAATCCTTTCTAAGGAAGCCTGCCTGAAAGGGTTGGCTCCTTAAACAAAGCCCCTAACTTAAGCAAAAACATCCTGTATACACAACAATGATAAGGACACCAGATGTCTTGTAGCCACGGAACATATATCACAAAAATGTAGTAAACAGTACCATAAATTTTGTAGATAACATTTGATTGATTTGTAGCATATAGAAAATATACGTACTCATATTGTTTGTTAACCTATACTGATGACCTTTGCGATATGTATTGACTATAAAAAGAGCATAAGAAGAAGCAATAAACTGTCACTTGCCCTAAGAGCAGTGGTCCGCCTGTCCTTCATCGTCCTGGAAAGAGCTGGTCTCTGACAAATGGTGCCGAAACCCAGGATACTCGGTTGCCTTTGACCAGGGTGAGCTGCCTCCGAATCAACAGAACCGCGGTAAGGAAAAGGGGAAATAAAGGGGGGCAGAACTACTAGGAAGGTGTAAAATATAAGAAAGTAGAAATTTATCTCAGTAAAATAAAAACAAAAATCCCTTTTTTGTCTTAGATTTTCCGTTGACCAAGTCTGAGACTAAGTCTGGATCCAGCCGCACCTAAGCCCTTTCTATAAGGTGTCTTAGAAAGCAAGGGGGTCCAAACTGAACCTCGTGACTCAACGGTAGGGCTCCCTCATATTCAGCATTTACAATTTAAAATATGGGACATGTACATAGTACGGAAAGACAGCTGTTTGTAGCTATGGTTAAGACGTTGTTAAAAAGTCGAAATATATCTATAACCACCAAGCAAGTGGGTGGATTTTTAGAATTTATAGACACTGTGTGTCCTTGGTTTCCGAATAAAGGCACTATTAACTTGGAAACCTGGAATAAGGTTGGTGAAAACATTAAAAGCTATTATGCTGCTAATGGCCCTGATAAGATCCCTATAGATGCTTTTCCTTTATGGACTTTAATTAAAGAATGTTTACAAGGTGATACTGAATATGATAAATGGCAACGACAAACACGTCCTCGATCTCGTTCAGCGGATTCAGGTTTAAAACCTTCTGCTCTTACTAATCCCGATTCACAACCCTCTGCTCCACCTGAATATCCATCAATAATCAATAATGAACAAAAAGATATTCAGGAATCTAAATTTAAAAATCCCTTTCTTATGTACTCAAATACGGGAGGTAAAAAATGCCGACCGTTAAAACAAAGCAAGAGCGCCTTGAGACCTATAGAATTATCTGAAGAATTATCCTCCGATGAGGAAGCTGAATTAGAAAAAGAAGCTGCTCAGTATCATAATGAAGATGATCAAGTGTTTGTTAATACGCCTTTTAAATTGAAGAAACAGCAAACACTTTTAAAAAAGGAACCTGTTGTTTTACCAGCAATAGAAGCTGGTAGACGTCCGCCCCCTCCTGACATATACCATCAAATATCACCTCACTCACCCTTACAGTTATCATTGCTACAAGCTAAACAACAAGGTGAAGATGTGAGTGGGTTTTCAAAAATATTGCATGCTTATCCTATAACATATGCTCCTCACCCTACTCAAGCCAATGTTAGAATTGCTACATATACATCCATTACATTTAAGAATCTTAAAGAATTGAAAACAGCTGCTGCTCAATATGGTGCAACTGCACCATATACTATTGCTATTTTAGAGACCATTGCAGCTGAAGTTCTTCCCCCATGGGACTGGAAAGGCTTAGCTAAAGCTACCTTAACGGGAGGAGAATATTTGTTATGGCTTACAGATTTTATGGATTCCTGTTATGATTATTCTCAAAAACCACACTTTCGCCAACAGGGAATTACTCATGAAATGTTAGCTGGCACAGGACCGCATGTTGATCTGGCACAACAATTAACTTACCCTGCTGCGACATATGATGCCATTCGAGAAATTGGTTTGAAAGCCTGGAAAGGGCTACCTAGACATGGAACGTCTAGGGAAGAATTAACTAAAGTCCGACAGGGACCAGATGAACCTTATCATGATTTTGTATCTCGTTTGTTACAAACTTCATCTAGGCTCATACAAGACACCGATTCAGCTATGATTTTAGTTAAGGAATTAGCTTTTGAAAATGCTAATAATATCTGTCAATCCATATTAAGACCTTGGAAAAATAAATCAACATTAAATGACTATATCAGATTATGTTCTGATGTTAGCTCTGGATATATTCAAGGCATAGTCACTGCTGCAGCACAACAGGGCAAACCTGTTGAGCAAGTTTTAGCTGCAATGCAATTTAAGCAAAACAGAAGGGTTGCAGGCCCTCCTGGTAGCTGTTTTCATTGCGGACAAATGGGGCATCAAGTACGTCAATGTCCTAATAAAAAGATTCCAAGTAATAATGGAAAAAATCCAGGTTTATGCCCAAAATGCAAAAAGGGTAATCATTGGGCTAATGAATGCCGATCTAAATATGATAAGAACGGCAATTCCTTACAGTCGGGAAACTTCTCAATGGGCTTGCCCCGGGCCCACCCAAACAAACAGGGGATGTATCCTGTGCAGGTGCAAACCTCAGAGCACCAGCTAAACAATCCATTTCACAACTCCACCGAGCCACCAGTCATAGTGCCGGACTGGACCTGTGTTCCTCCTCCCACTTCGTATTAACACCTGAAATGGGGGCACAAGCTATCCCAACAGGGATATATGGCCCATTACCTGCGGGAACATGCGGTTTGGTATTGGGACGAAGTAGTCTGAGCATGAAAGGATTGCGAGTTATACCAGGACTAATTGATTGTGATTATGAAGGAGAGTTAAAAGTTATGTTACAATCTGAAACTTCTGTCTTTAATCTACCTGCAGGAACAAAGATTGCACAGTTGCTTTTAATTCCTTATGTTTCATCTATAGGAAAAGCTGATTCCCACATTCGGGGAACAGGCGGTTTTGGATCTACTGACGTTTATCTTTTACAGCCCATCAATCATCAGAGACCTGAACTTCAGTTAACAATTGATGGTAAAAATTTTACAGGACTCTTGGACACCGGAGCAGATGTATCGGTAATGACTTTAAAACAATGGCCAAAAGAATGGCCTTTACAGCATGCTTCAGCTGATCTAAAAGGAATTGGAGTTGCAAATTTGCCTCTTCAAAGCTGTAAGTTGTTAAGTTGGACAGACAAAGAGGGACACTCTGGTTCCATTCAACCATATGTACTAGAAAGCTTGCCTCTTAACCTCTGGGGCCGAGATATCTTGACACAAATGGGTGCATACCTTTATACGCCTAGCAGTTAATCTGATAAATTTATCAGTAACTATGTATGCAGATAAAATCTGTTGGAAATCAGATCATCCTGTTTGGGTTGATCAGTGGCCTCTAACTAAAGAAAAATTGCAAGCTGCTCGTCAATTAGTAGTGGAACAATTACAATTAGGTCATATAGAACCTTCCACATCACCATGGAACTCACCTATTTTTGTTATAAAAAAGAAATCGGGGAAATGGCGACTTCTCCAAGACTTGAGAGAAGTCAATAAAACAATGTGTACCATGGGAGCGTTACAACCTGGTCTACCCAGTCCTATTGCCATTCCTCAAAATTTTGAAAAAATAATTATTGACTTAAAAGATTGTTTTTACGCTATCCCCTTACATCCAGATGACAAATGTCGATTTGCTTTTAGCATTCCATCCATAAATTTTAGTGAACCTATGGAACGCTATCAATGGAAAGTATTGCCTCAAGGAATGGCTAATAGTCCTACTCTTTGTCAAAAATTTGTTCATGAAAGTATAAAAGCGACTAGACAACAATTTCCTGATGTTCTTTGTATCCATTATATGGACGATATCCTTTTAGCAGCCTCATCTATCGATAAGTTGCAACATGCTTATGCTCATATTGAACAGATGTTAACTAAACGTGGTTTGAAAATAGCACAAGAAAAGGTACAAAAATCATATCCTTTTCAATATTTGGGGTTTCAACTATATCCTAAATCTTTTATACCACAAAAAACTGCCACACGAACAAATTCTTTAACAACCTTGAATGATTTTCAAAAACTTTTGGGAGACATTAATTGGCTCAGATCTTTTCTTAAGTTAACAACAGCCGATTTGCATCCTCTTTTTAAAATACTTGAGGGAAACCCTGATCCTACCTCTCCTCGCAAGTTAACAGAAGAGGGAAAACAAGCTCTTCGATTGGTTGAAAAGGCCATAGAAAATGCTCAATTACAATATGCAGACATAACAAAGTCTTTCTTTTTATATATCTTGCCTACAGTAATGACTCCTACAGGAGTCTTGTATCAAGACGGTGTTCTGTGTTGGATACATGGATCTCACTCTGCAAAAGGAGTTCTTGTTTCATATCCTCAAAAGATAGCAGAACGAATTAAACAAGGACGAAAGTTATGTATTACTCATCTTGGGAGAGAACCGGCAGTAATTGGAATTCCATACACACCTGCTCAAATTACTTGGCTGATGGCCACTGTAGACGATTTTGCTGTAGCCTTAGCTGCTTTTCCTGGAGAAATAACACAAAAGTTCCCTTCTGATAAAATTCTTAGTTTTGCTACCTATCATTCTTTAGCTTTTCCTAGGGTCGTTAAAGGAGCTCCTATAACAGGAGCATTGACTGTTTTTACAGATGGATCATCTAATGGACAAGCAGTTTTGTATACTCCTACAGACCAATATGTTTGGAAATTAGAGAATGTTTCTGCACAAATGACTGAATTATATGCAATTTATCAAGCACTGTTGAAATTTTCTGAGCCTTTGAATATCTATTCTGACAGTCGTTACATTGTCACTTCATTACAATTTTTAGAAACAGTTCCTGTCATAGCTTCTAAAGTTTCTTTTATACAACGATATTTTGGTCTGATTCAATCTCTCTTAATAATAAGAGATGCACCTCTTTTTGTAGGACACATTCGTAGTCACTCTAAATTACCTGGACCTTTGAGTCACGGCAACAATCAGGCTGATTTGTTAACTCGTTTTACTGTTGCTACTGTTGCAGAAGCCCAGCGTTTGCACTCTCTGCATCACTTACCTGCAGCTACTCTACAACGTATGTGCCATATCTCTCGAGAACAAGCTAGAGAAATTGTTCGAACATGTTCTTCGTGTGTTTCTTTTTTACCAATTCCTCATTATGGAGTTAATCCTCGAGGTCTTTTACCTAATGATCTCTGGCAGATGGATGTTACTCATTATCCTTCTTTTGGCCGCCTCTCTTATATCCATGTAACCCTTGATACCTTTTCTCATTTTGCAGTAGCCACTCCTTTGTCTGGAGAATCAACCGCACAAGTAATTTCACATTTGTTACACTGTTTTTCAGTCTTAGGTATACCAAAGACTATCAAGACAGATAATGGCCCAGCATATACTAGTGCTAAATTTTCAAAATTTTGTGCTCATTTTTCTATAACACATAAAACAGGGATTCCTTATAATCCACAGGGTCAAGGCATGATTGAACGCTTTAACCTTACTCTGAAGACACAATTAAAGAAATTAAAAACGGGGACATGGGGGATTAAGGACACTCCTTTGTCTTTGTTAAATCATGCTCTTTTTGTTTTAAACTTTTTTACTCTCGATGCAGCTGGCCTTTCAGCTGCTGATCGTCATTGGCAATCCCCAGCTCAGCAGAAACCTGCAGTATTATGGAAAGATCCTATTGATGGATCCACGAGAGGCCCTGACCCGGTTCTATTATGGGGTAGAGGGTATGTTTGTATTTTCCCAACAGATGAGCCTGTACCTCGGTGGATTCCAGAACGCTGTGTTCGACATGCCAAAAACGAAAATAGGCAAGCTCCGAAAGAGGTTTCAACGCCTGATGCTGATACCACAACAACCTCGACCACAACAACATGATTTTAACTATTGGTCATCATTACAGATCTTTGCTTATTGGCTTAGCATAATATGGAATAATGCCAACTCTTCAATTAACTTAAAACAATTGCATGGAGAAATTCTCTCTCTACAAAATACAGAAAAATTGCAGTTGCCTCTCGCCCAACGTGCTCATGATTTTGTTAGTGTTTTAAAAGCTTCTTTTCCATCCTTATCTTCATTTTATAAAGGAATCTTTTGCCTTATAGGAGCAACTTTATGCATAATTGTCCTAGTTATAGTATTACCTTGCATATTTCGTTTAATGTATGATATGATAAAACAAACGAGTATAAAAACTAAAAAATTACAATTAATGGCTACACAACACGTTCCCGCTACAATACATACTGAATAAAAAGAAAAAAGGGTGAAATGATGAGACCAATCTGCCTGAAAGGGTAGAATGGCCCTCGAAAGGATTTGCCTGGTAAGGGTTAATCCTTTCTAAGGAAGCCTGCCTGAAAGGGTTGGCTCCTTAAACAAAGCCCCTAACTTAAGCAAAAACATCCTGTATACACAACAATGATAAGGACACCAGATGTCTTGTAGCCACGGAACATATATCACAAAAATGTAGTAAACAGTACCATAAATTTTGTAGATAACATTTGATTGATTTGTAGCATATAGAAAATATACGTACTCATATTGTTTGTTAACCTATACTGATGACCTTTGCGATATGTATTGACTATAAAAAGAGCATAAGAAGAAGCAATAAACTGTCACTTGCCCTAAGAGCAGTGGTCCGCCTGTCCTTCATCGTCCTGGAAAGAGCTGGTCTCTGACAAAGAGCTTTTAGATTTGCTTTCATTTATTTGTTTGTTCCTTCCAATTCACACAATATTTCAGAGGCAAAAGAATGAGCTTTGAAATGTTCACTGTCTCTGAATTTTCCAAATAGTATTAAAAAGCATTCATCTGCTGCATGTTCTTGCCTCATAATAATGGTTCAAACTTTACACCTAAAAGACAATGATATAAAAGCAAAAAGCTAAACATGATGTAAATCCAGTATAGGATTCCCTCACTCATACTTTATGAAGTGTTATATGGCTAGCAAGACTATTTTTATGTCATACTTGGATCAAAACAACTCAAAAAGTCCCTGTGATATGCTCCTCTCCTGTATGATTACTATCAACTCAATACCAAAACACCTCATTAGTAACTTGCATACATGTTATTTCAGTAGGTCTCCAGCACATCAATCACACTTATACATTAGACATATAAATATCAATTTTCTCAAAAAACTTTTGCACACAGCATTTTCAAAGTTGGATTTTTTTGTGTTAAAGGTATTAATCTGCAGTATATTTACAAAATCTGAAAAAGGACACAGCAAAATAATTGCAAAATTCACTTATGCTTCACGTCATACACGCAGGCTGTTCTTTCAGAAATGCCTAGAAAGGAGCTGTTTTCAGTGTAGTGGGACCCCAAACCCAGGGAGGCACTGCAGTTTTCCAAAGGAGTAGAGCACTGCAGTTCCATTTGAAGTCCTCAGAAAACTGGTATATGTGCAGTGTTTAAAAATGTATACCTATGTATTTATTTCCTGGAATGGTAGATATAGGCTGATTCACTAACATCAATTACATGACTATATGTGTTTATGATACAAGAGATATCAACAACCATCATTTATTAGCAGCTGGTGGAGTGGAGACTGCTTAGCAGTCCTAGTGGGATTGCTCTTGTCTGCATCACAAGCATTCAACAAGGCAACACCCCTGGAAGTTAGAGAAGTTTTGGAGGGAAGTGAGAAAGAGTAGCATAACCTACTTGAGGCTGCGAAATTTCTTGAACATTTTGAAGAATGTAAAATTTTAAAAATTAAACGATTGTGTTTAACATTTTAAAGAGCACCTGTCTATGCAGCATGCTGGTTTTGCTATGTTGCATAACACCAATATTGCTATAGTGGACATTTACTACTTTGGATATAGTTTGATAGTACTGTGACTTAAACTGCAAAATTACAGAAAGATGTCTTCTTTTGCAAGGTCAAGAACTTGAGATACGTTCAACCTTCTTTTACAAGACTTTGGGTTTGGTTTAATTTGAAACTACCACTTCTTTGAAGAATAGTACAACTTTTTTTCCTCTAACTTTTGATAAATTAGATCCTGGCAAACTTGGAGGTGTGTTTTACTAGACAAATACTAAGAAGTTCTGTTCTTCAGGTTTATTTGTGTCTTTAAAAAAAAGAAAAAAAAGAAAAAAAATCAAATTTTTTATTAATAAAGGGCTCATGGAAGCTGACAAGATCCAAGGTCCATCTGAAGGTGCACTGTAGTAGAATCATAGAATCATATCATGGTAGGGGTTGGAAGGGACCTTTAGAGATTATGTAGTCCAACCCCCCTGCAGAAGCAGGTTCACCTAGATCAGGTCACATAGGAACATGTACAGGCGGGTCTTGAAGACCTCCAAGGAAGGAGACTCCACAACCCCTCTGGGCAGCCTGTGCCAGGGCTCCCTCACCCTCACAGTGAAATAGTTTTTTCTTATATTTACGTGGAACTTTTTGTGTTCCAGCTTCATCCCATTACCCCTTGTCCTGTTGCTAGCTACTATATAAAAAAGGGATGTCCCAACCTCCTGACATCCACCCTTTAGATATTTATAAATGTCAATAAAATATCCCCTCAATCTCCTCTTCTCCAGACTAAACAGCCCCAGTTCCTGCAGCCTTTCCTCATATGAAAAGTGTTTCAGTCACCTGATCATCTTGGTGGCCCTGTGCTGGACTCTCTCCAACACTTCCCTGTCCCTCTTGAGCTGAGGAGCCCAGAACTGGACACAGGACTCCAGATGAGGCCTCACCAGGGCAGAGTAGAAAGGGAGAAGAACCTCCCTTGACCTACTGGCCACACTCCTTGATGCATCCCAGGATGCCATTGGCATTCTTGGCCATGAGGGCACATTGCTGGCTCATGGTTAGCTTATTATCAATCAGGACTCCCAGGTCTCTCTCCGTAGAGCTGCTCTTCAGCAGTTCAATCGCCAGCCTGTACTGGTGCATGGGGTTGTTCCTTCCCAGATGCAGGACTCTGCACTTGTCCTTGTTGAATCTCATGAGGTTCCTCTCTGCCCAACTCTCAAGCCAGTCGAGATCCCACTGAATGGCAGCACAGCCTTCTGGGGAATCAGCCAGTCCTCCCAGTTTGGTGTCATCAGCCAACTTGCTGAGGGTACCCTCAGTCCCCTTGTCCAGGTCATTGATGAAGATGTTGAACAAGACTGGCCTCAGAACTGATCCCTGTGGATCTCCACTGGCCACAGGCCTCCAACTCGATTCTGTGCCATTGATCACCACCCTCTGGGCTCTGTCATTCAGCTCTTGATCCACCTCAATGTCCACTCATCCAAGCCACGCTGCTTGAGCTTTCTGATGAAGATGTTATGGGAGACAATGTCAAAAGCCTTGCTGAAGCCAAGGTAGATGACATCCACTGCTCTCCCCTCATCTAGCCAGCCAGTTATGCACTCACAGAAGGCTGTCAGGTTGGTCAAACAGGATTTCCCCTTGGTGATGCCATGTTGACTCCCTCTGTTAACCATCTTATCCTTCATATATTTAGTGATAACATTCAGGATGAGTTGTTCCATCACCTTTCCAGGGATGAAGGTGAGACTGACGGGCCTGTAGTTTCCTGGGTCGTCCTTCTTGCCCTTTTTGAAGACTGGCCTGACATTGGCCTTTCTCCAGTCCTAGTAACGGTGAAGTTGAAACCTGCTGGAAATTACTCACTGGCAAAAAAGTTTTGCAAACAATGCTTTCATTGTCTCAGTCGCAGCAGCACTTGACCTCCATTGTAAGTTAGTACTAGTTTGATTTGTCCAGTTTGCATTAGGTCTTTCAGTGAAATTATTCACATTTGACCATCCTTGATTCAGGCCCCCATCGGAGGGCTTCTCTCACATGTGAAATTAAAGGGGACCAGGGAACAAGTTTTACCAGTTGTTGCCAAGCTCACTTCACTCCTATGTGGCCTACAATTTGCCCTCCCCCACCAAAGTGCATGCAGGACTAAGCTATATCACTAAGCTTCAGGAAAAGAATGGAGGGGGTGCTACAGAAGAGTGTTTGTGGGTCCGAAGTCCTAAATGCTCCCTAAAGCAACCTGCCACTAACACTCAAGAGCTGAGCTGGAAGTTATCTCATTAGGGTGAGGTAAGTCATGAGACTATACCTCATTAACACATTTGCCAAATTAAGAGATGTTTGGTAGACTGGAACACTGATTGTACTATCAATTCTGTGAACCGATGAAAAAAATAGTTTGACAAAATTTTAAACTGGTAGCATTACAGAAGCAGTATCTAGTTCATCAGTCACCTTCTCAAGGAATGAGAGCGCCATAACTCTCAAAGGAGTTAATATTTGTCAATATGTGACAAATGCTGTAGACTGAGACTCGTGCTTACATAAAGTTATTCACTCTAAAAAGCTCATTTATTTTGTATCTGCTAAAAAAATTGAATCTAAATTTTTTGCTCACTATTGTATATAAGAGGATTACTCTACTTACATAGGGATAATAAAACTGAAAGTGCAGAAAAACATCTTTCCTCTACCTCCTTATCCTGCTTAATTGTGAGAAAAAAACTCAATAATCCTATACAGATTGGCTTTGAACTAGTTTGAAAGTCTGAATAAACCCTCATGTATTAATAAATAAATCTTCTATCTTGAATATTCATTGCCCTGGTACCAAAGAATTGTTTTCATGCATCCTTAATTAGGTTATTTTGCCTTGTTCTTTCTCTTTTCCCTCTGCAGAGTGCTTTCCCCTGTAAAATAACAGCAAAGACTCAACCCAAATTGATGTTTCAATATGAAAAATAGTCACAGTTCTCCCAATGTACCGGCATATTTTAGAACTCTAGTGTTTATGCCTAATAATTTATATTGATGGGCCAAGTTTCCCCAGAGTATATACATTGCCAGTGTTTGATATTGTCATTTGCTCTTCTTTCATACCAGAGCAAAGACTGCCAAGTGCAGGTCCCTCAAGATCAGGAAACTGATAACAGCTAGGTTAGCACTCTTATACTCAAGGCAGAAATGACAGCTTGAAGAATAAACTGTCAGAACCATCAATAATGTTGCACACTCCAAGCAAATGTTCTTTCTTCTTCTAAATGACATTTGCATAAATGCTACCGTTATGTATATAGGGCACCAAGATTACTGGATTAATTATTTATCAGCAGAAATCTATTTTACTTACCTGCCTGCAGTCTTTCTGGCTTCTTTGCCTGAAGCAGCTATTCAGTAAATACTTAAGCTTTTCAAATTCTGTGTTCTGGAACAAGGGAAATATGCGATTATTGATTTCTGCAATTATGTGGATTGTATCCCACCTTTCTCAACGGAAGTTTAACATGTTTAAATTATAAAAGTTTCTACATTAGCCATGGGGAAACATCTGAGATATTAATTTATTTTTCTTCAGAAAAAATACTGAAGTAATCTATACAACAGATTCTTTACAAAATACAGTAATGTACAGGTTATGAAATACTTAATAGAAAATAGTTTTGAATGCTTTCTACTACAGCCAGTCAATAGCTACAACCTTCCATTCTGAGTTTCAGTTTTGTACAGTAGCTAATTTGCTACCTGATTGGTTTACTACAGAGTCCATATCTGAAAGGTGTCGAGCTTCCGAGTGGGATTTATTTTCTTAATGCTGTTTCAAGAACACAGGAAAAGGTGTAAAGAATGCATTGCAATCTGCCCAGTCAGATCATTACATCCAGTCAAATTTCCTATAAGTGAAGAAGGCTGTACACCCATGCAGGAGCACACATAGGCACACTACAGCAAAGCTGAGGATTGAATGGGTAAACTGAAGACTAAGCCTCCAAAAGCAGACAACATCCTGACAACACTGATATTGCATACCAAGAAAAAAATTGTAGGAATTGTAGTATTTAATGGGACGAAAAGTAACACAGGTGAAACAACTTGTTAGGGAAAAAACACATGCTTTGCAGAGGAAAGTCATGGTTGTACATGTATTAAAGTATCCCAAAGAGTTGACAATCACGTCAATACATTGCCTAGCTGATGGAATACATATGGATTTCCAAGAGATTTCTACAAGCTCTCACTAAAGTCTCTGAAAGGAACTACAAATAGACTGACATAGCTAATAGTGACACAGAGTGAAAAGGAAACACCTCCCATGATCCCATAAGTAGGGAAAAGAGAGGAAACAAAAGGCAGAAAACAGATGGTTAGTTTTCACAATGAAAAGAGTTACTCCAGGTCCTTCAGGGATCTGCATTGGGACCTAAACTGTCCAATATATGGACAAGCAAATTGGAAAGAAAAACAACAAAAAAAGAGTAAATACTGATGTAACAAGGTTTACTGAGAATACAACGTTTTTGGTCAAATCTAGAGATGACAGTGAGTTACAAATAGGTGGCATTTTCATAGAACTGTTTCAGCTGGAAGAGGCCTTTAAGATCATCAAGTCCAACATTTTTCCCAGTCCTATCAACCACTAGATCATTTCCCTAAGTGCAACATCCAACTGTCTCTTAAACATCTCCAGGCATGGTGACTCCACCACCACCCTGGGCAGCCCATTCCAACGCTTGACAACCCTTTCAGTAAAGAAATTCCTTCTCATATCCATCCTGAACCTCCCCTGGCACAACTTGAGGCTGTTTCCTCTTGTTCTGTTGGTGAGAACAGACAGACCACTAAGGAGAACAGACAGACCTCTGCCTCGCTACAACTTCTCTTCAGTGAGCAACAAACAGGTAGCATTTTGATGTACTAATACATACAGATGAGAGATCCTCTCCAAATGTAGAAGAGAAAAAAAACTTCAGGCAAATGTAGCAAGACCGATCAGAGATGTAAGGAGAGTGTAAGCAGGTTATGGTCTTTCAATTTAGAGTGTAAGTAGGTTATGGTCTTTCAATTTACAAATTAAATGATTAAGCTTTTAAAATCACAAATAGTTTGGAGACAGAAAATAACCATTCACTATTTCTTACTACACAACCACTAGGAAACATTCAAAGATATTACCAGATAGCTGGTTTAAAAACAAAACAGAATACTTTTATATCCAACATGTTAACTGAATTGTAGATCGTACTGCTACAGGATGCGAAGGAGGACAAAAGTATAAATCACTTAAAAAATAAAGTAGATCATGTCATAGAAGATATGGCTACTAAACATAATGAACTGAACACAGCCTCAGGCTTAGAAAGTTCCCAAGACAGTGGGATGGGAGAACTGCCAGGATCCAGATGGGTTTAGGAAAGACCACTCCGGTCTTTCATGGGTCTGATATTCTGGATCAGAGTCAAAGCAGATATTGAGAAGCAGAGGAAATCTCCCTTTTAGCCTAATATGACTAATTTATTTTCTTTGTATCAGAGCTGTTCTTGCTATGTAATCTTACTATGGAGAAAACACACAAAAAACAGGTTATCTGTAAAATAGTCACTGATTTTGAATAATACATCTCTTCCAACATGAAACAGCCTAAGCTGCATATTGCCCACTGCACTGCTGTACTCCTGCCAGTGTATCTAGGAAAGAAAAAGTGTACAAAAAGTTACCACTTGAATGAAATAAAAATACTTCAAAATGGCTTAAACATTTTTGTATGTATTTTGTTTTATATGAGAACAGTTAATCCAATGAGATTGTTTGTTTGCTTCAAGGGCAAGCAGCTGGAGAGGAGCAAAGCAAAGCAATGAAAAAATAGCACACACTAAGGAAACAGACACATGTGTTGCTACGTGTACATTATTTAAAATATACATTTATAATTTAAACCATCATAAACATCTGCAACACTCCAGCCTAGAAAACATGGCGTCCACAATTGTACAAATGCATGTGTGAGTATGTGCAGTCACTATTGCCACACATCAATTTTTTCCATCTCTTCGTTAATGTTACTAATAGATATTTGAAAGCCTACTCATGAGAGAGCACACCCAGACCAGTATGTGCTTCAGCTACAGTTCATGCCCAACCAAGCAACCACTCCAGAGGATATTCAAACTAAGGTTATATGGATTCTCTGGTGTCCAATAAGACATCAATTACAATCAAAACTTTTCCTATGGCTAGGATATTCACAGCAGCTCTCATCAACTTGGTCTCATGTATAAGCAGTGAAGAGCTCCTACACAGTTGTCGTGCAACTTTGCTACAAAATCAACTAGCCAAAAGGCAGAAGTTCTTTGGAAAGCAAGTTTAATAAGGACTTGATTTTGAAATGCTTTTAAATTTGGCAGACACAATGAAACTTCATTGTCCTGTTGCAATATGCTTAACTCATGGGGAGGTGGGGCAAGGAGGCGGAATACATTTGTTACTTTTATTCAGTTTTGTTTCCAATGTATTGAAAAGATTTACCAAAAAAGTGAAAAAAAATTTACAGTCTCCACTTTGAATTGAATAAATAATGAAAATTAATGAACCTTCCCATCAAAATTACAAATTTGTGAGTATTTCTTACTTTATTTTAAACTATTTTATGACCAATATGAGCAATGGTTTTTTTTCATAAAGACTGCAAAAACCAAAAAGTACTGTGTTGGCATGAAACATATAATTCCTCTTTTCATTCAGTTATCCTTTGGTGAAAACACTTTTAAAGGTGACAAATTTGAACAGTTTTGAGAGGTATAGTAGCTGAAACATTTTATTTATATGCATAATGCACTGTGAATATAAGTTTTGTCAGGCTCTGCATCAATCGCTCACATGGTCATGGTGTGTTGATTTCACACTGTGTCCTCATGCTTCAATCAGGGCTTTTTAAACAATAAAATATTAGACACTTATTTAAAGTTTTCATATGTTTTGCTGTGCCATTTTGCACTGCGTATTTTCAACTTCAGTGACCCATAGTAATATTCTCTACCATTTTTTAGATAATAATGAATTTTAAAAGTCTATGTGTACTAGTTTTGCCTGGGACGGTTTTGGTAGCAGGTAGGCTACAGGGGATGGCTTCTTTAAACCAAGGGCTGTCAGAAGCTTCCCCTGTAGTTGATAGGGCCAATGCCTGTTAAATTTAAGATGAACCCACAGCTGATCCAAGCCTGGCCAATTAGTAATTGAAGTAACGCCTCTGTGAGTAACATATCTGAGAAGCAGAAGAAGTTGCTGCACAGTTGCTAAACTGCAGCAGCAACAGGGAGTGAGAATGTGAAAACACCTCTATAGACACCCAGGCCAGCGGAGAAGGAGGGGAAGGAGATGCTTAGCCCCTGGAAGAAAGACTCCCCTGTGACCTGTGGTGAAGACCATGGTGAGGTCGCTGTGCCCCTGCAGTCCACGGAGGACCCCGCGCTGGAGTGGGTAGATGCCTGAAGGAGGCTGTTAGTCCACGGGAAGTCCACCCTGGAAGGACCTGGGAACCCGTGGAGAGAGAAGCCCACACCAGAGCAGGTCTGCTGTCAGGACTTGTGGTCATATAAGGGACCCATACTGGAGCAGTCTGTTCCTGAAGGACTGTTCTCCTGGTGGATGACCCACGTTGGGGCAGGGTGTGACCATTCCTGAAGAACTGTAGCCCATGGGAAGGACCCACGTTGAAAAAGTACGTGGAGGACTATAACCTGTTCATAGAGGACAGTGTGGGAGGGACCCCACACTGTAGCAGTGGGAAGTGTGAGGAGGCCTCCCTCTGAGAAGCAGTAGCAGCACAGTCTGTCTGTAATGAACTGACCATAACCCCCGTCCCCCATCCCCTGTACTGCAGGAGGGGAAGGAAGGAGAGTCCTGAGAGGAGGGAGGCATAGGGTGAGATGTTTTAAGATTTGGGTTTTTTTTCTCATTTCCCTGCTCTGTTTTGATTGTTCATTAGCAAATAAAATCTTTTCTCCTCAAGTTGAGTCTGTTTCGCCCATGGTGCTAATTGCTGAGTGATATCTCTGTCCTTATCTCAACTCTTGAACCTCTTGTTACATTTCCCTCTCCCCCATCCAGTTTAGGAGGAGAAGTGATAGAACAGCATATACTGCTAGTGATAGAAGTAGAGGTGTCATTGCCCCATTGCAGTACAGCACCTGAATTACCCACTGCCAATGCAATCAAAATAAGCCTATGCTTATTCCAGTATTTAGTGTATAAGTGAATGAGTGGAAAAGCACAGAGGCTTTTCAAGTTTTCTTTCTCCAGTAGCTGAATGGGAAGCACTTGAGTTCATCAAACATGGAACGTGTGCAACTCAAGAAGGATTTTACAGGTGTTATTCTGCATGATTGGCTTTAGACAACAAACAAGATGGACAATAACCAGACAAATGAGCTAGATTGTGTTGATCCTGCCTTGAGAAGAGTGAATGACCTACTAGCCTTGAAAGTAGTTTCAGCTTTGAGTAGATTCTTCCATGTCCAGAACTTCAACTAAACTGAGCAATGCAAAACGGCCATTTCTCATTACTGCAACAAACCCTTCTGGATCCATGCAGAAGAAGCTTGAAACTAGTTTAAGATCAGATCACATAATCTGCAAACGCTGGGTCATTACATTTCAGTTAATTATCCATATACTGAACCCTTTACTTTATAATTGACTAAAGCTGCTCTTTGACAATGCCAGCCACCTTTGAACGCATTTGGAGATGTGTTCACCATTCCCTTATTACCTTTTTCCCATGACGAATTAAATTTTCTCTCAATATTTTTGCATTTTATTTCTTCTCTAAATGTATTTGACATTAAACTTTTTGAATAACTGACAGAATAAGAACTTATAAAGATCTGTATAGACTCAAACATATTTTAAGCCACACAACTGTCAACAATGTGCTCATCTCCTAAACACAATATCCATACAAATTATGCAGTTGTATAGATTCCCGACTCTTTATGAATTTTTAAAAAATGGATTAGATACCCAGCAGAAGTTTATAGTGTTTTAAGAGTGCTTTGCATCACGTTGATGTATTGATTTTAAATATAAATCCACATTAATCTGAAGTAATTGACTATCTACATTAATAATAATGTTCAATTTTCATGAGAGAAGAGAATGGTTCTTGTGCCAAGACAAATGAAATTTATTACTAGAGACTACGGAGGTAGAGATGAAAATCATTATTAAAAAGCACGAAGAAGCTTTTGTCAGAATATCTGTTAAAGTTACTCTAGGTAACTCCTGAAGAAAAATTGCATTTATTAAAAAAATTTACAAGCAATGGAGAAGGTAAAAAGGCAGTTTGGTTGGCATCACAAACTCACTGACTTCAAATGTAATTGCCAAGGTACTTTTTGATTTCTTGGTCAACATAAATCTCTACTGTGCTTTCTCCCCTGTGCTTTTATAAAACACACCACCAAGAGTTAAATACAGCTGTCAAAATCACAGAACCACAGAATCAGAGAACAGTAGGGGCTGGAAGGGATGTTACAGAAAAAAGTGCTGCCTCATCATCTTGACATGCACCTTTTAAATACTTCTAAGTATTAACAAGATCCCCTCTCAGTCTCCTCTTCTCCAGGCTGAACAGTTCCAGGTCCCACAGCCTTTCCTTGCAAGAAAGATGCTCAAGTTCCCTGATCATCTTCTCCAGTTCCCTGATCATCTTCTCTCTCCAGAAGTTCCCTGTCCCTCTTGGGCTGGGGAGCCCAGAACTGGACACATTACTCCAGATGAGGAGTAGAGGAAGACAAGAACGTCTCTCAACCTGCTGGACAAATTCTTCTTGATAAATCCCAGGACATCATTGGCCTTCTTGGCCAATGAGCTAAGCTTTCAAAAGCTTCCACCTGTCATTTGTATACCTAAAAACTCACTGGACTTTTAAAAAAAACGTTCACTGCGTTTTTAAACTTTACTACTGTCTTTAGGGTTTTACCTCCATAAAGAAAACTTCATGACATTGAATGGATTATATTTGAATAACAAAGTGATTAATCCATTATGCCAGGATTTTATTATCTAAATTAAACATCTCAAATTCATCAATGTGTCATTATGTGCTTTGCCGAACAGGAATCTAAACTCTTACTTTCTCAAGGCTCTAATTTTTAGCTCATACATGTGTGAAATTCAACACATGTAAATTCTCCATGGAAGAATTGGATGCTTCTTATGTGTTATGTTTCAAAACACGCTTCTAAATTTCACCCATAAAACAGTGTATAGTTGCTATTATATGAAGAACAAGTATGTATTTTCTGATGAAAGGAAAGCTTTGGATGAGATGTTGGCGTAGTGTGTCATTGCTATTCCCAATGCTGGTGATAAACTAGAATAACCTCAACATAAACTTGACAAATTGAAGCTTTGGTTAAATAAAATCATAAGTGAAGCCTTTTATCACCTTTCTTCCAAGAAAAGAAACCAGTACTATTTTTTTTTAATTGAGTAATTACATCATACAATTAGAGAAACCAATCATATTTGGCTTTTAGTGTTCTTTACCAGAACTGATGAGATCTTGAGTCATCCTCTGTTTGAGCACCCATATATCCTTAGGCTAGTACAAGACCTTTTCAATGGGATCCCAAAAGGCATGTATAAGAGTACTTTCACAAAAACATTTTACCCAGCTGATGTCTTCTCCAGCATGCATTTCTATGCTTCTATTTTAGAACTGACTCAAGTGACACCTCACTGCACAGCACTTCTGCTTGAAACATCGTTATCTCTGCTGCTTCAAAGAGATTTCAGTACAACTTAACTACATTTATGCTTCCTTGCACAGGGATTTAATTTTATTGGCATAGCTATCAAAATGTGAATAACTAGTCATAAATAGGAGTGACATCATTTATATATGTCAGTGGGAAAAGAGACCTGAGGAAAGTAAATCTTTATTAACAAGAGGGAGAAAAACAAGTGATGATCATTCAGAATTAGTTTTCCGAAGCGACCTTTGGAAATCAATCTATACAGCCAGCTCATTGTAGAAAGATTTCCATTATTTCTAGCTTGTAATCTAAAATCTCATCTATGACATTAATAAAGTATTCTGGAGCCCTAAAACTGTCAAGAATACTTACAGACAATAAACTAAGTGTTAACAGAGAAAGCCATGCCTGGCTGAAATCTCAAACAGAAACAACAGCTATAGGAAAGTAAAGCCTAATTTAAATAAAATGTTAAATCAGGTTTTTCAGCCTACAAGGATCCTTTGGAGCTCTGAGAGATTACTCTGTATGTTGCATTTTCCTTCCTTTTGTTTCATAACATTGTCAAGCAATGAGCAAGATGCTTCCAACGAACACTGCCTTGTAAGTGTATGCTTCTTGTCAGGAATTTCAGAGAAAAATCAAATGTACATCCTCTGGAGGGCTTCAACATGCAGAACACAGTGAAGTCTCACTTAAACATGGTGAGTGTTCTACTGTGCCAGTAATGACTACTCTGAAGCCCAACAAAATAAAAAGAAATTTTGTTACAGACTTAATGGGGTTTGGATCAAGCCCCAGGTCACCAGTTACATGTGTGTGCTAACTTACGTTCATAGATTCAAAGGAGTATAGGGCCCATCATAAATATTGCTTCTAAAGATGGTGTATTGATTTTTACCAGAACAGTGTGACTGAGAAATAATAATGATTAGAGAGATATATCTCTTTAGGACCTGCTACTACATCTATTACAGTTAATGTTATGGCTACAGTGAGGAAAACTGCATTTGTATATGGGCAAAGTTTCCAAGGAAAAAGACAGGGCTGAAAAAATAAACAGAAGTAATTAATATTTAGCAGAAAAGCCTAAGTCACCTAACTGGTAACTACTTTCTGTTGTAGATCTTTGGTCTTTGTACACCACTGGGAACCCGGGCTAGAGGTTGTACAGCTTCCACAATCATTTGTAATTCACTTCCCTGAACAGTTACAGGTAAATCCCAGCTCAATTTGGATTTAGATGTGTTTGTGACTCTGGTAGCCATGAGTTTAGTTTGTTCTGGTTTATATCTATACGATCCACATTCATGGGCGGGATTAGTGAGGTAGGGACAGCTAGCCTTGGTGTTGAACGCCAGAATAAGAAGCTGATGCTGTCTGGCCCATGATTAGTGTGTCCTTGCTAGCTAGGTAACTTACTGCCCAACCACTGGCTTTCAGTCATAAACTGTTAGGATCCAGGCTCACAGTATTGTAGCTAAGGTGGATCTGAAATCTCATCACTCAGAACATTCACTCAGCTGCTAGGAAATAATTTCTTTCTGTTTCTTATTCAACATTAAAATCACTCTTGTAGCTTTCTTCATATATACTCAGAGTGTTGTTTAACGTAGGTTTTGAGAACACATTAAAGGATATTGCAGAAGTAATTTAATCTCTAGAACAGTTTTTGAAACACAATTTGATTTAAGAGGAAGTATGAAGTAAATAGTTACATCACAGGACAGGATCTTCTGAGCACTATTTGAATACACAATAGTTCTGAAATAAATCCAGAGGAATTTTTTACCAAAGTCTATATAGCAGGTTCTGGTTGGTTGGTTTTGGTTTGAGGTTTTGTTAGGTTTGAGGGGTTTTTTTTTCACATCTCCATCAAACAGGTAAAGTTTTTGAAAACTCTTGCTCCTTTTTCAAAGATTTCTAAATATGAAAACAGTGATTTACCTCTATCTGTATTTTAAGAGTACAAGGCTTAGGACACAATACATATATATTTATAAATGTGTTTGTAATGAGCATCTCACTTGCCCAGCATGTACAACAGATGCTCAAGTCAGTATGCATGCAATGCTCTTTCCATGCAGTGAAATCTAAGTAGGTATGGACAGAAGAAGGTAGCAGGAGCACTTGAACACTGATCAGCACTGCTCTCGTGGCTGCCACACAGCCCTAAACCCCACCTAAAGCCCAGCCATGACTTTTAATGTAAAGCTCCGTTAATATACAAATTTCTACTAGCTATGTACTACTGACTAGATTGGCATAGCAGTAGTAAGTAATAATATCCAAAAAGACAAAAAGTTTAAGAGTATTAACATACCAAACATTAAAATAATCTTGTGAAAACAGAGGCAGAATAACTTCTAGCTTGATCAAACCATGAAAAAAATAAAAGCCTAACTAAAGAAAGGCCAGACCTACACACCACTCTTGTCTCAGCTCCATCGCTGCCAAGATGCCACTGGTGATTTCCTCACCATCAAGGCAGTTTCTCCAGTACTGGCTGAATCTTTCACAAGGAAAAACTGATGCAAAAATCATAGAATCATAGAATGGTAGGGTTGGAAGGGACCTTTAAAGATCATCTTAAAAAAATCTTCCAGAGATGAAGGTATTTTTTCTGAGCATAATTTTTGTCTGTACATCTGTTGTTTCACAATCACCACCAAAAAAAACAAAACAAAACAAAACAAAAAAAATCAATCTCAAGCATCTGAGATGCAAGGTGAGCTATGGACCTTCTGAGCCAGAATCAGTTTCCTAGTGAGCACTCTAGCACTGAGTACCAACACTGAAACATCCAATCATAATGCTGTTAATACTCATGGCAATAAACTGAAGTCTGAGGCATGGACCTTGACAATTCAGCCAAAGTCTGGCAGAAGAAAAGGAGACCACAAATTGCAAGCAAATTTGTATCTCAGTTCCATGTTCAAGGAGTGGGCAGCTCATCAATGTTGAGGGTTCGCACCTAGGCATCCCTGAGCCTCAGCTATCCAGTGGAAGGTCTTTGTACCAAGGCACTTTCTTGATGTGCAGTCACCTCGGTTTGGAAGTGGGTATTGTGCTCTTTGCCTAAAATAAATCTTTAAAGGTGAGAGATGAAATTTGACCTTAAGCCCTGTACTAAGAAAATCTATCTAAAACCTAAAGCTTAAGAGCAACTTTACTCTCCCAAAGCAGGAATGAAAATTAATAGATTTAAGAATCACAGCTGTTTCCAAACACATTGGACCAAAAGGAACCGAATAAATCAAAACCTTCTGGATTCTTTTCAATCCCTTCCCAATCAACCAGCCAATATGTTTAGTATCTATAGCAGACAAAGATTCTCCCTTGTTTTACATCGACATCATTTCACTTGATTCCATTTTTCTTCATATCAGTAAAGTACCACGTAGACCTATGGCAGTAAATGATTCTAATAATATGGTAAAAAAGCTTTAAAAAAAATCCTCAGACTTTTAACCTCACCTTCTAAATCTTCACTTTAGCACTCAGTTTTGTTCTAAGGTTAGATTCCTTTCTAAGTGCCACTGAGACTGTAAGAATGAAAAAAACAATAAGGTATTTAGACATAAGTTTGAACTTAATAATTAGAAGAGAATGTACAAGTTATGTAAGCAACCAGAAGTGAGTCCAAAGGGAAAGCTCTAACATAGGCTACAGCAGATACTGCAATCAGAAGGGTACATGACCCTAGGTAACCACACACCTGCAGAGTGGCAGGAACAACCCAAATTTCTGTAAACAGGCTCCTGCCCAATGTAAAAGTCCCCTCACACATATAAGCATACTGGTGGTATTTGTTTCCTTTGGTCCCCAGGGTGTGCCTGCCCTCTGAGGACTCTTGTTGCATGCAGGCGAGTTCATTTTCTGTTCATAAGGAGTGGTAGAAGATAATTTTCTCCTTCACTCTATTACAGCCATAAAGCTGTTAGTGTAGCAGCTGTTGCAACAGCCATAAGTCTACCTAATTTCTTTATAAATTCTGCCAACTCTTTTATCTACTGATAAAATGGGTCGCACTGATAGACAATTCGTTTTCTGCCTTTAATGTGACTACTTTGCACGTTTTCTCGCTCCCTTCCTTTCCTCCGGCCGAGAGCCGGCCCGGGAGAGCGCCCCGATGGAACCTCTCCCCCGCCGCGAACGCCGGGTCCTCCCTCGAGCCCCGCGCCAGCCCGGCCCCGGCCCCGCAGAGGAGGAGGCCCCGCGCTCCGCCGGCCGGCCGGGTACGCGTGGGGCGGGGAGATCCGCGGCCCGGCCTCGCCCCGCGTGGGCGGCCGGAGCCTTGACGGCGGCTGGCCCCGGCGGCGCAGGGGGCTGGCCGGGAGGGAGTGTGGCCCCGCCGGGGGCCGCTGCCAGCGATGCCTCCCCCGAGCATCTCGGCGAAGGGCGGGGGGGGCGATGTCCTCGCTGGTGAAGGAGGACTTGGCGAAGAGGCTGTTTGGTCCCCGGCGGCAGAGGCTGCACGAGTTCATCGAGGTGGAGGGCTCGGGCGCCGGGCGCTGCTACCTGTGCGCCGCAGGTACCGGGACAGCTCGCCGGACCAGCGCCGCAGCGTGCACGGGGAGGCGAGCCTGGGCACCCGAGGGTGGCAGCTCCTGGGCGCACGAGAGAGCGCGTAGCCGGGTGTGCAAGGGAGCGGGGCCGGCGCCGGAGCGGGGAGCGGGCGGTGGGGAGCGGACAGCGAGGAGCGGGAGACGGGGAACGAGGCCGGGGCCGGGCGGCAGTGAGCGTCTGAGCGCAGGGCGGCTGCAGCCCCACCGCCCGCGGCTCCCAGCGCGGCACGGACCGCAGCGCGCTGTCCCCGCACTGCCAGCAACCCCCCGCACTGCCAGCAACCTTCAGAAAACGCATTTTCTCCCATTTCTGATGCGCGCGGGCTTGAGCTTTGCTCTCAGCGCGGAAAGGTGAGGCTTCCACCACAGGCGCTGAAAGTGTTCGGGACCGGCCAGTCCTGCGAGTGCCTCATCATTCTAATTAGGTTTTCCATGAGAAAGCCTAAAAGCAGGAAACCTTTGTAATTGTTTAGAGGTTTTGCACTATCCCATGTCTTGGTCTGGTTTCCTATATATAGTCCCACTTACTTTGGGTACAATTGACTAGACTTGTGCTTTAAATAAAAACACATTTGAGTTTGTAATTAGCATGATCTCTGAGTAAAACAAAATTGCTGTGAGTGGTAAAATTTAATTATCTGGCTTTTTACTAAATATTATTTCAAATGTTTCTGTTTCATAACGTTTTTAGAACAAGGTTTCAGAAAAATGGCTGGTTTGGGTTTGGTTTGTTGTTTTAATTTTATTTTACAACACCGAAAGGTACTCAGGAATGCTGTCATCCATAAAGAGTCGGGTTAAAATGAATGCTTCTTCCAGTCTGCTTCCTCTTCAGGTCCAAAATACATATAACAGGTAGAAATAATCTGTACTGGAGATACAGATTGGGTTTAACATCCAGTATGGGATGATGTCAACTGTATTCTGTGATCATTATCTTCCTAAACATGTGGAGTATTTAAAATATTTGAATTGTTTCACAGATTACTGGAAATACTGAGCAAGCTGTGTTCCCTATGCTCATGTAATTTTAGTAGAACAGGCTTTTTGTTTTAGAACTGTAAAAATGGTTTTAAGGAATGGATTCTGAATGTCATAGTGCTTCTAAATGTACTGAAGTACTAATCTGATGCATAGATTACACAACTATCTAATAGAAGTATGTTCAGTTGGATATGGTAGATCAAACCAGTTCACTGTTAGGAAACATCCTCAGAGCAGAAATAACACTATGCACCTGTAAAGCCTTTACTAAAAGTTTCTTTTTAAGGTAGAGGTAGACAAGCCTCTAATCAGATTAACTGACTGGAAGTCTCTGAAGACATAAAGGAAAATTTATGTAGAATGTTATGAGTGGGATCATTCTAATATCCAGCATTAAACTCTCTTAATATGTTCAGGCGTAGTCAACTAAGTGGTGAGTAGAGTGGAAACCCAATTCTGTTAGATGGCTTGCATCTGGCTGCCAGCAGATACTGTAGTCTGCTGTAATTCTGTAGGAGCGAAACACATTATCTAAAGTCTTATCCCTGCAGTGCAACCTTGATTTATTTCAAATGACCATAACAACAACCAAAAAACCCTGTCAAACTGTAGGCAAATCTTTAGAAGTCTGTGCCTTTTGAAATTACAACAAAATCTTGGTGTGAATTAACTGAGTGATCTTATTTTTGTGCCATATGCCCAACATTATTTCTCTTCCTTTCTCCAAGTCTCAGTTCTTGCGTGAAGGAAATAATATCCTTTCACTGAATGATTTATAAACCCTGGAAGAACGTGAAGCTGAAATGTAACCACATTCACAACCCAGTATTGGCATGCTTGAGAAGAACAGTAAGGATAACACTGTATTATCCAACAGAGACTTTGAAAAAGGTGTTCAATCCATAGAAGACCTTAAGAAAAAGTTTGAGCTCAATAAAGACATTGCCATAGCTATGCCCTCCCTGAGAGAAGCTTTTAGAGTTTAATAGAGTGGCACAGTAGATATGAGCTCATGTTCTGTATAAAAAAAAGTAATTTTCTTTAAGTGCCAACTGAGTGCAAGAACAAACAATATCTAAAATGCAGGAAAAGAAAGATTTTTTTTTCAGTTGAAATTTTCTGCTGCTAGATTTGCTTGAGAATGCAAACCACTGTAACTTCTCCATAGAAGATAATACAATGGTGGTCCTTTGGTTAAAAATCATTCAACAACTATGATTGATATGACCAGAAGAAAAAAACAACAGTGATTTGTATTTCCCAGGCAGGGAAGCTATAGTCTGAGAGAAATGATAATCAGTTTCTATATTTTTCCACTGTTTTCCTTTGAAATTGAATTTCCTTTCCTTTGAATTTCCTTTTAACAGGAATAAGATAAGATTAGTCAAGTTTCCAAATGGGTTTTCACATATTCTATCAGAATTCAGAAATAGAGTAATTTTGCTTCTGTATCTGTAGCCTTGTGTTACAATGTCAAAAGGCTCCTGCCAGAGGTAGGTGACATCTCATCCTTATCTTATGCTACCAGATGGCTTAGGGAAGTAGCCTGCCTTGCAATAGTCATGCTGGATGTGCAGGAGACTGTTCAGGCTCTTTTTCTCTTCACACTCCTTTATTGTGCATTACAGAAATCCAGTCTCCCACACAGCACTCAATGTAATCAATTAATAATGGTAGTTATTACAAAGAATGTCTTCATATTCTTTTTACTCTTATTCCCTGCCTAAGTTGGAAAATAGTAATTTCTATAAAGATAGCCCCAGACAACTTGAAACTTTAAGAGATATTTTCAATGTTATTTTAGTTCAGTGGCCTACTTACATATTTGATGGGAAAATAAGAGTTTGCTTTTAAAAAAATGCATGGCTTTGTGAAAGAATTTCATCCACAGAATGGAAAGCATAGCACAAGTCATGTAAATACAAGGCCTTGGTAGCAGTTTTGTAATATTCTGACACCAGCACTCCAAAAGATTCCCCCCTCAAAGTAAGTAGGGTAAGTGAACTGCCCATACAGTTCCAGTGCCAAAATTAGGCTTTCATTGCACTGCTAGTGAGTTCAGATGAGAGGCTTTTGCACAGACAAGATTCTCTTTTCACAGGATGAGTAAGGTAAATCCTAAATCTACTAAAAGCTGACAGGTTTCATAGACTGAAACATGGTTCTATTCTTACTACCTGGGCAAAATGTAAGTATTAAGCCCAGTACAGCCCTATATATAATAATTTATTATCTAATATGTAGTTTGATTAAGTCTCTTGCTATTTTAACTTTTGGGAAGTACTTGGTTGCATATCTAAACTATTTTTTTCTTGCAGTGACTAGAAGTGAAGAAGTAGAAATATGTATGGTTAAACACTTGCGAGTGGATCGAGAGGAGCAATATGAAATAGTTGAAAAGTGGTTTTTGAAAGATCTGGAGATGATTGATGGAAAAGAAGCAGATACTGTAAGTGTTATGTATTATTAAATACATATATAGAGTATACACCTCTTGTGTTGCAGTTTGGGATACAAGTGTTAAAATGCAACTAAAAGGCATTATCTGAAAAAAAATATGCTATGTGAAAAATAAAATAAAGCAAACCTCTGGGGAATTTTGGTTTTATTGTATGGGTGAGGCTCCATATTGTATTTGCACTGTTGAGAAGTGGAGACTAGGAAGAAGAGATTTTTCTTGTTTGTTCTAATCTTCATCTCTCTGGTTGAGATCTGAGGGTCAAACTGGATGTTTTCTAATTTGTTCATCATAACCAGAAATAAAAGTTCTCCACCTGTAGATCCCAGTGTAAAATAGAGTTAATTCCATAGATTTTAATGTGTATTTGAAAACAGAACTTTGTTCAATATTTTGTAATGGAGAATGTGACCCAGTCATTTGAATGTATGAGCCTGATCTCCATGTGGCAAGTGCATTGTTTCGTGTACCAGCTCATAAAGCTGTGCCTCTTTCACATAGATTAATCTCACATGACTTGTGAGATCAATTCAATATTTGTGTATATGTTTGTAAATATGAAACAGTTTTGGCTAGGTCTGTCTGCCTTACTCTTGAAACAGTCAGAATCTCTCAGATGCAACTTCAGAAGGCTAAAATAAGGCTGCAGTAATACAATACAGAACAACACTAAAAGTATAATTAAGTCCTATTTTACAAAAGCTAGAAGAATATGCCAAGGAGAGCAATTTCCTCCATGTATGTGGAGATATTTAACAGTTGTCCATGCATAATAAATGTAGTCCAGGAAAAAGTGACTATTTTTCCCTTTGAAAGTGCTTTCAAATTAATACAAAATAGAATGCAGATTACATTATCCTGGTGAAAGAGAAATCAAGAGCCCACAAGAAAGGTTTCAGAGCCCTGCTCCAAAGAAAGTAGCAAACTGTGTTTTTTCCCCTTCCATCATGTGCTTATTGCCCTCAAATATAAAACTAGGAACCTGGGAGATGGAGGAGGTAAGCTCAGATTCAGAGTATCACTGCACCCTATGAATTCTTTGTAGTTTAGGCCAGAAGGGAAAGAAAGCCAGAACCAATAGTACTTCATGTCTCTTCTCCAAGTTATCTTGCTTCTGGAAATGTTCCCAACCTTTCCCCAGCTAAGGCAGCCAGAGGATTTCCTTATCGCTTGCCTGCATGAATTTACTTTAGCTTTTTTTCTGAAATGTTGTGCTAAAATGTCCTTCTAGACATGATTCAGCCTTTCATAACTGGGCTGATCAAAATCTGGCTCATTTTTTTGTTAAAGAAAAGCCGAAATTAATCTCATAATTAGAGGGTGATTAACACTGCTATAAACGTTCCTAATAGTTATTAATATCCCTAGAATTCAACAGAATTTCTCTTCTGCCAGGATTAATTGTACAGAGAGCCAGGAAGTGCAGAGAATTACAATTTAGGCAGGAAGGGCAATCAATATTCTTCTTCTGACAGACATATATAGTTATAGTCCAAGGCAAGTGCTTTTCATATATTGTGTTTTAGGCAACATGACAAATGGATTCTTTTCAAAACAAGATTGTATAATCCAAGTGCAGCATATAACTTGGGCAAACTCTGAAAGTTTTACTCGGGCAAAACTCCTAATGGCAACCAATAACAGATAATTATAAACCACTGCTTTGTAAAGTTTTTCAGGACCCTTTAGTTTGACTAGCAGAAATAAGCAAAGTCTTCTAGAGTCCATCAAAATGAGAAAAGGCCCTGAAGGTATCTGGGCAGAAAACAGTATATCACCGTTCTAACATCTGTAATGCATGTAATAATTTTATTTTCTGCTTTTTTAGGATAACCCCTATTTTGATATGCATTTCCACAAAGTCTACAACCTGGAAGCATACAGTTGTGCATCTAAATATACCTTTGCTCGAACGCTAAACAAACTAAATGAAATGTACCTTAAGAAGGACTTGAAGATTGTGAACTTTGATGACACCTACCTAAATGATGATTCAATCTGGTCATCCAACAATAGGGATTGCTTAGTACTTATGAGGATATGCTTCTATGCTTCCAACCTTTTATGTCTCTCCCTGTGTCCTTTGTCCTAAAGATGCATTTTCTAATGTTCAGGTGACTGGTTGACTTTCACTGACCAGCATTTCATAAACCATCTGATCAAAAAGATAAGAAGTGATATGCAGTATCTGCTTTTTAATTTTACAGATAAGTAAAAAATGTGATATACATTTTACATAAGCAGTTGACTATTCATTTATATATATTAGGAGGACCTCACTCTGGCAAATATTTACAAATATGTGAGACTTTCAACATAGGACCAGTAATTGTCAAGGTCCATGGTGATTAGAGCACAGCATTTGCTCATAATTCACAGAGGTGTAAATTATCTTTCATGAATAGCTGGAAATATTTTTAAAGCATTAAGAGCATTAACAGTTTTCTATCCTGGATGCAGAAAAAAAGAAAGCAACCAAGTGAGTTCTGTATGAGTGTGATGAACGTTTTCATTTTAACTCCATTAAAGATCACACCCACATCAAGACAAGAATCAAACCCTCATTCTGTTCTTTCAGAACTTCTAACATTTTCTATTGTTATCATCTTATGTCTTGCACTTTATTGTTTATGTATATGAACAGGCCCAGCTCATAAATTGTCTGTTTATTTCTCTTCTCCACCTCTGGACCAAGACTTAACAAAATACCATGTCAACAGCAGTTGTTAGCTGCTGCAATTACTTTGTAGGCAAGTGATAGACTTTTCAAACTTCACAGAACTGTGAAAATAATTTTCACCAGTTTCTAGTTAAGTGTTACCATATTCAGTGCACTACGTAAATGTGTATTAGTACTTAAGAGTTATATTTAACATGGGATGGAATCTATTGGTTTGGAAGATCTCACCCATAACAAAAAATAACATCTGGACTCATTGCAGCATTACATTATAGTAGAAACAGAGGATGAACTAAAACTGTATTGACCAAGAGCTGAAGAGGAACAAGGGTGATAATAAGAAACATAGTGATATTGCCTAGGATCAGTTAGCTAATATAGCTGTCTGCTCTTCCCGTAGTCACTATATTGAGGAAGAAATGGCAACCCAAAAGGTGGTTAAGGAGAAACTTCTGGTCAGAACATCCTACAGGAAAAAAATTTGCTTTCCCTTTTGGCAGCCAAGAGAGTACAGAGACACTGGTTGTGGACTAAACCAGCTCTCAGGAAATCACTAGCTGGTTACTGTCCTCTCTCAGTAATCACTGCCTGTAAAATGTGATAAGTTATGCAAGGGTACTGTGACTCATACTTCACTGTTGTCTTTTTCATGGAGTCCCACCTTTGTGAGAAAATATTTGAAAAAATTCATAAAACGTACAGCTTTCTACTTTACTTTTAAAATGTTATCAAATTGCTTGTATCTAGGAAAGGGTACACCTTCGATTAGCTAAACTTCAGAAGCTATATATGTATTCTAGATATATCTTTTAACTTAGATTCATTCTAACCCAAATCTTAGTAAGGATATGTCTCTTGACAGTTGTGAAGGCCATTTCTGTGAGTATTGCAAATCTCCAGAAATTTGTAAGGATTTAAGTCTTACATTTGACACCTGAAACTGTATCTACAGTAGTTATGAAATGCAGTCATTCTTTTCATAATGTCTTTGGGATAATCCAGTGTAAGTATATATGTAGTAACATTTGATCTATAGCTACAAGAAGTATTTGCCCAACATCCAGCTTTCACAAAAAACGTCTTCAGTAGCCAGTATAATTCAGACTACTGTTATCTATGGTGCATTGTCTTGTTTGGACTATGTATTAATTGTAGAGGTCATAATGTTTTCTATAATGTTTACAAAGGAAGTATTTTCTGTGTGGAAAAGCTCCCATAATTCATCTTGTAATAAAAACACAGAACCTCTGATAATAAGCACTTCAGAGCACTCTTTTGAAATAAAGTACTGGTATAGTGAATTCCACACCAGTAACTGTATTGTGTTAGAAACCGGTAAGCTAAATGTGACTATAATGTTTAACCATGTTTAATGGACTTGCATCAGTAGTTCATATCGTTCCATTCTTGTACTGTATAAACATTAAATCATCTATATTAGAAGACAAATAAGCCTGTGTTTCATGTGGAATAATATGCAATCAAAATCTGTTTGGCATTTCCTCTGTCTGGTAACATAATATTATAGATGTTCTCCACTAAGCAATCAGACTAAACAAAAGGAAGGCAGGGGCATTGTCCATGTAAATTATTTCAGTTACCATCAAAATGAAAAGTACTTTAAAATATATTTGTGGACTTAATCTAGGGACGTTTTAATATTTACACAGTTCTTTATCAGATGTCATATACCAAGACACTGTGAAGTAGTGAGACCCACCTGATGGCACTATGGAAAGTGTGTGTCTTGAGGTGTGGGAGACTGTTGCTTTGCAGATACTATAGTACAGCTACACCACAGGAGACAGAAAATATGCTATATTATAAATGGAAAAGACCTGTCAGGCTAAATAGACCATTTTCCAATTAATGTAGAGGTGTTTCCTACATCACATTTGCTGACATTGCATATATAGAATTGAGTTTGAAAAACGATGTCTGGGGATTTGCTGCTTTTTGTGGCAGAGTTCTTCAAAATTGCATGGAACAAAACTTAAAGCAGTAAAGGATTATGACAAATTGACTTGTAGCTTTCTTTTAAAAGGCTTTAACTAAATGATGGAGTGCATTAATACATGGGATTGTCAATATAATGTGGATTTTCTTCAGAACAGATGAATTGTTGTCAGCCAGATCTGTTTCAGATAAAATAAAAATATGGCAGCCTGAAAATGAAGACAAGTGATCATGAGCAAACAGAATATGCTCATTTGTTTAGGAGGCAGAGAGAGAATAGAGGCTGTAATAAAAGACAAATGATGGGATTTTTTTCCCTAAGTGTATATTTTTAAAATTCTTTAACTGACAGCAAAATTAAGAATATGTGGAAACTTATGACAAAAAATTTTGAGAATGTTTTTTATGTAGCATGTATCAATACCGTATGTCTTATTCCATACTATAAAAAGATATACCCGTTTCCTGCAGCTCCATGCTATAAAAAGCATTTAAGAACATCATTCAGATAAGATAGTTCCATGTCACCAAAGAAAATACACTAGTGAAGTCCCACTAGAGTTCATGGATTTAAAATAATTTTCACCATCTAAGACTCATGACTGTATGTTTAAAACAGAAAGACTCCCTGTGTGTATCTTTCACAGATAAGTAATCTTTCCCCAAATCTCAAATTAAGCAAATACAAATCAATGCAGAATTTAAAAAAAAAAAAAAAAGAAGTGAAGCAGAGCAGGGAGGGGAGTCTGTTCTGGACTGTGCCTTCTGGGTTACTTCTTTGTATATTGGAGTCATACATCCAGTAACTCCCCCAGCTCTGCCCATGGAAAGCTTATACTTCTTTCTGTCATCTACCTATCCTCCAATACTTTCAGTTGCTTTCAGCATCTAAATCGATCTTCTTGCAGTAAAATGAGGGATTGTATTACAGAATTTGTGATATATACTTTATATTTTGTCATGAGTTGAAGTCAATATTGGGCAATCAAAGCTCTTTTCTAAAGAGTAACTGTGGGAAGCTGAAGGAGGAGAGGAGAGAATGGCACTGTGCATCCTGTGAGATCCTGTCATGTCAGTTTTAACATGTATAACCATGTTTTAGGATTAACAAACTACGTTTTGGTTCTTTGCCTTGAGGAAAAATTATAGTAGCTAAAGGCAGGAATCTAAAAGGGTTTTGAGCATCACCACCAAAAGCTTTATGAAACCCTGTTCAGTCTTTTATGGCTGCCTTGTCCAGTCTTTATGGATCTAGGCAGAGACCGTTACATTTTGTGGCTAAATTGAGAAATTACCAAACAGTAAGTTCTCCTTCAACCTTGGCCCTCATTAATGTTGTAGTATAGAAGTACACAGCAGGACATTTTAAGAGTCAGAAAAAGAAGTATATTTTGCAAGACTACTGGTCAGTCACGTTTAATGCTTTCAAACATGTGGAAAATGGTACAGGAATTATGAAATCAATTTTACATGTTAAAAGTCCATTTTTTGACAATTTATAACAATAACTTTGAAAAGATATTTTCTGTTGTTATTTATTGGTTATAGCCTGGCTAATTAATTTTATCAACGCTATCTTAAAGGCACATTGAGATATTAATGGAATAAATTACACAGTTCAAGTAATCTGTAATGATTTCAGCCTTCCTTTAATTCTGCATGCAAACCTCGAAGAAGTAATATATTACTTTAAATGAATAATGCCAAAAAGAAATTAGGTGTATTGATCATGTGGAGAATCTTTATCAGGGCAAAGTTTGAACTGGAAGGCAGTTCTAGTTCTCACTAAAATCTGCAATAGCTATTTCTATTAAGTATCGTGATCACTAGTCACAGGGTAACATTTCCCTCTCAATTGCCACTGACATAGAAGACTGTCAGTTACTCAGGGTGCTTCTGCTTAAGGGTAAAGCCAAAATCTAAGTGATTTGCATTGGGGTTCTATTAATCCTGAACCTGTGGCCAAATTATATTACAGCTGTTTCCTCGCAGCTGCTGTTGGAGATGGACTTGGTAATTCAAAATCTAAGATGTTGTTGGATTGCAATGTGTGTATCTTTCAATCCCAAGTATACCTGCATTTCCTTTTGTGAAGGTGCTTGTCTCCTAAAAGACATAAAACTTAGTAACTCTGCCATGAGCTCAGATTTGGACACAGACACTGGAAGCAACTTGATACAACATTGGCTTTGGATTTCTCCCACGGCATTTCATTACTCTGTTACACACACTGGTGGCAAGAGCTCTCCCATCATACCAGCACTTAAAACGCCTCTTGGAGGTTGCAATACGGAGAGATTTTATTTGCATTACTTTTCTTGGTGCTTTGTACCTTGTAATTACACAGCAGGGTTTTACCAAACAGCCGAATAGAGGTAGCCGCTCACAGCTACTGGAGGGAGCTTCGTCCCCCCTTAGAGCTTGGCGAGATGTTTGAGGCCCTTTTTTTTTCTTTCACCATCTGAAGCAACCTCCTTATCTTGACCCAGAGACATTTGACAGGCTTTCCGCTATCGCCGTATTTGACTCCTATACATTCAAGGCGCAATCCTCCTTTTCTTCCGTGGCTCCCCTGACGGTCGCGCAGGAGCCGCCTCAGGCCGGCGCACCCAGACACAACGGAAAGGAGCGGAATCCCTCTTTACCAAAGCACTGCTAAACAACCGCCGCGCTCCCTTCGGCACCGCAGAACGCCTGGGGCCTCTCGGGGCGCTACCAGCCGTGTCGCCGGCCGGCGTGGCGATGCCCGGCGTGACCCGGCCGCTAACAGGCCCTCACGGACGGCGCCCGGCCCGGCGCACACTGGCAGCGCCATGGGCACTGCGCTCGCGGCCACAGCGCGAGGCCCGCCCTGAGGGCGGACAGGCAGCGCGAGGCCCCGCCCCTCCCACGCCGCGCCCCGGCGCTCCGCGGGCGGGAGGCCGTCACGGTTGTAACGCCCACCTCCTCCGCGCGGGGGCGCTGCGCGGGCTGCCTGGGCTTGCTAGCCTTGCGTCTCGCTGCTGGCGTCACGTGAGCGGAAGCGGCTGCTGTGGGCGGCGGGGGGTCGCGGCTGGAGGTAGAGGCGTCCCGCTTCGTCGCTTCTCAGCTTCTCCGCCCCAGTGCGGCTGGAGCGGCGGGTCTCTCCTGTGTCCTGGCGCAGCCGGCCCAGGCGAGGCGGTGAGAGCGAGAGGTAGAGACCTGGCATCTTCCTGACGCCCTTTCTTCGGCGGGCCGGGCCCCAGCGGTCGCTCCGAGCCGCGCCTGGGCCGCCAGGCTCGCGGTGGCAGGAGTGGGACGCCGCGGCTGCGGGTGTCCGCCGCCGGCGGTTGCGCGGGGGATTGTCTTTGGGGCGGTTTCTTCAGCACTCGCAGGTGAGAGGTGGTGAAGCAGGTGTCAGGGGCCCGTGGGAGGCTGCCGGTGCTTTAAGCAACTCGTCTGAGTTACTGTTTTAAAGGATGGAGCTTTTGATCGACCTCTGGCTAGGAGCGACGTTCCCGGGGATGGCAGAGTTATGTTTTCACCTGAAGGGGTGCAGAAATCGCATGTTTTCCTGTTGGCATGCTTAGTGAGGCTAAGCAGTGTTCACTGAGTAGCCTGACCAAATTGCTGTGTTGAATCCTTCCTGTGTGTTTCCTGGACAGGCTATGTCTGACATGATGTCTTTGAGAGATTACAGGTAGCCAAGGCTTTGTGTGTAACATTGCTGGAAAAAAAACCCTAAGGCAGGAAGGGATTTATTAGATACTGATGTGATCGCAGCTGTCTTGAAGTGTTTTTCTGAGGAAGCACTTTTATACAGTCACTGAGTGGCAGGGATTTAAAGGCATCTCTAAAGATCATCTAGTCCAACCCCTTGCTAAAGCAGGTTCACCTCAGTAAAGTCACCCAGGAACGCATCCAGGTGGGTTTTGAAAACCTCCAGAAAACAAGACTCCACACCCTCCCTGGGCAGCCTCTGCCAGGGCTCTGTCACCTTTACAGTAAAGAGGTTTTCCCTTGTGTTTAAATACAACTTTTTATGTTCCATCTTATGTCCATTACCCTTAATCCTGTTGCTGGACCCTAGAGAAGTGTCACCTCATCCTCCTGACATCCATGCTTTAGGTACTTGTGTTGATGAGGTACCCCCTCAGTCTTCTCTTATCTAAGCTAAGCCCTAGATTCCACAGCCTTTCGTTATAAAGATGGTCCAGTTCCTTGATCATCTTGGTGGCCTTATCTCTAGCTCCTTGTGATTAATTCTGTGTTCCTTTGGGACAGCAGGATTCATATGTGAAGAACTTCATGATGTGCTTGGACCTGGCATGTTGTGAAGGTTTTGGTGGCTGTGACTAAGGAGGCTGAGTTTGTAACAGAAGTTGGACTATATGTCAGAGCAAGCCTTTGATCTCTGGTTTTATGTGTTCTCTTTTATGGGAAAGGTGTATTCTGCACAACCTGGACAACTTGTGTTACCATGGAACCTGCTTAAGGTCAGGAAGGCTCTTCACAGGGACCTGGACAGTCAAAATCGTTGGGCTGAGGCCAATTTATGAGGTTCAAAAAGGCCAAGTGCTGGGTCCTGCACTTGGACGACAACAACCCCATGCAGTGCTGCAGGCTTGAGGCAGAGTGACTGGAAAGCTGTCCTGCAGAAAAAGACCTGGGGGCCAGCTGAATGTGAGCCAGCCGTGTACCCAGATGGCCAAGGCCAATGCCATCTTGCTTGTATCAGAAATAGTGTGAGCAACAGGGCCAGGGAAGTGATTGTCCCCTTGAACTCATTGCTGATGAGGCTGCACCTTGAATACTGTGTTTGTTTCTGGGCCCCTCACTACAAGAGGGACATTGAAGTGCTGGAGCGTGTCCAGAGACAGACAACAAAGCTGGTGAGGGGTCCAGAGAACAAGTCTTAAGAGAACTGGCTGAGGGGGCTGTAGGTGTTTAGCCTGGAGAATAGGAGGCTGAAAGGAAATACAATCGCTCTGTACAACTGCTGAAAGGGGAGTTCTAGTGAGGTGGGGGTTGATCTCTCTAGTAATGAATGATAGAACACAAGGAAATGGGCTCAAGTTGTGCTAGAAGAGGTTTAAATTGGACATTAGGAAGAACTTTTTCACTTTTCACTTTTCACTTTTTCCAATGCTTTTTATTAAGCATTGGAACAGGCTGCCCAGGGAGATGGTGGAGTCACCATCCCCAGAGGTATTTGAAAGATGTGTAGATGAAGGGCTGAGAGATATGGTTTGGTTTAGTGGTGGGCCTGGCAGTGTTAAGTTAGTGGTGGGACTCAATGACCTTAAAGATCTTTGCCAACTGTAATGATTCTATGATTCTAGGAAATGGGAGAGTTAGCAAGTGTCAGCAGTCTGAATGTGACTTAGAGCAGAAAGAAAATCCAAAATTCAGATGGAAAGAGGATATTTCTGAAATGCAGTAGGTTGTCAGTGTTTTGTGTGTTCATCTTATGCACATGCTGAAGAGTAACAGGAATGACAATTTGATGCAATTTGGGAAACAAAAGATGGACCCAGTAGCTGATGAAAGGAGAAGAAAATTGTTACATATCAGGTATGGAGTGTTGCATTGCCATAGGGGTGTCCTATTAAAAACATTTCCTTGGAAGCCATGAGCTCTGTACATTTGACAATACTGATTCCAGCTTGTTATGTTGGCCTTTGATTTCCCAAAGCCCTTGGGTTACTAATTTTTAAAACTACCAGATTGCTTAAGATGAGAGAAATGATGGTGACTGACTGAGCTGAGGCATAATGGGACATAAAAGGCTAAAAGATAAGTTAGCGTCTTTTCTGTTTCAAGTGTCAATGGAACCTTTTTGTCTTTGCTGCATGTTTGTCAGAGAAAGTATCTCCAAGAGAAAAATCCAACTGAAAACTTCATGTATCATCTCAGCATCAGCTGAGCATGTGATGTGTATGAATCATGTTTTTAACCCACAGTAAAACTTTCAGACACAAGCTCAAAGAAACAGTGGAGCTTCTGTATTTAAATAAAAATATTGAAATGTGATGTCTAAGTGTTGCTCTTTTCAGTCAACCTAGAATTTCTACATAGTGTCAGGAACTATTCTGAATCAGGTGAATATTGCTAATTCCTCTGTGTTGTGGAGCCTGGTTGCTGGGTAAAGTTATATTATAAACACAATGGCCCATATGTTGCTAATAAGTTTTTAGTAACTCTCCACGAATTGAGAATGATGAATTTGACCACAAAAGACCATCACAAATGTTCTTTACAGAGGTATCAAACCTGGGAGAACTCTAGCATGCTGGTGGTGTTTTGATTGGGTTAGAGGTTTTTTTTGGCCGCCAACTACAATATTATGTATTTGTTCTGCTTTAAGAAAACTGTTTGAGCAGGATACTTGAGAATGTTCTTATAACATGGGATAAAGTACCAATTGAGAATTCTCTTAAAGGGAGGCAGGAGTGAGGAAGCATGCAGAGACACTGTTCCCGAGTCAGTGATTTTTCCTTATACCATAAGATAACTAGGATGTGTATGTGGTCCACCAAGACTCAAAACTAGTAATTTGTTAGACTTGAAATTGTGACGTCTGAATGGTGGACTGAAGGACTGCTGTGACATACCATATCCAGAATATATACCAGAAATCTTCCTTCAAAACAGGGAGACAGAGACACTTTTTCTTCCTCTAAATGGAACATTATTTTCCATTTGGTCTGCTCAACCTATAACCTTGATTTGGTGAAAGTACTGAAAGTTTAATTAAATACTTCAGATTTATTTGAAATCTTCTGTAGTTTTAAGTTCCGTTTAAAGTCAACACTGTAGTGACTTCATTTTCACATTCTCTATCCTGTCAAATTTTATGGATGTTTTTTATTCATGGAATCATAGAATGGTAGGGGTTGTCTTCATACAGATTCTTATTGGACCCACAGCATTCTAAAATTCTACTACTTGGGGAGTGCTTCCTCAGATGACCATTTCAACTTTTTTATTGTTAATGCCTGACATTCCACTTTACTACGAAGAAGCTTTTTGTTCTTTAATAAATTAAGCAGAAGGATCATCCTAGTGTTGATAAATTACAGTTGTCTAACTGAAGCAAGATCTTGAAGATCCTAAGCTGAAGCTTTATTTTGGACTCTTTCATAAAGTGGGCTGTTCTTCTACCAAAAGCTGTATTTGCTATTAAATGCCTGGTTTTGTTGGGGTTTTTTTGGTGTTAAGTATGCATGAATGTATTTTGACTTCTTAAAATCTTTCAGCTGAGAGAAAATGACTGCAATCAAGCATGCTTTACAGAGGGATATTTTCACTCCCAATGATGAACGCTTATTGAGCATTGTGAACGTGTGCAAAGCAGGCAAGAAGAAGAGAAACTGCTTTTTGTGTGCCACAGGTACACAGTCATATCACATCTTACTTCTTCTCTTCACATTTGTTTTTTTATTCAATTGCATTTGTCTTGGCTTTATTTACAATGTTTATTCTTGTCCCATATAAAACAAGTGCTGTCTGTTTCTAATGGAGAAAATCAGTTGTAGCTTATACTTCCATTATTACTTCTACTAAAAAAAGAAACAAAATGCTATACAAAACCAACATTCACAGATCTCATTGCAATTTTAAATTAAAGAATCAAAATTATTTGTGTGGGACTGGTGAACTTTTGAAGCAGACTGTAGATAGTGCTTAAAAGGGGATTTAGTAGGTATCTAGGCTGATCTGCCTAAATAAAATGCAATAAGGAGTACTGGTTAGAGTCTACAGTATGGCAGAGGACTCTAGAAAGTAGCACAATAACTGACCTTAGTTCTAATGTTCTTTGAGTGTATGTGTGTTCATAAAACTAGGTGATTTGAATTGATCTGCCAATAAATTAGCTTGCTAGATTTTTTTAACTGAGAAATCTCAAAAAAAAAATGTTTTTAGTCTATTATCTCTAATTACCTTTGTGCTTTATTAGTTATGTGGCCATGGTCTGAGATCTGCTGTATCAAAGAAATATGTATAAATATTGGAATCTTGACTTCACAAGCTGTATCGAGACATCTATCTTGTTGACTGAGACTTAAACTCAGCTGTAGGTATTGTGGATGAAAACATTTCAAAGGATGTCCTTTAATGAAATAAATACTATGAAATCTCCTCCATGGATAACTCATGTCAGAAACTGAAGTACAACAGGAATAGGTGTTAAACTAATTTGTGCATTTTGAGTTTCTCTGTTACTTCATTTGACAGTGACAACAGAACGACCAGTGCAAGTAAATGTGGTAAAAGTGAAAAAATCTGACAAGGGAGATTTCTACAAAAGGCAGACTGCATGGGCACTTCGAGATCTTGCTGTTGTTGATGCCAAAGATGCTGTTAAAGTATGTATAACTTTTTTTAGTTTAGTGCTCTGCTCAGAACATCCTTGTGGTTCCAACTTAGAGTTAGCTTCCTTGATACTGATTGCTTTAAAGCTTAGATCAATAACGTATTAATTAGGAATTAGGATGATGCATTCCTGTGCTGCTTATGCCTGCATTTTTCTTCTTTCCAAAAATACAGCCTTGATAAACTGAGTAAGAGTAACTTAGATATTCAGAATGTTTCTATTCGAGCATATCTGCCCTGTTTATTGTAGCAATCCCCCTGACTGTAGAGGGCTTGTTTTAAGAACCAGTACTTTTTCGTTTGTTTCAAGTCCTAGGGAAATTTTTATTCCAAGTTTAGTTTCCCCTTAACATTTATGGTCATCCTACCAATGCCATTGAGCTACATGTAAGGTTTTTCTCTAGGACACATGAAACATCCTTAATGAGCAGTATATAAGCTTGAGGGTGAGCTCTTATAATGAGTTCTCTTAATCATGACGTTAGCCATTTGTTAGAAAGCATACAGTCCTGAGGTGGTGATGTTCTCTATAGAATGACAACAGCAGCCTATTTTTGACCACTTAAATTAACTGGTTGTCACAAACTAAGATTTTTTAAAAATTTATTTGGATTTGTCACTCAAGTATAAGTTAAATATGTTTGGTTATTTCAGTTGTCAACAAACTTGTTGGCTAGACTTTAGATTTTCCATGCTGTTCCTAAATACAATGTTGGAGAATTGCTTCCTTCAGGTTGAAGTCCAATTTAAAATGATGCTGTCTTTCAGGCCTTTTTCTTGCAAAACAATTTGGTAACTGTTTTCAGAAATATGCTGTAATGTATATACCATTCTAATGAGAAATTTTTATGTTTTATTTCAAAAAACAACTGTTGCATGCGAAATTCTCTCATTAAAAATCATCATAATTAAAGTTTATAGGTACTTCATGTTTTGGTTTCCAAATGTGATTTAACGCTGGCCTTTCCTATACTGGTTGTGAGACAATTTTTTTTTGCATGATACTTTTTGGTTAGAAATATATCATTCTTTATCAATATAAACTACAGGAAAAAAACACAACTACTTTTATTGTGCTGTACAGGAAATACCATTTCTCACTTTGCTTGGTTTCATGTGCATACTGCTTCTACGGATAAGTAGCAGCAATACTAGTTTTTACAAACTATATATGAGTAAGAATTTAATTTGTATCTCAGGCTATAACATTTTTCATCAGGAGGAGACTGGACCTCATTGAAATTATTATAATACGATCTCTGAAACTACCAGAAAAACTAAGTTCATAAGTGGCTGTAGAAAGTACTCTATTCCATTGTTTTCAAAGCGATGCCTTCATCAGGTGATAAATCTAGTTGAAAATACCTCTCTAGTAGTTTTCTACCAAATATTCTTTTTCTATCCTGTTCAGTGCTATCAAATACTGTTGAATCTATAAAATACATAAAGTGCCCATTTTCTTTCCCTTGCCTGTTCCCCTAAGTCTCCTTGATTTGTGTTGTATATGTTGTCAATAATTCCAGTAGTTTCAGAAGGACAGTTTTCAATCCAAGGACAGTGTTTCAGGACAGACAACGCTGTGAACTGCTTGTTGAAACAGACCTCTATTATGTGTTATTGTTGTCTTATCTGACTTGACAAAATGCTGTCTTCACAGCATGGATTCCAGTTTTTCACTTTCAGTCTTTTAGCACCTTCATTAAAGTACATCAGGGTGCCAGAGTTCATGTATCACCTTAAGGTTGGCATTCTGTAATTTCATTTTTATCCTGTCATCTCAATAATTAAACGTGTAAACAGTTTGTGCTGCTCAGAGAATCATTTGACTGTTGACCCTGTAACATCTCATCTTTTGCAGGAAAATCCCGAATTTGACTTGCATTTTGACAAAGTGTACAAATGGGTTGCAAGCAGCACAGTGGAAAAGAACACCTTCATTTCATGTATCTGGAAACTCAATCAGAGATATCTTAGAAAGAAAATTGACTTTATTAATGTTAGTTCACAGCTTTTGGAAGGTAAATTTGTGCACCTGTTATGTTAAGTATAAAGCTGAATTATTATTGGTGTAAAACAGATACACTAAAAAAATAAATCCCAATCCTGATAGGTTTTTTTCTCTATTCTGTTGTATTCTTTTATATTATCTAAGTCTTCAGATAAGCAAAGTAATTAGATAAAAAATCTTCTGTTATAAAACCAAGGACCAAGACAAAATACTTCATTAATGAAATTCTAAATATTGATAAGCTTATTGTATTTCTAAGACATTCTGTTTCTTGAACAAAATTAAATCTACCTGCAAGGTCTGGTAGGACTATATGTGTAATGAATCTTCTTTTATTCCCATTCTCATTTCCCTTGAATTAGAAAAATACTTTAAAAAGCGACACTTCAGTAACATGCTAAAGGTTATATGAGTTTTTTTTATGAGATTTGTAGTTTATAATCTGCGAAGCGTGTTAAATTCTGCTGAACCATATTACAGTTTACAGGACTGGTTGCTAAGAAGGCTCTGGGTCTTGTGTTTGCTCATTCTTTATTATTTTTACAGTCGTGTTGTCTTCTAATAGTTTTTTTTTTTTCTTTGTAAAGCCTAATGAGTGAGCATATCTCATGTTAAATCTGTCAGATGTAGTTAAACTGCTAATATTAAATACTAGATGGGCTTGTGCAGAAGAATTTCAGTTAGAAATGTAGAAGAGGGAGGATGGCATTTCTGTATTTTTATTTGAACAATGTTTTTAACCACCCTCTAACTTTTCGAGTTCTTACAATATTAATACATTCAAACTTACTGACACTTCAAAATAGACACAATGTTCCTGCTTTATCTAGCTAACATTCTCTGCTTCCTTTCCTCTGCTTTTCCACACTTTTCTTCAGAACTGCCTAAAGTTGCAGAAGGTGCGTAACACCTTTTTCTTTTATTTTGCTTTGTAAGAATTCTTTCTTAAATAATATTGGATTTTTTTGTCATTTAAAAATACTGGTTTGGATAGCTGATTTAAGCTTCTAGAGATGAGAGGTGTTTCAAATGTTCTACTTTCTGTCTGGACTGTGGTAATGCTCTGTGAAGTTTGTTTGCCCTTGAATGGCTTGCTTAAGTAAATAAGCACTGCTGTGAGAAATCACAGTTCATGAAAACATTGTTATATAATTTTCACTTACCCTAGCACTGATCTTCCTGCTCTGAAACTTATCTTGAGGATCAAGATAGTGATTTGGTTTTTTTATTCAGCGATGTATTTTTTAATACACTTTAATATGTTTCCCTTATGTGCTATCTTCCAAAAGAGAGAATCTAACTGCTACTCATTCTCTGCTAACAAGTTTAGTGTAATACTGTAATATATTCCGATGTTGATGTATGTCCCTTTGCACAATCAGTAAAGGCAGGTGGCTGTTTGTATTTTGCTAATGTTGGATAATTTGAAAAACATCACTGTTGGGAATCAGCTCTGGTAATCTTAATGAATCCCATGGAAGATTGAGAATTGAAAAAAGTGTACATAGATAGCAGGTACTTGTTATGCAGGTTGTTGAATGGATTCATTTCCTTAAAGATAGTTAAACATACTTAAGTGTTCTTAAAATGCTTGTGACTTTCTGCACTTCATAATGTATTTTATTTCCCTTCTCTATGTAAGAATCTGTTCCAAGTGGAGAGAATCAAAGTGTCGCAGGAGGTGATGAAGAAGCTGTGGATGAATACCAGGAGTTAAATGCAAGAGAAGAACAGGACATTGAAATAATGATGGAAGGGTGTGAATATGCTATTTCTAATGCTGAAGCCTTTGCAGAGAAGTTGTCAAGAGAGCTACAAGTGCTAGATGGGGTAAGCATTTCTTCGTACGTACAGTGTATTAACATCTTGAACTGGTTTCACTGATACTATGGAGTGTTCTTTGAAAAAGCATCTAACGTGTTCTGTGGTATATTTAAAGGTAAATATATATCTTCTCCCAAGGAGAGCTGCATCCTGTCACCAGATTTTTTTAAATCTTCAACTTTACTTTTTACCTTCCAGACCTTCCGGGGTGAGTCGCAGGCTTTCAGATGAGAAGCTGTGAAGGAAAAAAAAGGGAGACATTCTGCATATACCTTTCTTGAAGGCAGAGTTGCAGGAAGAGGGAACAGACATTCATGTTTGTGTCCACGGATGTGAACTCTTGAGCCTAAAATTCTACTCTTAGTGTAATTAAGAAATGGATTTGTTCTAGTAACATTGAAGTATCGGATCATCTGTCTGTAACAGTACCATATTGTTTGCTACTTTGCTTTTTAACCAACTCAACATTGTAGAGGTCACTTAGGAAGCTTAAGAAGATGCAAGTGATACAGAATTGAAGGAACAGTTAATGACCTCCTCAAATTGTCGAGTTTTATGTGTGTCATATTTTGAAAACAGCTGCTGTCATAAATAGCTGATCTTGCAACAGGGGATGTGACAGCTAAGCTGTTTCTCTGGACTAGATGAGGGTTGGACTAGATGATCTCTAAAGGTCCCTTTCAACCCCTACTATTCTTGGATTCTGTAACTAAAGATGTTCCAGTGTAGTTGAGATTTTGCTTTTTACTTTTGTGTGGATCAATACTTTGATTCTAAGAACTTGAGCAAAGTTCTGGTTTTATATCTTTTCTTTATGAAATAAAAAATTAATAGGCTGAAAAACTGCTGTGTTCAATAACACTTGAAATTAGAAGGAATACAATCTAATATTATTGCTTTCAGCAAGGGTTTTGGAATTCGACAGTAGCAGATGGAGAAGGAAATATTGGAATGCTTTTGATGTCTCTTAAAATGTTCTGGCTTAATTTTCTGCACAGGCAAATATCCAGTCAATTATGGCCTCGGAGAAACAGGTGAATATCTTGATGAAATTGCTAGATGAAGCTCTAAAGGAAGTTGACCAAATTGAGCTAAAGCTCAGCAGTTACGAAGAAATGCTTCAGAGTGTAAAAGAGCAAATGGATCAAATTTCAGAAAGCAACCACCTAATCCATCTCAGCAACACAAATAATGTGAAACTGCTGTCAGAGATAGAGTTCTTAGTGGTACGTACTTTCATTGTGTTTACTATGGTTGTATAAAATTCTTTTAGATTGCTACCCTCTTTAGCAACCATATATGAATGAGACATAGAATATAACAGAATGAGTTTACTTATACGTTTTATTATTGCACTAACTTCAGAAAGTCTTTATAATGATGGAAATGTATTTCTCATTCTTGGTTCAGCAGCATAGCCCACTAACCTGCTTCTGGCTTATGGACAGTACTATCCATTATTTTGTAGAATCACATGGATTTGGCTAAAGGTCATATAAAGGCCCTTCAGGAGGGAGATCTGACATCTTCTCGAGGCATTGAGGCCTGTACTAATGCAGCAGATGCCCTTCTGCAGTGTATGAATGTAGCTCTTCGTCCAGGTAATGTTTCTGTTAGGCTACAGCATAGCATACAAAACTTACTATGTAAGCCTTTACATGCTTTTCCTCGGATTTTGTTTGTAGACTGAGGGAATCGTGACTTCTAATATTACTATGTATTTTGTACGCTATGAAGTTGTTCTTGGTTTTAGGACATGATATGCTTCATGCAGTGAAACAGCAACAGCAGCGGTTTAGCGACTTGCGTGAGCAATTTGCACGGAGACTGGCCAGTCATTTGAACAGTGTGTTTGTTCAACAGGTATTATTTCTTACTACTTTATTTGAAATTGTCAGTCACAAACTTTTACTTAGAAGAAGAACAATCCACCTTTGGAGCATCTTTCTTAGGAGGAAAGGTTGTGGGATGTGGGACTGTTCAGCCTGGAGAAGACTGAGGGGGAGATCTCCTTATACTTACAAGTATTTACTTACAAGTATGTCAAGAGAATGGGGCAATGCTTTTTTCCATAGTTTCCAGTGATAGGACTAGGGGTAATGAACAAAATCTGCAACACATAAAGTTCCACTTTAACTTAAGGAAAAACTTGTTTACTGTAAGGGTGAGGGAACCTTGCACAAGCTGCTTGGGGAGGTTGTGGAGTCTTCTCCTTTGAAGGTTTTCAACACCTGCCTGGATGCATTCTTGTGTGACATGACCTAGGTGGACCTGCTTAAGCAGGGAGATTAGAGCAGATGATCTCTAGAGGTCCCTTCCCATTCTCACCATTCTATGATTCTGTAAAAACAGGACATGTTCTATACTGTAATGAGTAAATGAATGGACTGCTAGAGTCACTTCAGGCTGACATATTATTAAGCACACCAAACTGTAGTTGTCTACAGAAATCTCTTACCTTTAAAAAAAAACCCACACCACTTTTTAGTGGGTTTGCTACTGAGTTAAATGCAATGTAATATATAAGGATTTACTTTAATTGTAAAGCTTGATGGATTGAGGAGAAAAAGCACTGATGGGTTTTTTTCAAGGGTGTCAGAGGCTAAGAGCATTGGACTTCTGAACTTCAAGGGTCATTAAAAAAAAAAAAAGTAAAATGTCTAAACCTTGATTTTTTTTTTTTTTTTTGTGTCTTAATTTGAAATACTCAGAAATCACTGTCCTGAGACTTGTTTCCTAAAGGCTGGATGTCATTTTTCAGCATAATTTTTAAAATCTCTGTATTGTTTTTATTTCCAATTAGTTTACTCAGACCTTCCTTCAACTTTATAACAGGTCCTTCTATCTGTCAGTTCCTGTGAGTACATTGGGTTTGATACAGGCTTTTTTAACTAATGTTTTTGAGCTTGACTCACCTAACTAGCAGCTGCATCTTTGGCTTTACAAAAATAAATTTGTCCTGACTGACTGCAGAGCTTCAGACTCGTGTCCTTTCTCACTTCCTTTAGTTGTATTAGCCCTCAAGCTTTGTTTATCTCTTTGAGCTAACACTCCTCTGATCTGATCTCCAGAAATTGCTAAGAGACAGACTGAGATGTATGGAGGAAAGATATTTTCAGGAAACTGTAATAGATGTGCAACTTGCAGATACTGCAATTGTGGCAACCTGTGATATTTGTATTTTTATACTTATTAGCACAATCAAAGCTTCAGCTTTTATGTATTAGACTGAGTACAGAAAATGGAATAAAGATAATTGTATAGAAAATTTCATTCAAGAATATAAGCCTATTGTCTTATGGCAAAGGTAAGTGCTTCCTACATTTTCTTCACTCTGCAGAAGAATTCTAGTTCTACAGTACATTATTTTTTTGCCTTTAGTTCTTAAGAAGGTATGTTTCTCCCGTTCCTTTTCATATTAAGAAAAACTGAGCACAGACTATGTGTCTTGGCCTCTAAATGAGCAAGTAGAAGCTATGCTATATAAGCCCCGTAAAAATGCATTCACAAAGACTGAATATTGGACTTGTGTGTGAAAGAGACTGTTAAACAGAATGCCTTTTCTGATATTCCTAAGGATTTTTTTTTTAAATAAGAGATTACTATTGCTATGTAATACTATGTGTATGAGATGAAGTACGTCTGAGGAGATTTTTCAGTGCTGTTGAAAATGCTGTTACCAATTTGCAATTTAAAAAAGAATTAATATCAGAATTTTTAAAAATAACTAATAGGAGCCTCACGTTGTTCTTAATCTAGATTTACCCTCTGCAAAGTTTTGGCCTGCTATTAGCTGTGAGGTATTAGTCAGATAAAAAATATGACCTTACTGTAAGGTTAAACAAGAAGAGTTCATTAACTGTAAGAGATGTGTCTCTGCAAAGTCCTTCTGCTTGTTGTAAAAGAAAACTAAACGTTTATATACTTCATTTTGAGGCAAGAGTTCGCGTGTTAAAAGTATAATACACTTTTGTGTTACCTTATTTAAAATGACCTTGTTTTGTCACTCTGAACAGAATATAGCAATTTCTCAGTCCCATGTTTTTTATAAGTCTAACTAGAGTACTTTGCTACCTTTTAGCATGTGAAGAGTTGCATTATTTGTTTGGAATGATTATTTAAAAAATAAGTTGAAGCACTTCAGAAGAAAACAAGTCAGATAAAAATTTCTAAATTAAAATGACCAATGAAAACCTGATGTCTAGGCAGCCGCTAATGCAAGTAAGGTGTCTTTTGATTCACAGCTCGTTAGATGGAAAACAAAAGTGTTGACATTTCATATTAAATATATTATCTTGGAAGTATGACATTGTTCTCTTTAAAAAAACAAAAACAAAACAAACAAACCCAATGCTGTGATTCAAACTACAGTTGTAGAATGAGAAAAATGAGAATAAATCTTAAAAGTTTTAAACAGAAATGCAACTTTGGATTGCTATTCACTGCAGTGTTAAAAACTGTTTGGAGTAACTAACAGTTAATCTAGTTGTCTTTATTGTTTCTAAATAATATTTTATTAACTTTACTGTGCATCTGTAACTTTAAAAGTTTATTCTTTTTTTCTAAACAGTGTTCAGCATTTAATTAAAGGCAACTCTGGACTTTTGTGCATTTGAAATTTGAAATAGTTGGAAGCTTTGAAGCTCCAAAATAGTTGAATAACGAACTTATGGTATCATTTGATAATGGTATAAATGTATGTTCAGTGAGAAGGAAGCCTGTTAATTAGATACAGAAGGTATACCTAGAAACTCTGTAATATTTTGGAACAGACTTGAACAGGGCATAATTCAGGACAACCACAATGATTAGTCCTGTGGAAAAGTTGTCTCAGAGAGAGAAATTTATCTTGGGGGTGGTATTTGTTATCTAGCTTTAGCAACTACTAAGCAAAAATAAGAAGTTATATCTAATAAAGGGACATGAATAAAACTGTTAGATGGAAGAAGCAATAAAAATTTGGGTATCTGAGTATTTTGCAACAGTAATATGAACTAGCCTTTGGACTGACTTAGTTAAATAAAACTGTCAAAGCAACCAGATAATTGTCTTGAACTATAATGAGCTTGAACATTAAAGTATATGCTGTAGGAATGTTACACACCAGGAAAAAAAACATAAATGGTTTTCCATATCTAGTTTTTATAAAAGCATAGCAAAAAGCTATTGAAAATATTTGCTATATGCCCAGAAGTACATGCAGTATCAGGTATGACATATCAGTAGCTGTGTTGCTAGTCCTGGCTAGATTCCAATTCCAAATTATATGTTGCAGTAATTACACTTTATAAAGTTAGTGTTTTGTTGGAGTCAGACTATAAGATTTGTTTTTAGAAGGGAGATTTATAGTGTGACCCCTCCTCATTGTCTGAGAGAATAAATTGAAGTGTGTAGGACTTGTTCCTTTGGGTCCATTTGTGTCTCAGTTTATGTAGTTAAAAGAACAGGACTCAAATTAGGTGAGTATTCATGCTGGATACAAAAAAGTAGTTTAGTGTTACCCGTAATCTGGCATGTTCACATTGCACTACTTAGTAAAGGTTAGTCTGTTAAAAATACTATTAAGACTTATGTGTTCAGTTTGTAAAACAAAAAAATCTGTAAATATGTCATGGAAGCTTGTAGAGCTTCTTTAACCAAAGTCTTGAACTGATTAGAGAAAGATGAGCCAAAGTTGCTTTAGTTTTTGACTTTGTGATCCAAAGTTGTGTCTGTTTCAACTTAAAGACCTGCCCAGACAATTTTTAACTGAGCAACTTATTTTCTTCCAACTTGTCATATCCAAGATGGAACTGTCCAGGAATGCTTCCTGTGTTAAGGACTGATGTTAACTGACCTGCACGAACCACCACATGTTATGCTACAGAAACTGGAGACTGAATAGGACAATGTTTTGTGCTGCTGTGGCACAAACTATGCTTAAGATCAAGTTCTGTTGCTGTATTTTGGTAAAAAATACTTTACATGAAGTATTGAAGACAATTTGAAATTAAGTCACATCCTCCCCTCCATTAACCCAGGGCTAATGATTGTGTGTTCTGCTACATGGCTGAACCATGTTAGTTGGCTTGCTTCCTGAATTTCCCAGGAAGCTTTTGAGTTAAAACAAATGAAAGCTTATGTGTTGTTCAAGCAATATGATGCTATCTTCATTTAAATGAGATTAGTAGCTTGCTGTTATGTGTCTTGGTTTATGCTGCATGTTGTAAGGTGTTTAACTCTAGTAAATGTTTACTGAAAGTATGTATATGTCTACAGTTGTGTGGAGGGAGAGAGAATTTGTGAGAACTAATGAGTTTAAGACTTGACCAAGGCTTCGCCAAAGCAGGCTAAAGTAGGTTGAATTGCAGCAGGCTTTCAGAGATGTAGTATAAAGCTCATAATTAGCATCTAGGCTACCCATTGACTGGAGACCTGAAATGTCTTATGGTATATGGGAACATCAGCTTTAAAAAGAAGCAGCTATGGATTTTTTTTTTCTTTTAGAGAAATAATCTCTTAGAATTTTTCAGAAACAATTGGATACTTGTTAAATCTCCAGTGAGGTGTACCTTGCCTTCTTGTGGAAAAAATGACTAATTTGACTCGTCCCTGAAGGCAGTGGTGAACTTCAAGAACCTTAGCGTGAACAAGTTTACTAAGATGCATTACCTGCCACACCTATAATATCTCAATGTCATATTATGTTAGATATCTTTTCAGTGTGTGTCTCTAGGCTTTGTTTCCATGCAAAGTATTTTGTTGCTTTTGTGTTTGTCTGAATGGGATACTGGCTTCATTTTGAGTTTTTCAGGAAAGTTCTAGTATATTTGTGTAATGCTTCCAGATTTACTTTAATGCTTTCTCTTACCAAGGGTCACGATCAGAGTTCTACTCTTGCCCAGCATTCTGTTGAGTTGACATTACCCAATCACCATCCATTTCACAGAGATTTACTTCGATATGCTAAACTCATGGAGTGGCTCAAGAACACAGATTTTGCAAAATACGAAGGACTTACTAAGGTATGTGGAGCACTCAAATGATGCTTGAGTCAAAAGAATTAGCTGTGTGTATGTTCACATCCTTTTAATATTCCTTTATATTAAACATAAATCACCGCTCCTCTTTTCTTATTCCTCTTTGAAATAAGAGGCTTCATTTTTTGATATTGTATGATGTGTATTTATTTTTTTTCCTCCAAGATTCTATGTCTCTATTTTGAAGTATCATAAGATATTAAGATTAATATTAATGTAAAACAACTTGGCATTTTACAATCTGGTAGTAAAGTAAAACAAGAGTTTGCACCTCTAAAAGTTTTCTGGTCTTTTGTTTTTCTTCTGAGAATAGTGGTAAAGGAAGTGACATAGGAAGATGTGTAGGGAATGATATCCTATTTGCTTTTTTTGGGGCATAGTCTAGTAAAAGACACTACAGAGAATGATGCTGAATTCTTGTCACTCTAGTCTTGAAGTGAATTCTATATTGCTCTACCACAAGAAATCCTGTTTATTTGTAAAACATTGGATATCTTTCCTTATGGAGAAGTACCGCTTTCTGATGCTCAGTTAACTCACTAGGAAAATGAGTAGAACCTGCTTAAATATCACTAATATGTTTTTGTGCATGCTACATAAATATATATGCATGTGTAGTCCAAACCAGTTAGTTATTTAGTAGAACTTGTATACTTGCTGATTTTAAAAAACTATTTAACTGTAATACAGCAAAGTCAGTATATCCACCTGTTAACTAACTTTGCATTCCTCCTTTAAGAATTATATGGATTATTTATCACGACTATATGAAAGGGAAATAAAAGATTTCTTTGAAGTTGCCAAGATCAAGATGACAGGCACAACCAGAGAAGGAAAAAAGTTTGGTAAGCTTCTGGGGGTCACATACCTTGATTTGAATCTTGTTATTTCCTTCTATAGTACTCACTACAACACCTAGGGTCAATTTTATAATGGTGCAAAATTGTTTACTTTTGGCAAGGTAGAGAAGTTGGATGAAAAATATGATTCATAAAATTTCTGTGAAATTGGTCAAGATAGAAGAATAAAATAGGAGTTTTCTCTGATTTTTTTTCGAACTTACACTCACTTTTAAACTAACCATCAACCATATTTTATGACTTGAACTGTCCCATTTTATTACTGGGACAAATTTGTAATTAAAGGAAGCTTGTACAGCACTTGTGTGTGTTCTTTCTGCTATCATTTCTGCTTTTGATAAGTTTTGGGTGAATTTTGAAGAAACTAGTTTTAATGCTAATTCTGCCTAAGGAAATGTGTTTCATTGTGGTTGTAGTAGCATTTAGCTAGGTAGTCTGAGACTAGAAAACATATTTTATTGACTTGTAGGTCTTCACGTTTAAGGAAGTATATCTTCCTGCTAGGATTTAATAGCCCAGTGTGAGTAGGGAAGTGAAGCTTAAAAAGAAAAATCCGAAATACTTTGAAAGCAACGGTGATCTATGTGTATTTATATATTGGCTAGTCTATATTTTAAAATTCACTGTTTCAAAAGTTATTAAAAAAATTACATTTGCCACAGTTCACTAATTTCAAAATTCAGAAATTATGTGCAGCTTCAACTATATCTGTCAAGCCTACTTTGGATCTTGAACTTCTGCTTTAAAGTGTGGTAATAGAGAACAGAAAAAAGTAATGAAAGGAAGAAAGCAGGAGCTTCTTGAGGCTTGATTGAGGGAGGAGGAAGCTGGAAAGACAAGTCTTGGCAAGCTGTGGAACACGGAGAGCAAGTGGTGCCATAATCTGTCATTGTCAGAACAGTTAAATTCATCGGTCTTGAAAAGCTGTCTTATTGCAAGAAAAAAACTCCACTTTATCCTAATAGAAATTGATTTCTAAAACATTCTAAACACTTTATGTTGGCACTTCTGTAGTTATTTGCTTTTGTGAGGAGACAGTTTTTTGTAGCAATTTTGTAACTGTTGCAGAGTAGATGTTATGGAATCATCAGGCATTTTGGAGGAAGTGGTTGTTAATTCATCAGCATAAGAGCTGCAGTTTGAGAAGGCTTCTGTCCTGTATTTGTGCAAATGTATTTATTTTGTAACAGCTTACAGCAGTGTGCAATTTCAAAGGCTTCTATGTTGAAGGTAGTGTCTGTGCTGTTAGCAGTTGCACATTAATTCAAGATACATCACTACTTAATAGTAGACTTTTTAAAGGAGTAGTGTAGGTGCATAATGCTCCAGTTGTACTTTGACACTAAAGATGACCTGTTTACAAGCTGTGTTGGTGTGTGTTCTTGCCTTTTTTTTTTTTTTGTGCTTTGGGAATAGCACTGCTATTTGAATGCCTCAAACGCAGAGGGGATGCTGGAAGAATTCTGGCATTCTGTGCTAGTGCAAAGTTTTCTGTCTGCATTTTTATGGCAAAAAAATATGGATTGTGAGCATTCACACTTGTCTTAAAGAGTCTCTTTTTCTTTTTTTTTTTTTTTTCTTTTTTCTTTTCTGATGAAGCCAAGACTGTGATACTTAAATACCATAAAGGCAATGTGGAAATAGTAGTACTACTGTCATATGTTTTTAAGATGTGGCTTCTCAAAAGCTACTATGGCTCCCCAATTGTCCAGGGCCTGATCTCCACCTGTAGTTCTTCCTATTCTATAATATTGTCCCGTGCATTTGGAAATTGAGTATGATAAATGGGACCAATGCATGATGGAAGTATATACTAAATACATCAGACCTAAACATCTTTATTCAAAAACTGCTAAAACCACCAAGATCTAAAAATTAGTCTGGAATTAAATTTGAGTTTGTTTTTGTAATTGTCAGTAGTGTTGCCTACTTAAGAACATCTGGTATTTAAGACATGTTTGTGGCATTTGGAAGTATTTACTCATTCTATTACAGTAGGCTCTGCTTGCCTGCTCCATTCTGGGGGGCTTGTAGCATTCATCTTCATCGAGATCTTCTTAATACCACATATTGCTTTTAGTGTATGTATGCAAATGCCTTTTACTGGTTAGGGATTCTGTTTTTACTACAAATGCCCATTTAGTCTAAATTTCGTGTTGAAGTCCATTTGAGGAAACTGGTTTATCCTCCAAAACCAGGAAAAAATTAAAAATCCACCTTTTACATTTTTTAACTATATATTTATTATTTTCATTGATGACTGCAAGTTCTGAGACAATTTTTGGTGCAGCAATAGTCAATATCAGTGACTTTGCAGTATTGGTATGTGGATTTTAAATTCAAGAGGTGGACAGTCTCTGTGACTCAGTCCAGAATGGCATAAGTATATCTTAATTTCTTCATGGCTATTATCAATATGATGATTGATCTTTGAAACTGAGTCATTCGCAACATTAACACTGACAAATAAAACCATAATTTAATGGACTTTTCAATTTGGGGAACTTAAATGTATTACCAAAAATGTTCTTTGAACATACTATGTAAGAAAACACCAAGTTTTATACTCAGAACCTTACTGTTTTCCATGTAGCTTAGATACTGAATTTCTAGAATAGCACCTCTCCAACTAAATGTGTTTGCAATGGAGTTACCTGCTGCTTATAGTTCTCTGCATGTTTCTTTCCAATTAGAGCTTAACTTGCATCTGGTGCATGGTTTGTGCAAACTGCATTTTAACTTGTCTTTGTCTTTGATGCTTGCAACCTAATCCATCCCAGCTACACTGCCTCGAAAAGAAAGTGCTGTCAAACAGGAAACTGAGAGTGAGTATAACTAGTTGCATTAGTTGGTGTTGTCAATGCATGCGTGTCGATGTAAAGATGTAGTGCTGCATCATGGAAAATCTACCTAACACTGACGCACTCTGTTCAGAGTGAAACAAGCATTAAGCAGAACCATCATTTTTGCAAGGCAAAAATGAAGTGTGGCTAAAATGGCCTGACATAGAGAAGGTTCACAGGTAAAGGCAACATCCTTTGGCTTTCCCATCCTGCTAGTTGACCTAAATAATGTTTGTGCTTGAAAGCGTGTCTTAGTTTTCCAACTCTTCCAATAAGATTGAGTTAACAACTTTAATTAGATCTGTAGATTTTTGTCTTGTCCCTGGACTAGATATCAACATAGCAGTCGTGTGAAGTTTGCAAGATTGTTGTTTGTGGTTGAGATTTGAGAAGTTTACATGGGGGTGAAATATTGATGATTTCTTGGTGTTTTTTTGTTACTGGCTTTCTCCATCCTGTTCCAACATTTCTTAAAGTTTGGGAGGAGAAAAATAAAAAGATATGCTCCTCACCTAGGAGAAGGGCTCACAATATCAGGAACAGATGTCTAAATGTTAATTATGATGTAAAGGAGAAGGGGAGCATAAACAGTAGAGTTCTATGGGATTGCAGAGCCAGCAAAATACCTGGAGCAAACTATGTAGACAAAAGGATGCTAACAGCAGAAAGATCAAGATCAAAAAGTGCCTATGTGTATATAAAGCCTTTTATTTTTTTTCCTTCTTGTGGATTAATTCTGCTCATGTCAGCCTTTGCCCAGAGTCCATTCACAAAGATCATAACTGGTCTTTGCTTTCAAGTTTTCAAGGAGATTATCTCTCCCAGTGTTCTTGTATTTCACAGTTTTGTTCCTTGTATACCTTTTTCCCATAGTTTACAATGAGAGCTGATATAGCTACCTTTTACTTTGAAACTTAGTGAAGTATTTCAGTTACAGTCTAATGAATAAAGAATGTGTTTATGGAAAAAGCATTTTCAGCTTAGACAAAAATAGATTTGGCTGATTTTAATGTAAGACTATTAGCAGCTCTTGATCTTGTATGTTCTGTAATGGACCTGTTGTTTTGACTATTTTATTCTGCCTTCGCTTCCCTCATTCATAGTGTCTTTACTTCACAGGTCTTCATGGAAGCTCAGGAAAACTGACTGGGTCTACTTCTAGCCTAAATAAACTCTCTGTTCAGAGTTCGGGAAACCGTAGGTCTCAGTCATCTTCGCTGCTGGATATGGGAAACATGTCTGCCTCTGACCTTGATGTGGCTGACAGAACAAAATTTGATAAGGTAAAGCCAAAACATTGCATAGGATTCCCTCATTTTTGTATTAGAAGCATCTTGCATATCCTTTTCGTATAGTTTAAAAATCTGTACTGTGTAAATGTTAAAACACACCAATTTCAAATCCTTTATACACCGAACTTCTAATAACAGCAGTATCTAAGGTATGTTCTCTGATTTTAAGATTCAGTTTAGTTCCTGAGTGTGCTGTGTATGATCTTCAGAGAGTACCAAGCATAAAAACATGGCCTATTAAGCCAAATACACATTTTATAGCAAATAGGAATTGAACTGATGGATTCTTCAACAGATTTTGTCTCAATACAAACGTTCATGTGTTCTGTCAGATTTTGCCAGTATGTAAGCATAAGTGAAAGATAAAGCAGTCTTCTTTTAGCCAGGACCTGAGTATGGCCCTACAATTTTATTTATAGTTATCATCAGTTTTCAGCTTTAACCAATGGCACTAAGTTATTACTGGATTGTCCTCAGCATCTGGAGTTTTTCAGATGAACCTTTAAAAGTGACGGTACTCATCACTTCTTGTGGAATTAACTTCTCAGTACTGTGAAGGGAAAAGGAGCTTTTATCAGAGTGAGAGAGAAAAATAATTTGCGCGTTCTCTATTGAATTAATTTGTGAAGATGGATATTTTTATTCTAACTTCAAATCCTTGCTCAATCACTTTTGTGAGCAAATATTATTTGCCTGAAACAGTATTAACTTTAGTTATATTACACACCTGTCGCAGCACCTTCTCTGGAATTAAAATGATCACTTTTTAAAAGAATTTTATACAACTACAAGTATAGTGCTAATTTTTTCAACTCCTCCTGGCTTTTATCCCACATCTGTTGGGGACATGTGAGTGTGACTAATATATACACAGTTTTAAGTTTTCAGTAGTGTGGATTTACTATGCAGCTAGCTTTATTTCATTTATGTAAATTATTGCATGTCCTAATCCTTAAATACTTGCAGTACTTCTATTGTGTAAAGTTGATAGATTAGAATTACGTCTAACACCTGATTGACCATTTCAGTAGGTGCTTTTAATTACATTCTTTTAATGAATTCTTGACAAAACAGTGGTTTATTTTGGATTAAAACTAAAAGTTGTGATGAATACTTCTACAAAACCTGCTGTTGGTTTCAGTGGCAGCTATGTAGAAACTTTTCCATGAAGCAGTTATCTTCTACATACATAGATTAGTTGTTTTTCTTCCCTGGGCTTTTAATTTTGTTATCTTCTTCTCGGCAAATCCAGGCAGAAAAGAGGGTGGCACAACTTATGACTTAATATTAAAATGTGAATGTTTCATTATGGTACAAAAGTCCTTCCTCACGCTGCGACTAGACAAGTTCTAGTTGTGGAAAAACATAGATAGTTCTTTTCCTGTTGTTATTTGCATGAGAAGGAACTATGTTGAAGATGCAGATACCACTTTTAAGGATCTAAATACAAGCTGTTTCTATTAAGTAGAAATAAACCTTGTAAAGCTTACTGAAGACAGAAAGTAATAAAATCCTATTCAACAGCCAACTATAATCAGTATTATTAACTGTTCCTAGTATTTGTTGTGTTAATAAAATTTTTGGCTTTCTTTAGATTTTTGAGCAAGTATTAAGTGAATTAGAGCCTCTGTGTCTGGCAGAACAGGACTTCATTAGTAAATTTTTCAAACTACAGCAACATCAGAGCATCTCGGGAGCAACAACGGTATGATTCTTCATTCTGTCTGTCACTGAAGTAAAAAATAATGAACAGGCCTCATTAGACTCCTGTTTAAAAGATAACTTCTGAATCTGTCTGGCAGTTATGTGATCCAAGTGACTGATAATTTGTTTTTCTCCATTAGCTGGCAGAAGCTTTTCTTTGTCTAAGCAATACAAAATCTAGTAAGCACTGACATGTTTCTCTTGCCATGCCTTTGTTTCCTCGTAAGATCATAATTAATATCAATCTGTGTAGGAAGGCAATGGGGAGTAATTGTAGATACTGTTGTATTTGTTGGAAAGTGACCAGAAAAGTACCAGAACCATGCAAAATGTTCTATTCGCTACTCCTGGGAGGCAGGGGAAGCTGATACTTCCTGTGGGTTTTGTCAGATATATTTATCAATTCAATACAGAATTGGAGGCAAGCTTTCAGCTCTCTTTATATACATTCTTTGCTCTTACAGAATGAAGCGGAAGAAATGGATGGAGGAACTTTATCTCGTTCATTCACTTCTGGTGTTCCCCAAACAGTATCATCTGAGTATGTGCTGCTGGTGTTGCTTATTGATTCTTAAGTCTACATGTGAATTTGATTGGCATATTAAACTTTTTTCCTCTATTGTCAGAAATTGTTCCTTTCTAGTGAAGGTGAATAGTGAACTCTTAATTTGTACCTAAACACTGAATGTGTCCATAAATATAAGAATTATTGTATAAAGATGGATGTTTCTGTCTATAGTAGTATAAAAAAAGATGCTTAATTCTCTTAATATCTTGCAAAGTAGAACTAGACACTGTAATATGCAAAATATGCTTTGAAAAATATGCTTAGCCAAGTTCTGAATTTGAGTGTGAGAGAGCTTACACACAGAGTACTTCTTGGAATATTTTACTCCTGTGATTATTGATTTTTACTGTGTGGCATTGGCTTTTTTTCCCTTAGCAATTTTCTGAAAATCATGAGACTTGCTGAATGCAAATAAGACTACTATAGGCAACAAATTTATCCTAAAAATGTTACAAAAGAACGTGTGCAATAGCCTAGTAAGCTGTCAGAGTAATATTTTTCTTGTGCATTTTTAATAGGAAGGACATGATCCGACAAATGATGACAAAAATATTTCGTTGTATTGAACCTGAGCTGAACAATCTTATAGCGCTGGGGGACAAGATTGATAGCTTTAATTCCCTTTATATGTTAGTTAAGATGAGTCATCATGTATGGACAGCACAAAATGTGGACCCAGCTTCATTTCTCAGCACAACACTTGGAAATGTTTTGGTGACTGTCAAAAGGAACTTTGATAAATGCATTGTAAGTTCTTTAGTTATTTTGATTAAGCTAACCATCGTATTATAGGAAGCCCACTCCTACTCAGTTTGATTTTGTATTTTTTTTATAGTTAAATTCTTACTTTAAATTTGAATTGAAAATGAATAACTTTACAGCTCTTCTACTGGCCGGCTATTTGTAACAAATATGACCACTTGTTCACGGCTCTGAGCTAGTTGGCATTTTTAGTTGCTTATTTAAACTTACACTCTTACTGAGATGGAAGAAAACTGTAGTGCTCTGCCTTTTTTGCTTAGCGAAACAAAACATAATGGATTTCAGAGGATTTTGCTTTTCCTCTTTGAGTATAACATGTCAAAGAAATATCTCTTCTATATGTTCAGTTATTTCTGTCTTGTATCTAACAAAAACTCGGTTTAGACAAAATGGCAAACCTTTTGGCAGTAGCAGAGGCAGTTTTGAATGTCAGAAACTTCCTTTGCTAGTATAGTTTGACCATTTATTTTTCCCTTTTTTTTTTTTGTCAATACTAAATAAACAAACAAAGGGGAGTAAAAGCTGGAAAATTTTATTTGCTCATCTTCCTTTTTTATTTCCATTTAATTCTTTCGTAACAAATTTCTGAGAGTAAAAAGGGAGGAAGGCTAAGTAGATATACTATTTGGAAGATAAAATTATTTCTGTGTTTGAATAAATGTCAGTTTTTCAGTATGTCTGCATTTTTCTTTTCTTTCGGTACTCATTGCATGGCCAGGATTTGCATTTTAGAGGCTAACATGTGTTGTTTTAAATTTTAAGAGTAATCAAATGAAACAGATGGATGAAGTAAAAATCTCAAAGAAGAGTAAAGTTGGGATCCTTCCATTTGTTGCTGAATTTGAAGAGTTTGCAGCTCTCGCGGAATCAATTTTCAAGAATGCAGAACGACGAGGAGACCTAGACAAAGCCTACATAAAACTTATTAGAGCTGTCTTTGTCAGTGGTAGGTCTTTGAGATTGTCAGTTATTAAAAGGATTATTTCCTCCTATTTACATATAGTTCTGCTCCAATTAACAGGTTTTTAATTTTGTTTTAAACTATTGCAAGCCATGTGACTGAAAATCTTGCTGAAATTTTGGTTATATCTTTTACTGGTACAGGAGCAAGTGTAAACCTTTTGACTGTAATACACTTTTAAAAAGCTAACTGTAGATATTTCCCTGTAGATATTTGTATATAGCTGTAAAGTAACTTTGGGTTATGACAGAGCGAAGTGGTTAGGACTTAGAGAGGGAGAGAGGAGACAGCAATACAACATGCCCAATCTGAAGCAGTTTCCTGTCTTTTTTCTCCCCTTGTAGCTTACATGAGGTGATGAAACTGGATGGACTCCCTGGCATTTGGCCCTAATACTGTTCATATTCACAGCCCTGTCTAAAATAAAATCACTTGAGTTCTGGCTATGAATTTGACCCTTTCTTGGCATATTAGATCCTTTGTGTCCTGGCTTTGACACATCAGAATGTCTCTCCAGACCTCCCTATTTTCCCAGCCATAGTCTGGAAAAAAAGCAGCATTGATGCCCTTGTTCTACTCATTTTATTTAACATAAAAAAAATGGGAGGAGGAGGGGTATGTAAGCCAATGAATTCTGAAAAGAAATTGTCCTTCTCTTTTAAAATGGGGAGAGGGGCACAAAGGGACAGACCTCTGGATGCTGATTTTTCCTACAGATTTTCAAAGAGCTCCACATATAGTAGTTCCCAACCACTTTTAAGGGAAGATTGAGCAAGAGGAGACAACAGAGGCAATAAAGCTAGTTTGAGGAAATTAGAGCATAGTGATTCTGAACAAATTAGAAAATCATGAAGAGACATCACTTCTTAGTACAGTAGACTCGAGTCCATGTGTAGTCAGCAGGAGCATCCCAGCTGACAGGACAGTAAATTTTGAAACTTTCATTTGATTGCGTCCCACTTTTCTATCCCTCAGATAAAAGTGATATAATTAAGAAAACACTAATAGATAGCAAAACTGTACAATGATAAAATAACTAGAGTAGGAAGAATTTAGAAAAGTATGTTTTTAAAGGGGTTTGGAATTACACCAGCCAAACACCAAAGAAGAAACAAAGCCAGTTTCAGACCAGTACAGACAAAACTTTAAGAAAATGAATTATGAGAGAGGATAAGGGATACAAGTAAAGAATTAAGATGAAACAAAGATAATATTATGTAAAAAACCAGTGTAAGCAGTATGCTTAATGCAGTGGGATATTTAATTTACAAGTAATGTTTTAATTTACAAGTAATTTACAAACTCAGAAAGATGTAGCACTTCGGGTAGAACTGCGAAGGGGGATACACTAGAAAATTATATGGGAAGAACAAAATTAGCTGTAGGTGATGTTTCCTGGTTGGCAATTCAATGTTATGACTGAAAAGAATTTGTGATTTTTGTTCATACTCCAGTGCCCAGGATCACTTTCATGGTGAGCATCTTGGTTGTTTCAGCAAACCAATTGATGCATGAATGGGCTTAGAGAACTTAGGTGCCCTCTTGGTTGAAGCTATCCTATTTCAGCCTGCTTTTAGATGCAATAAGGGAATAATGGGTAGAATTTCTTTTCTCTCCCCTGGGTTTTTTTGGCAGGCATGGAAGTAACAAACCTGTGTGCAAGGTTATCAATTTTTATTATTAAATTTGGGGATTGACAGTAACTTTGACCATAAAACTAATAAGCAAAAATTGAAAGACTGAGAAGTAATTTTAAAACAACCCGCCACCTTATTGAAGTTAGGGTTTTTTTCATCTAGCAAAGAGGGGAATCAATTTTATTTGATTTTTTCTTAAGTAGTTTAAGAAATAGACTTTTCCTAAATAGTTCTGTCATGTGAAACATATTAGGGATAATGGAAGCCTGCTTGTAAGCCTCCACACAATGTCACTTGTTTCTCACTTCTGTAAGTGAAACTGTATGTAGTCACTATTTTGTATCTTTTTTATAAGTTACATTTTGGAATACAAATTTAATTGTCTTGGAGCCTCTAAATATCTGTTACTTCTTTTGAAGGCTCTCAGATACTGATTTATTTAGTGGCAATTGTGACAGTCCCTCATACAAATTATTGTCATTGACAAAAAATCCAAAATTTCTTTTCTGACACTTATTATGGTTATTGGTTCTGTTTTCTGAATTGGGTTGTCCTTTTGGTATTTTAAGTATTTTGCTTCCTCTTCCTTTCAGTTGAAAAAGTAGCTAATGAAAGTCAGAAAACACCCAGAGATGTGGTCATGATGGAGAACTTCCATCATATATTTGCAACACTTTCTCGCTTGAAAATTTCTTGTCTTGAGGCTGAGAAAAAGGAAGCCAAACAGAAATACACTGATCATCTTCAGTCTTATGTAATATACTCACTCGGACAGCCTCTTGAGAAATTAAATGTAAGTATATTTGAGTTTGACTACTCTGTGCCATTTAAATGTCTATATTATCAAGTGTTTAGTTAGCACTATTTGATCTCTTTACCACTGCTTCTATCATAATCTTTATTCTGTTTTAGACTTGAGCATGCCTGGCAAGAGCACTCTACTCAAGAGAGGAACATTTTTCATGGCAATTAATAGTATTGACTAAACATCAGTTGTGTCTTAAACAAGTGGTTTTGAGGAATGAAAAAGAGAGGGGAAAAGTAATCGGGAATAATTAGTCTATTTTTCCCAACTTTTCAACAATAAGAAAAGGTTTAGGACAGTTCTCTGTGTCCAAAGTTGAACTGTTAAACTAAATGCTGAGTTGGGTTCAGACTTAGTTCTGACTCCTGAATTTTTACCAGATTTCATTGCTTTTTATATAAGCAGTATTTCATCCATTCATTTTCTGAAAACTCTTTAAGATATGTTGTCTTTTTGGAAATGAAAATGCTTTCTTGCTGCCTTCCACTTGCTGTGGCTTGACTCTTGCAAGCTCCGACATAACCAACTTCTTGCTCTCTCCCCAGGCAGGACAGGGGAGAGTAGGAAGAACAAAAGTGAGAAAATTTGAGCTTAAAGACAGTTTAATCAGCAGAGGAGAGAAAGAAGAGGAAACAGAAGTGATGCAAAGGCAGTTACTCACTAGTTCCCACAAGCAGACTGATGCTGAGCCAGTTTATGGGCAGCAGCCACTTTGAAGAAAAAACACCATGCCCACCTCCTCTCCTAACCCTGATTTTTGTAGCTGAGCATATTACTTGTTATGAAATACCCTTTGTCCAAGGCTGACCTATTCAGCACTAACCAAAACATCAGTGTGTTAGCCACTCTGTTCTAGCCATAAATCCAAAGCACAGCACCCAGTTGGGCTGCTATGAATAACATTAACTCTGTCCTGGCCAGACCCACTACACTGTTTCAAATGATGTTGTGTCACAGTTATACTTCCATAAGTTATATTATGTTGAGCCAGCTGGTGTGGGGCAGTGAGAAGAGACGGCAGTTATTAACAAGTACTGCTGTTGTGTAATTATGGTTTAAGTAGAGAAGTTCCTATTGAGATGCCTACTCATTTTACCCACAAGATCCTCTATTTTCCTAGGCTATGGCCTCATTAACTGAGGATTCTGAGGCTTATTCAGTATTAGTTATAAGGTTCCAATAAAAGCACTACTTCATGCCCAACGGAAGTAAAAACGGGGGGAAACACACAACAGTCATCAAGCAGAATCAAGACAATACACGGATGCTTGTCAAACTGAGTTAGTATAGATTTGTGATAATTGTTAATGCTCTTCTTTTTCGTTAGCATTTTTTTGAAGGTGTTGAAGCTCGCGTGGCACAGGGTATACGAGAAGAAGAAGTAAGCTATCAACTGGCTTTTAATAAACAAGAGCTTCGTAAAGTTATAAAGGAATATCCTGGTAAGGAAGTAAAGAAGGGATTGGATAATCTCTATAAGAAAGTAGATAAACATCTCTGTGAAGAGGAAAACTTACTTCAGGTAAGCAAAATCGTGGCATAATGTTTACACAAAGGCTTTTGCATATGTATTCTGTAAGAAGAAAAGTTCCTTTATGATTCCCTGGGTGACCATTAGTAGGTGAGCTCTATTCTGCAAAACATACTGGAAGTAAAGAGAAATAGATGTAGATGAACTGTTAACCTGTTATGAAGTGTTTGTACAGTATAACAGAATATACTTTAAATGACATCTTTTCTGATAGTATTTTTCTTATACTCTGTAAACTTTCTCACTGGAGTAAATGATAATTAGATTTAAGAGTTTGAAAAGCTATTAATACTTTTGTTAAGTCTGAAACGTGAATTAGCAGCACTATTCTGGTTTGGAGTTTTGAAAAACAAAAGCAGAACCTCTTTCACAACAACTATTTTCTGCTTTGCAGATTTGGTAGGAGTTAGGTAAACACTAAAGATCATAATGATATTTTTTTAATATAGCAACTCAGTTTACTGAACTTTTTTGTTAACAAGCTTTAGTTTTAAAATTACACCCTACCTGAGAAATCAAATAATGAGTCAATGTTTTCTATTTCACATATAATGTATTGTGGCAGTTGACATTCCCTAAAGTTTGCTTTCTTTGGCAGGTTGTGTGGCATTCCATGCAAGATGAGTTTATACGACAATACAAGCACTTTGAGGGGCTGATAGCTCGCTGCTATCCTGGATCAGGAATTACTATGGAATTCACTATACAGGATATTTTAGACTACTGCTCCAGTATTGCACAGTCTCATTAAGCAAGGGAAAAAGAAGCTAGCAAAGATTATGTCTCTGTGTGAGGGAATCAAACACTATAAGTGCTATGTGTTTTTGAAAGGTGGAGTTCCATGTGTATGTGTTAGTTAGCTGCTGTATATCTCAAGTTACACTCCTGCTTCAAGTGTCTTTCAGGGCAGAATGAAACCTTCGGGGATCTGTTGCTCTTCTGCTGGATTGAAGTACTTTTTGAAAGCATTAATTCTGTGAAACACTTTGGAAATACTTTTTTCCCTTTCCCTAATGTTCAGATATTTTTATTTATAATCCCTTTTTTTGCTAAAAGCAGTAAGCACTACTGTTTTCACTAATATTTTGCATCTTGGAAATTATGTAAGCATTAAAGACTATCACGTCTTTTCCCCTTATTCTAAAAAGTATGGATGTGGAACTTAATGTAGTGGAGATACTGAATTAATCTTCTGAGATGTAACATGACTATAGCTAATTAACTCTTAATTAAACTTCATTTGTCATTCTTTATGTAGTGTTATTTCAAAAAGGTGAAAATGCAACACTATTTCTGTTGGTTTGTCTCTGGGCATTGTACAATTGCTCTTTCTCAAAGCATATTTTGTTTCTTCCTTTTAGTAATCAGGGTATAGCATCAGTCTACTTCTCACCACATGTAACCCCTTCCTCCTCCTGGAGCTTCAGCTGCCTGTGATACAGAACCTCATTTTTTTGTACAGCCTGAGGAAATTGCTAAATTGTTGGGTAGAGCTGGGGTGTTTATAGAATAGAAACAGTTACTACAAAGGTAAGCATGCAGACCAAGGTAAGGTTTTGGTTTGTGAGATGCAGATGCAAGAATGAAACCCCAAAACTGTTACTATGAATAACAGTTTTATAAAACTCAGGAGCAAGAATTTCAGCTTCCTTTGATGGCAACATTGGGGCACTTGGATTGGAGAGAGCATACCAATATTTAGGTCTTTTAGCTCATTAAACCCTAGTTGTCTTTCATTTACTAATAAAATACTTGATTAATACGTATTTGCTTATAGTGTCTACATGTGACAAAAATGTAGCAAAGAAGGGAGGGAAGGGTTAAGAGAGGGGAGAAATTCCCTTGAATTAGTCGAGGCAGCTTATAAAAGAAGACTGCCTGGCACTTTTCCACTACACACTGAAATCCCAGGAGTCTGGCCCCAGCAACTATGCGAACAGGCAACTCTACCATAGGTTCAAATACAGCCCTAGCAAAGGATCCCATGCACAGGTAACCCGTGTCTCTGCTTTGGCTTCGCTGGCTGCCTGCACCAGCAGCTTAGAGCAGCAACCCGCTCCTGCGGCAGGTCGACCTTAAGCTCTGGGAGTTTAGCTGTGGCTCGGCCCGGCCCACCGCGCCTACTACCCTCTCAAGCACTGACGGGGGCAAAGCCCCGCGTGCCCCGCTTCCCGCTGAGGTGATCGCGCCGAAGCATCCTCTGCGCATGCGCAGTACCTCCCTCCGTCCCACCCCTCCGCGCGAGGGCTGCTGGGAAGGGGCGGGGCGGCCTGCCGCGGCTGAGGGCGCGGGCGCGTGCCCTGTTGCTGAGGTGATTCTCGAACCGCCATTTTCAAACGGCCGGGGCGGCCTGGCTGCTTGCGCGGGGGCTGCGGCGCGGAAGCATCAGCCCCGAGAGCGCGGCAGTGCAGGACAGTGTGCCCTGTAGGAGAAGAAGGAAGGTGCTGTAGCCAAGGCTGGGGCTCTTCGCAGGCGAGCGGCGACACTCGGCGGCTGACTGGGGCTTCCGCATTGCCGGCATCCGCCCGTGTGGCAGCCCTGATGACTGCGTGGCGCTGGGCCGCTCCGTCACTGGAGATCGCAGATTAGTCAGGGCGGACTACCAGAGCATCTGACCTACACGCTGGTCTCTCCTTCCCTCGAGGTTCTGCAGTCCCACTTCCCCGCCGGAGCTGCGTTACCGCCGAAGCCTCACTGAAACATGCTGGCTACATCCTAGTGGCTCATCCTGCAAAAACTTGCCTTTAACTGGTGTTTCTGGTAAGACCGACTTGGACGGAGGGTAGAAAAAATAAAATAAACCCTTTTGAAAAGGGCTTGTCTGCCCTTCTGTAAGTATAGATTGGGGTTGCTGAAGGGTCTGTAACGCTGCCGGTTTGGGGAGATAGGTGACGAGACTTGTAATCCGTAGGGTTTTCTTGTACTGTGGCGTAAACTTACAGGTTGGGGGGACGCTAAAAGAAGAAATCTGTTTTTCTGAAGCAATAATTTTCTTTTAATTGGTTAAGAGATAATGCTTCATAGCAAACGTGTTGTATGAATACCTAGTCAGAAGTGAATCTGAGCAAATCAACTTGGAAACAGAGTTTGCCCAAACAAATGCAAGCTCAATGTGTCTTGAAAATCATACTGCAGTAATAGCATTTCACAATGCAGCCTTCGGTGTCTATGGACCATATACAGATGTACTAGAGCAGTCAATGGCTGGTCCAATAGCTGCCTTTTTTACCTGGGTGAAAAAAGCTTTCTCATATTATTATTCACAAATAATTTTATGTTCAAATACCTGCTTATATTTGTTTACTATCCTTTTAGAAGCTGGAGGATTGTGATACACCATGATTATATTCTGTCTCCTTTATAAAAGATGCAAACAGTGCTTCCTTGGGTTGGTAGTTTGGCTGCTGAGATCTTTGTAGCCAGTAGATTAATACTGAAGCTTCTGAGCAACTCAGCTCAAGAGGGACAGAGAACTTCCGGAGAGAGTCTAGCACAGGGCCACCAAGATATCAAGGGACTGGAACAACTTTCATATGAGGAAAGACTGCGGGAACTGAGGCTGTTTAGTCTAGAAAAGAGGAGACTGAGGGGGGGATCTCATTAATATTTACAAATACCTAAATGGTGGATGTCTGGAGGTTGGGACATCCCTTTTTTCTGTTGTATCTAGCAACAGGACAAGGGGTCATGGGATGAAACTGGAACACAAAAAGTCCCATTTAAACATAAGAAAAAACATTATTTCACTGTAAGGGTGACGGAGCAGTGGCACAGGCTGCCCAGGGAGGTTGTGGAGTCTCCTTCCTTGGTGGTCTTCAAGACCTGCCTGGCCATGTTCCTATGCGACCTGATCTAGGTTGACCTACTTTGCCAGTGGAGTTGGACTAGATGATCTCTAAAGGTCCCTTCCAACCCCTACTATTCTGTGACTCTATGAAGAAAGGTGAGGGAAACTGTTTTACAAAAATAACTAGTTTAAAAAAAAATATTTCTACCTATTGAAGAAATATTTTTCATATTTTGAGAAGCATTATCGGTAGTATTCCATCTCTTTTCTCATTCTATCTCTAAATTCAGAAGGACTTAACAATGTAAAAACTCTTCCTCCCTCAAATGTACATGCAAAACAAAAAATCTCATCTGGATTCAAGTATGGTAGTGCTGATTCAGCCCCTTTTAGAACATGTTAGTAATAAAAAGATAACAAATCAGTCAAAAGACAAAATCTCTGTGATTCTTTAACTATATTTTCCAGAAAACAGTGCAGGTAGGACTATAGTATACCGGTGTATTTTTTTTTTCTTTCCTATTCTCATAGAAAAATAGTGTTCAAATTTAATCTGCCTATAAAATTTTGTGCATTTTTATACAATTTTACAAGTAGTTGGCATGAGTTGCTTGGAAATATGATTTTCATATATGAAAGAAAAATAAAAGTATATGGAGTTTTTGAGAATGATCTGTCAGTTTGCATTGTGGAAGATACCATGATAGTCACACTTCAAAGAAACCAGAATCTACTTATTTTTCTCACAGAAGGATCTTCTCAGAGTTCAGTTCTTGCATACTGGAAAGACAAATTTATGCTCGTACTCTAAGGTATTAAGAAAGAGAAAACTAATTGCTAAGACAAATGTTTCTTTTTAAATAAATAAATAAATATGTTTAAAACTTCACTTGCTCTATGATTCTCTTTTGGTTTCCTGAAATTTAAAGGGTATGCTTATGTACTGTTTCCCACACAAAAAACAAATGGTTTTTCCACTACATTTTTTCTGTGTTATTCTGTAAAGGACAAATGCTCTAACAGACAGTCTTTTGCAGGTGTCTTGTTTTTCTTGACTGTGACAAAAGCTGCTTTGGAGGTGTGTTCACAATGACAAGTGCAGAGCAAAGGTTCATTCATCTCAGAAAACGTCTAGATCAACTGGGCTATCGGCAACCTTTGGGAGTGGAAAGTTTACCTTTGGTGGAAAAGCTTTTTAGGTATTCAGAAGGAGATTAATTAAGAAATATAGTAATTATTCAGTAGGTATTATTTGGGTTTTGACTGGAAGAAGCTTAGCCTGATGATTCTTTTCAAGCACTAGTACTTCAGAGGTAACATTCTGTTCCTGTGTCACATGGATTTGCTTAAGTGATGAGAACATCTGAAGATTTCATTTAATTCAGAATAGTTGTTTCTAAGGGTCTATGATCTGGGAAAATTAAACTTTTCCAGCCAAGAAAGAGCCAAGAACAGTCACTGTTGAGATATGCTTAAAGGGCATGCTCTTAAAACTAGTATAAAGAAGAATCCCTTTTGTCTGTATGGTGGCTTAAAATAAAACATTCACAGTTCTGTGTTTTAAGATCTAATTTGGAGAAGTTTAAATTTTCTACTTCTGCAGTTTTTACAGGACACATAACAGAAGACAGACAAATTTTCAGGTGGCTTCCTTAAAGTATCTATCGTTTTATGGCTTTGATGTGATTACAAATGTAGTAATTAACAAAATAATCCAGTTAGATTTGACTAAACGTGCAAATGTAGGTCTCCTGGTTCTGTTGCTCTGTAGTATCTAGTACAGATGGAAGAACCACAGAGAGGCAAATGTGGAGTAATCTGACTTCTACATTAAGTATCATTCTGGTTCTTAACAGATAGATTTAACCTCCCAGTCACTTAGATTCCCCCCACCCCCCCCCAAAAAAAAAAAAAAAAAAAATTGTAGCTATTTACTATTGTCTTTCTTATGGAAATTCTGATCTCCATATAAATTCTAGGAATTTTCTGGGCTTTTCGATTCTTTATGTTAGATTTCATTGAGATAAACCATCTTGACAATTTTGAAAATCTCACTTTATTTAGAAAAGAGAGTTTATTGAATTATCAGATGCAAATTCCTGATACACTTTATTTTTTCATATTTGTCCTGTCCTTTGCTATTTACATTTTGTTTTTAATTATAGGATTCCTGTCTTTCCATGTTGCTTACATGACTGTTTTCTTTGCATTTCTTTAAACTCATTTTTTCTTCAGTTATCATGGTCTTAGGAAAAGGGTTTTATTTCTCAGATCATAATAAAGAAATGTTTGCATCTGCACTGTAAAGGCTGATAATATTTCTAACTTGTCTGATGCTCCTTTTTTCTAGTGACTTAGTTCGTACAACTGAGAGTTTGCGCAGTGCAAAGTTATCTGCTGGAAAAAGTAAAAAAGAATGCAATAATTATGATGCTATTTTGGAACCTTATAAAACAGAGAATGCTAAACTTACCAGGGAAAATAATGAACTACATTTAGAAATACTAAAACTGAAAGAGCAATCTGATCGTCATGTTAAAGGTAAAATAAAGAATATTATGCTTTTTGTTAATCCTTTGGTGCCAAAATAAAATTGCAGTGAAATCCTTGATCTGCAGATTCATTTGTCTGTACTTATGAGTGTGAGTGATCATTGACTTTGGCGCCTTTAATGAGTTAAGGCTTATGCACAGATGAAATTTCTTTTGTAGCTGAAAAACTTCTGAGGTCCTGCAAGTCATAGGTTTAATCAAACATGAAAATGTTAGGATTTTTAAGCATATATTTTCATGCCTTGAAATGCTACTTTTTAATTTAAAATGAAATACTGCTGCTAAATATGCCTTAATAAAGGGATTTTATTTGTATAACATATAAATACATATTTTTGTGCATTTCTATGTGTGTGTGCATATATATATATACACACACACATATGTATGTGTGTTCGAATATTTCGTGTAATGGAAAAGGAATATATGATTGACTTTCTGTCCATTTAGTGTTACTAGGAAGAAGAAAGATAATGTTTTTTTCTCTCCTTTGAAGATTTGAAAGCCTCCTTACGAAGGGCTGAACATGAAACAACTGACTTGAAATTTCTGAATAACCAATATGTACATAAAATTAAAATGCTGGAAAAAGAGAACAAAATCAAGACTGAAAAAATTCAGCAGCTTCAGGAGAAGAATCTGCAAGCAGTAGTGCAAACACCTGGTAAGCATAAACAATCATAGATATTTTAACTTTTCTCTGAGTTTATTTGTTTCTTCAGAACATAATATATTTTTCCTCTAGGAAGAGAAGTCACTATAGTAAAATACTTACACAGTAGAATAACAGTACCTTTTGAACATTTTGGCTCTGAATTTCACTCAGGGAAGAGTTTCATGAACACTTCTCTTGTGTTAGGGTTAAATTTGAACACATCTTAAGTTCAATAGAGGACTATCAAGTTAAAATGTGATTAAACAGCAACTTTAATTTTTTTAATACTCTACCTAATTTAGCTGGAGGCAGGTTAAAACAGTGTCAAGACACTTGAACCTTGTTGACAGTGAGTTGGTGATGTCTGACTAAGATTTTTGTTACCAAGATCTAATAGTAGCAAGATACAAAATATTTCTACAAATACTCCAACCCTCTGAAAGCTTAAAGTGTTTAAAAGGTCTTTTGATAACTTAAAATGTTTTGGACATAGCTTTAAAAAAAGTGAAGAAAAAGAAACTAGTCTGAAAGCAAAGTGAAATAGTGAGTAGTATTTTGTGAAACTTTGAAACTGTGCTTTCTTTTTAAATCTTTGAATTACCTATTTACTTTTTGCATAATATGCATATACTTTTTGAGGTATGTTAATAGGTAGCTAGGTGAAATTCAAATTCCTCTGTATTTCAACACCTTTCTGCCTTTAACGTCCTTTGGTTCAAAAATGTCATTGTTACTCTTTTGCCCATCTTTCTAGTTACTTGCCCCTTGATCACCAATTTCCTGGGATTTTTCCATATTGCATCATCAAATATTGACTATTCTTATTTAATTGTGTGATTAACTGTTCTCTCTAGAAATACTATGCTTTGCTTTGTTTGGAATGTTGCTTTGTTTTAGATATTACCATTTAAATGTTTCAATGTTTTATAATGTTGCCATGTAAACAAATAACCTGCTTTGCTTCTTGTGATTATGATATCCTATCACTGAAATGATGATAGAAGTAAAACCAAAAAACCACTAAAGAATGCAGAGGTTCAGTCATAAAATAGCTCTTAAATGCCGAAAAGGTTTTTTTTAATATTTTTAATTTAGTTGGTTTAGTAAGGTAAATCACTAACAAATTCAACAAGTTTGACTTGTAGAATATTTAAGATCTTAAATACTGGGGAAAAAATACTGAACTTTGCATCTTTCCTTATAAATCTGAACTTTGACAAAGCACATGCTAATCAGCAAGAGTGGTGTCATCTGGAACACAAAATCGTTATCAGTAAGATTAAAGTGTTTAAACATGGCAGTTCAGAAGCAGTGGAATAAATAGGAAATTTCCTTTTATATTAAAGGAGACAACTCCCTTACTTTAATTCCAATTGATAGGCCTTTGGGTTTGGACTTTTAGGTGGCAGAAAAAGAAGCATTCCCTTCAGGCGTCAGCGCATGCAGATAGACCAGCCTGTGCCTCCGTCAGGTGTTAGTGCCTATCCAGTTCCTCAGCCAGAGGACCCGTATATCGCAGACCTTCTTCAGGTGGCTGACAATCGGTAATCTAAAGAACTTCTGAGGTTTGAAGTATAGGTATTAAAATATCCGTAATGATTTTCCAATTCTTTTTGCCTTTCAAATTTGTCTTAAACAAACTGATGGTTCATAATGTTTTAACAGCACTGTAGTTCTTAGGCAGGATTTTGCTCAGTGATCAACAGTGCTGCCTGTCACAGAGTTGCAATGGATAATTAATAAGATGCTTATTTCCTTAAAGGGCTTCTCTTAAGAATTCCATACTGGTTTTATGGCTATACTTGATTTTAGACTGGCTATTCTGGAAAAAAAGCTAGGCATGTTTTGCAAAGGAGTAACATGATTTTTCATATTTATTTTTGGAGACTAATTTGTAGTACTATTTTTTGCTTGGGAACCTGTATTATGAAAGATTCAAGTAAATTCTTTTTTTCTTACTTCAAATATATCTGTAGAGAGTTTACATGGAAAATGTTGGCAGCGGGAGACTGCAGGGGTGGTCTCCCTGAGAAGATACCAGTGGCTACGCTGTGCTGGACACAGCCAATTCCACTTGGCTTTAAAACAGACCAACCATCTGTCACAGCTGAGCCCATCAGCCAAGGTGGTGGTCCTCCTGTGAAAATTTATTTAAGAAAGAATGAAAAACAATGCTACACAGCAGCAGTGAGAGGGAGAAGTAAGAATAATGCAGCCTGTGGACAGCACCACATCAGACCATGTTGCAGCAGGTGTCCACACTGTAGTCCATGGAGAACCTCATGCCGGATATGCCCTGAAGGAAGCTGAAGCTGATGAAGTGGGCTCTTGGAAAAAGAGTTTGTGGAAGGGACCTCCGCAGCTCCCATTGTCCATCCTTGCTGCACCACCTAGGGTAGGGCAGAGATACAAAAATCGGAAGTCAAGCTTTGAAGTTGAGCTTGGAAAAAAGCTGAGAGTGGGAGGAAGTTGGTTTTACTTTGTCTTTGTTTCTTACCATCCTACTCTGTTTTTAATTGTCAAGACTGTTTTACTCATGATAGTAATTGGTAAATGATATCCCTGTCTTTATCTTGGCCCATGAACTTTTTTCATCTCTTGACTCCCTTATCCTGTTGAGAAGGGGGATTGAGAGAGCAGCTGGCTGGAGGACTGTCAGCCAGCCAAGGTCAACATGTATCAAACCATGGCTTCTGCATTAATATTTTTCATGAACAAAACTCTGGGATTTTTTGAAATACTTACATAAAGGAGCAAAGAGGATATACTAATGTTGAACTGTTTTGTACATATAATTCTTCTGTGAAACTACATAAACATTATATTGCTACCTTCAGAATTCATGAACTTCAGTCAGAAGTAATAGAACTACAGGAAAAACTGGAGATATCTGAATGTGGGAGGAAAAATTATAGCAAACAGGTATGTTTTCAGATTGGGTTTTTTTATTATTTTACTGTAATAGCCATTGCAATGGCATAATTTATAATTTGTATTTTGACCTCATTGTGAAAACACTGTAGGGCTTGTGAAGTACAGTTATTCTAACTTGCCTACGTTGAACTATTTCTCTTCTCTGCTTTTGTTGACAGCAGTAATGATAAAATACTTACCTGCTGCTTTTGCTGATTTATTTTGTGTGTTAAAGTTACATTAAATAAGTGAAACTTGATGATCATAAGTGCAATTTTTGTGTGCTTAGGGTTTTTTACTGCAGAAGCATCAACTGGTCCAAAATATTAATTTGATTTACAGATATCTTACGATAATTTTTTTTCACATTTGGACTGGTCATATTTCTTTAATTTCTAATTTTTATAGTTAATTTATGAACAACCAATTTTACAATACTTTAATTAGAATGAATTGATAAGATGTGTAAGTGAGGGAATTTGGTCAGTTGTATATTTTAATATCTTTCAATATCTCTGAATTGATGGATACTGCTCATTTTATTTTTTTTGTTCACATCTTGGTTTTCCTCTTTCATTATTCCCTTTTTCAGTGACTGAAGTAGTTAACTCCATTAGTTGATTTAAAATCTTCTTCCCTTAAGTTAAGTGCTAGTCTTAGACAGTTCATTTGAAACATTCATTAACTTTACTTTGAATTTAAATAATTTGTTTCTTTTCAAGAAAATAATCCAGTAGGAATTGTTTCAGGGTTGAGTTTTTTCCCTACAAATTCTATTTGTGTAATTTAGTTTTCTTTTTCAGAAACATCCAGAATTTAAAAACAGGATATTAAAGATAAAAATTACAGTTGGTGCAAAGCTTTGTTCTGAATGTTATGTAGATGTTTATTTGAACAAATGTTCTGTGAAAGGGTACAAAGCACACTAAAGAACTTTTCTTTTCCCTCAAAGGTTGAGTTGAGAGACAAAGAAATAGAGCGCCTAGTGCTAGCACTGGATGGTGGACGTTCTCATGAGGTTCTCTCTCTGGAATCGAAAAATAAAAGTAATGAGAAGCTTATTGCCCATTTGAATTTGCAGGTAATGGCTTTATTATGTTGTTTAGTCAACACTAAAATACTAGTAATAGAAAAAAGCCCACAAAACTTCTAGCTGTTTAAAACTGTCACTATTAGATACAAAAATCAATCATTTTATCTTGCTTTGCTTTTTAGGTGGCAATGTTTCTTGTCTAACAAAATTTTGTTTCTTGTTTTAAAACTCTATTAGAATGGGTTTTATAAAAAAGTCTATGAACTCACATCTGTACATAGTACTGTTAATCTGAGAGTATTCAGAAAATTTAATGATATACAGTTTTTCTCTATGATACATTGTTTTCACCAAGATTGGACTGGAGGAGGTGTTCTGTTTTGTTGTTCTCATACATACCGTTTCTATTTTAGGAACTAACAATGGTATATGTACTTAGAGTAAGTAGCTGCAGCTAATCTTGTCAGATAGTGAAGAATCTTCCTCACTGAATTAAGATGGTCTCCACCTTTACTCCAACATAGAATCGCAAGGAAAGAATAAACTTAGGATAAAGATGTTTGTGCTTATTGTACATATTAGCATGCATTCAATATTAATCACAGAATGGGATTTTAAAACTATTAATACAAGACAGACTGGAGTACAGATCAAGTCAAGTCTGGCTCTGGATTTATGCTATCAATTATCTTGTTTTCCAGCTGCATTAGACTTTTTGTGTACTGATTATGCGTAAAGTCCAGTGACATTAGAGACATGTTGCAGAGGGTTTTTTAGCTTAGATTCAGTGCTGCAAAGATACAGAATTACTTGGAAGCAATAGATCTGTATATTAGTAAGTCATGCTGAACACAGATTGTATAGAGGATGAGCCCCCAGAAACTCATAAAACTGGTTTTGGGTCCTCTTTCTACTTTTTCAGGCTCAGTACTAACATGCTATTTTTATTCTCTGACAATAGATGGATGGATATTTCTATGTAGTAGTATTCATGATTATGAGAGGGCTCAGACTTTCTTCTGTATCTACAAGTAATGGTTCTGGAGCTCTGAGGAAAGTTGTATGGAGATGGAAGTGGAGTGCCTCTTTTTTCTTGAATTGTTCAAGATATGCCAGGCTCCCATTTTCCCTGGTAGTGTAATGTGCTGTTATTTTCTATACGGGTTTCTGCATTTCATATTTTGTTTTTAGAATAAACCTGAGGTTTTGGAGACTAGATAAAGAAGTGTAGTAATTAATTCCTTCCCCTTATACCTTTGTAAAATATTTTTTCATGTTGACAAGCATTAAATTCTTAAAATAGAAAATTTTGCCATTTTTAACAGGATGTCTCATTTTTACTCTGGTTTTAGAGACACTAGATTTTGCTACCTAGTTAAAAATACATATTAATATTTTAATTAAAAATATATTTCAGATTGAATATCTTCAGCAAACGAAGAAAGAACTCGAAAATCGCATTCAAGACCTCTTGGATAGTAAACAAAATGTGACTAGTGAGGTAGAACAGTTAAGCAATAAAAATGAAGAACTCTGTCAAGAACTGAATGAAATAGACCACTTGGCCCAACAATTGGAAAGACATAAAGAAATTGTACTTGAGACTGCAGATAAGGAAATAGGAGAAGCAAAGGTAATTGCTACTGTGTTACAGTGTGAAGAATCTGCTCAACTCTTGGGTGACTTCATGTCTTTCATTTGCAACAAATGACCAATCAGCTTGTAAAGGAAGATGAATGTGTTTTTTCCAGTTTGCTTACTATTATACAGAATTTCTCACTAAAAGATAATTAATCACGGCAATTTTGTCTCTTAACGGTGTTAGGTGAGATGAGTTTAGTTAAGAAGCAGTCTGTCTTCCCCTTTCTGTTAGTTTACTATGAAATAGAATTATGAGGTACTTAAAACTGTTGATAGGTAGTAGATATTAGCAACAGTGATGCCTGTGTTTAGAAGGGTTTTTTTTTCTGTGAGGAGATCTTCAATAATTTAATTATTGTACTCTAAAAGAGTATGGGTGTATATACCACAATTTTTTTGATCTTTCAGTTCATTTTTGAGCTTTACTACTGAAATTTTAGCAGATTATAACGAACTAATTATACCTGATTTCTTACAAAATAGTCTATTTTCTTAATTTTTTTTCAAAAAGGGAATTGTCATTTTGAATTTGTAACTTTTAACATATAGCTTAATTTTGATCAATAGAAAGAAATTGAAAGAAAACACACGGAAATACAGGACCTTGAAGAAACAATAACAAAGCTTAAATCGGTAAGTAAAAGTACTTTCAGTTGTGTTTGTAGCATTTTTATCATACTGTCATCTGCATGATTCTTTCGTTTATTATAAAAAATAACAATTTAACAACAAGGGAATTTTATAGTCCCTCAAAACTCTATTGTAATAAATTACTAACTAATAAATGAAATAGCTAAAGTAGTGTGGTAGTTTAGGCCCACCCAGGGACAAAAGGCCACGGTTAGACTTAAGTACCACAGACTTCCAAAGGACAGGAAGGACTTAACTGCCACTTATCGTCCCAGGCAAAACAGACAAGGCTACTCAGCTGGGGAAGAAAATGAAACTTTAATTTAATCTGCCTCCAACTAAAACATGACAAACAGAAATGTCCAAAGGAAAAATAATAGAGTAAGGCGAATGATGGAAGTGCAAGCAGCTCTTCAAGATCACCTTTCCCCACCTTTTCTTTCTTCTTGGTCTCAGAACCCTGAGCCCAATATCATTACCTCCTCCCCCTGTAAGCACCGCTGGGGGCAGGGAATGGGGGCTGCCCTCAGTGTTTTCCTGATGTCTCTTGCTGCTTATTGTGCTCCTGCTGAGAAGTGCTCCTTGCCAGTCCTTCCTTGCTCCAGCTTGGGGTCTCTCACACACTGGATAGCCCTGCATGGGCCACTCTGACGGGCAGCTGCAACCCCAGTTCATTTTCTCCAGGTTGGGGTCTAAACTGCTTGCTCCCTTTGACCCAGTGTCTCAAGCTCTCACCCCCTCTGTCACAGGGTCTTGCAGCCTGCAAGGATGTCTCTGGTCCAGCATTGCTCCTTCTGTCTTTTTCTGGCTGCAGAGTCTGCATGGTTGCCCCACCTTGCTCTTCCCTTCCTTCTCTTTCCACGCATTTCAAATTCCTATCCTTAAATAGTGATAGTAGAGGTGCCAGATTGGCCCAGCCAGGCCAGGGATGGGTCTGAACCTCAGTCTGGAGAAAGTCTGAGAACTCGTCACCTGGTCTGCACTGCAACCTCCTCCCCCTGTTACCAAACAAAAGTGACTCCTTGCAAAACCACGACAAGAAGCTACATCATATTGTTGCTTAAATAAACTGAAAGAAACCTCTGTAAATTATATGGTTGACTGAGTCCTTATTGTACGTTTATTTCTGCTATCTGAACTTGTAGTTTCTGTACCACAATCATTTTTGTCACAAATGAGTTATAACATCCTAGAGGATTTTTGTCATTTGGAACTGTTTTGTCTCTTAATCAGCGTGTGAATAATTATGCAATACTTAGCTCACTCAGAAACAGTTTTCATCCCAGATGAAAACCATCAGTTTTATCAGTTCCTTGAAGACCAAACTTTTTCCAGCATATAGCGAGTTATGTATTAGTTGAGTGCAGCATTTTGTTTTAGTATGTCTAGTGAACTCAGAAATACAATCATATTTTCAGGGCACCATAATATAGGAAGGACATGCCAAATAGCACTGATTAGCTGCAGGGTCTGATTGAGATGCCATATAGTGATGTACTTTAACACCAACAATGTTACTAAATGCCATTAAAAATTATTTCTTGCTTTAGTTATTACTTCTTCCCGTATTTGTACCTCACTGGCCTTCTGTCTGGTTTCTTGAATTGCTTGATTTGTTACTGCTTGCAAACTGTCAAAAGTAATGCTTGCACTGATGTAATAAATCGTATAAAAATAGTAATGTCCCTTAAAAAATGTTAAAGCAGTAAACATCCAGAAATAAACAGTGTTGAATACTCAAAGTTAAGCAACATTTTTTTTTTTTTCCCCAAATGTCTCTATGGTCACTACTGACTTTTGCAATAACACTTATTACTTCAGGAGTTGCACTCATCTCATAGAGAGAACAAGAGACTGATCGAGGAACTCTTTGGCAAAGCAGATGATAAAGAGAATCTTGAACTTCTGTTAAACCAGCTTGAACAAGAGAAAGAGAGGCTGGCAGAAAAAGCAGAGAACTTGGAAATAAAAGGTAAATTGTGAAATGGAGGTTACTGAAAGTTATCTTCCTATGATTATTGAAATAGAAAACTTTACCTAGTTAAGATACAGTAAATACTAATAAAAGACTTGAAATATGTAAATTAAAAGAAGATCATAGGTCTTCAGTCAAATCTGAAGTGAGAACTTTTGTCATGGAAACGTGTTTTCAATCTATACGGGAGAAGTTAAAGTTGAACTTTTTACTGTGATCCCCCAGGACATCCTAATACTAATACTGTGACAGTTTAATACAAATTAATTTCTTTTGTCCAATACTGTTTTTATTCTGTGTTTTTCTGAGTGACTGAATTCAGACTGTTTCCTGAGAGCTTTATCCAGTGGATCTTAAAAACCTCCAGGGACAGAGATTGGACAATATCTTTAAGCAACCCATTCCAAAATAATTTTTTTTTCTCTCCGTACTGCTTGCAATTGCCTGTAGCAATTAATCACCATTGTTCCTTTTTTACTTGCTGTGCTCATCTGTGAAGAAACTAGCTTCATGTTATCTGTAACTCCCTTCTTGATATTTTCAATCTTGTTTCTCCATCTCTTCTCCAGGCTAAACAAGCTCAACCATTCCTCACAGGGCAAGTATTCTGCTCCCTGACCATCCTGGAGAGCCTTGCCTGGCCTCACTCAAGTTTATCATCAGCTTTCTTCTGCTGGGGAGGCAGAACTGAATACAGCATAGTAAATGCTATCTAACAGGTGCCAAGGGGAATAATTGCATCCCTCACTGTCTCCATTGATACAGTCCAACATACTGTACCGACAGGCCTCTATCGGTTCCAAATCACACTACTCATGTTTAGCCTACTGTCAACCAGGACTCCTACATCCTTTTCATCAGATTTACTGCCAAGATGGTTGTTGTTTGTCCATCCCAAATCCAAATGTCTTTGTGAAAATTCACGAGGTTCCTATACCTTTGTTTTTTTGTCTTTTTCTACAGAACGAGAACTTGTACTAGAAGTAGAAAGAATGAGACTAGAATATGGCATAGCACTAGGAGACAAATCCCCGTCTCGTCTAGATGCATTTGTAAAGACTTTAGAAGATGACAGAGATTATTATAAGAGGGAATTAGAATATCTCCAGAAAATGATAAAGCGAAGGCCTAGCCCAAGCCGTAGGACTCCAGAGAAGGTAAAATTTCTGCTGTCCAGACAAGTTGAAAAAATTATGGAAATACTGAAGAACTGTTCTAGGAGCTATCAAACTTATTTTCAGATTTACTATCAGTTAAAGAACTGTTGTAGTTTTTTAAGTTATCTGAGAGAAACTCCAGTGAACTTGCTCTTTATTTTCCAATTTGCAATTTACAGAAACATATTATTGATCAGTTTGAAATAAATAGAACTGGATAATAAACAAAAAGGTTGAAATTTTATTATTAGCTGTTTTGCCTTGTCTCTTTAACAGTTAGTTCTTATTGTTTAAATGATACCAGCAGTACCAGACTTTTTCTAGTAATTAAAATTTATTGTTTATGTAATTTTCATGTATTGCTGCTAGTGTGAGTTTTCTCGTTTTTGTAGTAATTATCCAGGTATTTTAATTAGTATATTTTTAAAGAAATGTTATTAATTACTTTGCAGAGTGAAGATCTTAGATTGATCACCAGAGAAAGAGATGAGCTACAGTCCATGTTAGACAGATTTGAAAAACACATGACAGAAATTCAATGCAATGTCAAGTTACTGACTGCAGAAAGAGATAAGTTAAAAGTTCTTTATGAGCAGGTAAGAATGGGCATTGAAAGAATTGATTAAGACTGTTGTGTTGTTGTACTATTGCTTATATAGAATGAAAAACCTTCTCTCCATAATAAAACTTGAAGACTACAGACCTACTAGAATACAACCAAGAACAATAAAATCCACACCTGTTCTTATTACTTGTAAATATAGTAACTGTGGAACACATTTTTTTATTAACTTCAAAGCCATAATATACAAGGGCAAGTGCAGAGTCCTACAGCTTGGGAGGAACAACCCCATAGACCACTACAGGCTGAGAGTGACCTGCTGGAGAGCAGCTCCGTGGAGAGGGACCTGGGAGTTCTGGTGGACAGCAAACTAAACGTGCGCCAGCAATGTGCCCTCACAGCCAAGAAGCACAATGGCATTGAAGTGTGTGTCTGGAAGGTCGAGGGAGGTTCTCCTCCTCCTCCCACTCTGCCCTGGTGAGGCCTTATCTGGAGTACTGTGTCCAGTTCTGGGCTCCCCAGCTCAAGAGAGACAGGGAACTTCTTAGAGAGAGTCTAGCACAGGGCCACCAAGGTGATCAGGGGACTGGAGCATCTTTCTTATGAGGAAATGCTGCAGGATCTGGGATTGTTCAGCCTGGAGAAGAGGAGACTGAGAGGAGATCTTATAAGCACTTATAAATTCTTAAAGGATGAGTGCCCAAAGGATGGGGTGAGTCTCTTTTTCTGTAGCACCTGATGACAGGATGAGGATTAACAGACACGAACTCTAACACAGGAAGTTCCTCTTGAACATGAGGAATAACTTCTTATGAGGGTAGGGAAGTCCTGGCACAGGCATCCTAGGGAGGTAGTGGAGTCTTCTTGTCTGGAGGTTTTCAAAAGCCTCCTGGATGCATTGCGGTGTGATCTGATAGAGGTGAACCTGCTTTAGCAGGGAGGTTGGACTAGATGATCTCTAGATTCCAACCTCATCATTCTATGATCCTGTGGCATTCAGAAATTGGAAAGTTCAGGGAAAAAAAGTGAATAGAATGCATTAGAAACGTGAGTAAGGATACAGACTAGAAAGCAAGAAAGATGTAGTAAACTTCTAAGAAGAGTGAAGGTAAGCTGTACTTGGAACAGTAAAAGGATGGTGAGTATATTGGCAGCATAAGTTTCCTTTGTCTGATTTAGGAAATAAATTTTGTTTATCTAGGGAAAAAGAAGACTATAATAACACTTGTATTGTGAAAATATTTAAGCATTGAAGCTTATTTTTTGTTTGTGTATATGTTGTATTAATTTCAATCCGTGTATCCTAACAAACGATAACCTTTTAAAGTCTCAGAGTGAATTGAACAGGATGAGAACAGAAGCAAAACATAGCTTAGTTTCTCAAAATCTTGTGGAAGAAGAGAGAGACATTGAACTGAATGACTTCAGAAGACTCATAGCAGAAAAACAAAGCCTGAGAGAAAACTTAAAGGTGAGCTTTTATGACTTCATTACTTGCAGTGAGGTGGCATATAGGAGAAACTTACTCAATGATGCCATGTTTATGTCTGGCTGTCTGTCAGTTTGTTTTTTCAATAACTTTTGAGTTTACCCGATTTAAGAGTCACTTGAATGAGCTTGACAAACTGTCTGAATTACCCTTGTAAGCTCAATTTCTAGGTGAGGATAGGGGGAGAGGGAGTGTCTTGAAGGCAAGCATGGCATTACATTGTGTGAAGAACCTAGATACGAAGCCCCAACCACAGAATATTTTTGTGTGTATACTTCACTTCAAAGATACTTCTGTGTTACATGCAGTTCTTACTGCTCAAACAGGAGACTTTATGGGACTTTTCCTGTTGTTCTTGACCTTTTGATATCTGGTATTAATGGCATTAATTGAGTCGTTAATATAATGTATTTAGGTTTTTAGAGTGTCCTGAAAATTCAGAAAATTAAAAATCTTAATAGACCGATCCAAAGAGAGCAAATGTCAAGACTGACTGAATGATGGATGTTTCCACAGTTTGATTTACTACCACAAAAACAGAGAACTGTAGTGTCAGTAACTGACCTCTTTGCTTAAAATGTGTGCATATAGTAGGAGAGATCACTTCTCGTAGGTGACTACCAACGTTTTTTATGTGTACCACTTTGAAATATGTGCACAAAAACAATTGTCTCAGGAACTGAGAGATTGTTTAATAATTTCACTGCACTTATGCATAGAAGCCAGAGAACAAACAATTTTTTAAAAAATCTCTTCATAGACTTGGAGAAAGACTAGTTAGCTTTGTAACGTCTTACATTTCATATTGATGTTGTTTTCATAAATGAATTTCCAAACAGCCTAGGACACTAAGCCAGACATGCTTGCAACTTCTCCTATGGCTCTGTAGCTCAGTAATGTTTCTACAACTCACCGATGTTAATTGGTTGGGACTAAACATAAATACACTTTTTTCCTCTAAAAAACCCACACTAGCATCCAAAACCAACTCAACAATGTTATGTTGAACTACAGTGCGATATTTTCAGCTATTGCTCTGTAGTTTAATAGAGGGAACGTTGCATTTGGTCATTCATCTAAGTGTAGAACAATATTTTCCTTAAACATTAAGCTTAAATTTCTATGGTTGGATCTAAAAATATGTATCTTATTACATATAATTCTATATTTCTATCTTAGATTCAGCAAGTATCAGCTAACCTTGAAAAATCAAAGATGCAGCATGATATTTCAGAACTGGAGAGTAATATTAAAGGAGTAAGTGGATTTTTAAGAAGTAAGCTTTTATTTCTTCTAAAATAGGATAGGCTGTTCAACAAGTAATTTTGTTAGCTCTTTTTTCAATCTAGAGTTCTTAGAAAGCTATCACAACCTAGCTTTTAACAACTGTAACATGTTTGGTTATTTTTTTTTTTAATTACAGTTGGAGATAGAAAAGTGTGAATTAAGGACTACAGTCTCTATCCTGAAAGAAAGAGTAAATTCTTTGGAAAATGAATTAAAATTGAAGTCCACTAAACTTGCCCAGACATCTGATGATTCTTCTCAATTTAAAGTTGAGATTTGCTCACTTCAGTAAGTCTAATACAAAATGTAGTGGTCTTTCACAGAGATTAACAAAATTTTGCTTGTTCTATGACTGTTTAGCAGAGTTGAGTTCCCAAGGAAGACCATAAAGTATTTTCAGAATCCCTTGGTACTGTTTTTGCTTTATGGAAAAGTAAATATGTGTAAGGAAAATGCTGTGGTGGCTTTTCACAGCAGGCTCCTCCTGGACCTACTTGATGAGCAGATATACTAATAATTTTTATGGCTAATTGTGGATGAAATTTTTCTCCTTCTTCTAAAATTGTTTCCTCTAACAGCCATGTTCTGTGCTTATAAATGTAGTAGAACAGAAAATTTCTGAAAGGCTTTACAATACTTATTTAAAGGGATGATGGATGCCTTTGCAAACTGCAGCAGTAAGATCAAATTGAGACAGTTGATAGAGTTGTCAGTAAAAACTTTGTCAAGCATTAGCCACTGATATTCCACAACTGAGTAGTTCACGGAGAGCCATTCTCTAATTGCATTTGTACTTGAGCCATTCTTCTGTGTCACTCTCATAATAGCATATGACCACTACACATACACACTACGGTTTTGAGAGCTGACATCCTAAAATCCATAGCCACAGTCTGTGGGATGTCCAACTTGCTCACAACTAGAGTATTTTTAAGGCCTATTTAAACTTGCAGGATCATTGAGGCATTCTTTTAAAGTTTTTTTAGAAAAGAGCTCCCATCGGCTATTTAAATGTGATGGACTGAGAAGTCTTGAGAGAAGGTGGAAATGGAGTATTGAATAAATCTGGGCAGAAATTTGGAAATGTGTTATTTGGTTTAGGTTGAAATGAGAGGCTTTGATGTAAAAGATCACCACTGATAGGTAATGCCGTAGATGAGGTCTTTTGGGATGTTTTACAAGAGAAACTAGGATTGGCTCTCACCCCTCTCCCCTGCCCCCACCAGAACAGGACTGTAGTGCACTGTGTAACAGCACAATGGCAAGGTGGATAACTGTGAAGAACTGAAGCTGAGAAGCAGGCCTTGGAGTTCCTCTGATGCTCTCAATTGCACAAAAATGATTGTTAGTAAAACAGTGTATTTGTTGGTAACATTCTGACACCATTCATAAAAGTGAAATATTTTTTTAGGTTTCTTATAATTTTTGTGGAAAACATTTGTATTATAAAAAGGAGGAGATAATGACTAGGGCTACAGTCATTTCAGCATTTGGTTCTACTTTGTGCATGTTGGCAGTTTGTTACAGCTGTGTAGGTAGATGATTTTTGTATATATTTCAAGCTCTGTATTTCTTAAAAGTAGGATCAGAACTGTAGCTGTCAATTTGGTTACTGTTTAAAATATTTTGTGGCTAATCATCACTGCTATGAGCTACATATCAAAATCTTTATGAAAGTCAAAAGACATGAGGAACAAGAATTATATAATGAGGAGCAACAGAAATCAAAGGAAGTCAATGCTTCAGATTATCATGGGGATTCCACTGATGTTCCATTGCTCCATTTTGGAATGATGTTGAGGTGGACTTCCTGCAGGAGTCCAGAACAACCAAGTCATGTTGGCCTCAGTAATCCTTAATCAATCCTCAGTCTGTCTCCGAGAGGGAGAGAAAGGACTGGTTAACATAACCCCATGGTGCTGATTGATCTGACACAGCCCTGTCATGAGATTATGCTGGAACTGTTCCGTCACTTCAAGAACCTTAAGAGCCATAAGTTGATGACCCTGAGTAGGTCCCAAACTTCTTTCAACTGCATACTGATTTTCCAGGCTCTTAAATGACCAGCTGCAGAGGTCTGCTGAAGATTTACAACACCAGTTGTCCCTCAAAAAGGATGAACTGCAGTCAGCTCAAGAAGAAATTGTAAAGCTAGAGGAGAAAATAGGTAATTACTAGTTATTTTTGTGCTTATTTCCCAATTTTAAAACAGAAAGTATTTATTCTTTTATTTATAGATAGGTTAAACCAGAAGAGCACTTCACATGATGAAGCAGTCAATGTGCTTAGAAGTACTATCACCATTTTGGACAAGGAAAAGGACAGGCTTCAAGAAACCGTAGATGAAAAAACAGAAAGAATTGCATGCTTAGATGACAACTTAGCTAACAAGGTATGTGCAGTAGAAGTAGTATTTGCAGTCTATCAAGGGATGTTTCAAGCTGTATCTTTTTAGCCTTGATGCCTAAGCCTGTGCAAGAGCTCTAGACGTCACATTAGCACTGTGTTTAGATGTAGCCAATACAAAGAGTCATTTGCCAACTCAGTATCAGTTGAATCATGGTTCTTAGTATTCCATGAACACTCCAAGACAATAGAAAAGTATTTTTTGCATTTGGAAATATTTATTGAGATATAAGGTTCTAGCCTGAGGTGACAGAATCCATAGCTGACTTCCATCTTTTTGGACAAGACAATCCTTTCTCAGTAAAGAAGCTTGGAAATTTGAATATGTAAAGATGCAATTACTTATTGGTGAAGGGTGAAAATAAAGATTTAAATGTAAAGTTCTTTAATTTCAATGTTATGTTGCAATATAGTAACACCTAATGCAACTTTTGCTTTTTTATTTTTGTAGGAAAAAACAATTACTCATTTACGTGTGACTCTCTCTGAGCTGGAGTCCTCAACAACGTAAGTAAAGACTAGGATGCCTTCTTCAGTGGTTTTTATTTTATCTAATATTGTTTAAAGGGAAAGTAAATGACTAGTTTAATTATTTTTGTGGAATTAATTCTGTTGAAGTCAAGTAAAAGAGTGTAATGTGTTAAGAAAACTTTTTAAGAGACTTGCCCTGTAATTACATTGCAGGCTGCTAAGATACTGTTAAAGACAGCCATCAACAATTGTTTGGCTATAGTTTTTTAAATTAGTAACATTTCTTGATTCTTAGGTAAGAAGTAGCTTTATAGTACTCTAAATACACCACTAGATATTATTAGATTGCCCCAGTAAAACTTAGAGCTGAACTCTTAATTGGCAAGCCAGTTCTTTCAGCTTAAGTTACCAATACAATCTTAATTACAATATTTTTATGTAGCTTTTAAGTGGGCTTCATCTGATCCTGATCCTTCTTGCCTCTTTTTAAGCCTGACTTTTAAAACTATAGCTTTTTTGAAAGAAAATATTTACACATCTGAAGACCGGTGAAACTGAATATTTGGTACATTGATGCATGATGAATCTGGCCAGAAAATACTCTAAAATACTTAAATTCACACATTTTTAGGTTTCTACTTTTTTGTTCAATCTCTTCCTTACTCTTTTGATTGTTGTCTTTCAGGTTCAAACTGTCATCTTCCTATGTGGTTTATAAAATATGCAATGGCTAACAGGCCGTAACCACTATCAAACACAGAAAAAACATAAGTATCTGTGATTCTGTTTGCATAAAATGATATCTTACCAGATAAAACTTCAAAGATTGGTTCCATTTCATTTCTCCATATTGACATTTTACTTACTTAGCTTATGTTTATGCTTAGACCCAGTTTGTCAGCCTTCAGAGAGCAAGAATTTTAGCTTTTTAGGGAAAAAAAAAACAAGAAAAAAAACCCCAAACACATTTTGTATCCAAAGTCCATGTCTGATCATTTTCAGCAGTGTGTGGTATAGTGTAAGAAGGGACAACTTAAATAAGATTTTCATTTGATAGACAGATGAAGGACATGCTGAGCAACAGAGACCATGAGATATCTAGCTTACATCAGCAGCTTGATATATCTCATGTAGAGCTTGCAGAAGCAGGAAGAGTAAAGGAAATGGCTCTGAATGAAAACAGACGATTGCAAGATGACCTAGCGACAATGGCCAGAGAAAACCAGGTATGAAGGCAGTACATAATCCTGAAGTACTAAATTTATTTATTACTTGCTTACATATGGTAGTACATCAAAATTGCTATATCCTCAGTTTTGATATTGTGTCTTTAATTATTGGTATTTCTTGAACAGTGGGATATTAAAAATGACTGGGCAGAAATTGTAAAAGCAATTACTTTAGATACTTAAGTGTAGTCAATACAGTGGGGGAGACATAAAATAAATCTAGGACATAATTGTTTATACTCAAATGAGATTATATTAATTAAATGACTTGGTACTTGGTATTTAATTGGCAAAAAAAGTGGTCTATTATCTCTGGAAAAGGGATTATCAAGAGAGGGCAAGAAACTGCAAAAGCAGATACCAGGTTATTAGGTGAAAGTGGGAGGGAGGAGGACATTGCTAGCAGGTCTGAATTTGTTCTGGTACATAGTGATTCATTAGCTTCATTCATCTATTTTCGTTTGAAGCACTGGATGTATTGGGTGATGTGCACCACATTTTGAGAGAAGAATGTTTTGGAATGTACATCTTAATGTTTGTGTCCTACAAGATTTGGTGATGGTGGCTGTAAAGAGGTATTGGCAGGTTTCCAATTTCCAGTTCTGGCAAGGTTAGTTGTCATTCATGTATGTTGTTCTACAGGAACTTTGCTTTTCCTGATGAAACGAAAAAGACTGGGGAGAAAATACAGGAAGGTTTAAAATCTTCAAGACAGAGGGGTTGAAGAAAACTTATTTTTAAGGTCTGATAGCCCTGAGTAGTCTGAATTTGTTTCCTGATTTCAGGAATGGATAAGGCTGCACAGTTGATATGAATAGGAGGGCTTCCCTTTCCATTGGGTTGAGATATTGTGGGATTTTAGGTGATGAATTCAAAGGTGCCATCTGTTTCCCTGGAGAGTTGTTGTTACTGAATTGTCTTTGTATTGATAAGGCAGGTGTCATGGTGAGGTAGTGTCTTAGCATTCAGCTGTACATTGCAGCATTTTTTTGTGTGTGGGTTTTGGTTTTTGTGGAGATTCCATCCAGATACTTTGCCTGCAGAGTTCTATGTTATATGTATTAATTTGATAGGATATAATCTTTCCTTAACTCTAGTAGCTAAGAGTCATAATGTAGTTCCTTGCTAACAGCCATCCAGTCAGTAGCTTTAGACCAAAACCAGGTGGGAAGTAGATTATGATTGCCCAGTGGACTCTGAATTGGTCATGTGTATTCATGGTCAGCTTTCCACTTGAAACGTACACAGTTCCTCTTGGATTCTGATGGCTAAACACATTTCCTTGTAGACCGCATGTTATAAAAGCTAAAATTTAAATCAGTTACAGAATCAAAGTTGAAATAAATGACTTGAGGAATTACCTATTTCTGCAGGATATCATTAAATGTTTTCTTAAAAGATGAACAATCTCAAGTTGATGGTGTAGGTTAAATAAAAATATTGCAAGACAGAAAGTGTTGATAGATTTGGTGAATTAAACTGTTTGATTATAATCATTATTATCCTTATGACATCTTCATCTTGAGGTGTTCTCCAGGGGTCTGCAAGTTAAACCAATCACAGGTATGTAAGGCTTATTCTTTCAAGAGCATAAGGTATTTATATGTCCATTTGCCCTCTCCTCAACCACCATTGGTCCATCTCTTCTTCCTTGGAATTCTCTGGGTCTGTGATCTGTGGCTGGTAGAGCTTGAAGTTCATTCCATCTTTTTAATCCCTGACATAGTTTGAGGAATAATAAGTTGATTTTGTGCACCAGCTGGCTACTGCTGACCAAAAGCTTTGCAGCTCTCATGTGCGTGACATGAATGTCCCTGTACAATAGAGTGTGCGTATGGACAATCTGTAACAAAAATGTTCAATGTTTTATAGAGTAACACTTTTTTTGTTGGGCTAAATGTTAGGAAGGGTTCCATGGAAAAGAGGTGATTGTGATTTAAATAACTAGTCCAGAACTTTCTTGCAATTCATTACATTCAATTTGTATAGCAAATACAACTATTGCAGCATGTTAGGAAACTCAAATGCCTTGTAAAATTTTGCTGAGATACGAATATTTGTTTGAATTCACTGCATTGTACATGCCTACACTAAAGACAATCTAGGCCTTGTTAGTGAAACCATTTATTTCAGTTCCTCTTGGTCAAACCAGCTGAGCCTGAAGCTAGAATATACAACATAACAAGATATTTTAAGTCAGTGATGTAGTACTCTGAATAGTTCTTGCAAAACCTATAGTTCAATACATACATATGTGCGTGTATTTGAAATTAGAGATGCCATTCACTAGTATTTAATAAGATAAAATTTTAAATATTATCAAAATGTGATGACTAAGGCTTTCTCTGTGTGCTTCGGAAGGCTACCACAGAGACAAGCACACTATTTCAGCATATGCTAAGTACAGCACACATTAATAAGACTGCTGCTACTAATGAATGTTCATCTACCACAAAAAGAAGATGGGAAAGCAATAAGTAAATATCCTCTATTTCTCCCACATTTGATAGTGGGGATAGATGAAGACACTCGTCTTTTTTGCTCTCTGCGCTAGAGGCATCAGAGAAAGGTGAGAGCTGAACCTGAGAGCGTAAAAGTGTTAACAGTTCTAATATCTCAAATTCCATGGTGCATTTTTGATGTCTAAATAGATTCTTAATAATGCATTTAGTTATTTTATCTTGCAATTCTACTTTAAAATACATGTTCTTTTTTTATAAAGTTGATTTTTTAGTGACACAAATCTTGCCTTCAGTTGGGGTTAGTGTATCTTAAGACTTGAAAAATTCCAGTTCCCAAATGTCTGGTTGTTGGTTTTGCCGAAAATCAGTAGGATGTGTGTTCTTAGGGAAGCTGCAAAGTTTAGGAACTGATTTGATACTTGTTATTTTCTATAAGTATTCTTACCTGGAAAACTCCCTAGTATATCTAAAGTAATAGGGGATATTTCTGAACCTAACAAATTCCAAAGGGCTTTGACTAATATACTTAAAATTAGAAAAGAAAAAAATCTCCAGCGTGTACAATTACTTTTACTTAGTCTGATACTGTAATACATAGTGATGAATTCAGTCTGATGCGTGATTTTTCCTTTATGCAATCTGTTTAGGCTGTCACTACTGAGCTTGAAGATGCAATACGTGAAAAAGAAGAAATGAAAACCAGGGTTCATAATTATATAACTGAAGTTTCCAAATTTCAGACCTTGATAGCTTTGAAGGTAAAAGTATTAATCTGTAGGCAGTTGTGACTGTTTTCAGGAAATCCATTGGGTTTAGAGTATAACACATTCTCATTGGGACACAATAAACAAATTAAGAAATGTATGGTTTGAATCCCATTCTCCCTATCTGCCCCATTTCCTCCTTTGGGGTCTTTTTTTCCCTTCTTTGTAGTGTTTCAAGTTACTAGTGGATTCAGATAAAACATTGTTAAATATAAAGTGCTGATAAATTCTGGCACGTGACAATTACGTTTCAGTTGGCTGTAACACTGGAGAATGCCAAGAAAATCATGTTTGAATGTTGTTTTCCTCTGAATTTTGACGGGCCAACTAGTGAAATATCTGTTACTATTTCACAGTTGAAAGCAACAAGCAACTTATAACATAGTTTTTAATGTTTTACACTTTTAAAAGATAAATTTTGTGTGTAAACCTGCAGGAAAGTGTAAAAATACCACGTTGGAATGTTTTCTGTATGAATGTGTTTGTACTGACAAAACAGTGCTCTTGTAAAATGTGTTTTATTTGGATTCTCAAGTGTGATATGTGTTAATTAAAACTTAGGATCATTTAAAATAAATAGAATTTATGTCAAGACAACACAACTTAGCAAATTTATGATGTAACTTGAAAAGAGTGAGTTTTGCTCTGACTTTTGACTTGCATAGCTACATGACTGCATGTGAATTCATCCATTTTTTACAAGTAGAAACTGAAGCATAGAGAACAAATTAAGATTCATAGCATGTTAGCTTAGAACTCTCCATTTAAAACACTTGAAATTTATTTTTTAAGAATTTTAAGATATGTCATATACCCAAAGTGCTTCAGCTGTAGTTATGGCTGCATCTTTGGCAAAGGAGAGTCCAGTTTTCAAGTTGGTTACCAAAAAGCTGTAGAATATAGAGCCAGTGATCCGTTCTGAAAGGATGGTTTCAGGAATTTGTCTGGGATTATATCTGCATTCTGCCTGTGCAGTCAAAGATTTACTTTTCTGCAGTGTTCCCTTTCTTGTCACATATTTGTTTCCTAATGCCGCACCTCATTCTGTCTGCATCTTCCAAGTTCTGCAGGAAACACAGAAGGAGTTTCAAAAATGGTGGTTTTCCTCGAGATAAATCTGATTCATGCTAGCAACATGCTTATCCCTCTGTGCATTTTGTGAACTGGGGACCAAGGGAATTAAGTGGAGCTAGATAAAGAAGCAAAATTAGCTGCTGCTTTGCAAGAGGCATTTGCAGTTGTGCCAAATTGAAGTTCTCAAGTAACATATTTGCTTTATTGCTGCATGACTTGTAAGCATAAGAACTTACAGTTTGGTACGTGTACAATAGCCTGCTTAGCTGTATATGCCTGAAGAGGTGATCAGGCTTTCAGACACTGCCATAATATAAATATTTGTAAGAGCACAGTAAGTAAAAGAGCTGAAAAAGGACTCCTACTGGAATTTCTTGGCAAGGGCAGCACTAGGATCAGTACACCTCAGTGTGTATGCAGTGACAATGCAGAGATCCGAAACAACCCCTCACCTTGGAGCCTTGAAATTCATTATCAATGGCTTAAATATAAATGCTTCCATTCTAAAAAACTGAATGTGCTTGCCAGTGCACTTATTTACTATTTGGATTTGCAAAATGGATGAAGGTCTTTAGTCATTTCCAGATAATGGGATAGGGAGTCAGCATGTAATAAGTTCTAGCAGCTTGAAGGTGATCATTGCAGAATGATTTACTGTTTCATCTAGGAAAAAGAAAACCAAGAATTGTTAGAGAAGTTCCGAATGCTCCATTCACAAGCTGAAGACTGGGAAGTGAAGGCTCATCAAGCTGAAGGAGAAAGTGGCTCAATACGACTTGAACTCCTTTCTGTGGATACAGATCGGAGACATCTTCGAGAGAAAGTAGAACTTCTGGAAAAAGAGATTGAAGGGGTAATAACTTGTGCAATGAAATTCTGTCAAGCAAAGTGGGATACAATCAAGTGTATTTTCGTCAAGTCAACTTACTGTTTTTAATGCTTTAATGTAAAATAATTCCAACATGTGAACATTTCAAATGTGGACACACAACTGCTTTGAAACAGTAACTGATTTTGGTTAGATGTTAGCTTTCCTTCTCCCTTCCCTGATTTTCCAAAATTAGTCACTGTTCAGATTTTAATACTTCTAGATCTCTTCTGTTGTGTGGTCACTGCTGTTACGTTGTCATACAAGATTTTTCTTAGTTGCTTCAAAATATTTACATATCTCATTGTGAGTATTTAGGCAACCAGTTTTATGAGTATCTTCTAAGCTTAGTTCTTACATGTCTTTGAAGCTTTGAATTAAGCATGTGAAGTATTGGTGGCTTGAGTAAAGGTGAGTATATGATAGTAGTAGTCCAAATCCAGAGCCAGGAGTCCATAATACCAAAACCTAGAATAACTGTAGCAAATAAGGAGGTTTAAAAGCAATAACTTCATGGAGATCAAGGAAGTTTTAGAATAGAATAGTTGTGGATTGACCATATTTTGTCACATGCTTTTAATTAGCCAAAAAGAGTTTAAAACTCTAAAGTCTCTAAAGAAAAAGTAAGTAATAAAAACACCCCTAGTTTTTCAGCAGAGAACTGTTCACTTGACATTTGACACTGAGGAGGTATCCATCTTTGTTTAGCATATCGCTGCACATCAAGCATATGAATCTCAGATCTCCTTCTTTACAAAAAATGTGTCCAAATTGGAAGAGGATATTAAACGTGAAAACCAGCACAAGTCTTCTGTGTTGGCGGACCTGGCTTCTGTGAGGGAGCTCTGTGTGAAACTTGAGTCCAGCAAAGAAGCTTTATCTCGTCAGCTGACATCCAAAAGCATGGATCATGAAAGGGTAAGCAGCAAAGGCAAACTTAAATTTGCTGTAGTAAAATACTTTGCTTTTAGTAGTTTTGAAGAAAATAATAAATTCCTTCTGAGAGCAAGATAAGCTAATTTACATCACCAGTTTTACATTTATATACAAATTATCAATTTTGCAGTACAAAGATCTGTATCTGTGGGTTTTGTACGAAAAAGAGGGATTTTCATTCATTGTCGCTACAAGGTACGACAGCATACAAAGTATGGTTTTTTCGCTATGCCCCAGAGACAAATGACATTTAGATATCAAGGTTTTATGTCCTGTTTTTAAATTTACTCAAATTTTCAACTTTTTCTAAAAAGTGAATAGTGCACTCTTATTTAGATATTAAGGATTTTTCCTTAAAGGATTTTTTCAGTTAAAGTGAAATTTAGATTTGGCTGAAGTTCATTAAATATTTTGAAATAATGTAAATCTTTCAAAGTATCCATAGTTTCTGAACTTTCTTCTTTACAGCCAATGATTGTATATTTGCTTAGGGAATTGGTGAGGCTTTCTGTTCCTGTAATATTCCAAGTCTTAAGAACAGCACTTCTCATCCACACAGAATTTGTTTCTATTCTTAGAACTGATGAGGAAAACAAGTATTCCTACATTTTCAGCGAAAGCTAATAAGCTAATTGTGAGCTAACCTAGTCAAATAGAATGTAGTATACAACAGCACTTCACAAAAGAGAACTCTATATATTTGGTGTACAAACAGTGTATTAATAATGTCTAAAATTTGTGCCCTAGATTCTAGGTGAATTAGAAGATAAAAAAGCAGAAGCAGAGCTGCTGAAAAAGCAGTTATCCAGTGAAAGACTTACAGTTCAGAATCTTGAAACATTGCTGGCTGCTAGTAGAGACAAAGAATTTCAGAACCATTTAACAGCCACGGGGAAAGATTCCGAAATTCAGTTGTTGAAAGACAAGCTAACACTTGCTGAGAGCAAACTGTAAGTTTTAACAAGGGTATGTATGTGTGATGTGGTTGACAAAGAAACTTCTTCTGTGTGAAAGCACTTATTCACAAAGTCAAGTTCTTGATGTTCAGTATGGCTGAGCAGATGTTTTACAGCCATGTCTTTTTGCCCTTTCATGGCATCATTTGCTTAAAGTTTCTTTACAGACCTTTTGTCTTGTTTTCGTTAATAGTGCTCTGGTGGATGTCAGTTTAGTACAAGCAGTAAACTTGCTCATGATTCCCATTGGTCAGTCAAGGAGGTGATGCCTTTCCTCATGTTTACTTGTCTGACGTAAATGTCATCTTTTCAGTGCAATCACTAAAATAATTTCCTTCTGAGCCTCTTACTGACCTAACTGTCTAATAGCAAGGTAGCTGATTTGTTCCTGACATTATTTCCACTACAGAACCAGCCAACCCATGATAATTTGTACATTTCTTTAGCTGTTGAGTACATACCTCAATGTATGTATGCATTGGATATTTAACCTTTGCATCAGAATGTATTAATCCTCAAAATATATAACCACCTGTCTCACAGTTTCTGATTTTCTTCTTTGTTTCAGGAAGCAATGTAATTAAACTCTACTTTTTAAGTAGAAGTCATATCTTCAGCTTTGAAGAGTTTAACTATGAGTTTAATTATTAAAGACCACACAAATTTTCTTAATCTTGAACTATTTTGTGTTTTTATATTGGAGATTATTCTGAAGTCCTAACTCCTTTAGAACAATGTGGATTCATCAAGTATCTCAAAGCAGATTGAAAGGAAAATTTCAACATACAAAAAAATAAGTAGATTAAATCCATGGTAAATGTGAATTGCTTACATACTGAAGATGCCTGTTGTCCTTTGCTTAAAGTAAGAATCACTTAGGTAATAAATAATGAAGTTACAGTGACAGTGCTTCAAAAAAGCAAAAGTACTTTTGCTGCTGTTAACTGTTAAGGAAGGAGTCCTATATTGTTTATTGATCCTTTGAAACAGAAATGGAACCAAAGCTGACACCCACACTAAATGTGGCCAGTACTTTCTGTTACAGCTAACTGCAACTTCTTACGCTGTGCATCTGCCTAGAATACAGAGAACTTTTTAGTACTCTTGTAAAAGAAAGACTAGTCTGTTTGGAACAATAAAGCTGGACAGGGTGAGGTGGGATCTATTTTGTGTGTATAAAATTAATGTGTGAGGGAAGTGGGAGATTTAAGAACTTTTCTTCATGATATGGAGCAGGGAATTGGAAGTTTCCGTGATATGTGTTATCATGACATAATTTGCCAGTGACTGTAATGGTATTTCTACATTAAATAGCAAGGAGGAGTAGCTGCTGAATGTAGATGGTGGCAAAGAGTAAAGTCAAATTGAATTTCAGAGGAAGAGAAACAGATGTGCCCACTTAGTAAACAGTGAGGTAGGGAGAGAAATGTTTGGAAGGTAATGGGACAGATAATGCTTCTTTGAGATACAGAAGATAGCATGCCTAAAAACTATCTAACTTATGATGCAAATGTGCAAGAATAAGGCTTTTGGTTGATTTATATAAAGGCTACAATGTTCCATTTGACAGTGGTCGACCTCAAGTAGCAGTGACCTCAATGAATCTGTAGATGATGGACACTATTAACTGTCCCTGTGCAACTCACCTTACTTTGTGTTTTAGAATTGCAGTTTTGTTTACTTAGGGGAAAAAAGTCAGTTGCATATGTGAAAGTTAAAAAACCCCACAACAACAAAACCAGTGACTTTTTCCAAAGTTTTTTTCTGCACACATTGTAGGGTTCCTTTCTTGTTCATTGTAAATGTCAGCACTTGGATTATTAATAGAATAGGATAATGTAGGAAGAAGGAAAACGTTCTCTTTGAGGAAAAGTGGCTACTCTGCTGAGTTGTTGTGGTGGTTCAAGACAAGCTGGCAGCAAAGCCCCACACAGCTGCTCACTCTCCTCCCTGGGATGGGGGGGGGGGACTCATAGTAACTAAAATATAATAACAGTAAGAAAAATAAAGTATTATGATGGTAATTAAGATAAAATCCAAGAAAATGACAAGTGATGCACAATGCAGTTGCTCACCACCTGCTGACCAATGCCCAACTGGCAATCCACCCCTTCTGGCTAACTCCAGTTTATGTGCTGGACATGATGTTCAATGGAATGGAATAGCCCCTTGGCTAGTTCAGATCAGCTATGTTGGCCGTGTTGCTTCCCAGCTTCTTGCGTGCACACCATCCTCCCCACCTGCAGTCCTCTTCACTGGGAGGGCAGAAATGGCCTTGGTGCTTGCAAGCACTGCTTAGCAATAACCAAAACATTGCTGTGTTATCAACATTCTCTTCATCCTAAACCCAAAATATATCCCTGTGGCAGCTACTAGGGAGAAAATTAACTATCCCAGCCAAAACCAGGGCAGTTATTTTCCTCTGTTTATCTCAGAGTTTCTGCATGTTGCTAGACAAATGTTCAGGTGTGAAAACTAGTTGTACATACACCTTATTTTCTGTTACTTGGTTTGTAGTAGATGCAGTCTAAAGAAAATGAACTTAAAATGCTCACAGCTGTGACTGAAATGTGTGACAATTATGTCTATGTCTTGCAAAATATAAAAATTCATTTGACTTCCCAAAATTTTAGTTCCGAGTGGCAAAAATCATGTGACTATTTTCTGAACTTTATATACAGTTTTGGTCTTATTGTGCCATTGCTTCCACTCTAATTGTGAAAGCACTGGGACAATAAGGTACAGGTACAACTACTAATGTCAGAAGGATTCTCAAAGATTAATTTGTGAAGTTCTCCAGTGCTGTCAAGAGTGAGTAGTTGTGTTATTCAAGAATGCTGTTTGGGAGACAGTACAGTAAACGAGATCTTGAAGCTCTATAGCGATTAAGTATTAAATAAACAGAAAATACTGAATAGCTAAACTACTTGTTGAGAGCTATCTGTATCTACTCTGAAAGAGACGGATGTCCTGTGAAAAAAAAGTGTCATCATGTAATCTTATTATATGATGATTACTGTGCATAGGGATTTCAAAATAAAATATTTCTTAATTTTTGAGCAATTTACTTCATGATCTTAATTTTCTTTAAATATCATTGATATAGAATAACCTCAGAACTCACAAACCTGTTTGCTTTCTTTCTTTATTTTACAATAATGATATTGGGCCCAAGAGTATGCCTGTCTCTGAAGGACTTAGTCTAAGATATCATCAAGACCTCTTGTCTTCTGCGTCTATTCTCAACACACTGGATCAAGATACCATTCTAGGAATTTAACTGATGAATAGGGAAGACAGGAAAAACTATTCTGCGGTTCATTTTGGATCAAATCTCTTGAGTAGTTTGCATCTTCCTGGAGTCAGAGACCAGCGAGTGCCAGACAGGAAGTATGTGACTGAGATAGAAGTGGATCTCGTTTTTCAGAATTCACATCCAGTGCTTTGGTAATAAACTAGTACATCTCTGCTTCACCAGAAGTGACTTCTGAGCACTGCATCTCATATTGGCTTTGAAGACTCTATGGAGTAACATGGCTGTCTATCTAGACTCTGGTTTAGACAATTTATTTTACACTTTTTTTGCTTGTTTCATAAAGCAATTAATGGTGTTTTAAAGCCAAGCATCGAGTTGTCCAAGCTAATGACTTGCTAAGAAGTATATTTAGTTATGCTACTTAAAATTTTCAAGGCTGCTTTTCATTTTGATTCTTGCAGTTGGGCCCCAACAGCAAGGGTGTAGTTGACAAGCTTTCAGACCCTATTTTTTGCTGGTCTGAGCTTGCATTAATACAGTTTTTACTTAGATTTGATTCCATTTTCTTCACTAATGGCCAGATAGTTACAGCCTACTTGATATAATTTTTACTGAAGCCATATCTCTCATGTTTGTATTTTTGTGAATAGTTACTGCTTTTTTTCTTCAAGTGTACACATCTCACATTGCAACAGAGGACAGTAAATTAATTAATGACTCTTTTCTCTGTTTTAATAAAACATGTTTATGTTCACCTTGTCTGGAAAAGAACATGATGTATTGTAGTAAGGATGTAGTGAGGCTTGCCAGCTTCTCACCTCTTTGTTACCTTCAGTTCTTCCAGAAATGTTCTGTTACATTAATTTTATTCTCACTGCTTCTGATTTGTCTTTGACTTGGTCTTTGTGAAACAACATAGCCAGTGTCTGTTTTTGTTTCATTTTACTTTAATGCCTCTAAGCTTCTGGCTGACAATGTTCAAAGAAAACTTTGTTGCTTCTCATGATTTTTGTTTTAGAAGCAGCTGTAATAGAGAGGTTTCCTTGCTTCGAAGCAAACTTGCACAGCTGCAGACTGACCGTGATGTTTTAAAAAGGCAACTCACAACTGAGCAATTTGAACGGTAAGATGCTAGTTTTTTCAATGAGGTGACTCTTCTTGTTTCTTCTTTCTCATTTTAAAACTGTTGCTTTTTTTAATAGTGAGGAACTGTTATGGAAAATTGTGTTCCTATTGTGCAAAAATTTAATACTCTCCTCTTGAAAAACACTTTTTTAATTAGAAAAACTCTAACACACTGTCTGAATTCCCTCATAAACTTCTTGAGTTTACCATTACATCTAAAAAAAATTTCTTCTCATGAAAACAAGAAGAATGTTCAGTGACATGATAAGAAAACAAGACTCTTTGCAAAGTATTCTGAAAATCAGCATCCTGGAGTAGCAAAGCGTGCAACTGAAATTGCTATCTGTTGGTAGAGAGCGTGCAATTCAGGAAATGCGTCGACATGGTCTCTCCACATCCTTGTTACGTGCCTCACCTCCTCTCAGTTCAACATTAAGGTCTCCCTCACACTCTCCAGAACGTACCACTGTAAAGACACCTGACCAAGCAGCAGCTGAAAAGTAAGCAAGTTGATTTTAGCAGATTGTTTCTGTTGAAGCCTTAAGTTTAAACTGTTTCTAAATAATACCTTTTGAATTCTGTGAAATTCTTTTATATTTCAAGTGGTTCTAAGTTCTTCTGTTGATTCTTCTGCTATAAAATATTGATTGGAAATGATACATGCAAAGTGCATATAATGTAATGGATCCCTGTTCTTGTTAATTGTCTTGTAGCACCCAACAACTTCCAAATATGTATCGCCTGCTTAGTATTGCCATTAATCATTTACAAATATATATTGCCAATTTCTTATCCTTAGAAGTTATCTCCAAATAGCAGATAGTTTACATTAAGAGAAATGCCATGAAATTCTCTTCAAATGCATTTGAACCCTACACATCAGATGAAACTGTCTCCAAAATAAGTGCATAAAAGTAACGAATGCATCTTTCGTTGTTAGTGCTTAACTGCTATGCATGTCTAAGACCATGTTCACTATAGTCCATGAAAAAGGAAAATCAACCTCTCGCCCGTCCGTTTTCACTGACATTTTTGTTCTTCTACAGATTGTTATTGTTTTATACATGTTAACAGGCGTTATTGACTTTGTATCGCATCTGTCCTATACCGCATAATAACTTCCAGTGATGACAGGAAGAGATAAACAGCAGTTTTTTAGGAAACGTATGCTATAATAATTACACAGTATACTGTAAAAACTCATGTTTCTAATTGCAAAACTCCAGGAAACAGAATTCCAAGATCATATGATTTTAATCTTTATTTTTGTTGATAAATACATACGGTTTATTCCTCAGCTTACATTTTTTAACAAACCACAAATGTCCTAAGAACCGAGATTGGCATGGCATGATCCACATTGTCAGCAATTTTTTTTCTTTTGAGAGTTTTTAGACAAAGCCAAAAAAAACCCCAAACTAGGAAACTTTTGCAAATGAGACCTTGGTAGTAGGGATGCAACAGCAGTTAGGACTTTTACTTTACTGCTGAGCCATTAGGCAAACTCTGATGTACTGCAAATCAACATTTAGACTGAGATAATGATAGATAATATATTTCTAAGAATGGGTATCATCATTAGAGAATTGTCATTAGCCTTCCTTGCTTTATAGTGAGTCCCAAGAGCAATAAAAATTGTCCATTTGATACACTTGAAGAATACCATATAGTGAACTATTTTTGTCCTACCATTTGCATACTCAGTTTTAACAATGAGAGCTCTCTACAATATCTTATGAGAAAAGATCCCATTCTCATTATGTATTTTTAAAGAAAGTGGATTTTAATAACTGAATTAATGTACAGTTTAATTTTTTGCTACCTTGCCTTTTAAACCTGTCAATAGATTAATACATTAGAATGATCTCAGTAGTACTATCACTATCTTAAACTATTCTTATTTATTCCTTCTGGGAGCTTACCACAGTAAAGCGTACTGTGTAATTACTGTTCTGTAGTGTTTCAGCTGTTTCTTTCTCTAATCTGATTTAATCTTCTCAAACAATTTTCTCTTCTTTCTTGTCTCTCATTTACTTTGTTGAGCATTTGAGCAATAAGTCAACGAACTGAAAGTAGAGTTGTAGATCACATGCTGTAATAGCTGATATTCAGGAGTAGCGAAGAGAACATGAGGAGGCTAAGTCTAATTATTGCTTTTTATCCTGATATTCATTAGTAAAATTATAGTACCTGGCTTCATTTTCAAACTTTTCTTTCTCCACCAGAAATGTGAACTTCAAGGAATGACCACTCCTTTAGCAACTGAAACATTTCTTCAAAGCAACAATTACCAGCAATTTCTGAGAACTGGTGAAGCACTCAACTTTGCAAAATGTTTATTTCCCAACTGGCTGGGGTCACTGTGTTTTGCTGGCTGATGGATGGGTTTTGTATCAAGGCTAAGTTTTGCTACTATTTTGCAAACATCAAAATAATAAGAAGGAAATGACTACTTGATATGACAATCTCGTGTTTTCATTTTACTGTTATACTTCTATTTTCTTACGTGGTTGCAGAAGTTTGTTCATCTTTGTGTGCGCTAACAGAATAACAGACGTGATTGTCTTACTGCTGAGCCAGTGTATATTTTACACTCATGACAATATTCTCTGTTTGGGCTTTTAACAAGTGTGTTCTGTTTACATGTTGTTCTTTGCGCTATTTAAAGATATTATCTATTTTGTGAATGCATTTTGTGTACTGTACCTTTTCTTAATTAAAAAACAGATTTTTTTTATTAATGTTATAATAATGTAACAACTAGTCATCTTCATTTGTTTAAACTTTGTGTGAAACTACATTTTAAGTATTATCTCAATATTAAATAAAAAGGGCGGAGGAAGGTTATTTTTTAAGGTATATTGAAATCCCTTAAACATAATAAAATTAATGGTAATGTCATTTATATTACATTTTTAAATCATATCTGGAGATATTTTCAATATTTTGGTTTTAAAAGGTCAGAACAAAATATGGAATCCTTCACTCAGTTAAGCTCAAGCTGTTGGAGAAGCCTTCATGTTGTGACAAACTTAACAGGTAAATGCAATGAGAACTAATGTCCGGTGTATGTAGCAGAGGAGCGTTTCATGTTTAGACAATGAAGTACGCAGCACTGAGAGTCCTATGTGATGTGGATTAAAAAAGGTTAAGATTAGGGCTTCAGTCTTTCAATTTAAAAGATTTTATTCAGAAATTGGTGCATGTGTGGCAAGCCTGACCTATTTAAATACTGTTATTCCTAAGTGAAAGCACATGACCACAGATTTCTTGGGTTTTTTAAAAACCATTCTTTGGGGCAAGAGCGTAAGAAACCTTTTGTGTGCAGTTGTGGTACCTTGGTCTTTAGCTTTATGTATACAGACATTCCAGTTTCATTTCATCTCCTGCCCCTTCTTAGGTACTGTAAAGATTGTAACAGCTGCAGCAGTGTGAGCTCCCAGAGCTCATCTTACCATTCATCCTCCACTGTCACTGTCACTATCAGCCAAACGAGGGAAGAGAGAAGGCCTGGCTGCGGTGCATGCACTGTTCAGCAAGAGCTGAAGCACGGGGCTGTTAGCAGCACACTTTTGGCTACAGAGGCAACCACAGCTCCCTGCCTGGGCAGCACATATGGCTTGCCTGAGGTAACCAACTCCTCAGGCATGTCCTCTTTCCACGGCTCTCCATGCCACAGCAACAGCAACATTCTGGGCAAGTCCAGCAAAGGGCCCTGAACACAAGGAAGGGATGGGAGCATCTTGGCTGAGGCTTGGCTCGGCTCAACAAGCTGAGGGCATGCAGCCTGCAGACAAGAGAAGGCTCAGGCGTAACATATCTGTGTACCCTCAGCAAGTTCACTGGATGGGACAAGGGGTAGTGGGATGAAGTTGGAGCTCAAAAAGTTCCATTCAAACATATGAAAAACTATTTCACTGTCCAGGTGAGGGAGCCCTGGCACAGACTGCCCAGGGAGGGTGTGGAGTCTCCTTTGGAGGTTTTCAAAACTCACTTGGACATGTTTCTGTGTGACCTGATTGAGGTGAACCAGGGTTGGGCTAGATGATCTCTAGAGGTCCCTTCTACCCCCTACTAGTCTGTGATAAATACCTGATGAGTGGGAGTAAAAATGTTGAGATGGTTGGTTGTCAGTGGCATCCAGTAAAAAAGACAATGGGCACAAATTGAAATACAGGGAATTGCATTTAAACATAAGATTTTTTTTTTTTTCCCTTGAGGGTGGTCAAAGAGGGGAATAGGCTGTCCAGAAAGGCTGTGTAGTCCCTATCCATGAAGGTAACTAAATCCCAGTGAGGCACAGTCCTGGACAGTCTGCTGTAGATAGCCCTACTTTGAACTGGGAGTGAGACTTTATGATGGTCACCAGAGGGGTAACTGTGACTCTGTGATGTGCCAATCCAGCTGTAGTGGAATTGTTCCTTATTATCTATACAATGATCACTGACTTTTTAAAATGATGAGTATAAAAATAGTTGCATTGCCATTGTTTTGTCTCAATATTAGACTTGTCTACATTATAGCTCAGTGAAGGTGAGTGTTGGAATTTATCCTGTGATGGATGCTCACCCCAGCTGCGTGTGCAGCTAGCTCAGCAGCATCCTAGCAGAGCTACTCCGACAGCTTTGCAGTAGTATCGTTTCAAGGTGATGGTGCAGGAATTACTGTTTGCTTAAAACTAACCAGAATGGCATGATGGCAAATGGAAGAAAGTGGGCTAAATTAGAGTGTCAGTGGCTGCTTCTCCTTGATGTTAATACTACAGAGCAGGGACAGACATATTTGCCTGAATGCAAACATAGAAATGAGTTGCAGAGTGGTCAGTCAGCCGTAAATCCAGGTCTGCAGGAGATCCCTCACTTTGATGGGATTTTTTTCTTGAGCCTCCAAGTCCAAAGGAGCTTCTCTTTATTTGAGAAGAGAGGTGTGGGTTACGGGACCACAGCTGTGTGCAGTCTTTATCTGTACCCTTTTGCTTTGCATAAATGCTTAAATCAAACGTCTTGAGCAGGAGACGAGCACCCTGGCTAGCTCCTGGCTTTTAAAGGTCCAGTTGTGCCACCTAGCGGGCCAGTGTCTCTCCTAGCAACCATGGCACGTACTTCACAGATGCGGCTTTCTCCATAGAAAGTCTAGAAACACCTAATAAAGTGAAACAATTGCTAAGAAAGCCCTGTATTCCTGAAGCCTCTTCATCACTTTGCTCCTGAGGTTTGTGACCACATTGCTTTGCAGAAACTGTCAGCTCTTAAGAAAAAAAAACCAACTTATATTAGTTTCTCCAGCCAAGTGAAAAGATCAACGTTTGTCAAGAAAAGTCTGATGTAATTGTGCATTTTGACTGATCTGCAGGAACTGGCAAAGGCTGAATTCACCTCCTTTTTTTGGTGGCTACTTCTGAAGGTTTATATCTGTACCACCCAATTCCACTGCCTAGTAAGTGCTTCAACAGCAGCAAAGGAAAGCACAGCAAACCCCTTGAATTTTTCAAAGCAACACTGCAAAGTTTGAAGTGATGTGTGTCCATATATATTTTGGATAGAAATAAAGACATCTATATAATTGCTAACGTAAAGATAGCAGTCAACATACCTAACAGCCCTCTAAACACTGGACCTGGCGCATGAGCTTCATTTCCAAGTTATCCGTGCCCTGGATACCACACCTTCAGTCATGAGGGGACTGTAAAGGGGCTGGACTGTGCCTCTCATGGCTTGTATGACTGATCATCTCTAGAATACTACAGGTGAAAAAGTGATTTTTATTTCTTCAGGAGTCATAGAGCTAGATTTTTTTTTTTTCCCAAAAGTATCACTTCTGACTCAGAAATTCGCTGAGCTGCAAATCACAGAGGAGTGGAAGAGTACCAGTAAATTATTGCCTAAAGTGCCATTCTTCCTTTAAACTGGGCACAGTCAGAGACCAAAAAAAATAAATGTGAGATTGCTCCTTAGTCTGACCCAGCACAGGTGTTATTTTTCTGTAAGACCCAGTTTCTTCTAAGAGTGGGAGAAGGAGGACTTCCGACTGGGCCAAACAAGAGAAGGAGCAGGCATGATCTAAAGCTGTACAGTTTTTTCTCTAGAGAGCATCTGAACTGGGTGACCTGCCTGCCAAAACACATCATCTGCCTCAGCAGTGAAAGGTCATGAATCACATCAGCAATTTCAGTTCAGAAAGTGTCAGAGTCTGGGTGGAACTAAGACAACTGAGTTTACTGTGTTCTCCTTGGGAAAGCAATATGCAGCACTGGTAACATCTTGGCAGCTGACTTGGCATCAGGGGCTCCAGAAGAGCGGGTTACAAAAGCCCAGATGCATTGTTGAGTCTCCTTCTCTAGCGACATTCAAAACCCATCTGGATGAGTTCCTGTGTGACCTACTCTAGGTGGTCCTGCTCTGGCAGGGGGGTTGGACTAGATGATCTTTCAAGGTCCTTTCCAACCCTTGAGATTCTGTGATTCTATGTGATTTAAGGGTGTACAGAAGAAGGGAGGCTGTTTTATGCACCGCCAGATTGGAGTACAGCTGATTTTTGGTATGTTTCTTGCTATTCCTCCCGTGTTTTAGTAAACAAAGGGGATAAATATTTGTTCAGGTCTAGCACTAGTCAGGTGCTGGATTCAGACCTTGGTCTTGCTGTGAGATGAGAACAAATCGGTGTTCAGAGCCTGGCTGCAGCCAGAGCTGCTGCCCTCTCCTGTCGGGGCAACGCACTGGTGCAAGCACCCACGGGATCTTGTTGCATCCGGAGGGTTCCAGCCGTACCTTTTCCTGCTTTCCCAACAAAAGAAGCCGAACGCTGCTCCTTCGAGGGCGAAGGGTGGGAGTCGGGAGGGGCCGGGCCTGGGGCGCGGCGCTGCGGGGCGCCCGTGAGCGGCGGCGGCCGCTCTGCCATGGGGCGGCATCCGACGGGCGGCGACACGGCCCGCGGCCCTCCCCTGCGAGGCACCGAGAGGGAGAACAGGTAGGAAGGGCGCTGCCGTGTGTCGTCCCCCGCTCCCCGCCGCGCAAAGGTCGTTGCGGTGGAGCTGTTGGCGGCGGGGGGAGCGCAGCCGCAGCCCGGTAGCTTCCATTGGGGCTCCGCAGCCCGGCCGCAGCCCGGCCGCAGCCCGGCATCCTCCCTCGGGGCCCCGCAGCCCGGCCGCGTCCCCCGGGGCGCCGCAGACCAGCAGCCTTCCCCGGCGCTCCGCCGCAGCCCCGGCGCTCGGGCGGCAGCAGCGCATTGCCTCCGCTGCACGCCTCGGCAGCCCGTGCCGTGTGCGGCCGCCCGCTATTGTGTGCTGGAGGCGCCGGAGTGCGTGGAGCTGTGGGCGCGGGGGTGTGCCCGTGCCCGTGCCCGTGGCCGCGGCAGCGCCGCTTTGTGTTACCCATCCGAGGCGGTTCTCGCCACGCATGGCGTTTCGGCCGCTGATGCCGAGGAGGAGCGGCCGTCGCGGGGTGTGAGGCGGGGGCAGGCGGGCAGACAGCACAGGTGAGTAGTTGCCCACCGATGCTCAGCTGCCTTTGTTCGTTGAAAGGTGTAAGGAGGCGTGCGGGTGGTTTTTCGGAAGGCTCCGCTTTCTCCCTGCCGGAGGATTCAGTGGTCAGGCTGGTTCTTTCCATTTCTTTCTGTTTTCCCTTTGTTAGCTTTTCCCCTAGAGCTCTGTATTCTGTCAGCTTGGCTGTAAAGCAGGAGCTGTCATAAAGATGACTTTGTTTCGCACGGTACTTCTCGAGAGTGGCATTGCTTTGTTTAAGCTCTCGTAAGCCATTTATCACGGAGCTGCCGCCCCATTGCAATGAGCTGTGAAATCGGCGGCTTTGCGGGTCGAAAGGCAGCGGCACAGCCTTTCCCTTCCTTACCCTTTCCTTGGGAACCGGAGAAGGTAGGCTGGAGAGAATCTTGGTTTGCATGGAAAATTGTTGTCTTGCGCGATCTCTTCAGTCAGAAATTGTCTATTCTGGAGACAGAAATACACGCCACACGGGTCTTTTAGATGTCAGTAAGAGATTTCTGTGGAATGAGGGGTCGGCTTTTTTAATTGATTTTGCTGGTGTTAGCCTGAGTCAGTTCTCTGTAGTTGCAGCACGCGAAACGTGTGTGCCTGTGTGCTGTGTTTTTAGGTGTAAAAATGCCCAGTTAAAAACACGGTTCAAGGAGTAAATAGAGACCTGGAAACCACAACTGTGAGTCCTGAAAATTTAATATGCCTGACAATAATGGCATGGAAAGCGATCTGCTGTTGGGGGGATGGGGGCACAGAGAAAGGGGAGAGTAATTTACAACCCCAGGCCTAATAACAGACCTTCTGTCAATAATAAAGATATACATAACATAATTTGTTATATTCCCAGCCAGCTTTTCCCTATGTGCCCCAAATGGTGTATAGGAATTGCATGAGAGGAGCTCTTTTCTCAGAATCTGAGCTATTAAAGCTATCCAATAGCAGTAGTTCTAGCAGGTCCTCAATTTAACAGATAAAAGGTGATGAGTCGGAGTCAGAAATGACTTTTTTTTGGTGTTCAGTAGTGCACTCTGAAGAAATTCCCACTGCTGAAATAATCCTAATTATACCTTGCATAGATAATTAAGTCTTTTGATTGTATCAAAACATTAATCATCAGTGGGCATAAAGGGTACTATGAGTTTCTTCAACAAAGCCATTGATGATGTTTTCAGTATACATAGTAGCAGTTTTTCATAGAACTTAGTTTATGTGGTTTGAATACAGGTCAGGAATTCGTCACATTGACAAATCCAACTCTTCCTCAGCTGCTATCAATTCATCGGGTTATAGGTTGTGTTTGGCTTTGAATATTTCATTGCAACAATGAGCTTGAACTTAACACTGTGAAGTGCATTGAAACTTTATACGGAAGTGATTTGTCTATTTATTTATGTCTCAGTTTGATGATAATGATAAGAGTTACCTCGACGCCTTTATTAATAAATATGGCACGTTGCAAAGAGATTGTGTCTGGTTGTTACTGGGTCTTTTCTCCAATAGGAAAATATATCTCAGAGCATCCTGTCCTAAAATTAAGGACCCTTTTCCAAATATCCATTTGGGCAACCCTGCATTTAGAGAGAACGGTTTCACACTTACGAGCAATGACTTTTTCTTTTTTCCTACATGCTGCATAATGGGGTTTTTGAAAGTGCACTGGTTGCAAACACAGTTAGTGTAAAGTATGAATGTCTTGCTGTGTTCTGTGTGAAGGCATTGACTTCTGTTTTTCTTTCTTTCTTTCATTTTTTTTTTTTTCTCTAAGTTTGTTCCTTATCGGTCTTATTTTGGTCTGCTGTCTTGTGAGGTTGTCCAGGTAGTAGGGCTGCTGAATTCGTAATGCATTAGATAATTTATTATTTTTTTTTAACATCCAGTTCCTGAAAACTGAGGCAAAATAAATTTTCTTTTAAGAAGGACTGTTACTTTGGCAGTAATTTTTCATTTTAATTGCAGACACTAAAAAGCAGCCTTTTTTAGTTTCACACTTCTGATTGCAGCAGTAACTTTTGCAGTTTCTTCTGGTTTGCTTCTTAGTCACTCTGAACACTGTTTTGACAGGTACCTTAGTCACTGGAAACTGATATATCTGTGCAAGTAATGCAGCTTAGGGTTATTTCAATATATTCCTACTGTAGTTGTCAGGTAAGCTCCTTTGAAATACATTACATAATAAGTGTTGACTGGAGTGGGATGATGAGTTTATGAATATGAATATGTTTGGTTGTTGTTGTACAATGAAGTCTAATGTAAACAGAATTTTTAGGTAGACAGCATAAGCTTAAATTACCGTGTTTTGTCTATTTTCCCTCACAAACCAAGAGAAGAAAAAGATACGTTTTTTCCACATTTGAAAATTGCAGCCCTTATTCTGTAAAGGCCCCAGTAAGAGAGGTATAGCAAATATGGATAAGTCTACTACTGGCATGTTAGAAATGTACAGTTGATTTCTTTAGAGTCAACAGACTTGGGGCAGTGTAGTTGTGTAATAGCTTCCGCCAGTGCGATGTAAATGTTGAGATGCTCTAAACACCTATATATTGTCATTGATCCCATGTGTTTGAGTAAGATTTAATAAGTTGGATGAAGTGCACATTACAATAGAATTTAATGGTTTTAAATAATGTGATAAAAGGCAACCTAAAGTTGCAGTGTTAACTTTAATCACATTGGTACTTTCACTGGATGGGCCAAGTTCTCTTTTTTTTTAATCTATTTTTTAAAATCAATTAGTGATGGATAAAAAGTGTGGTTTTTTTCCATGGAGGCTCTGTGACTTCTGGCTTTAGGAAACAATGAGTTGCTGTGTAGATCTTAATGCTTACTGTTTCCCATCACTTCCTGAAGAGACGTTTGCTCCTTTTGATTCTATCCATTGCATATGGCATGATTTCTGTGTTTAAGAACTAAAATACAATGTACAGCATTTATACTCAGCATTTACACTTACACTTATGAAGTCTTATAAAGAAATAAAGATGACTGATAAGAAATAATTTTTAATTAATACTATTCAAGAGCCAGTGTGTCGTCACATGGACTGAATCACAGTGTTAATTTAAGTTTGGTAGGGAGAAAAATGTAAAGATCTTGCTGCGTGTTATCCTAAGTGGCTTATGCTGCAGTTGCACAACACATTAAGTGAAGATGATTCAGATGCCACTATAAATATATTAAGCACATCAATACATTTTTAAACATAGTTCAGTTTCTCCTTTGTATATGCATGCTGCATGCCAAGTTACAGAAAAGCAAGTGTCATGCTTCTGACAAGGCCATTTAAAAAAAAGCAATCATATTAATCTGATTTCAGTTAGTGAGACTGAGTGATGAAGTTAAGTAAGGGCTGTTAATGACTTCTCTGCTGACTACCTTCATTTTTGCTAACCAACACACATAGTCAAATCTTTTGAGTCAAATACTTCACATCCCAACGATGCTTTGACATGGTTAAGCATGTCATTCTAATGGTAACACCACGTGCAAGCTTTTCTTTGTGTTTATTGCCTTAAGAAAAATGATATGACAGCGATGCAGACAAGTAGCAACTTTCCTTGCACTTTGATATTGGGGTGTGCAAAGTGCTGTGCACGTTGCTGACCTGCTTGAACAGCTTTTTCATTACTCATTGTGTTTTGAAAGTCAGCAGTCAGACTTGGGCAGCTTCATAAAGCACCTCCATCTAGTGATTTGTGGTGAGGCTTCTGTAGGGCGGTGCTGCATGTAAGAGATTACATTTATTGTTAGGTTGAAATGTGGAGGGGGAATTCAAGTGAACCAAACCTTACGAGTTTAATGTTGCCAATTTCATGTTGCTCTTCAAAGAAAGTTAGTTTTCTTCAAAATAATGTGCTGTCTTTCTCTGTGGCTTTTCATAGAGCCATGTATGAAACTCTAGCATAGAAAACAAACCCAAAAAGATTACAGTGATCCGTGGAGCAGTCTGGTCCAGAAGAGAAAAACAGTGATAGAAGCTCATGTGAATCTGTAGTATTTGTGGGTATCTATTGGCGCAGATGTGGTAAAGTTGGGTTGAGTGGTACCATCTGCCATTAAAATTGAACTGTCTTCCCCATTGTAAAGCCTCTTTTCCATTGCACAAAGCTTTGCCAAGGTTTAACCATGTGGGCTGTAGTTCATCACATGCCTTTATGACTCAGACTAGTTTTCATTTTAATTTAACCAAATGGTTAATTAAGAATTTAAATGTTTTAGCTGGTTAAAAAAATATAGCCTAAGGTCTTTTGGAAACGTGGTATTGTCACTCTGGTTTGTGTCTAACAACATCTAAGATCCTGTTATTGAAGATACGCAATTTTTGATGTCTTCATGAAAGTCTGCCCAGATTTTCTGTCATGTCTCCAGAATATTGTCATTTTTACACATTCACCGTGAAAACTTTGGTAAATAAAATGAGAGAGTGCATGTTTGTTTAACATCCAATACTACAGAGTGTTTTCTACAGTGACCTCTGTGGTTCTTGCTACATCTGCAGTTGACATCTGATCAGAGAGAGACTGAATATACAGGAGTTGGAATTAAGTTATTCAACAGGACAAAGAAATAGTAGTTACCAGCTGTATTAAGGAAGGAATTGGGTGGTAATTCTTCAGAAGAGCTGTGGCTTATGGTAAATTACTTGAGGAGTTGCTGTTGTAAAGACGGTCATTGTATTGTGATGTATAGATAGGACACCAGCAAGGAAGACGTGGGAAATGATATTTTCACTACATGCAGTGATTCTCCTCAGCTGTAACACCGCACACAGTTGAGATGCACACTTCAAGAAAGATATGGATGAATTGGAGAGAATCCAGAGGAGACAAATGAAAATAAAGATATGGAACATACGACCTATGAAGGAAGGTTGAAAGGTCTGGAATTGTTTCAGCTCCAATTAATGAAGAGTAGCAGGATGAACAAGATGCGACAGCTTTCAAATGTCATGAGGCTGTTTTGAAGCAATGTTCTCCATGCCTGTGCTCAACCAGATGACACATAATTGGTTCGGCATTAACAAAACTGAAGCCACAGAATAGATCATCAAATTGAGATTTTCAGGATTTTGGAATTTGAACATTAATCAGGAATAATGTAAATATAGCTGAATTCTTTTCAACAGCATGGTGAAACATGCAGGTTACTCTTTGAGGTTTCCCGTAGTCATATGAACCTTCAGTGTCCCTGGTGCGGACCAGATTGTACCTTGACCCCTCACAAATGTTGTGGCTGAGCAGGGTTGCCTGTATGTGATGTCTCTAGAGTGAGTAGATGTGTGAGCGGGGAGGTTCAGAAGTTTCCCGTAATCTCTTGTTTGGGATCAAATTTGACATCCATTCCTGTCTTCTTTTCATAGAAGTTCATCTGCTGGTGCTTGGACAGGAAGTGGTACCAAAGAGCCAGATGGCTTTGGGAGGAACCCGAGATCCAAGTGACATAGGGAAGAGGAGAATTGGACAGCATGGGTACTGATTTCACAATAAATTGGACTACATGATAAGCAGGGTAGTATGTGAACATGAGACATGAAGAATGTCAAGGGGAGTGAAAATGTTGGGGCAGATGACTGGGACTTGGTAAGGAGTAGGCTATAGACCAAGCTAGTAGGTGGAGAGTTGGATTGCTGGCAGAGACTCCCAGTATACCAAAAGCCTTGACAAGTGCAAACTGGGATTGAGAAAGCAAGGAAAAGATGATGAAGAGCCAAGGGAGATGAAATCACACAACTAGTAAAGTCACATTGGAGCCTATGGGATAGAAGTAATTACAGTTTGGAGGAAAACACCAAAAAAGTCTTTCTTCTGACTTACACAGTCCTCCAGACCTTACCTGGGAGCCCGTGGTTGTGTCTTAGTGTTTGTGCTTTGGGAGAGTGACACCTGTTACTGCAGTCAGCCTCTGTTCTGTTCTCTCAGATAAAAGAGATCAACACTGGGGATGTAAAGACCATACTGCACCATACTGCTCCTGATTGGGTGTGCAAAATAAAAGATGTGAAAGAAACATTTTTTTTGACAAAGGGAATTGCCTAGTTTGCAAGTGAGAGGAAGGGTCACAACTATGATTCTCTGGTAAGAATTTAGCTTCTTTGCATGTATTTATTGTAATTCAATCTTTAATGATATTGCTGAATTTTCTTTTGCTCACGTAACCGAAGCTTTACTGAGTGCACAGAGCAGATCTGCCCTCAGCGTGAGTCACTGCCGTATGCTAAAGGAAGCTGTGGTCTCCGGCATCTGTGGCATTTGTTGCGGAAGCAGGAAGATAATCTGGAGAAATTGAGGCAGAAGGTGGCTTAATTAAAACATTTTTCAAGCATTCAAATTAAAGTCTTAGCTAAAGGCACCAAAAACTAATTAAGGCTTGCTGTTGCAATCCTGACTTATTTTAAAATATGTGGGTTTTGTTTCAGTGGGTAGTAGTGATAAGCATAAAAGATCAGATTCTATCGGAATTGTGACCTAGCCCAGTCTGAAGTACCTCCCCAATGCTTGCAAATGACATGAAAAGGAGCTGCCTCCTATGACAAGAAGATCAAAAGATAAGAGCTTTAGTTTCCAATTTCATCTTCTTAGTGACAAATAAGACACTGCTTCATAATAAGGCACTTTTTTATACCTTTCTTGAGGGGAAACCTTGTGCTGACAGAGTATTTAAGTTGCTGAGAAAAAACAATGAGGCTCATTTTTCTTGTTCTTTCAGAATTCTGTTCCAAGCTTGGTAGATATTTTGCAGGAGCCTACGCCGGCCCATCTGGGGGCTGTAATGATGAATGGTGCTATATTACTCTCAGCTCAGAAGCTTTGGCAGTTATTGCTTCATCCACTGCTCATGTTTGGAGGAAGGACAGGCACCCTCAACTCATACATGTGGGTTTTGTTGTTCTTCCCAACCGCTCTGTTCCAACATTTGTTGAGAGGGCAAGGGTGGGTTGTGATAAATAGCCCTGCTGTGGGTTTTTTCTGGCGAGTAGATTAATCTTTCAACCACCAATACAACCTGCTGAACACTGTCATAAGTTATTAGGATCTGATATCCTGATACCAACACCTGATAATTGACAAACTGCATGATTTATGTGATTAGTTTCCTTCAATAGGATGGGGAGAAAAAAGTATGTGAGCTTTGGAGCATACAAATATTTCTTGTGAAGTGAAGGCCTGGGATTACATGCCCTCGGACATCTGCCTGCTGGAACACCCTCTCCAGCAGCTAAAGGATAGATTCCTGCTGCCTGAAAGCTCATCTTTCCAGGCAGTCTTCAGGTGCCTTTCTGATCAGAGACTGTGTCAGAAAGAGGCAGCTGCACTGTAAGCCAGAAGAGTCACTGAAGTAATTTTCTCCTCAGCCCAGGCATTTTCATGAAACTATTCTACATTGTCAGAGCAAAAGAGAAGATGAAGACCTATTTGTGATACCAGTAGGATGCCCAGTGCTTTTGTTTGCTGAGCAGAGCAGTGGCAGCAGCAATAGCTGCAGGAAAGCAGTTTGCATCGGTTTATCTGCAGCATGCTTATTTACAACTTGCAGCTTGAGTGGTTTGAGAGATCACTTTCAATTTGATGTGGTCCAGATCTAAAACCAGTACAAGGTAATGCCATTTTTCACTCTAGCTGATTCTCAGATTCTCTTCCAAGGTATTTGTGAAAACACTTGTTCATTTTTCAAGTGTGTGGGATGGCTCTTCATCCTTACAGCAGTGACCAGTTAGAGAAGGCCAGTTCTCCTGGGCAGAAATAGAGCTTCTGTAGCTACATGCTGTAGCTTTGGTTCTTTATAAGACACATCTAATGGTACATTGCAAGCCAGGGTGTGTGAGTATTGTCCTAGATTTGAGGATTGGCAGCTGACCTCGAGGTAGGTGTACTGAGGACCAGATACATAGGATACGGGATACAAAACATACTCTGCTGTCTCTGTTTTGCTAACATGTGGCATTTTGTCAGCACTGAGCTAGATGAAAGACTATGGTTACGTGAACATGACTGCATATTTAGGTGAACCTTGCAGTATACACAGATTTGCAAGTGCTACATTTGGCTTTGTGCTGTCAAGAATAGGAAAGACTCTTGGTGGCAATTTGATAGTAATTTTTCAGTCAGATTTAAATTCTTTTTTTTCTATTATTATGGGAAGTTCCATCCATGCTTCAGTGGGAACTCCTCTTTATCCCTCACTCTCTTCTTTTGGCAAGACATTATTGAGCCTTGGTATCTGTTCATCCAGCACCAGATCATCAATCAGTAATTTTTACCTCGCAGACCCTGTGTGGTCCAGCAGATAATCCAAGTTACTTCAAGCCAATGGATCGTAAGTAGGACAGCATTTTAAGAACTGATTTTTGAAGTGGGATTTTAAAGTCAGTTGTGTTTTCCATTGAGGCCCAGAGGGATAAGGAGTGTGTTGCCTGTAGGTAACGCTACAGTCAAAGGTGGGGTTTTTTTACTGAAGAGTTTATTTGCATATGTACAGTGAGTAGGCATATAAGATGATGTACCCTGGAGAAACTCCAGTTGTTGGTAAGTGACTTTCCTTTCCATTGATTTTTCTATGTACCTGTACTTGTTCATGAACTAACTTGTTCACCTGGGGTCTTTAATTCTGTGTTCTTCAGTTTGTAGGTGCCTCAGGACTTTTAAGTAATCTTAATGAATTTTAATTATATCCAATTAATATAAATTCTTGACATTAGAACTGACCGCAGTTGGCAGTTGTGTTTTAAATGTGTCAATACCCTCATAGCATTAATTACTCTCAAAAAAAGCAAGTGTAGGTATTTTAAATTGGACACCCAAAATGAATGACTATGTTTCTACCATAATTTCATGTGTGGCTCTATTTCTGCCAAATGGGACAAAAACATCCTCCACACTTCCAAGGTTCTCTGTAGTACTGACTCATCCCATCAAGATTTGTTTCTCCCAGTGATCTGTCTCTCAGGCCACTTTTGGCTCTTTGGGAACCTTTGACTTTCTGAGTTTTACCGTCTTTGGTATTACTACTCACTTATGGATATGACTGACCACAGATGTCTAATCCCACTTCTCTCAGCCACCAGAGTTGCTTACTTTTGTCCAGCCACACAAATGATTTGCATATTGAACTTGTCACGCACATTTCCTTTTGCAGGACTTCACTGCATGCGGCAAGTGTGAATCTGAGTGTTCAGCAGTAAGCCCATAAAAGCTCAAGCAGTAACTCTCCATTATGTTTATGCAATCAGTTCTTTACAGATTGTATCATGGACTCTGCTATTAATTATGATCTTTTATTGAGTGGCTCTTACAAATTTTGATTCAGTAATTTTGCCATATGCAAATTACTGATGCAGGTTCCCCATGTTAGTAGCATCATTCAATCTTTTCATGTTACGTAGCCGATTAAAGGTATTATTCTTAAGCTTGCCCCTATATCGGTTGCATGGCTATAATAATCAATGTGATTTTATATATTTTCTGTCTAGAGAAAGATACATTCTATAAGTTATAAATATTTATATACTGTAGGTCTGCATCCAGATCTGTGTGTCTAGAGCCTGCACGAGGCATATTGATGATCCAGTACTGACTGCACTGGAAAGGTTTGTGAGGAAGTTAATCATTTGGTCTTCAGAGCAGAGCATGATGACTGTGTGTGTAGCAAATCCAAGCTTTTGTTTCTAAACAAGAACAAAAATGCTGCCTAACTGCCTATTAAGTCAGCTTCAGTGTTTCTGTTCTCTAACCTGTTAGTACTTATCTCACGAATAATAATGATTTTAAGTAATGTTTTGGGTGGAATATCATGTCTGTTTGTCATTGGATGAATTCCTGCAGTGTTTTGTATTTTTTGGTGTCCATCTGAGGCTGTCAAGTAAATTTAAAGAAATGGGCAGCTGTACTATCACAAGTAGACCTGCAAGTGATGGCAAGAGAAGCATGCATCTCATGTGGTGCCAGGGAGGTTTCTAGCACCGTATAATCATTCCAGCTGTTATCTGGTGACCTTCATGTGTGCTGCTTTGTGTGTGTTTGCTTTTGGTCTCAGCGCTCTATGGATGGAGCTCCTGCTACATTCTGTCTCAGCTCTTGGTGCCCTGGGGGACTGCGGCATCAGCTTTGCACTTCTCGGCAATTAATTGCAATTGCACATTGTTCTCTTATCGCTTAAAAGTTTCAACTCTCTCCTGTGATTTTAAGCCCAGAAGTTTTTCTTAACCTGTCAGTCTGCAAACGAATAGGCCACTTGGATTTCTGGTTTATGGCCTTTTCTGACTGCCAGTGGCGTTTGGTGTTTTTAAGTCTCATTAATTACATTCGTAGGAGTGTAGATGAATGGTTGGTCTCGGTCATCAGGAAAGTGGCAACTTGGGCTTCTTTTCCAAACCGTCCCATCAAGTTGCAGAAAAAAACCTCCTGGTTGTAATAGGTATCCCATTTTGATATCTAACCTCTCAGATTTCAATAATTTATAGTATTAATAATATAAGTGGGTTTTAGTGCAGCATGGCAAGTGATAAACTGCATAAATTGTTACCATGTAGTGGTTAACATGAGATGGTAAGCGAATAACCAATGACAGACGTTTGCCAGGGAGGTAAGGAGCTGAAGGCATTAATTTCTTTGAGAAACCTCTTGGTTTATGAGGATGGGAAGCGATCTTCTGCCTCAGTGAAAATGTAAGGAATAAAAAGCTCAGTGACTGTTTTCAGACTTTTCATTGTGTCGTTTAGTCCAGAAAAAATACAGACTGATTGCACTGTTTGCTGTCCCCTTCAAATCTTCTGGAGTTGGTGACTGAGGAAAGTAAGCTCTTCTTTTATTTGCAAAGGTTGCCCTTCAAAACCATTCCAGCAATATTTACCTTTGATACTTCTGTTAAACACTACCAGAGATCCCCTGTGAAGTAGGAAGCAGGTACAGATGGCTGCAAGCAACTGCAGGTATCTAGTAGTTGCCTCCAATGAAGGTTTTTAGAGCAGGAATGGAGTCCCACCAATACATTGAAATGGCTACATGTTGAATCCATGGGTTAAATGACTATATGATAGTGATTAATGCCACAGAATCAAGTTGGAGGCCTGTGGCCAGTGGAGTTCCAAAGGGATGGGTTCTGGGGCCAGTCTTGTTCAACATCTTCATCAACAACCTCGATAAGGGGACAGAATGTCCCCTGAGCAAGTTCGCTGATGACACCAAACTGGGAGGACTGGCTGATTCCCCAGAAGGCTGTGCTGCCATTCAGTGGGATATCAGACGACTTGAGAGTTGGGCAGAGAGGAACCTCATGAGGTTCAACAAGGACAAGTGCAGAGTCCTGCACCTGGGAAGGAACAACCCCATGCACCAGTACAGGCTGGGGGTCAAACTGCTGGAGAGCAGCTCTGCAGAGAGAGACCTGGGAGTCCTGATTGATAGTAAATTAACCATGAGCCAGCAATGTGCCCTCGTGGCCAAGAAGGCCAATGGCATCCTGGGATGCATCAAGAAGAGTGTGGCCAGCAGGTCAAGGGAGGTTCTTCTCCCTTTCTACTCTGCCCTGGTGAGGCCTCATCTGGAGTCCTGTGTCCAGTTCTGGGCTTCTGAAGAGAGTCCAATGCAGGGCCACCAAGATGATCAGGGGACTGGAACATTTTTCATATGAGGAAAGGCTGCGGGAACTGGGGCTGTTTAGTCTGGAGGAGACTGAGGGGAGATCTTAGTGACATTTACAAATATCTAAATGGTGGGTGTCAGGAGGTTGGGACATTCCTTTTTTCTATAGTAGCTAGCAACAGGACAAGGGGTAATGGGATGAAGCTGGAACACAAAAAGTTCCACTTAAACATAAGAAAAAACTGTTTCACTGTGAGGGTGAGGGAGCCCTGGCACAGGCTGCCCAGAGGGGTTGTGGAGTCTCCTTCCTTGGAGGTCTTTAAGACCTACCTGGACATGTTCCTATGTGACCCTATCTAGCTGGACCTGCTGGTCCTGGAGTTGGACTACATGATCTCTAAAGGTCCCTTCCAACCCTACCATTCTATGATTCTTTGATATTTTCTGGCTTTGTGAGTTTCTGGATGTTATTAGAGGAATTAATGTCTTATGGCAGCTTTGAGCTTCAGAAAAGCAAAACACTATTGTCAAATGTTGTCTGTGATGCTACCAGGAAGGATGTTTGAGTCATGGGGATTGTGCAGAATACTGCTGACTTTAAGAATATAAGAAGACTGAGACTAGCCAGTTCCTTGCTTATTTTAGCATCACTTCCCAGCTTCCATTTTGACCCTTTCATCCTTTTCTAAAGAAGTTTGAATGTCTCATAAGCTGCACAGTGATTTTTTTTTTCTTTTCCCTGTAATTACTTCTGCTAGTGTTTCCTGATTTCTTTATTACTTTCTCATAAAGTAGCTATCAGAGCTGATGTTGGTATCAACTACAACGGTTTGCATGTATGAATCCTAGATGTGGGCAACGGTGGCAGCAACTGTGACTAGTTTAACTCCTTGTCAGGTGCCTTATGAGCCTAGTTAGAGGAGCACGTTGCACTTGCGTAGAGGTGTGGCTCCTTGGTATTTTTTGTTGGGCTTTCTTTAATCCATCACCAAGATCTGGAGGCCTACTAGCTCAGGGATGTTACAATAATGACAAAAGTAAATAAATGAACATGCAGATGGTTAGTAGTTTAAAAAATAGGGTGGGCAGCCTGTCTGTGCAAGGTGATGTACAGGAAAGAAAGAGGTGATAAATTTTGGATGTTCCGTCTGCTCCTTCACCCTTCCTATGGATGTGGGCTTCTGCTGTAGTTGATAGCACTGTGAATTTGGTGTGTGTGATAAGACTGGGGAGAAAGTAGTGTGCAGGCACAAAAACTGCGCTTTTAAAATAGCAGTTTGCCGCTTTAGGTGATACTCAAGGTAACCTCTTGCTGAACCTGAATCACCCTGCTAAATGTATCTTTATTTTACACATGGGCAAAATACATGCAGTTAGCAATAAACGATATGACAGCATTCTCACTTAAATGTCAAAAATTCTGATATAAATATGAAGTATGGGATACATTTCTGTCTTTGTGTAGATCCCCTGGTCCTGGCACAGGCAGTTGCTGGCCCAGTTCCTTGATAATGCTATCTGATAAAAAGGCAGTAAAGCCCTGCTGAGTGTGAGGGAATGCCTCTGCTGGGATGTCTTCTCTGGTCAGTGGGTTTTATCCTCCCTGTAAAATACTCTGTTAAGTTTATGAAAGATTAAAGGGAGAAGCAGCATGGTGCTGCTTTCTTGTATTTGCTTTCTTGTCAACCACGTATGTTGTCTCCACCTGACTTACTGTGGTACTTTCCTTCTTTCTCTGAGTTGTTGCTATTATTGTCACTTGTGTCTAATGTCCTTTTTTGTGTGTGGATTTTTTTTTCATTTTCCAGTGAGGGAATGCCTGAGGTTTTGCTAATGTGCAATACACACTGTCTCATTCTCTAAGTTTTCATACAACTGAGCCTTACTTAGCTAGAGTTTCCTCAAAAAAAATTGGTGTTCATGTTTTTATTTTATCTTCTACAAACTGCAGCAATATTTTGCCTGTTTGCTGGGATTCTAATATCATAATGTTTGACATTATTAACATTTTTTATTTTTTATTTAGCAGCACACAAACAAGGGTCACTCCAGAAGGCTGTTACTCAACATGACCTGCACAGACTGGAGAGTTAGGTGGGGAGAAATCTGATGAAATTCCACAAGGGCAAGGGTAGAGTGTTGCATCTGTGAAAGAATAACCCAACGTACCAGTACAGGCTGGGGAATGAACTGTTACAGAGTACTGTAAGGGAAAGGGACCTGGGAGTCTCGGTGAACAGTAAGATGACATCAGCCAGCAATGTGCTCTCATGGCCAAGAAGGCCAATGGCATCCTGGGGTGTGTTAGAAGGGCTATGGGTAGTAGATTGAGAAGTTCTCCTCCCCCTCTACTCTGCCCTCGTGAGACCACATCTGGAATATTGTGTCCAGTTCTAGGCCCCTCAGTTCAAGAAGGACAGGGAGCTGCTGGAGAGAGCTCAGTGCAAGGCCACCAAGATGATGAAGGGATTGGAGCACCTCTCTTATGATAAAAGGCTGAGGGAGCTGGGACTCTTTAGCTTGGAGGAGACTGAGGGGTGACCTCAGTAATGTTTACAAATATGTAAAGGGTGGGTGTCAGGAGGATGGAGCCAGTCTCCTCTCAATGATGGTCAATGATAGGACAAGGGGCAATGGGGACAAGCTGTAACATAAGAAGTTCCAAAGAAACATAAGGAAAAACTTATTCATTGTGAGGGTGAGGGAGCACTGGAACAGGCTGCCCAGATGGGTTGTGAGCCTCCTTCTCTGGAGACATTCAAAACCCACCTGGACAAGTTCCTGTATGACCTACTCTAGGAGGTCTTGCTTTGGTAGGCGGGTTGGACTGGATGGTGTTGCGCAGTCCCTTCCAACCCTTCAGATTCTGTGATTAACTTTGCAAAATGTTCCTCATTTTCTAAATATTTAGACAATTAACATTCATCAACAGTCACTGATAATGCCATGCAAACTTGTTTGTTAGTACTTTGTACTGCCAATGTGTACATCTCTTCCATGGCTAGGGACATGGGTTGATTTTAAACCAAATCATTTTCCTAATAGAGGAAACAGTGGGACTGGCTCTGTGAAACTCAGATTCTTTAGAGTGTAAATAAGCACTGTGCCTCAGATCAGACTTCACAGTAAGGATCAAGGCTGATGAAATACACATCTGTTTACAAAGTGGATTCTTTTTCTTTCTTTTTGCATAAAACACATCTAAAGGGGGAATGCAAAGATGATTCATGGTATGAAATGAAATGGTATCACTACATAGGCTATTTGTTATTTTTCTTCATATGAAAACACTTTGGAAGATGGTGTAATAAAGTATATTTAGTGCCTAAGGCAAATCTAACTCTCATTGATTATCTGTCTAGTGCCTGTATTTTTGTTCAACTATAACTTGATGCATTAGTACCGTTCTTAATACGCTGGTACCATAGCCTTTTAATATTATAACAAGGAGTAGTTTGTAGGTTAATACATGCCACAGTGATTTGGTGTTTCTAACTCTAGTACATTATATCAAATATCAGTTCAGTAGAGAAGAATATTTTGCTTCAGGAAAAATAATTCTTGTCTATAAATACTACTGACGGTAGGGAGACACTAGAATAGAAAAATCTATGTATAAAATATATATAGAGGAAATAATATAGAAAATAGAAAATATGTTTTCCCTCTAAGTTGTAGTATCTGTTAAAGGGATACTAACTTTACATTTTAATATTTCTGTGACAGATCTCCTATTTGTAAAGCATTTTACAATGAGTCCTGAACACTCTGTTTTTGGATCTGAAGGACACAAAGGGCTTTTCCCAGTCAATATACACTACTTAAGACACAGATCTGGCTTTAGTAGTCTCAGATAATTACCAGGATAATGCATAATAGATGCGTCCACTAAAGGCACTAATCAGCATTGCTTTCTGTGAATAGTTTTACTATTCCAGTGCCTTGTAAAATAAATAAATATTGGCATTTGCTTAGGTCTGTCTGTTTCTCAAAGCTTTTTTTCTTTTGTAGTGTATGAAAACCATTTCTGATACAGTTCATCAGCTTCCTTCAAAATACAAGTAGACTCGTACTGAGTCAGGTTCTTCCCTCTATTTCCCTGTAGTAACAAGTGGCTTTTTGGTCTGTACTTGATTTTCTTACATCTGTGTTTGTTTTTAGCCATGAACCGTTGAGTATAACATTAGTGTCATGCTAGTTACTGTCATCATACAAAATAAGAAACAATATAGGAATATTTTCCCCAGCAATATGGGCTATGTTTTCATTGCTAGTGAAGAGGATATGATAATGAAACCTTTCAGATGATTTACAGTTCCCTCTAGGTAAATGTAAACTAACTGGTTTCCAAGAAACAGACATTTACTTTTAGGACCGTAAGTATGTATCTTGTTTTTGTAACTCACCAGCCTCCTCTGGACTGAAAGCAATGGACATTTCCTTGTTGTAGTGGATCTGGTCACACTGTTTGCCTGAACTACAGTGCACATCGTTACTGAAAAGCAATCACTACTTGCTTAGGTCACACATTTGTAAGGCACCATTCTGCTTACCCTGAACTGGCAGATCTCCCATTGGCAAGAGCTGATGATTCTGGTACCAGAGTAAGGAAGAGTAATTGAGGAGATGGTTGGCATCTGGAGTCAAGGAAAGAATTTTCCAGTGCATTAGAAAATACAAAATGGTGTAGAATTCTATTATATGCTATTAAGAGAAGAGCTGGAGTCCTGCTGTGCATGTGCGTATGTGTGTGCATAAAGAGCTGTTTACTAACATTACCCCTTTTCTTTCTTATTATTAACACAACCAAGTAGAATATTTAGTTTTTTAATAGTGAGATGTAGATCTCTTGATAGCTATGGGCTTCTTGAAAAAGCTAAATTCTCGTTAAGACAGGGTAAAGTGAAACAATTATCACATGAAGTAGGTCTGCTGTCTTGGGCAGATATATATTTTTTTTTTCTGCAACTACTAATTGCTGAAACACCCTGAACAATAATGCTCACCCAAATCTATCTTCTCCTGCTGTAGAAAAAGGCTTTCAGAAAAGTTGGTGACATTTTGATCTGAGAAGGTATTTCAAAGCTAATTTAATGGAAAGGTATGATGAATATTTTTTATTTCTGTTTTCGCTCAGCTTATTGAAGTTGTGATTCAACTGATCTATGTTACACCAAAATTCAAGTCTCTGCACCACTTATTCCACTTTTTTCTTTTCCTGCAGACAAAGCTCATCTATGTGTAGATTCAAGAACAACAGCACAAGTAACTTAATGCTCAGTGAGGGATAGCAAATGTCTCGGAGCATTAAGCTGGCAAATGAGGACCACTGGGTTGGCTGTGACTGAAGACTGACAAATGCAGGCCCATGGGTTAGAGTCAGGTGCTTTTTTTTTGTAGTTTTGACTTTCACACACTTATGTAACTCTAGGCTAAGCAGTTAACCACTGCGTGCTTCTGCTTGATTATCTGTGAAAAGACATGCAGCAACATCTGTACTACTCCTTAATGGTAACTCAACAGTTTAATTACATTGTTTAATGCCTTTGTGCTTCTAGACAAGCAAAGCAATATGTTGGTGGTATATAACTGCAGTCCACGGGAACAAATTTCTTTTCTTGCATCTTGGATTGTATCTTTGTATATGTCTGTTTAACATGCATGACAAATTTATTCTGGTGGTGTTCAAAACTACCAGCACAGCCACTAATAACAATAAGGCTGCGATTGCACTGTGCTAGGCCAGCAAAACACAGGTTTCTCTGTTCAGTATGGAAGATAACAAGGCCTGACTTAGATAAGAATTCTGGGTTTGTAGATGAAGAGGCATCTGATCCTTGCTAGGACTTGCAAGACGTGTTTGCTTAGTTATGACAGTCCAAAGCAGATGTTAAACTTGCTGTCTAAAATAAAGAAGAGGTCACAGTGATATGCCTGAGAGCAAAAAATTGGTCCTAGTTGTACAGACCTCAAGCTGACCTTGTCTTTACAAAAAGGAAACAGAGAAAGAGACAACTCTTTAGAAACTATTATCTTGCTCTGCTGAAGAATTAATGAGTTAACAGATCTAGATTACGGCAGAAAACCTGGAGCATCAGTTTTGGGCCTTAAACTCAGAAGAGCATCAGAATTTGGGAAAACTAATCCCTAGCTCACTTATTCATTCATTCCTAAGTAGAAACTTGCATACCTTCTTCATATCTTTATAACAAGACTAATACATTTTCCTTGCCAGTACAATATTCTGTCATACTTTAAGGATCAATGAGTCTTTGCCTTGAATTCTTAACAGTAATAACAGTGATTTATTTATTTTTTTCCTCAAGAATTGCCAGTCATTAGAAGATTAATTCAAATATCTGTACTTTAGCTTGATCTCCAAAGTCCTCTTTCTGCTCTGAAAATTATTTACAGTGCTCCCCAGGACTTCAGTGGAGCAACATTGCTGTCTAGTCTAAAGAGAATCTTTTCACAGGTATGATGCATTTAGCATATATATGTATGCATATATATTTAAAAAAATAGTATTTTGCTCTTAGTGAGAAAAATGGTCTGTTCAAACCTTGTGTTTGCTTAAGCTTTTTAAAACATCATCAGCCTTACTCAACAATTTACCACTGTTGTCATTTTTGTAACCAGATAAATACAACACAATTTTAATCAATTATTTTCAAAATATTACATTAGGTCCAAATTATTAGACTGAAATGGCTATTCTTACATGAAAGAACTTCAGTAAAAGGAGGCATACTGTGTATTTTGCAGTGGATATGGTATGTCAGAGTTCAGTTGGCAGTGGATATGATATGTCAGAGTTCAGTTGGAAATGCATGTATGTATGGTAAAGGGAATGTCCTCATGTTAGATTTGACATTTTCATGATTTTCACCATATATGTAACTGAAGTCAGGAGCTACCTTTCTAGACCCCTGACAGTTCTGTAAACTAGTGTGTGCATTAGAAAGCGGTAAAAGGAAGCAGGAGGCCTCCCTGGATGAACAAATATCTGTTGGGACAACTTAGGGAGAAAGCAGCCATCTATGAAAGGTGGAAACAGGGTGTGATTTCTTGGGAAGAGTACAGGTACATTGCCAGAGCATGCAGGGGTGCAGGAAGACTAAAGCCCCTTTAGAATTAAATCTGGTGAGGAAAGTAAAGGAAAACAAGGGGACTTTTGGGTACATCGGCAGCAAAAGGAAGCTTAGGGGGAATGTGAGCCTGCTGCTGAACAGAGAAGATGCCCTGGTGACAGAGGATGCAGAGAAGGCTGTACTGCTTCTTTGCTTTAGTCTTTAAAACCAAGGCTGGCCCTCGGGAAGCCCAGTCCATCAAGGATAGTAGAATGGCCTGGACAACAGAGGACTTGCCCTGGGTGGAAGAGGAAGAGGTTAAAGACTTGTTGGGCAACCTTAAGGCTTATAAGTCAATGGGTCCTGATGGGGTGCATCCAAAAGTGTTGAGGAAGCCGGCTGATGTGATTGCTAAGTGTCTCTCCATCATTTTTGAACAATCATGGAGGACAGGCAAGGTGCCTGAGGATGGAGAAAGGCCAATGTCATGCCAGTCTTCAAAAAGGGCAGGAAGGATGACCCAGGAAACTACAGGCTGGTCAGCCTCACCTCCATCCCTGGAAAGGTGATGGAACAACTCATCCTGAATGTCATCACTAAATATATGAGGAAAATATGGTTATCGGGGGAATCAACATGGCTTCACCAAGGGGAAATTCTGTTTGACCAACCTGATAGACTTCTATGAGTGCATAACCGGCTGGCTAGATGAGGGGAGAGCAGCAGATGTCATCTACCTTGACTTCAGCAAGGCTTTTGACACTGACTCCCACAACATCCTCATCAGAAAGCTCAAGCAGTGTGGCTTGAATGAGTGGACAGTGAGGTCCATGGAGAACTGGCTGAATGACAGAGCCCAGAGGGTGGTGATCAATGGCACAGAATCTTGTTGGAGGCCTGTGGCCAGTGGAGATCTACAGGGATCGGTTCTGGGGCCAGTCTTGTTCAACATCTTCATCAATGACCTGGATGAGGGGAGAGAGTGTACCCTCAGCAAGTTCGCTGGTGACACCAAATTGGGAGGACTGACTGATTTGCCAGAAGGCTGTGCTGCCATCCAGCAAGATCTTGACCAGCAATGTGCCCTTGTAGCCAAGAAGACCAGTGACGTCTTGGGATGCATCAAGAAGAGTGTGGGCAGCAGGTTGAGAGAGGTTCTGTTCCCCCTCTAGCCTGGTGAGGCCTCATTTGGAGTCCTGTGTCCAGTTCTGGGCTCCCCACCTCAATAGCAACAGGGAAATTCTGGAGAGAGTCCTGCACAGGGCCACCAAAATGATCAGAGGCCTGGAGCATCTTCCTTATGAGGAAAGGCTTGGGGGAACTGGGGTGTTTAGTCTGGAGAAGAGGAGACTGTGCGGGGATCTCATTAATACTAACAAATATCTAAAGGGTGGGTATCGGGAGTTTGGGACGTACCTTTTTTCTGTTGTATCTAGCTACAGGACAAGGGGTAATAGTGTGACACTGGGACACAAAAAGTTCCATTTAAACATAAGGAAAAACTATTTCACTGTGAGGGTGAGGGAGACCTTCTCTGGAGGTCTTAAAAACCCTCTTGGACTCGTTCTCTGTGTGGCCTGATCTAGCTGGATCTGCTTTCGCAGGGGTTTGGACTAGATGACCTTTAAAGGTCCCTTCCAACCCCTACCATTCTGTGATTCTATGATTCATGGCAATGATGATCAAACCCAGTTGGTTTGCTCCATGGCCAACTACACAGATTTCCAGCTTATGGGAATTTAGTGTTGCATGACGTTTTTTCTGTAACAGGGATATTCCCTCTTCCTTGCAGTGGGGAAGCAAACCTCACTCTGCTGCGTGGGTGGGAAACTTGACTGGACCACTGCTTGTCATTAGGGACGTGGTTTAGTTGTGGGCTTGGCAGTTTTGGGCTTGATGATCTTAAAGGTCTTTTCCAATCAAAATAATTCTGTGAGTCTGTGTACTCTCAGGTCCATACCAGCCTGTTGTCAGGGACTGGATCGTGCCAGAAGTTTTGAATGTCTGCTTCTGCTGCCAGGAGCATGGACAGCACAGACGTGGGCAGGTGGAATGCTTTCTGTGACTAAGATGCTGCTGACATAGCTACATAATAGAGTACGGTCCTTCTTTGCACAGAGTGTAAGATACCTTGTCTAATGAGAAGTACTTATCTGTTTTCTTTGTAGATTGGGCAAATATTTTTGTTATCGCTGTCTAGTCTGACTCAACACCATGACTGAAAATGCCATGTCAAGGCTCCAGTGGTCTATGGACACTAGTGCTATAACTGATGTCTCTGTTGCTGGGCATGAGGGGATCAGCAACTGTGGATGCTTCTAGGGAGAAAACTAGATCATAAAAGGATATACAGATCAGATTTCTTAGAATTTTATATTCCAAAACCTGACATTTTATGGATTCTTACACAATTCTACCAATACATTTTCTCACATATATTATGAACTGCTTAGTGTTTGTTGTTTTAGGCAACATGTGTAAACAAGAAGTGTTCAGAGCAGTGAAGCAGCTAATGTAACAAAAAGAGGTTATAAAACAAGTAAAGCTGGATAAAAGAAAAAAATCAGTGGGGATGTGTGGGGGGGTCCCTTTTGCTACAGATATATACTGGCTTGTATAATAGAGTTCTCTTTAGATGAAGCACAATTCATGTTATGAATAGCCTTTTCAAGTAAATATGGCTCACTGGCATGAACATGAGGAACTGCTATGGCTGTCAGCATCTGTTCTTTTATGCTGAGAACAATTTTTCCATCAAACATTAGAAACCAAAAGGATTTTTAACTAAAGTGTGGCACTACATTGTAATTTTCTTACTACAGTCAATCTGGCAATGAAACTTTTTTCAATAAGAAAGTAAAGCAAATAAGGGTGTTTGTATGAATCCAGTGTGACAAAGCTCTTCTTCCACAAGACTGTTAGCAAAGGAAGCATTCATTTTTTGTAGAACGAGACATAGATTTTATGTAAATAAGGGGCAGTTCCTTCTGAACAGATGTTTAATACTTAATGAAACTATTTTAATTTGTCACCCTGAAAAATGATATTTTATTCTAAATAATTGCCTTTCTGTGATTGCCTTTTAAAATGCAGAAGTCTGTGAGCAACACTGAAAAGAAAAAGCCCTCTTTGTATGTGCTTTTTAAACAAGGGCATACATCGTTTGTGCTTTGTTTCTAGCACAGTCTCTGCCAGCATCTGCATGAGCTTCACCAAGGAAGCATCACTGTGGTGTTTGGAAGCCAATTCTGTCCGTCTCTGCTCCTCTCTAAAGACTTGTGGTGTCTGCTCACTTCAGGCCATACAGGAAGCAGATTTTGCAATTGAAGCCAATGCAATCCCAAGCAGTAAAGGTGCAGTATATATTTTTACTGCTTTGAAATGTTGACCCCCAGTGAGGAAAGGAATTCCCTATAGGGCAGATCCAGTGCTCCTCACACTTGGTTGGAGTGGGTGCCCAAGTTAAGAAACACTTTTTGTCTTCCCTCAGTGGTGGGAGGCTGAGATCTATTCTTCTGGAGAGGCAGGTAAGATGCCAAGAGGCTGGGATGGCAGCAAGCAGACTTGCCTTGTCCTGGGTAGCACTTTTCCCCCTATAAGGGATCTGTGCTGATGTGAGGACAGGTGGCACGAGGCACGCATCCACCTTTTGGACTAGTGTGGATTGCACTTGTCTTCAGCTTTGTCTGCAAGTCATAGACATTTCTAGTGCCTGTTGCCAAGGCATCCTAGCAACCATGACAAAAATAAAGGTGAGTGAGTGCAAAGCTTTTGCCAGAAAGTGGAAGAACTCATGAGAGGTTATAAAGCCTTGTTCACTCTATACTGAAATTCCTAAAGAATTCCTAAAGAGCTGACAGCTGCCCCAGCAGAGATGAGGGATGTTGAAACAGCCACACACAATACAAGGGGAGAAGTCAATTTATAATGTTTTATTAACCAACACCCATTTACACTGCAGAATATTTAGTGGCAGTTCAAAAAAAAAAAACCCAAACCCAAAACCCAGTAAATGTTTCATTGATTGATTTTTATTGTCATTATTTGAACATTTCTTTTACCAGAGCAAGCAGATCTTCAGTTTTTCATAGCAGTTGACTCATGCACTTGCTTTTAGTTGCAGCTTACTTAGTGCTGTGTTTTAGTGATTTACAGTGGCACTTTAGCTAGAAGAAGCGTTTGATCAGTCCATCAGTCTACCTCTAGCTGCTGTTAAACTGCATATATGTTATGTTTTCAAGAATGTTAATCCTTTACATTACACAATCCTCTTTAAAAAAATAATCCTGGTGTTATATAAGGGCTAAGTAATGCGTCCTTATTATATTATTGTGGGTGGGAATATTTTGTCACGAATACTTTTATCCATATAACTGTCAGTAAAAATGAGAGGAAATAACATAAAAATAAAGACTTGCCCAATGTCATTAGGCAGCCAGTGGTACAATCACGATGTGAGAGTCCTTTTCCAGACCATAGGCTTCATATACTTAGAAATCATCTTGCGGAATGAATATTGCTGCATGTTGCTGTGCCTTCCTTTCCATAAGTAGTGAGTTGTTTTCAAAAGAGTTCATGTGTCTGAAGTGGGAGTTTTCAATGAAGTGCTCAGTAATTTTAATAATTAAGAGACAATGTCTGCACTTAGATTATGCATAGTTCCAAAGCTAGAACTATTCTTGAAACAACTTGTTGTACACTTGAGGGATGCTAAGATGTACCAACTCCAGATGACACTATCTGTCAGTATAGATGCCTTTTTTTTGCATGCGTGATAAAACAACCACAACAAATCCTTAAGTATTTTTGTTTCTTTATTTTGTTATTCAAAGTGTCAGAATGATGCTCTTCCAGCATAAGAAACTACTGAAAATTTATGAAAGCTTTAAAACCTACTTCAAGAATACAAATGTGTGGCAGAAGTATTTGTATCTTGCTTTGTGCTGATCATTCTTCCTGTCTCTTCCTTTACACAAACTGTCCCAGGTAGGAAATCTTTCATTTAAACAAATGCTGTGTTGTATTTTTTTGTCCTTGGATTAGAAAGGAGCAGATAATTTTCTATTCCCTAGGGAGTTTTGTCTTTGCAGGATTTATGAAGTCATTGTCATTTTGTCCAATGTCATTATCCGATTTTGTACCTAAATGTGAAATGTATCTGTTAGAGTGATGGGTCCTCACCAGAGTAATGAATATATACAAGATGTCATGCTACCTGGTGGTGTCATGCTGTTAGTTTCAATTACCTGCAACAGCAGTCCTCATTTATGCCTACACCGTGTGGGATATAGAACAAATCTGGAAACTTGGAGATTAAGTGATTCAGGAGTGCTCTTGGACTCGATGTGTGGGAATCTACCTGCTTATGCTTTCAGCTGTTTCAGAGTTGCAGCGTTGTTCCCTTTTCTAAAAGCAGAAACTTATAATGCTAATGATTATAGGAAGATCCAGTTAGCTGCCCAGAAAGCTATTCAGCTTGCAGAAAGTGTCCTTTATTTGTAAAAGATGCAGAATATAAACAAAACAAATCTGTCAGACCATATTCCAAAGTCCTGATTTCAAGGGTGTAACTGCTCACAGTTAATGGCCTTTTTCCTTTCCCCCAAATGTCTGTCTTCAATTAAAGAACGATGACTCAAAAGGGACATGCAGTTCATGCAAGTTAGCGTCTTTTATAATCTAATTATGATAAGTTATTGAGAGGCTAATTGGAGGCACTAGCAAAGCCCATCTGTGGATCCTGCTTGGTGACAATCTTTGAACATTCTCCTGTTCCTGCTTGCAGGATCCCAGTTACCAGCTTTTATGGAAAATTGTGCCCAGGGTGCCATTCTTCCCATGTTCCTTTCTTTCTCATTTCGGAGCAGTATGAAATCTCACCTGCCCCTGGCTCTCATTGCAACCAGAGAGGGATAGGTCCAGCCCATAATCTCTCCTACTACTGGAAGACCTGGCTAACAAAGCAGTTGCAACCCACTAGATCCTTCAGAAGTCTGCAGACACAGTTCTGAAGGACTGAGCTCCCTATAGCCAAACAGTTGCCAGGCTGTGCTGTGGAGATCAGAAGGCTTCAGAGGAATTTATTTAGAGTTGGTTCCAACACCTACTGACAGCCCAGTCCTGGGAAAGTCTGTGCTCTGGTGATACGAGATCTCCCAAGTTTTAAGATTTCTCTGCTATGAGATCTTCTAGTCTCTTTTTAGATAGAGTGAACAAGCTCTGGTTTCAGAAATTTGTTTGTCATTTTGGAATGCTTTGTGGAAGGAAAAAGTTTCAGGAACTCAGTAACTTGAAAACACAGAGACAAAATGCAATGCTTGCCTTAAGAACTTCTCTGACAAGTAGAGGGGAAAACCTTTCCTGTGATCCAACAGAGCAGAACAAACTGGTGCAGTTGCACTTATTTGCTGTAAGGGGCCAATAAACCCACTCTGGATTTTTCTTTAGCTCTGACATTCTGTGTAGACCCTTCAATGAGGTTGTCTGGACTGTGTTGAGATCACTTTGGTCAAATTTTATTTATCAAAGCCTTCCACTCATCTACTAGAGTACACTTTTTTTAAAAAGATATATTCATTATATATTTTTCTTCATTATAGCTTCAATAGCTGTCACGTTTAGAATTCATCTTCCTGTTGGAGGCAGCATGAGATCTTTACACACCCCACCCTGGTGGTGGTCCTGTCACTGAGAGGGCTGACAGTATCCCACACCTTGGGATCACAATGTCAGGCTTAATGTGATTGTCTTTTGCTGGTGACTGTCTGTCATATTTAATATGTGAAGGCCTCCTCTTTCCTGGCAGCCATTTGGCTTCCAGAATACAGGCCAAAGTGATGGATCCATTTTGCATTTGCCCTTGTCTCTGCATGAAGTGAATGGTCAAACATTCATCCTTGTTGATTTTGACTTACAGCTGGGCATTTCTAACAGTCAGTCTACAAAATGTGACGTTAATATCTGCAGGTTGCCTTTACAAATGACCATATTTCCAGGGCAGAGTGCTCTATTCTGGTTCATGGTTTCTCAGGTCGGCACACTTCCTCTCGTTCTGAGACACCAGCTTGTGAGCAGCACATCAAGAATTTATCTATTCATGAAAAACTTGAGGCTTGTCTTATCCAGTCTTGTCCTATAAATTCAAGCAGACTTTTTGTCCAAATGTAAGAGCCTATTCTATGTCCAGGTGCCTTCTCAACCCTCTCTGGCTCTTGCACCAAGGCTGTGTTATGTTTGGAATATCAATCAAAAAGAGCAAGCAAAAGAGGGGTTTTGTTTTTTTGGGTTTTTTTTCCCCCTACCAAACTGTTGCATGAAAAGCTGCACCTTGCCTTCAGTACTTTTCAGTGCTTTTCTGGAGCTGAATGCTGTGTTACCAATACTGCAGGAATGGACACCCAATTTATTAGCTCAGGAGACAGAGGACTTTTAGAACTGAAAGGCTGGATTCTCTCTTTTTAGGGGGAAATTTGTGGTGGAAGGTTGCATCAGAGACCTGTCATACTTTTGAGCGTGTGAGGGGAGCATCCCTCCCCATCTGCTGTGCTGTCTTTCTGGAAGGGTAAGACCATTAAGGACTTGCTGTGCAAAACTCCCATATTTATCAGTTTTTGGGATGCTCCTAAGACTGACTCTTAAAAAAAAAAAAAAAAAGAAAAAAGAAAAAAAGCTGTGTATATTTTGAAGAATTCAGCAGCTAAACTGAAAGGGTCTAAAAAGACCTGAACTGAACATGGAACTAATTTCTGTTCAGGCTCTGTATGAAGGGTATTAGCAGTTGAATTCAACAATGTTTCAGTTGCACTGTGCCAGGTAGAATGGTTAGTAAGATTTTTTACTTACAAGCAGCTATTAGTTTTGTCTTTCAGATGGAAACAACTGTAGAAGTTTTATGTTTTTCGGAAAGAAAACATTAGAACCAGATGAAATGTGGGGAAAAAGACTTAGTTGACATTCCCTGGGAGTGCAGCCGTGCAGGTAATAGATTTGGCACTAGATACAGCTGGGAGGTGAAAATGGGAGACAAATCAGGTACATTTTAAATTTGTTTCAGTTTGCACTGAACTAAGTTTTGATCCTGGATTTTCAGTAGGACTGATAACATTTGTGTATTCCAAGCTTCCACAAATCTTATTAACTCAAATAGCTAAATAAGATCTTTTTAACTGGAATTTGTGATAATCATGAGAATGCATCTGGCTTCTAGCTGGCAATTATGAAATAATTACTGCATTAAAGATAGAAGATTTATCTGCAGGTTACCGTTCCAATTACAGCTGCTTAACATAATTTAATAGATAACAAGTTAGTATTTAATAACCATGATAACTGTTAAGATGTAGGAAGTATTTATTGAATATTTTTCCCCTCCAGTAAAGACTTTTATAAGCTTTTAGGATGTCACTATGTTTTAATTTAAACCGTTTGTGAATACTTCCCACGTCTGTTTCTTCGGATATTTTTTAAACTTCTAGACACCCTGCTAGAAATACACAATATGTCTTTATAGCAAGTTCTCCTGTTTTGCCAGGGAGGCAGAGGGGAGGACAGTTTTACTCCCTCTAGGTGGAAGAGCCTCCTGTAGAGTTTTAAGAATGAGTATGCTGATTTTTTTCTTTCAAGAGATGGGGCAATTTTCCAAAAGCCTGTGGGAACTTGTTGAGAGCCAACCCAGCTGGAGCAGGCTAAGCCAGGAGCTGCTGCCTTTTATGGCTCCCCTTGGATTATTAATCCCTGCAGGTGACACAGGAGCCTGTTCTTGGGAAATTTTGTCTCCTGCCTTGCTGAGTGATGGGATCAGTGCCTGCATTGCTGGGAGCCAGTGGGTACCCCAGTGACAGGGCCCAGTTGCCTGCCTGCCTGCACTCTGTCAGCTGGCTGCCAGCGGGGGAGGTGGGTAAGGAGCTCTGAGATCTGCAGGATGTGCTTAGACTGCCACTGAGATAAGACATTTAAATGGTGTGATAATCCAGGCGATATTTGCTTGGGAATATTTAGTGCTGAAATGCTTCAAAAATATTTAGTTTGAAAATAGTTACAGATAAATGACCTTTGCTTCAGCTTTACCTAGGGTTTTTCTTACGCTTCTGGGACTGCTGTTGGAACAGCAGCTCTGACTTTGGTGAGGTCTGATAGTGACTTGAATGGAAATGATGTGTGTGTCCCTCTACCACTGAAGATGCTGTTGATGCTTATGTACAGATGCTGTTGATGTTGTGTGCAGTTCTGACTTGTGCAGCCCCAAGCTCCCTGGGTAGATGTTTATCACAACGAAGTAGGAACTCGTTTCTGGTTTTCAAGTACCCTCCGGTCCTAAAAGCCACAATGTAATGGGCGTGGGCAACACTACAATGAGTTACAGGAAGATTCAGACCTATGGGATATATGTGACTTCTTTCTTTCTTTCTGTTCATTTCTCCTATTCTGAGTATTTCCTTTTACTTAGGAGGTCTCAGTTGACTATCAGTAGATGTGTATGAAGAGTTTGGTTGCTTAATTTTTCTCCAAGAAATATTACAATTCAATGATGTAAAGGCTTATGCAGGTAGTGTTGTAATTGGTGTTGAAGATTGTCTGGACCTGGTTTGTCACCAAGCAGTGCTTGCCCAGTTTCTTGTCCTTAAACTGAAATTTAATGTTGCTTCCATGTTATGATTATTCTTGGAGTTTCTGTTTCAAGACAAAACACCCATAATTCAGAGCACTCTGTCAATGCCTTTAGGAATAAATCTGGCTTCTTTTTTTTTTTTTTTCCCAGATAGTAACAATATTTTTGTATTCTGTTTTTTAAACTGTAGTTAAATGTTTAATTTAACAGCCATTTATTCATGCTTATTCTAGTTTATTATCTAACGATCCTGAACATCATACAGATGTTGCATATCTGTTTAGGTCAACATATGAAGAGAAAGAGACATATAAACCCTGGATTATTTAAAAAAATCTCCTGGTTAGAAAAATTAATAAGGTTTTTCTTTTACGCTGGTGCCTCATTGTAACATTAAGTAAAACATTATTTTTTGTGTTCAAGTTAGTTGATTGTGTTAACATAATGCTTCAGACAATCCACCATCTACATAAAAAACCTCAGATGAAACAGTCTGTGTTATCCCATGGCACAACAATGCTGATCACTTCTGTTTCGAGCTCGTAATCACTCTTGACTGGATTCCCTTTGCTTCATCTTGGCAAAGAACTAGTTGGAACCAACTTGGCTTCAGTCTTGTTTTGCCATTTTAATTTGCAAATACAGTGAAAAGAGGTAAATGGATTTGAAGGTGACAGTACTTCAAAATTGCTTAAATCCCTTCCTTAAGATCGTTCTCACCTCTTTAGGGTCTGGAGTTTTTGAATGGGAACATTATTGGCTATTCACTTCCAATAAACCATGTATGATTTTTCAAATGATTCTTTCCAGTGTGATTGACACATTCCAAATTATTGACTCCTTTAAAATACTAATGATCTTCAGTTATGAAAAACTGTAGCAATAGATGAAATAAAATCTAGAACTAGAATACTGTCCAATACTGTAAAAACGAAAATACACATGATTTTTAAATCAAGCACTAGTTTCAATACATCTTAATTTTCCTGCTTCTGTGTCATTTCAGGGTAGAGTTATCTGTATTTTTGTTCTAATATGGCTGAACTGTTACTAAAAGTCTCTCCTATATTTTAGAATTCTGGGAGTATAATGTTTGTTTTGGGAATAATCACAACATGTCTGAGCAGCTTCCCCCTTCCTCTCCAACTCAAGTTGCTTGTACATGGTCTAAATAAAATTCAGGTTCCACAAAAGATTTTTTTTTTCATTTCAAAGGGGAGAAGAGGTATTCTTTGTATTTTCCTCTGACAGGGAGTATCTAGATATCAAAGAGAGCAGAGCATTTGAGCCTTTTTAAATTATTCAGGACTGCCATATATTTTGCATGAGAAGATATTCTTGTGTGTCTTGATTAAGCATAGGAAACTGGACTAATATAGTATGCATTAATTTGTGGAACTTCAGGTCTTAAAAAAGGAGTGTGGCTTATGTACATGATAATATATATAATTTATATATGTTATAAAAATATGTATAGTTTATTTATTTTAAAGAATTATTGAGTTTAGTGGGGAAGACTGAAAACCCTTTGTTTCTGTGATTATAGACTGAATTTTCTAGTACCATAAATATCACCTAGGATATGTGAAGACAACTATCTGCAGAGAAATATGGTGCTGATGAAATATATAGCAGGAAATATAACTGTCAGTTATTTTAATAATACAAGTTTAGGAAAATGGCTGTTTAACTCAGTTTCAACATTTTCCCTCAAGAAAAACAGTTTGAGCCAGGCCTTAGCTGGCTTATTGAGAAAAATTCATTTGTTTTCAGTCATTAGCAATGTAATAAAAATCACAATAAATGTTTAATCCTAGTGCATAGAAGTCCTAACTAAAGTATTTAAAGCATTATAGCAGAAAATTAATATAATTAACAGCTTTATGTGTTTGCTGATGACATATAGATGTTTCACATTTTTATACTTGCCAGGCAACAGTAGCCATATTCATTACAAGACACGCCACCAATGCCTACAGATCCATGACACTATGTTAAATGCATGTTTGGAATTTCTAACCTACAATAGGAACTAAAAATCTTTATTTAAAAAAATAATGTGAGGAGAAGTCAAATTACTCCTCAAGACCCACTGGTTTTTTTTCCTTGAGAGAAATTATTTGGTAGTCCTTTAATGCAAAAAGACCTGATATTTATTTTTCTCTTCTCTGAAATACTCACTAACCTGGTTCTTTAGAAACTGACAATGTCAAGAAGGTACGTGTGCAAAAATAAGCTTTTTCGTGTCCTACTTCTGCAACAGATGTGGAATCCTGCAGCCACAGGTTTTAGCCTCTCTACCTTCCCTAGGGCAGAGCTGAAGTACCATTATGTGTTAGGCTTACTAAAATCTGACTGTTATTACCACTCATAATGGATTCCTTTAAAATAAAACAGAATAAAATAGGTGGCATCCCACTGCTATGAAAAAGAAGGCTTTCATTATGAATCATTCTCAAATCACCAAGTTAAACTTAGTGTCTTTGGATTTCACCAATGTCAGAAATTCAATCCTACCAGTAGAGTGGAAAATAGAATTAATTTGCATCTAAAAATATTCAGAGTAGCCTTGTTTACAAAGCAATCGTGCTTGCGTAAATATACTCTTAAATGTGTCTGTGCATGCTTAGATGCATTTATACAGCTGCTACCTTATTTCTAGAATAAACAGGAAAATAAATTCTCTCTAGATGGCCCATACATTTGTCCAATAAACCACAACTTGCTGTGGAAAGCACAAGTTTCTTTCTTTATCTGTTTAATGCAATAGCTCAAAAAGAATTTTGAGCCGTCTTGACCGCCTTACTTTGCCACCTCGCTGTGAAACACAGGATAAAATCTCCAGAAATATTGGCACCTCATGTGAAATTGTCATCCACGGAACCTTTTTGATACCCAAGTTAGAGCATTTTCTCTATAAATAAAGCCAGATTAAATGACCTGAAACAACTGCAAGCATTACTCTTTAATGGAACATTTATTGCGGAAATGTCACAGTTCTACTTTACAATACATTAATTTGCTTTCACAGACGGTGACCCTTTGGTGGCATGTAGGCACCTGTGTGTACTTTCTAAAATAAATATCTGAAGCATAGTGTACTAGTTATCCAGTTTAGGAAACAAAAGTCCATACATTGCTGACGGTCAATGAGACAGGAATATTACACAAAATATGACACCGCAGAAAGGTTTTTCTCAGTTAATACTTTGGACTTGATAAAAATAAAAACCGTGTATTCTTTTTACTATACCTTTAGGGGAACAATCTTCTATCTCCTGCCGTGTAAACACTGGTAAGTGTGCTGCTTGCCAGTGTTTGTTTCTGTCCACCTTCAATATTTCTTTACAAATTGTAATGCTGATTTTATTGTTTCCATTGAAAGAAAAAAGAATCTCTAACCCAAGCAAGATGGTTATAGCCAGTACAAAGTCTGTGCATAGTCCAGAAATACAAAATGTTCTCACTAGGATACGTTGGATGAAGTCCTGGCTTCATGTAAATTAATGGGAGTTGTGCCACTTACTTCAGTTGGATGAGGATTTTTCTCAGCATGTGCCATTTAAAGAATACTAGAAAATTCTGAGCAATTTTAGTGGACCAGATGGTTGCATTTCAACCTCTGATGGTACAAAAGTAATTCATTTAACTTTTTGGCACAAGGCCTGTGTCTTTTCAAAATGTAAAATAACGTTTGGACTTAAAGCTTGAACTATTATAGTGAAATAGGAAAAGTGGACTAATATAGAGACATAATGATGTGACATTGGAAACTATTACTCCCTTCAGAAAATAATGACAATTCACAGTGACAGTCAGGTTTTTCTTCCCAGCACCACATTACTTGAAGTTGACAGAAAGATCAAGTCAGAAGGTTTCTTTATGGGGTAACTGATTTAGCATTTCCAATGTCTGTTTTTTAAAAAATAATTTAAAAATGTGGGTTGCAAAATGATGCAAGTTGTTTGACTGCACAGGAGTTAGAAAGTAATGTTTGCTACTGAAACAATGTGTAAGAGCTTAAAGTCAGTGTTGAGTAACATTCAGCACACACCTAAGCACACTTTAATGTATGTGACAGCTTTTAATGAATCTTTCTTTTCAGTGTCTATTTTTCAATATTTTATATATTTTTAAAATTTTTAATTTTGTTAATCCAGATGAACTAATATTTAATCTAATGAAATGCATAAGGGTTGTTGACTTCAAGTGTAATCATCTAGTAAAAATAAGACACACGTCCAATACTTGTTTCAGATTCCTTGCCAGAAACTTAACCTTAAGAAATGACTGTGAGGCTCTCATCGAATCTCTTTTCTCAGGAGGAAGCAATAACTTAATTAATTAAAATTAATTAAACTTAATTAAGTTTTACTATTTAAAAAAATATTATGTATTACTGGAGCACAGAGGGAATTATAAAGTTGCTTTCCAGATGCCCAGGGAAAGAGAGCCCCTTCTGTCCTCAATAGAGTTGTGCTACTGACAGTGCTGGGATGCCAGAAGGTAATTCCTCTTCAGAGATTTGCTTCAAGAAAATACTTAAAAGGAAAACTGGTTAGTTTCTTCCCAAAACTCCACAGAGAACTACAGTAGAAGTCTTCCTATCTAGATTAAATTTCATACCTTTGATGTTGTTTTGTTAAAATTAATGTTAACATGTACTTTCTTTGCACAAGGACCAGCCAACTTAAAAACAATGTAAAATGTTCCCTGATCTCTGCCCAGTGTGTAAAGATCACATAGAAACTGATAGTGATGTACATCACTTAATTGAGGCATGCTTAATAAGAAAAACTGTTTAGTTGGGCTGTGTTCCAGAGAAACTGTTTAGGCTGAGACTGAATGGAAATGACTGCTGCTTAAATGGAACATTATGAACAAAAAAAGATCATCTAAATGGAGGTGCATTTGGCTGCAGATGTTGTGTAGCACTAATTAACTGTGTATTTAAATAGGAAACTTAGGACTCCTTTTCTTAAATACAAAAATAGACAGATAAAGATTATGCCTTACTGTAGCTCCTTCCTTAAAATTCTTGGGCTTGTATAAAAGACATTGTGAACTAATTGTGCCCAGCAACTAAATGAATTCTAAACATTCTCCATTTCCCCTCTGCTTTCTTGGCCAGCATTCATTTGTTTGCAGGGCTACACCTGCAGATGGTTTTAGGCAAGCAACAATCATTGCATCTCTCCAAATGTGATGCTTTGATCCCCGTTACTATGTCTTAAACTGCCTTAAAGCTTGCACACAGTTCTGTTCTGTCAAAAGCTCGACAATTCATTTCAGCAGCAGTGAATGTAAAATAATAAATAGGTGAGTGAACAAGTATCTCTTTAACTCCTGTGTCGGGCTTCTGTTCAGAACTGACACCTTTGGTTCAAATCTGACACTTTCAATCTACACTAATCTGTCTCCTGAGATGCATTTTATAAATGCATCGATCTTGGTGACAGGTTCCTTTCCAGCTTCTGGAGGTAGTTGTTCTAAGCTATGCTGTATTCCCTGTGTTGAACACTGAGCCTCTTTAGCGTATTATGATTTTACCCAAAGTGCGCATCTCTCTGAGCAGCAAAATAGATCTGCACATCTTCTTTGGGAATGTAATTCTGTCGGCCTCATCTTCATAGTCAGGATACAGGATTTTGCTGCCTCTCTAGTCCTTAATGTTCTATTTCATTCTTATCAAATGTGCTACAGACTTTCAGGAATTAGAAAAGGGACTCTGTATGTCAGCTGGCATGAGAGGGTTTTTTAGACAGACAAACAAAGTGTGATCTGTGCTGTAGGAGTCTTGGGAAGCACAGCACTGGGATTCAGTGAAAGAGAAGCAGGGCAGCAAAGAGTGATATATGTGTTGGTATTGCCCAGAACATTGTCCAGCTCTGCCATGGTGAAGAATGCCATCTGGATCCATGATGCCCTTGGAAATACATCGTCTTGAAATTTTACAATAATTCTTGGTTTTAATATTTTCCTTCAAACAAACAAACAAAAAAAACCCCAAACAATACCAATCTCTTTTGATTTCCAGAAAGGGATCAAAAGAAGTAGTATTAGAAAGTTTTGGAGGCTACTACTTGTCCATATAAAATCTTACAACATGTTTTGAGTGCTCAAAACAGTGGCTGAAGAGATGGTGCAGCTATTTCCTGCTTACCCCACATAAAGAATGTGTGGAAGGGGCCTGTGCACAAAGTGGAGAGAAGAAGACTCAGGGTTTTAAAGTCCTTTTGTTCTTCTGCTATTCAGTAACCAGATTAGCTTCTTCTTGCACTTCCAGGAATCTGAGGCTCTCGGAGAGAGTGAGAAGCAACAAGGAGGAGGACAGGGACTGTCATGTGTGCAGGCTTCCCAAGTCCTTCCTCTTGGAGCTCGCTCCACTGGATAGCTTTGTGTGACAAAGGCAGGATAGAAAAAAGCTGTGCAGGATCAGGTGTTTTCCTTGGAGTGCCCCGGGGAACCAGATTTTTTACTTATATTTCAGTACTGTCTCTTTAAATGTTACTATTTAGACAGAGTGTCTTTCCAAATGTCATATAGTTCAAAAGGAAATAAAGGTCTGGAAAAAGATGCTCTGGCCCTTCACCCAGAGAAAAGGAAAATGGTAACTGCTTCTGGCAGAAGTAGGGGTTAGTCTTTATTCATCAGTGTCTTTGCAAATAGTGGAGAACTGACCAAGGCGGAGAGTTTTAAAAATAAGCAATTGTCTTTGATGTTAGAAGTGGAACTTGGTGGTGTTATATTTTACTTTACATTTAATGATAAACTAACAACATTAAAACTCCTTGCCCTTACCAGGAAAGATGCTCCCCAGAGTGTTGTCCCTACAAATATGGGTTTCTCCTGTGCATGAAGGTGCAGTAGCTCAGCATGCTGCAGAGAATGCAGACTGAGTCTGGAGAGGTGGCAGAGGGAACAGACAGGGCCTTTGTTCTTCATTTGCAGCTGTAGTTCACTTACTTTTGTGGTTGCTGTTGCGAGGAGGGGGAAGAAACATGGTTAATAACAGTGTTAATGAGAATGGGGGTTAATGCCAGGAGTCTCAGAGTCCAATTAAAAAAAATAAAGAAAATTTTACAAGAAATCTAAGCTCCAGGTATATTACCAATTCTACTGTCTTAAAATTTGCATACCAAATTTTACCCCCTTCCAAAAATAAAGGAAGATGAAGAGGGCATGACTGTTTATCTTGTAACAACAGTTGACATTTGCATGTGTTTTAATTGATAGTTCCATTTCCAAGCCTTCTTTTCAAACCATAAGAAATATTGATAACTGTTTCACTCTGGAAGTAAGAGACTGTTTTGTTGTGCTCCTTACCCTTTTTTTCAAATGAACTGGAGTTCATCCCCCAAAACAGAGAACAGGCCATGTTCTTCTTGACTGAAGTGCAGGGACCTCAGTGGCATTGAAGGACTGGTCTCCATGGATTGGCTTGTACCTATCAACAAATTTATTGAAATAAAACTGTTAGTTAAAGATTATTGCCTCCAGTACTTGTCAGTAGAATAAAATTAGGATCTGATTTCTCTTCGATGATCTGGAATCTCTAAATATATCTGTTGGGGTTTTATTTTTTAGGAGAGTGTAGCTGTCAGAAATTTGTATTTTCCTGCTCCAAATGGATGTGGGTGTATGTGAATATGTAATGCAATTAATTACCCACAGTGGATGACATTTCTTTTCTTTACAGTGCTGAAATAGAAGTCAATTATCCCTCTAAAATAGCTCAGCTTTCTAGCCCTCAAACAAGTAGAGAAGAATATAGAATTTGCGCATGATGACTATACTCTGTTCTTTCTCCTGCGTGCCTTTGCTGTCTTTCATGTTATTACAGTGAAAAACAGAATGTTATAGGGAATTACACACTGGCTTGATAAAGAGCTCTAGGAGACTGGGAGAATTTCCTTTTGCCTGAGCAAGTTCTGCAAGAGGACCTAAGAGTCCTGTTGCTTAGCCTAGTTGGTAACAGAAGAACAGAAAACTGTCTGAGTAAATTACTTTGAGGCTGAAAAGAAGTGTCAGAGCAAGACTAAGCCTCAAACATTCTACAATGCAATGAATACATACGTGCAGAGTATGAATTTGTTTCACTGTTAGGTAATTGATAACAAAAAGTATAAGGGTTGAGTGGTCAACTGCAGAAGAGTTTCTCTTGCTCTTCAGGAAGACATTTGTCTACTGAAAGAGAAGTTTCAGCCTTTTAGCCTTATTATAGTATTTGATACGTGCATCACTTTGCCAGTCTGAGAGTGTTTACCAAGAAAATACCAGATTCTATATAGTTAGAATTACCAGTGGTTCCTTTAGTACGCTGCTTAAATTCCAGGTTTTGGAAAAGATTGCCTTTACTTTGTATTACAGAATCACAGAATCTTAAAGGTTAGAAGGGACCTCGAGAGATCATCCAGTCCAACTCCCCTGCCAGAGCAGGACCACCTAGAGTAGTTCACACAGAAACTTGTCCAGGTGGGGTTTGAACGTCTCCTGAGAAGGAGACTTCACAACCCATCTGGGCAGCCTGTTCCAGTGCTCCTTCACCTTCACAATGAAGAAGTTTTTCCTTATGTTTCTTTGAAACCTCTTATGTTCTAGCTTGTACTCATTGCCCCTTGTCCTAGAAGAGCCTGGCTCCATCCTCCTGACACCCACCCTTTACATACTTGTAAACATTAATGAGATCACCTCTCAGTCTCCTCTGACTCTGCCCCATTTATCACAACTCTTTGCCTTCAACCAGTTAACAATCCACCTCGCTGCCTGATCATCCAGCCCACACTTTCGCAGTTTTGCTGCGAGGATTCTGCGGGAGATGGTGTCAGATGCTTTACTGAAATCAAGATAAACCACACCCACTGTCCACTGCCCTACCACCATCTATCCACCTGCTTACATCTTCATAAAAATATTTATAAAAGTATTCATAAAAGTATTGATTTGCTGGAGTTGGTTTTTTTCCAGTTTTCATGTGTTTTCGATGCACAACTTGTAATATGTAGGAGTAACTTGGAGTTCAATGTATTTTCATTTTGCCTTTCTTAGCCTTTGAGCTGTAGTCCACTTCTGTGATGGGCAATTATTCTGTGCTTTGTTTTCATGAACCACACTACCATATTATCACACTCCAACTTTAAAACTGATCATGAGTTCTTTGCTTTCAGATATTGTGGCATTTTTTTCAGTTTCTTACAGTTTTGTATGCCGGGAGAGTGTTGGGGGAAGAAGTTCTATGGTGATATTTTTGCCCGTGACCAGTGAATACATGCTGGTTCATATTGAAGCAGCCCATTCTTTTAAGTTGACTCTCATATGGCATATTTACCTCTCTGGTGTATTTCTAGAGAAGCTCCCCACCCTTCTCATTTTTGCTTTAGTTTTACATCACTACAGAATCTGGGATTTCTGTGCTGTTGTCCCACTATATGGCGCAGAACAGACACATACACAAAGATTTTGGCTGGCACAGAGTTATCCATCTTCAGAGCCCAAAGCAGCAGTTGACAAGCCTCCTCAAGCATATGCTCATGCTAACATAACTCCACTTCTTTTAGGATGTAAAATGGTGTCTCCATTGAGGAGACACAGCAGCAGCATAAAGATATGTTCTCCCAGAAATAATTAGACTGCTAATATGATGATTAGGTTTGCTTCCTTTCTTGCAGCATCATCTTTTAAATGCCTGGATATATTGTGGTTAGTAATCCTTCCTTGCCATTTAAGGATTAGTGGTGTGGCCAGATTGGAGTTTCGTAACTGACCCTGGACTGCTGCTAACCTGGATGATGGGCTAAGCAGTGCTTATAGCTGGGAGCACACAGCAGGTAAAGCTCACACAGAGGTGAGCAGCACCGAAATGTGCAGTTCAAATCCTATGTGTTCTCACTACCCATGACAACATATATAAGCGGAGCATCTTTAGCTACAAGATCACTCTGTTCTCTTCCAAAGCAGAGGCTTATGTTGCTTATGTGCTCCCACCCACTCCGCTGGGAATCTGTTCCTCTGGCATTTGTTTTTTTCATCTTTCTCTTTTAAAATATCGTGTCTGCCACTTGTGAAGGTGCCCTGTCAATGGCTGTTTCAACACAGATTAACAAATGAAACAGTCTCTAGGGGAGCCTGCCTAAGAGAGAGGTGAAGTTAGATCCAAAGTTTAGGTTCATTCTCAGTTTCTGGATCACAATTTTTGATTCTTCTAAAATCCTAGACTCTGAAGTCTCCACCAGCTTGAGGTATTCAGCCTCTGCCTGAAACAGATGTAGCTGAATAGCTGAAAATGTCCTGGAGTTCATTCATTTGAACAGTAGAAATACTTACTTGGGGGTTTTTTCCTGAATTTTCATGCAGGATTTCTCTATTGCCATTTGCCCAACTGTGGTCTAGTAAGCCCTCAGGCCTTGACAGGCTTTGGTAGCCTAGAAAAGGCTGACTTGCTTTTTCTCAACAACATACTAAATTGTTGTATGTAGCAAAACATAAATCTGTCACATCAGAGTTACATGCTGTTACACTGAGAAGTATTTTTTACACTACTGAAGTATTTTTAAAGAACTTTTAAAAGCGAGAGCACTGCTATAGAGTGTTTCAATATTCAGTGTCATTGAGTGCTAAGTAATATGTCTTTCACTACTAAGCAATTTGTCCTTGTGTCCAGTAGGCTGTGGTGAGGCATGTAACTAGGACAGTTTAGGACATTTCACATCCCAAATTGTTTGTGAAAGGGAAAATTGTTAGTAGTGTCAAACAACAGCTGATCATGGAAAAGACTGAAGTGCTGACACAGACATCGTAAAACTCTGTGGTTCAATGCCTTGTGAGCAAAGCAGTTCAGTATTGCTAAACATACTTTACATTCCTTTACTTGCTGTTGGCAGCTTTCTTTGGCCACGGACACCATCAGAAGGCCATTGCTCAGGGACAACTGTTTGGGAACACTGTTCTCGTATAAAAGAAGATATTAATAAGTGACTGAAGATGAAGCTATGTCTGAAGTTTTCTGACTATAGACGTAGTATCTAAGTTCCAGTAATGCTTAGCTGAATATTGGGAACTAGAAGACTTATCCCTGTGCTTTGCTTTTTTGCACTATGTGACTGCTGTCCTGCTTTCCTGCCTCTGTCATGATACACACCCTTGTTTTCTCAGGTCCTTAATGTCCTGGTGTTACCATTCAGCATCTCATTCTAGCAACGTTACACTAGTGACGGCTGTCTCATCCAGCACAGCCACTCAGATGTGTGTAAGATTAGTATCTGTTCTCACAGACAACTTTTAAACACCTTTTAAAGAGCCTTTTGCAGCAGTTGCCACAGCTTGGGATTTGGGGACCTTCTTAAGAATAGCATGCAGGTGCCTTGTAATGTCATGATGTTCCATTAGTCTTCTGCTAGGCTTCGTGGAAGCTGAAGGCAGCTGGATGCTTCCCACATCTGAAGCAGCACAGGAGTCAACTCAGCACAGAGATACTTCTGTGTCACATTTCCTGCAGTGTTATCTTGGAGATGGTGGAGTAAAAGCCTTGTTCTTATCCAGGTTGTGCAAGGTCATGTCAGGAATGAAGATAGTAGGGCAATTTATTTCAATTGTAAGAAGAACTGTCTTTCTAGTCAGATACAAGCTTTAGAGGAACCTACAAATATTATCCTTCCCATTTACCTGGTATCTTTCCCACTTTGGTGATTTCAGTTACAGGATACAGTAATTTGTCGAGTGATTGACACACAATTTAGAAAGGGTTTTAAATGTACCAGCCACTAAGGGCTGTCTTTATCTGATCTAGCTCAATCCAAATCCTTTCAGGGAGCAGCGGAACCCACACTGTGCCACAGAGAGAGAGACAGGCTGGAAGCTATTGTGAAAGCAGATGGTTCAGTGGACTGCATCTGATTTGTGAGGCATGAAGTATTTCTTGAACTCGGGAGCTATTCTTCTTATTATTATTATTCACCCTTACGTATTGTCTTTAAGTGACTTAGTTTCTATTATGTTTCCAGTAATGAAGATGAATGTGCTTGTGTAAATCCTTACCCCTGTGAGTACATTTGAGGATTTCTTCCTGGAGAGCTCTTTCCAGGCAACACTACCATGACAGCTAAAATTAATTCCAGATGAGATGACAGAAGTAGCTTGCTACTGGCCTAAGTAAGAAACACTGTTATCTCCTGTCTGCCAAGGTGAGCTTGTAATCTCTGGAGCTGAAGAGAGTGGAAGCTCTTGGGAAATGATTGGTATGAAAAATTTAATTACTGTTACTTAGATCTGAAAAGAAGTCAAACTTAAAGCACTCAGGAAAATAGCTGACTGGTAAGTATTTTTGCAGCAGTGTTTCAGAAAAGATTTGTCTCAGAAAGCAGAGAATGACTCATGTAATTGGGTAGATACAGAAATTTTTACCTCTAGTATCCTCTTCCTTCCCCTTTACCTTCCCTCCCCACCAGTCTCCAGGAGTCTGCTAAATGGAAATATAGATGGCAATTGGTGGGATTTTTTTCTAAATTAGCTCTTGTTCATTTCAGAATCAAGAGAGTTCATGGCAGAACTGAATTAATGTAACCAAACTATGTCTTAACATTGAGTACAACTCTCAGACAGGTTTCTTTTCCTCCTGGAAGTCTGAGATATTCTTTCTGCTTCTATCCTGACACATAGGAAGGCATGCATAAAATGTCATTACAAGAAAACCTCATACAACTTTGCTTGCCCTGGTTGACATTTTCCACCCAACCTGTTCAGTCCTGCGGATTATTTTGATCTACTTCAGAAATTGGCTTCTCACTTTCAGGGAATTAAGTCTGGGTAGCAGGGAAGATGTTTCTTTTTTATAATTGCATCATAATTTAAGCTGGAAAACTGTCAAGCTCTGGAGTCAGGATTTCAAATGTGATAAGAGGCATGATGAGGTGGTGTGGAGTTTTCTGCCCTCATAAAAAAACCTGTCAAGAGGCTGATTACCTTTCCAAATCTGGAGATTGCAGTTTGTGCATGTTCAATTAGGATTTACTAGATAGTGCTTGTGATATTTGCCTGAGAGAACATCCACAGTTGCTTCCTCAAGCCTCTCCTGATATGTGACTAGATCTGTGCATGGGTTATGCTGGAGCAGAAAGGCCTCAGCAGACCTTTCTGCTAATACTGCTTTATGTTCTAGCCTTTAAAATGCGCTTTCTACACCTTCCTAACTTTTTTCCTCCTTCTTTTTTCAGACTAAAGTCAATATACAAGATATTTGTAAAGGCATTTTATTAGCAAGGCCGTAGTTAAAAAGTTATCCTCATGTTAAATGCTCAAGATTTTATTTGGGTTTTGGGTTGGTGTGTTTTGGGTTGGGTTTTGGGGTTTTTTTTGTTTTGTTTTGTTTTGGTTTGTTTTGTTTTGTTTTTGTGAGAACAGCACTACAGGCATGCAAATATGGAGAACAAATGAACCTGGAAAAATGAACAGTGCTCACCTGAGGGGATTCTGTGTAGTGAGTGACATGCCCCACTGAATAATGAGGGAAAAAAGTAAACACTTCTAAAACAAGTGCTCTTGATGTTAGAACCCTACCTTAGGTTGGTAGAGTATTTATGGTGTAATGTAGCTTTGGATAGTGCTGTTCCTCTGCAGAGGCTTTGGCTGCTTGGATGTAAGGCTCTTTTCTGTCCTTTTCAAACATCAAACCCATCACCTCACCTGTGCATCCTTGTCGTGTTCCCTAAACTCTGTCCATGGAATAGCTTATTTCTTTGTCTTACCCACTAAGAAATAACAACTCAAGTCTCCAGCTAAATAAGGGTTGTTTAATTTGCCTTGTAAACATTATGGTAACTGGTTTGGAGGCAAGGCAGGAAAGCATTTTGAAAAAATTAATGTTCTTGATTTCCTCTCTGCGGTCTGTCCTACCCTGTGGCTTGTTGCTATCTCCATGATGGAGGATTTCTACCTGTTTGGTCATACTCCAGTGGAGGGGAGGCATCAAGTCTGCCAGGGTCAAAGTGAGCAGCTGGTGAGGGAAAGGAGAATGGGCCCACTGAAGGAAAGAGAAGGCTAAACCATTTGTCGATATAAGGAGTAATTGACCTACATTGTAACAACCTCTTGTGCTACTGGCCTTGTTCAGAGTTGTTTACATTGCACTCTAAATGGCATCTATAATTTGTATTTTAACAAGATAAAACAATAAAAAATGTCTGACAAGATTAGCCTTGGCAAAGAGAATTGTTTCCTTGTAGCTTGATGACATTTGAGGTTTGTTCAGAATTTCATGGATTTACAATTCTAAATCTTCCTTGCCTGTAGGATCCAAATAACTGCTTCTGAATTAAAATTCTGTGTGGAGCTACAGTAGTTTGGCAAGGAGGGATCCATCACTGCCTGTTATTGTTGAACAGAGGTGATAACACCTCCTTTGCAGTTTCACATGTTCCCTTTGTTTTTGTGGTGAACTTTCCAAAATTAGGTGGCTAATTCTGACAAGGAGACGAAGCTTTTCTGGCACATGGAGCTTGCGCTAAAATAATCTGGCTGCAGCTAAACTCTTCAGAAAGATGTCGGTTACATTTGGAAAGTACTTGACTGCTTCATTAATGCATTTTATTGGTGTAATGCCTTGGGACAAGTCTCCAGGGGCAAGGAAGCTTTCTAAGGCACTTCTTCAAAGTCCTGTCTCCATGAATAACTTAATCCCAAGAGAAGTTATTCCATACAAACAGGAGGGAACAATTTATGTAAGTAAAGAGACCTAAGGGAGTAACTTCTCATTTGGTTAGAAGGTACAGCTATGTACCTTGCATATATGAACATGGTAAATGATTTCTCTTCAGACAACCTCTGAGGGATTTTTACAGATGTTTTTAACTAATAAAAGGCTAAAACTGAGCACTTATTCTATTTAGACGTGCGCATGTTTTCACACATTACCTCCAAGTCAGACAACTGCAATGGACTTGCTCAGCCCAGCTACCTGAGCTCTGCGAGTACATTAAGACTTGTGCATGCACCTCTGCATTTCTTCCTCTCCTTTGAGTCAGATTGAGTTATTAGGGATAAATCTTAAAGCCTTGTAGCTTGTGTATAGAACCTGCACATATGAGAGGTGACGTCTTTGTTGCATTACAATTAGTAAACTAGGTCAAAGTAGTTATATCCCAGCTCTTGGTTCTCCAAGGTAGAGGTAGGGATTTGTCAACTGAGCATGTGTGAGCTCCTGACACTTAGCCTGTTCACTGTTTTTCTTCAAGTCAGGAGTCTTAACATGCTGCAGGTTCTACATACGCTTGTTGGGCTTCACTTTCGTATTCTATGGACACATCCCTGTTTTCACAGGTATACTGAAACTGTGGAAGGCTCGCTTTCTGTGGGGAAATTAACACCTTAATTGAACACTAAAAATGAACTGAGAGCAGCGTGGTCACTCAATCATGATTGGCTTTGACTAAAATGAAACACTTGACCTCTGTAGGAAGAAACTTCACTCATAAAATCATCAAAACCTGACAATCAAGTTTTACTTTTGTAATATACATTGAGAAATTTCTTGTTTTCTTGATCAAAATGTAACTCAGTGAAGTATCCTCCTATTCTAGGGGGAAAAAAAATCAACATGAAACAGAGCTCTGCAGAAATGTATTAAGCATCTGTACAGGTTACCCTAAAATCTGATGAATTTAAGAGAGCGTGGCACCCTCTCCAGTTGCTTTCTTTTTTAGAAGATGGCCTAATAAAGTGAAAGTAAAGCTGTAGAACTCTACATGGAATATACTGGCTCTTACCTGAAGAGTTACATCCCAGTGGTTTTGATACAGTACTATATTTAGTCAGGGTGATGTGATTTGTTAGGTTTGTTCAAGACAAGTGTTGACATGTCGTTGCTTTACAGTGTGGAGTCAGCACTCTTCACAAGAGTATCCAGAAGAAGGGAAGGTTACAGAAGAGCTGTGAAACGAATTGGTATCATAAGTAGAGAAGTCTCAGATGTCTTAAATGCAGGGTGGATCCTGCTGCCACTCTCTGTGCCATGTCCATTCTGTGGAAAGAAAAACAAACAGACTTTTTCAGCCTTCTAGACCTGTCATTTTTATACCCACTGCTCACAAATATTGGCAACGACTGAACAGTAAGTCACTTATTATATGGGGAAAAAATTATGCCAGGAAAGAATGATGAAAAATGAAGATTAGTACTGTCATGTACTGTCATATGGGGGAAGTGTTGCTAAAGAAGTTTCTTTACCCTAGGTTTCCTGTAGCAGAGTCTCAGGCACTGAATCTTATAAAAATAATTTATTCAGATGGTATAGCAGAAAACCAGCTCGAGCTGGGTGCCTCTGGAGAGGGACCTCAAACAAAGCCAATCTATGGGCAATTATACTCCTACAGTCTAAGTTCCTCTCCCCTCATGTACTGTTCAGTCCAATAGTAATATTTGAGTCTGGGTCTTCTTGTTCCTTATTGGATTCCTTCTCTGTTTGCTTATGTTGAAGATACAGCTTCTGCTAATGGATATGGGATATGGCTACCTTTTTTTTGTTTGTTTGTTTTTTACTTGTTTGGGGCCTTCCTTTATGCAGCTAAGTTCAACAGTATCTAGGTGAAAAGTTCACAGCTAGTGACCTAAGGCTTTACCAAGTTTTTGTACTAATGCTTTAGAATTGAATCTATCTAGCCTAGGAAGTGACTGCTGTAAATAATGGATTCAGCTTAAGATAGGAAGTGACTTGTACAAATGTAATGTTTTCAGTTAGAGCAAGCAAGCAAAGTATGTGGTTCCTGCCCATGACTAGTACAGAGCAAATCTACTGGTTCCGTTCAGGATAAATAATGGAAATATTACTGCAATTTTTCACAGTGTAACACAATTTAATGTGATGTAATTTGATTCCAGAGAAAATTCATGCAGTAAATTAGGCTGGATGATTGCAATTCTGTAGTCTTTAGTTTTAGTATATCATAGGCTGTAGCTGAGGGAACTGGGGGTGTTTAGCCCAGAGAAGAGGAGGCTGAGGGGAAACCTTATCACTCTCCACAACTGTCTGAAAGGAGGTTGTAGCAAGATACGGATCAGTCACTTCTCCCAAGTAGCAAGCGACAGGACAAGAGGAAATGGGCTCAGGTTGCACCAGCGGAGGTTTAGACTGGAGATTAGGAAAACTTCTTCACTGAAAGGGTTGTTAAACATTGGCACAGGCTGCCCAGGGAGGTGGTAGAGTCACCATTCCTGAAGATACTTAAAAGCCATCTACCTGAGGTGCTGAGGGATGTGGTTTAGTGGTGGGCCTGGAAGTGTTAGATTAGTGTTTGGACTCAATGATCTTAAAGGTTTTTTCCAACTGCAGTGATTCTATGATTTGTCAATAGAAACATAGAGCTTCTTTATGGGTATTTTCCAACATGCCTTCTTTTCAGTGTAGGGAATATTTTTGTTAATATCAAGGGCAGATAGATTTATCAAAGATAAGTGATTTGCCTTAGGCATGCATGCTGGACTGGTTATTTAGGCTCATTAAGCTTAAACCAAAGATGGAACAAGCTGGAAAAATCCACTCCATCCTTTCATGTAAAAATTTCAGAAATTCTATTCTGAGATGCTGACAGAAATATGCTGGGACAAAAATATCTGATAGTATTTAGGTAATTCTTGGAAACTGGAATAGAGAATACAAAAATCTTATGGAAGCTTCTTAGACATTATATTTAAAAATAGAAGTTGAAAAGAACATTCCCAATTTTAGTCAAATGATTCATCAGCTTTTAGTGGGGTATCAGCACCAATACTGTATTTGCCCACTTGATTTTATTTCCATAGTAGCCCTCACCACGTTTCCTGTTGTTGGTATACGCGTGCACCTTCTGTACCTGGCATTCACATCTCTTCAGTGTTGCTTCCTTATTCACTTGTTTGAATGGCTCTGACTTTTAATTTCCTCTAGAGTTCTCCCAAATCCATCTAGTTACATCAGCTGGATTTTGTAATTCCTAGTAGCATAGTGAGCATTTGGTCATTCCAGCACCACCAAGAAATGATTTCTTTACCATTGAGCAATATACTGAAATACCGAAGTGAAATTATGCAGGAAGTAATTGCAGCTAGATCCAGTCCACTGAAAGTCTTATGAAGGAGGATTGAGATCTCTGGGTTTAAAAGGACACAACTAAAACCAAATCTGCACTTGAAATAGTTTCTTGGCAGTGAAGAACCTTTTGTCCTTCAATAAAAAGCTATGGTTGGTTGGCCTTGGCCAGATGCACACCCAGGCGCTCTCTGCTCCCTATCGTCAAGGAGATGGAGGGAAACATAAGGTGAAAAATAAAAGCTCATGTATCAACATAAAGACAGGGACCTCTCTTGCCAACTACTGTCATAGGCAACACAGTCTTGACTTGGGGAAGATTAATTTACTGCAAATCAACAATAAAGTTGAATGGTGAGAAAGACAGACAAAAACTAAACCACCTTCCTTCCAACCCCCTTCCAGACTTATCCAATACACAAACAGGCATCCAGTAAACATTTCAAATCTCTCAAGATTTTTTCTGTTTGACACAAATTTGTCTTGCTGCTTAATTACACAAAAAAGCATTCTGATACAACACCTAAACGACGGCCCAGTTCTTCAAAAGCATCCTGCTTTGTGTTACACATCATACTCTGCAAGATGTGACCTGGCTCTGGAACAGTGGTGCCTGTGACTGAGCTGATGCTGAATTTTACCGAGTTCTCTGAGCGCTAACTGGAGAATCTGCTTCTCCAGAGAATCTGCAGTCTTGGTTTGTTGTGTTGCTGCAAATGCCAAGTGGGGCACAAATGTCCACGTCAATATTACAGTGGCCTTTGTTTCCATTGCCTTTCATCTCCCTTTGGGGCATGCTACTTGAATGGGTTTTCTTTCAGATTTCTGCCCATTTTCCTGCTCTAGACCCTTTCCCACTGAAAGAAAATGAGTGGATTTAAGTGTCTCTGCTACTGACAGCTGACATAGTTTCCTTCTACTATCTTGTTGGGAAAGATGCACTTTTAAGGTTGTTGCAGAAAAGTGTGAGAGATACAGTGCTAATCTACAGGATTGTCACAACTTCTTGCTGGGTTAGCAGCAGTTCTAAAGACATGTCTGATGCTTCTCAAACTTACAGAAGGACTTAATGCTTATCTAGAAGAACATGCAAACTATGTAATTAAAGTAGTCATAGCCTAGGAAATGCAAAAATAACATAGGAAGACTTTCCATTCCATAGTTCTTTTCACATGGAGAGAGAACACGTGAGGGTTTCCAAGTGAATGAAATTATCTGCTGTGATGAAAACTTATTCAGTGTACCAAAATGCAAAGACAAATCTGTTGCTATACTGTACTTTCACAGCTATTTTTCTATTACTCTACATATATTTTCTGTCTGTCACACTTGAGGCAGTGATGAGTTGCACAACCAGCCTTACCTGGAAGGTATTTAAACTTTAAGGTATGTAAACTGATATAAAATGTCACTATCTTGATGGAATTTGTGAGTTTGCAACAAACCCCATCCAGAGGACCAACCAATAACAATCCATTAAATGCCATGATATATATTCTATTAGTAAATCCCTAGTAAAATAACAAATAACTCATTTTGCAATTTGTTGCTTTTTAAAGGGACTTTTACATCACATATATATTTATTTTTGTAATAATAGCTTCTGCAAAAGATGCACATTCCAATTTGAAAAATAAAGACAGTGAAGATATTCATCTATTGCTTCACTTTGCTGGGAAACAGAGCTACTTAAGTGAGGAGAAAGCATGCCACTGAATAATAAGCAGCATACATTCATCGTTTCTAGGAACTGGAGTTGTAGCCCATTATAGTTATCAAAAGATAGGTTTTTTTAATAGCTGTATAAAATTCACCATGTGTTTCCTTGAGATGAAAAATGACCTTATTCTGAAGAGGGAGAAGAATGTTTTAAAGTTATTTTTTTGTTTATTCTGTTGTTTAATTCAACAAAACCTCAAGTACCAAATCAACATTTTTCAAGTATATTCCAAGTTGTGCCCACTACTTCAATAAAAGAGGCAAAAAGAATTTCTGACAGAGTTATTACTTCTATTATGTCATCATTTGATATTTAAACAGGTATTAGTTATTTTTAAGCTGTATAAAAGCCTCCTTGCCCTATTAACGGTTTTATTTAATTCTGCTGGGTAATGACAAGGACTTTGTATTTGTTTGCAGGTTAGATCAAGTTGTGAAAGGTAGGAAAAATGCCATTAATTTTAAAGCTTTCTTTAATGTGTTGTAAAAACCTGCTTGAGTGGGTTTATATATATATATATATATATATTTAACACATGAGTGTATTTTACCATGGATATTACTTATCCCCACAGCAAAAAGGCTTGGAAACTTTGCTGATAAGGGTCAATTCTGCCTGTCAAATGGAAAAGTGATATATTTTTTTCATAGAAGTGTCACAGAATTGAAAGAAAAATTGTCCCATAATAGTCGGTGTGGATCATATCAAGAGGAGGGTGAATTAGAGTCATGATATATACAAATGAGAACTTTAATAGAATAGTACTCTCAAGTCCTTTAAAGTGATTTTTTTCCTACTTCCTTTGAGCCTTTTAATTTTATTACAGTTTTACAGAACTTGTTTTTTATAAACACCCATGTATTTTCTGTCTTTCCTTCCATGTGGTACTTTATTAAATAAATGCAACAAAGTCCTAAGCAAGAAACAATATGTACTTGTATTTGATGGAAGGCTATTGAACCCTCATGCAGCAGACTACTTCCTTCCCTTATCCCTTCCTGTCTCTTGAGGTTTACACACCTCATATTTTATATCCTTAAAATAACCAGAAGCAATTAGAGAAACTATTATCTGTCACCACTCCATTTTCTGCCTTCACTCTTTTTATATGTGAGAGAGAAAATTTAGGTGGTTACAAACTATTGATTATTACTAAGTAGCATTACTCTTGTCTGGACAACGAAGCTTTTTGCATAGAGATTTCTTGCAGGGAATGAGCGCCAAGTCTCTGTGCAATCACACTTCTTAATTTTGAGACAACAGAAGTACAAGAGAAAGGAAAAGCACGAACACTTCTGTGCCATTTGCTACCAGCTAAAGTGACAGTACATTGGTGTGAGAGAGGTAGATGTGAATTGCTCTGTGACAGCAAGCAAAAACACTTATCAGATACTGGGCTGCCAGTAAATATTGACCACAGTTTCAGTGTCAAATGATTGTATTAAAACAGACTGAAAAACTGTCTGGAACAAGCTAGAAAAATAAGATGTTTGAGTTGCTTGTATGTCTGCTTGGAAAACAAGTTCTTAAATGTACAACAAAGGGAGCATAGACCAGTTGTCAGCTAAAAGCATTGTATGTAACTGGCATGATACTTGGCTGTTTCTTCCCCATATTAGTGGGATGATGACTGCCAGTGAAGTGCTCCCTCCATCACTTCTCACTGCAGATAAGAAAACAAAAAGGCTTGTCAGTCACAGAGCTGCTGGCCCCAAAGTATTGTCCAGTGAAGCATTGTCTCATTCAACTAACTTTACCAGACAGCAACATTTCTGCTCTGCCAGAGGAGACAGACAAACCTGTTTCCTGCCTTTTCTTGACGGCCTTTGTCTTGTGTCTTCCATGCTGCCACCATATGAATGGGCTGGGGAGCAAGTTGGGCTGGAGCAGCTGCAGTCATAGGTGTTTTAAGGTGAGGGAGCGGGGCTGAAAAGCAAGGACAGAACCCCAGGAATCTGGACTGCTTCCACTGCATTGTGTGAGGAGGGATTTCCCATCATTCTATGAGACTGGAGGAGCTGAGTACTTACTTAAGCAGAGTTTCTGTTTGCACATTTGTTCCTCATCTTTCCTGGGACATTGCTTCAAGCCACAAGTTGAACCACAGTGGTCTGTGTTAACCACTTTGCATCAGTTATGAGCTTAGATGCAATGATTACTTTTGTGTTCTTAAAGGTAGCAAGATGTAGTTTAATTCTGTCAAGTGTTTCAGTTCAGGCAAGCCTTAGATAAAGAGATGAGACAGGAATCCCCCTCTTAATTATTGAACTATGCACTCATTTGTCCTCGGAAGCTTCTGCTTTTTGCCACTGGAGACCTGTGGTGGTTGAGATAAAAATGAAAAGCCTGTCAAAAGGAATCTGCTACAGCATCAGGATGGATGCTCTTGTGTTTGTTGCCTGCTGTGCATGGTGCTGCTGACTAGAAGACTTTCTACCTATGCAGCATGTTGTTTTTATGCTTCTCTAGGTACCCAAGGATGAGGTCACTCAGTTCATTAATGATTTATGTTTAAAAGGTGTCTTTCTTCAGACAGCTTCTAAAGCAGCAGGCAAATTTATTTCCACATGAGCAAATACCTGAAACAAATTGTTAGTGATTTCTCCGTAGAATGAGGAGATAGTTACAAGAAACTCCCTTTCTCCTCTAATCTTGGATATACACTGGAGTCAGGTATCATTCCTCCATGAAGCTTGTGCTCTCTGTGTTTTGTGATATGACATTCCTCGAGAAGGAGATTCTTGGGCTTTTCTGTTCTTTTTTTTCTTCCAAATTCTTTTGACGGGTTTTTTACTTTTACTCCTGTAGAGCAGTATCCTACTCTGCAAGCAACTTTACAGCCTCACTTAAGCCAGCCTGTAGCGTGGAATTAAATTTAAATCAAATAAAGGGGATGGAGGCTGGTCACATAATACTGCAAATCATTTTTTCTAGCTGTGTTTGGAAATGGTGTGGGTATATAGTCAGGAATGATGCTTGTAACCATAGAACACTGATTTTATTGCACTTTAAATGGACAGAAAATAACTGGAGGATTTTTGCCATCATAAAAGAATCTTGCAACAATTGATGACCTGTCTTATCATTTGAGATATTGCAAGGGAAGCAGTAACAATTTTTTTACCTGAGCATTAGTGTTTATAACTGGCACAATAAACAGAGGAGCAAAAATGTAGATCTTGACAGCAAAATGAAAAAACAGTGATATTTCACATTCTTCTCTTTCAGAGTATACTAGAAGCATTTCAAATTGAATGGTTTTTTTGTCCTTGAGAAAAAATCATGATATATAGTTTAAAAGAAAAAAATCCCTCTCTCTTCTGAAGGCAGTGTTAACATGTAAACTGTGCAGATGAGAAATCCAAGCCCAGGAAGGCGCTGGGCTCTCGATTGTTCATTGCCACTTTACACTTAAATTCTGCCAGTGTAGATATAACTAAACACCAGAGTAAAGTATACTTTGGTTCACACTTGAGCAAAGCACCCTGTGGTTAGGGCAGGTCAAGGTTAGCCAAGCATGGTCGGACAACTGGATCAGATGGTCAGAGAAGTTCTTTTCAGCATTTTACAACACAAGGAAAACAACAGTTTTGTTTTGGTTTAGATGCTGTTCAGCATCAGTGAAGGTAACATGGTCTGACTACGCTGTGGCACTGTGGTGCATTAGCACTATAAAAATACACCCATTTTCCTACTGCAATGCCATCAAGCTCCCCTAAGCCCAAGTGAGTCCTCCCTTTTCTATACCTCATCAGCAGTAATACTACGCAGGTCAGAGAGTCTTGTTTACCCATCTGTGTGACCCCCAGTGTCTCTAGATGCAGCTTTGCCACTTGGCTGTGCAAATACAATTAACCTTCACTGCCCCTGGCTGGGCTGGAGGGCAGCGAGGGAGTGCAGGGACAGGGCACACATCAGTAGCCTGTGTGTGTGCAAGAGAGCAGCTGCCCTGCAAAATGTACATTTTTTGTATTAAGGTCTGGCAGGTTTTTCTGAGAAGACCGTTCTTACCTTTCAGTTTGAGAGATCAAAGCCTCCTTCTTACTCAGTCTTTTGCATTCATTTGAATTTTATCTACACAACCTTGACTAGAGAGATGACTTTTTAATAGTGTCAGCCTGACCCAGAAAAATTATGGCAACAGCAGTTGTTCTGCAGGTCTGTCAAGGCTAATCCAATTTTATCCTATTTATTCATGTCATTGTTTGGCTTGTGATAAATAGGGTTGTACTTTAAAAGAAAAAAAGAACATTTTCCTACTTTTGTTTCCAGCACATGAAAATTACTTTCCTGGTTTCCTCTCTTCCGTTTTCACAGAATCACAGACTGGCTGAGGTTGGAAGGCACCTCTGGAAGCCATCTGGTCCAACCCTCCTGCTCAAGCAGGGTCACTTAGGGCTGATTGCCCAGGATTCTGTCTAGTTGGGTTTTGAATTTAGCAGGAATAGAGACTCCACATCCTTCCTGGGCAACCTGTGCCAGTGCTGAGCCACTCTCTCAGTAAAAGTGTATTTCCTGATGTTTGGAGAGAACCTCCTGGATTTCAGTTTGTGCCTTTGCCCCTTGTCCAGTCACTTGGTGTCACTAAGAAGAGCCTGGCTCTGTCTTCTTTAAACATCTCCACATCTTTCTAACTCGTTACATGGTGGTGCAGGTATTCTTCAGAAGTATGTTCTTCTGTAATACTAGTACTTGTGTTTTTTCCCCTTTAATTTTTTTACGTGATTTTGCACTTTGGAAGAGGCTGCCTTGCAAGGCACCATTGAAAATAACTCTGTAAGGAGGCCTGGGAGACATCTCAACTCCTGCCTCTACTGCTATTGAAAATGGAGCTGAACAGTTTTACTGTGTGTTTTTCCCCCACCCAGCCGTTGTATGAATTAAGTATTTTGTTGATATCTTATAGTTCCAGGACATGATACATATCAACGATAATAGGTTAACTTATCAAAGCTTTTCCTGTCCCAAGGTTCATGTCCTCTTTTTTGAGATACCATTCACTAACCATGATTCTTACATTTTCTGTTATTCGTAGTGCTTTTAATTGCTAGTTCTGAATGTTATTTCTCAAGAGATAAGAAATTCAGTTTAGGCTGAGGAGTGAGAACACACTTTGCCCACTGTGTTTGAGTATGGTTTTCTGCAAGTGGAGCAAGAACATGATTTGCTTGCCATATTTGGATGGATAGGAGGCGTGCACTTGTTAGTATGGTGATAGCCCCCTTTGAAATAAAATTCTGCTGCTTTTCATCTGCATTTTGTGGAAAACTATGTAACTTGCAGAAACCTGGGAAAGGGCAGGTCAGATAGTATCTGCTAGTATATTATTTTTCTCTTAATGAGTCATCATAATTTTAGTGAAGGGATTAATTCCCAGTGAACTGTCCAAACCCCTGATTTGGGGAAGGAAGCAGTGTTAGATAAGCTTAACCTGGCATTCTGTGGGTGTGTGGGTGGATTTGTCTACATAGATGCATGCATATGCATGTATGTTTGGGAACTCTTCTTCCTGAAGGGGCTAGGGAGTCAAATGCAAGTTTGACACCGTGATAAAATGCTAATATGCTCTGATATTACCTCCCGAGATCATTTATTTTTTTAGCTTTGAGAAGTCAAGGACACTATGTGCTGCATTGTCAGAGAGAGCAATCCAAAGCAATGAAATTGTATGATGTGCGTCACAGAACCATCTCAGTTTCTGGTACAGAGAAATGAATGTATTAGTGGCTACCAAAGAAGTGCCTGAGGGTTCTTTTGATTTTGTTTTCTATCTAAAAACTGAACCTTGGTATCAAAATGCACTATGGCTTGTGAGCAAAACAATTTGTATCATAGTACTAACTTGGTTTCTAAACTTGGCAATACCAAAAGGGCTTTTCTGAATTGTACAATTTTTCATGGTTAATAATTAATTGTAAGCTTTTGTCAGGTAAGTAGTCTGGAAAGAAAGTGTGTTTTTATTGATATTCTGCATATTGTTATATGCATCCTAAGTAGTTTAAATTGTATATGTAGAGAATCACAATTTTTAAAAATATGCTAATGCTCTTTCTAGTGCTGAATGATCTACCGTGTTCTAAAGAAACCATGCAATTAGAAGGATCATGTTCCTGCTCATAATGCAAAACACTGAGTCACAGCTTTCAGTATCTTAAGTAGAAGATTTCTCTACATTCTGTTGCTTTTTTCAGGAGTTGTCAATACTGACTTTGTCTCATGATAAACACTTTCTAATTTCTTTAAAATAGAAGCTTTTTTGCATATGAAAGAAAAAGGTATTCTCTGAGTAGTGTTGGTTATGTTTACCCATGAGATACTGAACAAACTCTTTTCCTCTTTGGAGTGTTACTCGGCTATTCTGAGAAGCTGAAACAGCTACTTAACAGACAAGAGGAAAAGATACAGTGGGATCCTTTAGTGGACAAATATGTGATGGTTTGCCATGCTTAATTGCCTAGTAGTCTTGTCTTGTGTGGCAAAAAACCAAACATGTGGACTGTATACAATCACAACTATTGTCTGAGAAGCTGAAAATAGACCAGTCGATAATTTACCACTTGTAATTCTAGCATCAGGGTAGGCATTTTCAGAGACTTGCTTTTATAATGGCCTTTTTCTGTTCTAAAGTTTCATACTATTATTATATCTTGAGATAAAGTGTAGATTGTGGAAAAAGGAAAATGCAGAGTCTGGAGTGTTCTGTCCTCCAACAAAATCTTGAGAAACTGAAACAACTTTTTATTTCCTGATTTCCATTCTGCTCAGATTTTCACAGGCTCTGGTCCTAACCTCTGTGCTTCTCCCTGCTAGTTATTACTGTGAAATACAGTAGTTTTTTTCCTATGTGTATGCAGAGTATGTATCTACTCTGTGCTGGAAATACACATAGCATTCCTGTGTGACCTGATCTAAGTGAGCCTGTTTTTAGCGGGGAGTTGGCCTAGATGATCTCTAAAGGTCCCTTCCAACCCTACCATTCTATGATTCTATGATTTCTAGTACCAAGTTGAATTTTATGTGTATGTTAGAAAAGGACAATAAAGTATAGTTTCCTGAAATAACGATTCAAGGTCTAAACCTTCCATGCGGACCTGTCTGCAGGAATTTCCTTTTCATTGAAATGTTTCCCTATCCACCTGTCTCCACATCTTGCCCTGAGAAGAAAAATAATGTTATTACATAGAAAGAAGAATTTTTTTATTTGCATATTACTGGCAGGGCATCTCCTTGTGTGCTTCTTGAGCTTACAAGTTGTCAACACCGACTGTGCTTTAAGTTTCTTTTTCTTGCACCTTGAACAATGGAAGTCTGTATTACACCCAGGAGTTCAAAGTCCTTTGCATTCTTTTTTTTCCAAGAATGATAAACTAGTTCAGAGATTGGTCCATTGCTCACATGCTTCAAAATCTTAACCAGCAGAAAGAAAACTTGACTCTCCATAACAGCAACCACTGGTAGATTTACTGCTCCCCTTGGGATGCATGCAAGGTGATAGTTACAGCAGGCTCTTTATTGCAGGTGCATTGAACTCCCAGCATCTTTTGTGCCACAACCATTAGCATAAGTCAGTGAGGTGCAGGAAAGGCAGGGAAACATGTAAACTTAGCAGACATTCCCACTGAGAGATGTTCTCTACTCTGCTAGTTGACAGTATGATGTCTGCAGGGTAGGGGCTGTTAGAGAGGCTGTGCTGGGGATGGCTTTTAGTTGCATGCAGGATTTACGGCTTTGAACTAACAGAGATCTTTTCACTGAAAATTGATTACTGAGGGGGGCTTTTTGATGAAAAAGCAAACACATTTCTGTCTGTTTTGCTAGAACAACATTGACCTGATATCCCGTTGCAGGCCACAAGCTTTCTACCCTCAAACCATTGCATGTTCTATTTTCAGTACTGCATCTTGTGCCCATAAACAAGAGAGTAGTGCTGAACCTACGTGTGAAAATTAGATTTGAGGTTCATGTGCGTGTATGAGATGTTTAATATCTGGAGTTCCCAGTTACACTTAAGTACTAGTTGTTGGAGACCTTCACAGTTCGTCGTATGCATTAGGAGTACCTTTCTTACTGTTTTTAAGTTTGTCCTGACAAGCTCTGGATGTTTTCATATCTTCTGTGTATCTTTTTCACACCTTGAAGACACCCTGACTATTTATGAGTGGTGCAGGATCAACTGAGTACTACTTTGTCCTTTCACGGCGTAAATGGACTTCTTCCAGATGCGTTTGCTCGGATCAGTGCTGATCTAGATTACCTGTCCTGGCAGCCTGAGAGCACCCACCAACTCTTACTTAGCCCATGGACTTCAGCAGTAGCTGAATACTGGGGCTAAGAACCCCACAATTTAATGCCTGCAAGTTGTTCTGTTTCATTGCCAATGGCCAAACAATGCACTTGTCAAATAGAGTGTGATTTAACTGGTACCCTAATTAGATTGTTCTGACAAAACACTCTTATTTGTAGCTGACTGAGGATATAAGCATGAATGATAACAGCAAATACTGTTTAATAACTGTTAGACTGGAAATAGGATAGTTGCTACAAAATCCTTGTCTGATACTTACCAGTAGTAATATGCAAAATGAATCATAACAATCCCTACTAAGAGTCAACAGCTTTTGAGGAAAATTTTATATCATGTTTTTGTACAAATTTGCAAAACTGATTTCAAATTTTAAACATAAACCTAAAAGATAGTTAAATGAGAAGAAAAATTCTGTTGAAAATTCAGTTGCTCTGTGCAATTCTACAGGTTGTTATTGACTGTTTAACCTTTTCCTATTTTGCAGTGTATTCAAATCAATTGCTTTTTTTTTTTTTTTGTAATGGGACTTTTTTTTAAAATTAGAACTGTCATTTCAGGCTTTTTGCCAGAAAATAGCTAAAACTCATTTTTACATACTCTACGAGAAGGAAAAAAATCAAAGTTACGATAAGCTCTCATTTAGTTTTTTAAAAGTTGTTAGGTTTTCCTTTTGAGAAACTTAGAGTCAAATAGTGCATTTTTATTTCAGCCAAAACTACGGTTAAAACAGTGACATATTTTTCTTGAGATAGAATTGATTTAGAACTGCAGGATGTGACTGTTTGGAAGGAAAAATAAGAAAGTGTTTCTATTTCATTACTTAGACAGAGTAAAGAAAGACCATTTTGTATGAAAGTCTCAGAGGGAAATCCAAAGCTAATGAAAATTTCTCAGGTTGCAGTACCTTTTTTTCCTTCTTCTTTTTTTTTTTTTTTACTGCAAACACCTTAAACCATTTACAAAAGATGTAAGCACTCCTCAAAAGAAGGAAAATAGGCTAGCCTAGAAAAGGTAGACTAAAATTCTTTCTTTTCCTCTTATTTCTAGACAGCCTGGGAGAAGAATGTTAACCTCTGGTCCCTAGCAGTGTATCCTGATTTCTGATCACTCTTACTAAAGAAAAACTCTCATTTCAGAGAGTGTGCAAGGCTGCGTGAAAGCAGGGAAAAGCACACCTTAAAAAAAGGTAAGGATTTTTTTTTCCTGCTGATCCTTTAACACTGTAAGTGATGTCTTCATTTAACAATTCATTAGGTTGAAGGCAGAAGTGAAAATTTAGGGAACAATTGAATACTAAAGTACTTACCTGAACATGCATGTTCTAACATAAACAAAAACATAAACAAAAAGCTTTTTCACAACGAAGGAGGAATGTAATGCCTGTGTTACTATACTTAAAAATACTTTTTTGTAGCTTCTGTATATATTCGGGGAAAAAAAAGAAAAGAAAAAAGAACACGTACTGCTCACAACAGCAAATAATTTCTTTCATTTCAACCACTGAGGTTAGTCTTAGCCATGCAAAGACTGAGGTAGTCTCTGGTGTGCCAAGCAACTCTCATTTTGTGAAGACAGAAGTACAGCACATTTGTAGAATGCTGCCGCTGGGAATTAGCGCTAAGTAATAGTCCACCATTTAGGCTTTTATCAGAACAGATCTGCACTCTTTTCCTTTCTACCAGGTTTTGGATTGATTGGTTATTTGTAAAATATTTACAACTCAACTTCCTTAGGTGCTTCAGTTCTAAAAAGCACTGAAAAAAGCTGAAAGCATTTATTACAAACTGTACTGTACATATTTCCTCTGAAAGTGGAATGACAGCAGGAGAGGATTTTTTCATTCAGAGTGAGTTTTTTGGTTTGATTTTGTTTTGGTTTTTTACCTGGGAAGAACATGATAGTTAATAATTTCCTTCTAGAGCTGCCATTCTGGAATGTAGTCCCAGGTCAAATGTGTTTCTCAATGACATCATCTACTACTCTACATTTCTATAAAACTGGGTTCGTTGTCTATCTAATGTAGACATATTGTCTTTGCTTTTGCACAAAATTATATTGTTCTATTATTCAAAGTTATTTGCGTGGTTTAGAGACTCCTATCTAACCAATGTCACCCTGTAAAGTAACAAAGACTAGTAGTTAACTTAAAGTCCTGCTTTACTCATGACTGTCTTGCCAAATGCACGTTTGACTGATGTGTTTACATGGCAAGAGAATGAATGAAAAGCAGTTATAGACAACTCTTCTGAAAGGATCAGATGGAATACATTGACTTGCTAAGAAAAAAAAGGTTCTCTTTTCTTGAGATAGTTATATAATCATGAGGATATTTTTCTACCATAAAAACTTACTACATCTCAGCTGAAGGTACACAGGTGTTTTTCTAATACCCATTTGTGAGGTAATTTCTGTTAATGTATTATAGATAGGATGTGTTCTTATTTTTTCAAAGCAGGAAGATACCAAGTGTGCCATCACCAATTGAAAGTGCTCTGTGAATGCAGCATGCTCTCTCTAACCTCATATTTCCATGCCACTTCAGTGTAAGGATTAAAGACACTGAGCCTATCTTCTTTTCCTTTTAAATAGAATTCATTTTTGCATGCAATATGTCAGGTTTCAAATAGCATAATTTTTACTTTGCCAAGTAAATACAACACCCATTGCCTTAAAATAGCAGTATTCAAAGAGAAGTTTATGAGAGTGGTCAGTTGCAATATCATCTCCAGATTGGCAAATACGCATTTCATACATAAACTATGCAAGACCTGCGTTTCTGTATCAAATTTGCATATAATTTCTTTTCCAGGAGAATTAAAGCTGGGTTTGTTTCGATTGGGTACCTAATGTTCTTATGTAACCCACACGCATATCCTGTTGTTAGAATATTCTGCTTTTTACTGCAGAAAATAGGACCAAAACTCTAATAGAAAATAATTTGTACTATGAGTAGAGATTTCTCTTTATCTGTAGCTCTTTATTTTTATTCCCTTTGTTGTAAAAAATTTGTAAATGTTGTGTTAGTCAAATTTTGATCAAGTTTACTGAGATCTATTTTTTTTTCTAATACATACGTTTTATTCCAGCTCATTCTGCCATTTTCACATCTTCTAGGTTAAAATGCTTGCAGCTTCTGACTTGTATTTATTGGTGACCCTATCCTGCTACTCCAGAGGCTTCAGTTTTCATTTAAGGCATACTTTTTGTTTTCATTCTTCAAAAAAACCTGGAAGAATGGGAAAACATTTGTTCTTTTATGGTCTATTAAAGTTTCTGATTTCATTTGTATTATCTAAACTTTTTTCCCCCTCTATATTCTATTAATTTCTTGTCCTCCTTGTTTTACTTCTCTTGTTTATGTTTACCCAAGTGAGATTTCTTTCTTAGAATAACTGATGACTATGGATACACTTCATTGTGTTCTTTCAGTCATTTTAGTAGAAGTAGAAACAACAAGGCTTTTATGTCCAATAACTAACTATGCAAATAATCTATTTCCTTATTTATTGAAGAGGAGGCCTTGACCAGAAGAGAAAGACCTTGGTTTAGTCAACATTATGTTGTAGTGTTTGTTTATGATTAATTCTCCAGCTTTCTGGATTTTTTTTTCTATTATCCTTGTAATGAATTTTAGTGATAATTAGAATAAGCCTCAGTATGGAAAGTCCCTTGATTTGTGAGCCCTCTATATATTACTAATGTGAATGAATTGGTTGTCTTCTCAAGTTTAATATCAGGAAACCAGCCTGGAAATCTTTCACTGCAAATGGACTGTGATTTCACGCTCTTCTGCAGCTCAGCTTGCTTCCATGCACAAGTGTCATGTCCTCGTTCTTGCCCAGTGCAGGAGAGACTCCACACACTAGAGGAAGCTGCTCATTTAGTCAGTGCTTTGCCTCTCTGGTGCGTCTAGCTGTGCAGGACTGAGAGCTGGGGTAATGAGCTTTAGCACTCAGCTGAGTAGCTCCATGTTTGCACCATGTGGAAAACTCCTCTAAAAAATTCATCTGTGCTTACTATAGCTACATCTGACGGCAGTGTAGCCCTCCTGAACATATGTTCTACTTAAAAAAAAACAAGTTCTTTGACTACTCCATGACTGAAGAACAACCAAGAAGATGACCTGAGAGTTGCAGCAATCTGAAATAATGTTCACAGTTCCATGGAAAGTATTTTTTGATATGCAATTAACTAATTAGCTGGAATATCACACTGTTCACAGAACCACACAGGATTTTCCAACAGGAGTTGAAAACTTGAGTGGTTAGATCTATCTGCTGATCGTTGCAGGGCAATAATTACAGTAAAAAGTGTGAAGAATTCCATGATCTGTAAACTGTGCTGTAAATATAAAATACTTGTTTCATGTATCATTTGGGAAATCTGCTGGTTGTGTGTATTTCTCTCTATGGCCAATTTATAGGGAATTGGAGCCTACAGCTTCTAAGTCTAGGTATTTAGTTCTTTTCTTTCTCAGAGTTGTGAGACCCATGCCTAATATTTAATAGACTGGCATCCTGTAAGCTTTTGGAAGTTGATAGGGTTGGATTTTTTTAATTATTAGTGTCGGGGAAGTGAAAGGGCAGTAGGTAGAACTCTTATAATGTGGAGGCTACACCAGACAATTTTAGGATCTCCAAGAGAGCCTGGAGAGAGTGGAGTGGCGTAGGCTGCTCTACAGAAATTTCCTATGAAAGGTAATAGTGTCATACTGAAGAACAAAGTTATTCTTGATCAGCATACTTTGACATAATAGAATAACGGTAAGACACCTATAAATAAATCAACAAATGAACAAAACAAGTTGTCATGTCATATTTTTTTGTATTTGTTAAGCCTCTCAGTACACAACTTAACTAGTTAACTTTTGGATCTTCTCTGTTTGCTCAGGAAGCTACCCAATAAGCCTCTCAATATACAACTTAACTAGTTAACTTTTGGATCTTCTCTGTTTGCCCAGGAAGCTACCCAATATATAAAAACTCATCTTGATAATTTGCAAGAATACTTTTCTCTGCTTTTACTTCCCTTGGATAAGAGGGATGGTATATCTGTGTTAAAATCAGAGCAGTATTTTTATTCAGCCTCTAGATGCCTATATGTTTTGGGATATCTGCTTAATGTAGAGTAAATGTTTTAGAAAAAATAATACAACAGCTTCTAAGGCAGAGCCTTAGAAGCTTGATTCTAATGAAATCTGTTTGTTTTAATTACCACATTATAATTGTAATCAAGGTTTTTGTTCCTAGTTAGATTCAATACCTTAAAAAAGGATTTCTATGCTCACCACAAGTATTTTGGAGCAGCTTATATCTCAAAATGTAGCCCAAACTGTGAAGTTTGATGATTTTTTCAATATGTTCAAAATTTCTTGTGTCAGGTTAATTTTTTCACAAAGCCAGAAAGCATGTTTGCAAAATTTAGATAAATTTTTGTTTGGTTGTTTTGTTGGGTTTTTGTGCTACTGCTGATGACAGGAGCTTATGCAATTAACCCAGGTTTAGTTATTCTGTAGATTATATTGGTTTAGTTTCTTCCATGCTGAATTCTGAGAGAATATCAATGAAGAGTACAGTAGGTAAAATTATCTGAGGGCAAAAGGTGACTTGTAGTTCCTCTAATACTGTTAGAACTGTGTGAATTAAAGGATGCCCTATACTTATTTTTTTTGTATGGCTGCCCTTAGTGATGCCTTGCCTTGAGCATCCAGCAGTGGCTAAATGACAGATGACTTAAATCAGGGAAAGAGTATCACATGCATAATCTTAATATGATTTAGTGCTTTGTGGAACTGAAAACTCACTATAGGTCTGTGCTTTAGTGGCTGACTAGGATAGAGTGAGATAAAGCTCTTAGACAGTAAAGGGAAGACACTCGTAGTTATCAGAGCTCAGTACTGCCAATGGAAGGACTTACCTGTGCTGTACTCAAAGATTTCAGATTTTCTGTGGCCTTCCTTCCCTCCATCTGAATGAATTTCTCAGCTGAAATGCAGCTCAGAGACATACATAGCTTTTGTAAAGCTGCCCTTGCATACTTAGTTTTTGTGTTTCACTGCAGTTCTTGATTTTCACAGAGATCTACAATGTCCTGAACTGGCAGAGATGTCTTCAAGACAAGGTCCTTCATCTTTATCATTAAGTAGAAAGGGGAGCTGAACTTTACTGTTATGTTAGGATAATGTGTCCCACTGCAGGGTACTGCTGAGATTGCTAATTTTTGTTAATAGAACTCAGGATAAAACAATGTCATGCTGGCTTGTATCTTACTCTTTTTCCATATTGCATATGTTATTGTCTAAAAGTAAAACTACTTCCCCAAGAAAGAACGATTCTCAGATGAGGCAGGAGTATGAAAGATGTATAACTCATAGGCAAGTTTCACTAGAAAAAACCCTTCAAGGCCTTTTAAACTGTTATTTTAATCTGACTGTATGTTTTATAGAAGGAGAAATGCAGTAATTTTTAATGGCTATCATCTTTATAGATCTGGAAGATATAATGTGCTGTTATAATACTCCTATGTAACATAGGCATTAAAAGCATCTTTTGTCAAGACCATTAATGTAGTTGTTTACTGTTTGGTGAAACTTGAGATATTGAAAACATGAAGCTAGATAATGTAATTTGAATAAAATAATTTTCTTTAAAAACACTTCCTTGTACTTCTACACCATTCAGGTAACTAATACAATGCTTTATTGTAGAATGCTGTTCAGCAGTATTCAGCTGTTTAATATAGTGTTCATGTATGGCACTATTTGCTTATTGTGTTAAATATAATTACTGCAAATATTGTTTAAAGTATTTGTTATATAAATATACAATACTATTAGTTGTTTCCATTAGTGATCAGAGTGTTAGATGATATGGACAGTAGATGGAAAACTGTTCTGCACAACGTGACTTTCTCATTACAGAGCTCTGCGTTTCCTTGGAGGTGTGACTTACTGATGCTGCTGCATTTTGTTATGGAATACAGCTATAATTTTCACATATTAAAGGTTTCATAATGACATGACTGTTGTACCCTCACAATACTGCTACGGCATAGTTCCAAAGCAGCCTAAAATGTGGAATGATTTAAAAATAAGGGAAGCTTAACCTCATGTTTGATTTTAGAATCTCAGCAGTTATATAAATGTGTTGTGCTATACTTCTCGTTTCAGCAACATTAAAAAAAAAAAAACCCAAACAAATCTAAACCAAAAACACCCACAAAAAAACATGGCTGCAGCTGAAAGCGATACTAAGCAGATTGTTCACTCTGAGGTACTGGGTACTAATGATTCAGGTACTGTAAAAATAAACTGTTTTTTTTGGCTATTAATTAAAGAGACAGAACACATTTTCATTTTATTTAGGGGAAGCCTCTTCTGTCCTCATAAATAACTGCAAGGAATCTACTTATGCCTGTGTTAGAAAATCATAGAGCTGACCAGGCTGGTCTTGCAGTTCCTTCTTACTGCAGACAGGTCTTTCAGTGTCTTTCTTATATGGTCTAGAGCATATTTCAGACCTTGGGCTTGCATGATCCAAATATTTGTAACGTAAGTCTAAGTTACAGGTTTTATGGCAGAACTTCATCTTTTTCTTCCTTGCTTCCCTTTTCTTACATTGGGATTTCCACTCATAAGCTATAGAAAGAAAGCTGGCATAAGGGAATCTCCAGTGATGGAAACATAGGAAGGAATTACTGAAATCTAGGTCATAAAGAAAACAGTTATTTTAGGTCCAGTTCAGGAAGTTGGTTGAGGATAAATTAAACTGAGCTCCTCAGTTGGAGTTTTAGTGTTTTAGTTGCATACATCATTAATGAAGGTAACACCATCTGTATATGTTGTTTCTTTGAAAGTGTTATTACATTGACTAAAGGCATCTTTCTTATTCTCCCTAGTCATATTCCCAGCTGCCCTCATGGAAACTGCTACCTTTCCAAGGAAGCTGGCCCAGCAGTTTTAGAATTAAAAGACCAGTAACAAATGAAAGCACCAACAACAAATGAGTACTGTTAACAAATGAAATGTACTCTTCACAACTTACAGCTAAATAACTTGTAGTTCATATGAAGCACATGAGGAAAGTTTATATATCCTTTTTAATGTCTACACAAAGTGGTAAATGGACAGGCCTAGAATTCAGTCAGTTGAAAGGGGGTATGGAAATGTATGAATGAAGAGATACTGAACTTGCTTATGGAAAGCTTGAAAGCATAAAACATTTCCTAAGAAGACCAAAATGTCTCTCAATCTGCAAAGAAATCTGACCTAGTTACAGAAGCAGAAGTTAACAGGGCTTTCTCTGGCTTTGAAGATTTGTGACAGTTAAATGAGCAAGATCATCTAGGATCATTTCACCAATTGTGTTTATTATATTAATGCAAGAGAGGAAACCCAGTCTGTTCACCTTTCTTATGAGTGCTTGACTCTATTGGTGGCAGCAGGTTGTACAAAGAGTTGAAGCTTTTTGAGGAAGAGGTTTTGTTGTTTGTATTAAAATAGATGGTTGAGTTAATAATGGAAAGAGACTAGGGATTTTTAGGTGTCTGCACGAAATGCTAATTTCTGCTTGACATTTTAAGAAGCTTGGAATATCTATTGCAATGGTAGCTCTTAAGAGTTAAAATACTGCTGAAAGTTGTCCTGGAAAAGTCACCATACAATCTCATGAAATGGCAGTTTTCTGCTAATTTCAGGACCTTAGCTTCAGAAATACCCATATCCATGAGGCAGTGATTTTAATCTTTATTTAGAATTCACATGTAACTAATTTTGTTTAAACCCCCTCTGCCTCCTTATTTTCCTGCCCCCTCTTTTTCTTCTGTCAGTTTTTATTCTTCATCGGTTTGCCTTAAAGGCCCAGGGTAGATGAGTCAGTGATTCCAATCTGTATCTGCTTAGATACCAACTCCCTTTTAGGGATAGCAATATCATGCATTAGCTCAGTGGGCAGTCATGCTTTTTGAGTGATTTTGACATCTGGAACTTTGTTATATTACATATTGACTGCTGCATTCCTCTCTATTTCAGAGATCTCTGAGTTTGTTTTTCTGGGGTTTGTTTTGGTTTTTAAACTCCACAGCATAGCTCTTGACTGCAGAGATTAACAATCCAATGAAAATTCAGACTGGTTTAATCTTGTGTTGATCCCTCACTTTCCTTTCTTGTCTGATGTCAGTTGTTCATTCATCTTTAGTCACCTGAACATCTGTCTCCTTGCCTTCCTGCCTCCCACCTCCACACTCCCAAGGAACCCCTAACACTGGCATTGCCAGACTATGTGGCACCAAGTTTTGCTTTTATGTGACTTGACAATTTGGTTGGACCCTGATACTATATTTCTCCCTTGCTAAAAAAAGAAGTGACTGTAGGTATTTGGAATAAGACTTGACAAGAAGATCTTTTGTGCTGTCACTACAGCTGCAACTTGCATGTTTAGATTAGGGGTCTCTCACTTGAAAGGACTAAGGAGGAAGGGAACGTTTTACTCCCTTCTTAATTCTTTCTTCATCTCTAAAGCCAGGAGAAAGCTGGAAGGGTAACACATGATGCTTTTATTCTGTGTTCATTTTTTCTAATCGGACAAAGTATTGAAAATGCTTCTGTCTCTTTAAAATAGTGTGGTATTTTGTGCTGTGATTATTACTGAATGTGAAGTTATTTGAGCAAACAGAATAACTTCATGTGTGTTGAGGTGTGAGGTGACCTCATTATTCCTAAATCTGTTCCTGTTTTGTAGCACTTCTTATTCAGCTCTACTTGAGTGTTTTTATTTCTGCTCTGGTTGTGTAACAGAATTTTTTTGAAATGTCAAAATCACAGTGACATAAGTTGGTTAGTTCAGCCAGTCTGGTAGAAATTTCTCTGCTCACAGATAAGATTATAATGGAGCAAGATTAAACATGGTTTGTGGCTTAATATAGTAACAAGTAACACTTGCTAGATTTTACTTTGGTGTGAGGTTGTTGATTAATACAGGAGACACACCTTTCCAACTCAGAGTTCTGGTATAGGCATAAAAAATTCATAATTTTGTCTTTGCTTGCACAAAGTCAGGACTTCAGTGAGGTGCTGGGTTGAATACTCAGGTAAATTGACCACCTTCGTCTACCTTCAGAAGAACTGACACGGGGAGGGCAGGTAGGCACTCTGCAGTGCGTGCTTGTTCTGGGACGGGAGTGCACACCATCGAGGTGATGCTTCTTTCTTTGGCCCTTTGTGGTTTTGCTGCTGATGAGGACCATGCTATTGTCAATGTTTAGGTGGAGATGGGGCACTTGTCCACTCCCAAGAAAGCAAAAAAAATATTTCTCAAAGTTACTTGAGGGGCACCAAGCAGCCTTGCTGATCATTACCAAGTAGAGTGTGTCTGGAAAAGCAGCTTAGGGGTGGATGACTGTAGGTACCATTGCAAATGACATATATTGTCAAATTTCTTTTGCTAAGTTGAGAGTTTTTCCATTTAGATCTCCAGCATTTAAGGGACAAATGAGATACAAGAGTCCAACTATGTTGCTTGAGAACTTTCTTTATTGCCTCCCGAGTAGTTCCCATGGGACATGTTTTGTCTAAATAATTCATCCCGTCCTTTGTATCGTTAACCACCCTACAGAAACTTCACTGGAAGCCAGAAGCGGATTTTGCCTGGTGCATTGTCTGCCACTCTTTTATTTGATTTCTCTTACTAGCTTCAATGTTCTCCACTGACTGCCTGTTAGCCCAGAACACTTGAGCAAGTTGGTAATCTGTGAGGTTTTTAACCAGCAGGTATGTTTTCTAACCAAGCTTGTTTCCCACGTTAAAGATCTAGGGCCTATGCCAAATCTGTGGTCTGTAGACTTGTCTACTATTGTAGACTTCCAGTGTCTATAGTTATGTAAAATGAAGATTTTAGCAATCCAGCTACCTTGATGATCTTTAAGGCCTTGTCTAACCAAACAATTCTATGATTTTACGATTTCCTGTTGTATCCAAAATAGGTCACAATGAAATATGATGTCAGCTAAGCTGGTGGGAAGGGACAAAACTTTCAGTTTGGCATCATTGTGTGGCATTGATGCCAATTCAGTGATGTAAATTATTTAATTACTCATCGCAGAAGAAAGTATAAATGCAAAACACCCCATGTGCCTAAATTCTGGGGGGGATTTTACAAAAACTGGAGTTTTTTTGAGGAATAACTAGAACCTTTCAAATGTCTACTGCATTGCACTCTTCAGCTGTCAAAATCTACTTTCATATAAGTCAATTGGAAAAAAAAATCCCTTTATTTTTCTTTTCTAATTTTGTTGCTTCAGCTTTTTAATCCCCTTTCATTTCATGTTTTGATATGTAAAAAAAGGCTGTGTTTCAGTTTTCATCTCTGCTTAAACATAGAAAGACTGTGGCACTGGTGGCAGGCAGTTTGAGTGTGGCTAGATAAAGCTGATACTGGGAAGTTATAGGGAGAGTAGTTTCTACCTCTTCATCTCAGGATTGTACTGCAGTTGACTTCATGCCTGTTGTCTGTTGAGTGATGTGCTGCTCCTCAATGGCTGTTAGAAAAGTCCTTTGGTAACATTGTGTGATGATTAAACACTGTTAACTGTCCTCAGCTAGGAGATGGTCATTCATGCATCTCCAACTTTGATCCTACATTAGGTAGTCTGCCTAAGAGGTACCTCTCGATACCTATGCTTTTCAGTATTGTAATGTTTGTCTGTTGGTCTCCAAGGTGATTCTCAGTCATGGGGTTTGAAGTGATAAAGCTGCAGAGGACTTGAATAGCTACAGGACATGCCCAGGGGAGTGACCACAACTGTGATCCACAGAATGTTTACTTAGGTAGCTGTGTAGCCTTTCCATGGTCCTGAGCCCTCTCATGGTCTGAATTCATCCTGGCTTGCTGCCTGTTAGGAAAGATGCTAGATCTAGTGTAGTGCTGCGGCGGGAAGGCTTGAGGGGACTGGACAAAGTGATTTATTTGATACTGGGAATCTTGGTGTGTCAGCTGCTGGAGTGAAGGAGGCAGCCTTTTTGGATGGATCAAAAAGCCGTGCATTTTGTCAGACCAGGGTAATTGAATCTTTCCTTTCTTTTAGCTCTTTTTAATTAAAAATGAAATTGGGTGAAAGTCATTCTCTTGGCTCCTTAGAATGTTTCATTAATGAAATAAAATGTGTCCCTGAAGAAAGAAGTTGTGAAAGTTATAATTACACGTAAGACTTGATATATCTACCAAAAATATAAGTGTGAGATACCTCAGGAGAGAGAGTGACAGGAGGATATTTCTCTCAAGCTTTTTTTTCCCTCTTTTCTCATTTTCAGTTTGATCCTTTTTGCCTATGTTTTGGGAAAGTGCTTCTGTATGTCTATGTTTCCAGTGGTTAGCAAAATGAGGTCACTAAGCAGCCTGGGATTCTTCAGTGTTTCTCCAAATAAACTGTGGTTTTAATTGACTTGACAGAGAGAGATTTAAGAAATCAGATGTTATCGAATGCATTATGTACATTAATTAAAATTTCCTCCTTTAAAGGCTTTATCTTACTGACTTTAAAAATCTCTGTGATTGATATGTAAGTGCTAAGGACTTCTGTTTAAACGAGATTATAACCATAAACTTCTTTGGTCTCACATTAAGAAAATGCACTCTTTCTGTAGCTCTTGAGTTTTATGAGTTTTTGGCCCAAACACCTTCATGATGTTAAGGCCTAAGCTTAGCCACTTGTTGCTGGCCTTTGAGTAAAACTTGTAAGATGTGACTTTTTATAAACACCATGCAAGAATCGATGACTGTATTAAAACATGAATTTCCAGTAGAAGATTTTACTGCACTATAAACTACCTGCCTTCCAGAAGATTTGAAAAATATAACACCCATTTGTGTGCCAAACTACGGATCTGGGAGCCTGACTTCACTGGATGAGTTTTTCCTTAAATCCTGGTTGCAAAGCTCTGTTCATGGAAGACTGGCATCTCTGCGAAAGAGTTACTGGAGTCATAGAATGTTTTAATCGAGAGCACAGAGAAGTACTGTAGTAGGCTTTGGCTCAGCCCGTGTTGTCTGAGACCTGCATAATGAGATCTGGTTTATATTTAAAACTTTATTGCTTTCTAAGGTGGATTTGCATCATTGTTCCTGCTTTTATGACGATAATATTGAGTGCTTACCAGTCATCTCTAATTCATGGTAGTGTAGGATGCATCATAAAAAAAACACTGTCTGACACACTTTTTTCTTGGAACATGCAGCCTCCAGGTTTTGTGGTATTTATTGGCATGAAACTGTTCTCATAAAGGTAAAAACGTGGATGATAATATAATGATGGGATTTTTCCAGTTTTTAAAAAACATTGCTGTTATTCATAGTACCTATAAAGAGTTGCCTGGTATTCCAGGTACACCATATTGCTCTTGTGGAAAAGGTAAACTATTTTTGGCTTTGTAGCTAGGGAAGACTGAGCAAAAAGCAGTTACATAAACTAATGTACCAAATGAATTATTATAGGAAAGATCAGTCAGGAGGTCTTGGCTATCAATCTGAAATCACTCGTTCTTGCTAGTTAAAAACTCTCTTAGCATTTTCTGCAGGGAGAGTGCTAAATGAAAACAAGGTGCTGAAATACATGTTCAGCTTGATTTGTAAGGCTGTTCCTTACAAGCTTCCTGTCACAGTATGTCCTTCAGAGTTCTCTTAGAAATGATAAGAACAAAGAAAAGCCGAACAAACCCTTCTTGTTGGTGATTTCATGGCTTTTGTTTCTTCCTCAGAGAAGATCAAGTCTGGAGTTTCTCTGACTTCGTCTGAAATTGTAGGCATGATCAATTTGTTTAAGAAACCTTGTAAGTACTTGGCCGATTCTGTAGATCGTGGAGCACATGATGTCCTGTCATTCAAAAGCTCACTGTTAAGTTTTTGTGGCTTAGTCTGGAATACTTTCACTGGGGAGCTGGCTGAGGGGCGAATGTGCTGTGCTGCTTGTTTTTTAAGCAGGAGCTGCTGCTCATGTATGTGCTGCTTTTGTCTATAGCAGTTGCAATAAACGGAGTCAGTTCCAAACCAAAGAGGTTATTCTTGTTTATGATTTTGCAGGCAGTTCCCTGTGGCTTCACTGGGAGCTATCTGCACCACCGTGGGAAACCTGACTCCCTCCATTTGTGTTATGTCAGTTGTGCTTCACCGTACCTTTTGAAATGGTCCTTTTAATTAATGAAAGTCTAGAATTTTGGGGTTTAAATTTTGAAGTAAATAAAAAAGCATGTGCTCATTTAGGATCATCTGGATTATTTTTCAAACTTGTCAAACATTTGCTGTTTTCAAAGCTTACTACTGTAGTTGGAATTTCAATAGGTTTTCCTGTGTTGTCAAATATTATCTTTGTGTTGCACTGATACTAACGTACATTATTTCATGTTTATTTCTTGCATTGCATTTGCACTGATTATTTGACAAATTCAGAACTTGAGTTAAATGATGTGAATGGACTGAAGCTGTATTCAGTTTGTACCTATGAGTAAATACCAAGCATGCTGTCAATTAGTGGTTCTGGATTCATGTGATGTCCTGTTTACTCTTTGTTGGTGGGGTTTGGGGATGAGTGAATGGGGAAGTGATTGGCTGAAGTGTTTATAATAGACAGGACTTGCTTTCAACATGAGATGATGATTAACACGACAAAAGCTTTAGTCTGTTTCCAGGTTTCCTGATTATATGTCTGTTCCAGTTCAGAGGTAAAGAGTATCTCTGTTTCCACTGGTTTTCATGGTGTTCTGCATGAGCTGATGCTTCTGAAAAGGTAGTAAGAGGGGAAGGCGGCTCTCACTTGGTTCACTAACTGCTCTTGAAATTGAGGCATGAAGTCCTTCTGTCACTGATGGTCAGGTCAAATGCTCTCCCAGGAAGTGAGATGAAGGAATGTAAAAAAGCCTTTACCCCTCAACAGCTTTTTGAATCAGCTGTAATTAGGGACTTAAATCTCCTTACTACTTCCATCCTTTACTTTGCATGCGCTGTGGAGGAATTCATGTAGGAAGAAGAGACACAACCTGGCTAGCTTGCTGTTGTCATCTGTTAATAATTCACATGGCCCTTTTCATTTGTACTTTGTTGAGAAAAACAGAGTAGGCTTGAAATATAAAGAAGTTCTTAATTTCCTTTGTGAAGGAGTGGGAGTACAGCATGTCCATTCAGTACAAAGAGAAGAATTTACTTGTGTGAAATTTTCAGACTTTTTTCTTTTCCTTTTTCTGTTGGCAACTCCACCAATCCCATTGTGGGAAGGAATCCCTCTTTCTCATGAGACTTTTACACTTGTGTTAGCTATTGTTAGTTAAGTCATAACTGAGCTGCAAATTCCATACCCAGACTTCCCCGGAATTTGATGCTTGCTTTTGTGGAAGACATTTGCTGTACAGTTACCACCAAACAAAGTGGTGCAACACTGACTTGTCTTGTACTGGATTTTGTGTTTCATCACTGTATAGTACTACTATAAAGACTTAAAAATCCCCAGCAGCCAGTTGTGAGGGATGAGTCTGATTCAATGTCATGGGAATCTTGTTTTAAAGTTGCTGTTCTACGAAAGCTGTGTCCATGGCCACTGCCTCCTTTAATAGAAAAAGGATTGGCTAAAATAGATTTGATTTCCCTGAAGGTATTTTTGTTTCATGGGTAGGATTAAAAGTAGAAAGATAGAGAATATCTACAGTTTGCCAGCCTTCTAGTTGAGGTAAGTGATGACAATTTTGCATGCCTTGGTGATCATGTTCACAGAACAAATTTCTGTACTAGGTAGGGCTTTATTTTGCCTTTTGTTTTCAGTCCCTTTTCTATACTAGTATGTGCAGTGGTTTCTGAGCTCTCTCACCCACAGCAAACTTTCTCTTTCCAAATGAGTAGAGAGCAAATTTTGAGACTATTAAGCTGTTAACATCTTACTGGTAATATCTTACTTGGGATATTTGTTTCTTCCTCATTCCTTAAGAAGCGTACAATTTATGCAAGAGCTAAGTATGACTGACTTACTTCTGCGTAAGTGTTAGCAGAACTCTAAAATATTGTAACATGAGCCCAGGTGATGCAGACATCCACAGGTACCCTAGAGAGGATGGTAATGCTTTTTATACATGGAGCATTGTTTTAATAGATCATGGGTGGAGATAGACACCAGTTGTCTAACCTGGTCATTTGTAGCAAAGGCCCTTGTTATCTTTGTTCTATAAAGATTTCTTTCAAAGTTGAAATGTGTCATCCTCTGTGGCTCAGGACTGAGTTTCAAATTGCTCCTCTGCTGCTTGAGCAGACAGGCTATTGGAAATGCAACACTCAACTAGGTGGAATTTTTGTCTGCACCAACCTTGCCATGCCCGCATTATTTTTTCCTCATTACTAAACAACTTAAACTTTTAATCAGTACCATTTGCTTTGCTACAATTTGCTTTGCTATACTGAAATTATACTTTCAGTAAGATGTTCCATGAACTAATTAGAGATCTCAACGCAGTGTAGTTGGGAGACTTCTGTCCTCTAGTTTACTGGTCTCTTATTATATAGATTAAAATCTTGTCTCCCTACTCCAAAGATGCAATCTCTTCATGTTGTTCTTCTCCCATGGCAGACTAGATTTAATTCTTATTGTGGAATGCTGTTTCCCTAAGTGACGTGTCCTCTTTAGCCTATAGAGCAGAGTGCTTGTCCGATTTCACAATATAGCCTAAAGCAGGGATGACCAGCTTCTCTGTGACTACATTTGGCTCAGATGACTGCTCAGGTGCTGGAGGATAAGAAGCTGACTCTGCAGAAGATGCTTGGGGTACCCTGAAGAACAGGTAGAAACAAACCTTACCAGTCTGATGGCATGGTCCAGGAGGGCAGGGCAGAGAAGCACAGCTATTCGCAGTGGGATCAGGTCCTCAAAACTTTCTGGCATGGAGCCAGCAGAAGAGACTGCAAGGCTGCTTCAGCAGTTCTACCCTTGCCCATCAGCATCTTCAGGGGCATACAGCTGCCTTGCTTTTCTTTGCTCTGGATCTTGGAACAAAAACTAAGATGTTTTCAGTAAAAAAAACCGAAGCAAAATAAACTCCCTTCAATTGGGGCTCATTTTGTTAGAGGCAAAGTAATACTGGTGATGACTCATCTGGTGATGACCCAGGACTGAGGTCTCTGGAGGTGCTACAGTGTTGGAGAGTCCCCGGTTTTGTTCTGATTCCATGTGGTTGTACATTTTATGATGTGGCTCTAAATAATTTACAGCAGAAGAGCAGGGAAAGGAGGGAGTGCTGCTTCTCTTGCGACTGTTGCATATTGTCTGGCGGAAAAATAATTAAGAAGATGTAGCTCTGTAATTGTCATTTCCATGTATTCCTGTCCTACAACTGGCAGCTGGCATTTGTCTTTCATCCATGTCATACGTAAGACTTAGTCTTAAAAAGTGAAGAAGGGACATAGGGGTGGGAGAAGCCTAAGCTTTACATTGTGCAAAGTTATCTTTGTATAACTGACAGTGCTGTCATTTCATATAGCTAAAGTAAAGGATTCTTTCCTCTGACTGTCCTGGGTGGGTGTTACTGTGCATATGGCTTTTGGGCTCTACTGTTTGAAGAAGTATCAAGATGAGCATAGTCATTTAGAGCATCAGGATTTTTCCAAAAATGCAGTAGAAAACTTAGTATGGGGATCTGGGGATCTCACAGAGGGCCAAACACAGGGCACTGGAATGACTATTGTCCTCACCTAGGACTTTTGGCTATAATGTTACTCTTCTACATTCCATGATTAAAAAGACTGCCCACAAAGCAAAACAAGTGCTGTTGTTTCCATACTTACCCTTTGCAAACCTTTCAGAAACGATCATCTGAGGAAGGCTTCAAAAGTGCAACCTGGGTTTGCTTTGAGATGCTTTGCAGTATCTCAGCTTCAGAATGCTCCAGGGAGAGAGATGTTTGCATCTGTTGAGGCTGGTTGGTCACAGAATTGAAACCGATTGTTTTGATAAACTTTTATTCCAGCTTGTTTATTATTTAGTACTGTTACAGTTCTTTCAAGCTTGCACGTGCTCCTGTAACAGTGGGTTGTGCTTTACAGAGATGTTTCAGCTACTGAATGCGTGTTGTCTAGATAAATTAAGAATAGGTATGAGGAAAGTACAAAAGGTTAAAACTAGATAAGCACTCACCTCACCTCTTTCCTCTGCCCCCACCTTTCTCACACTTGCTCTCTGCAATTTCTTTTACAGTAATCATTCTTGAACCTTGGGTTTTACAACTAGAGTGGAAGTATCACGTGAAAGTGTGTTTATTCAGGGTGTCAGGAGGCATATAGTGTCAGAGAAACAGAGAAGGAAGCTAAATACAGTTTGGTCAGCAAACAGGCCTCCCCTGAATCTCATTGTGAACTTCCCTTAACTGGACAAGCAGGGGACCAATTCCTGTACCAAGCTGTTTGCAGGGATCCACAATCTGCTTCAGTGCCTGGGAAATAAGTGCTCAAACTCCCACTTCCATCTATGCTTGACAGTCAGACACAGGCATTAATCAGTACCAGGAGAAGAATTGCTGTTTCGCTCTTGTCACTGTACTGGAACAGCTGAAGGGTACCTGATCTGCCAGAAGTACCATGTATAAGTGACATTTTCTGGAATGATGCTGCATTAGGATGTTGCACTTGACTGATTCCCTGGTCCTTCTATGGCTGCTGTAGCCCCTCAGAGTATGACAGACACAACCTGTCCTCCCAAGGCTTATAAAACACAGACTTGAATATTTTTCATTCTAGAGTCCATGTTGATGTCATATGCTAGAATCTACAATGCATTAATTTCCCTTGGCAGTAGTTCTGTTTAACCATCCTCACTAGCATAGGAAATCTCATGCATTGCTTGGCCATCCAAATCCCCTCTTTTCTGTCTTGTTCTGAGACACAGTAAATGGGAAATAAATCCCCATGTGGGCAGGTGATGTTGCAGAGAAAGGGACATCTCCTTTCTCAATGAAGTTTAACCATGTCCAATTTGTGTGGCTAAATTTGATGTGTTTCACTAGTTTAGTGCTGATAATGCTTTGTAATCTCAGCACAGTGAGACAGTGTCTAATTAGTGTGATCTGTCACATCCTGACCTGGCAAATCCTCATCTGGAACTGAATAGGAAATAGCTATTTTTCCTCTTTGTTCCCACTGCCTAAAGGAAAGAAGATGTTTTAAAAAGAAATGTCTGTTTGTCCTAGTTCAGGGATAGAAAGAGGTGTTGGTCTGTGTTATATGTTATTGTAGCAATATATTAAACTCAAACTGTGCAAAAATGAAACAAATCACTTGGAACTGTTCTTTGATACTGGACAGTCACAATGAATATAAAAAGGTTTTGTTTTTCTTCATTATTGTTTATTCTTGTTCTGAACAGTGACACGGCTTTGAAGGTGCTCCATACATTGCTAGTTTTAGTGCTTTCAGTTGCTGTGTGTCATAGTATACCTTTACTGGTTTCAATTTGTGTTAGACAGCAAGAGCAGAAACACGGCATCTGATTTTGCACCATAACAATATTTTTTTATACTATAAGATTGCCCGCATGTGATGTTGAGAAAGGAATTTGTTCTGTGTCAAAATGCCTCAACAATGTATTAGTTTGTTCTTTCCCTTAAAAAAGGGAAAAATTTAGGAATCCCGATCTAAAATATATTGGATGTACCTGCTTGCTGTTAGCCTTGATTTGTTAGCACCTAGTGATTTATCAGGTCTTCACCTCCTTGCTCACTTAGTAACCCCTGTCAGTTCCAGGAGCTTGTTGGATAGGATGACATTTTCTTGTTTTGTAGCTGCACCACAGTACTAGCTTGTAATTATCTTGTGGTCAGCTGCTGTAGCCAGGTCTGTCCTCTTGCCCATTTCTGCCTGATTGGGGTCAAGTTATTACAAGAACACCTTAGCAATATGCCCTAGACGAATGAGTTTGTACATAATACTTGAGCATTGCCTCTCATTTCTGTTATCCCTGTTCTCCAGCCTTTCTGGCATGGCACCCTGACTCTCCTTGGAGTTCAGGATACTTCTCAGCTTTGTCTTAGTGACAGATGTCAGTAGCATGGTGTAAGTGAGCACTTGTACCTTATCACTGAAGAGATTTGGGCTACTAGTTTCATGCTCCATTCATGTAAATTAACATTTTGCTATGGTAAGCCAGGAATTTCTGTGAGGATGAAATGCTCCTTCTCTCCTTGGTGAAAAAAATGAAAAGTGATGTGATCCAAAAGCATTGACTGGTGCAATACAAGACTTGCTCTAGAGGCTGGAGAGGCAGAAAAGGCACTTCACAGAATCACGGAAAAGTAGGGGTTGGAAGAGACCTCTAGAGATCATCTGGTCCAATCCCCTGCTAAAGGAGGCTCACCTCGATCAGGTCACAGATGGGTTTTGAAACCTCCACAGAAGGAAACTCCACAACCTCCCTGGGCAGCCTGTGCTGGGGCTTTCTCATCCTCACAGGAAAGAAGTTTCTCCTTATGTTTCAGTGGAACTTCCTGTGTTCCTCCAGCTTGTGCCTGTTACCTCTTGTCCTGTCACTGGGCACTACACAAAACAGATTGCCCCCATCCTCTTCACAGCTGCTCTTTGGGTATTTATAAGTGTTGATAAGGTCTTCTCTTACCCAGGCTAAACAGCCCCAGATCTCACAGCCTTTCCTCATCAGAGAGATGTTCCAGACTGCTGGACTGTTTCCAGAAGTTTCCTATTGCTCTTGAAGTGAGAAGCCCAAAACTGGACACAGTACATTACAATTCATGTAACGCAATTCCCTGCAAGAATGATCTCAGCTTGTGCCAGCCTTGAGGAGGTACAGGTGACAGCAGCCGGGGAGGGGCAGAGGAGAGGTGTTTGACTCGTTTGGGTTGTGTTCCTTGGACTTTGGACCACTCTGCAGTGAGGCCTCAGTCAAGTCACTTTGCCTTTGGGAGATTTATCCTCCCATCTGCAGCATGGACAGTAGTTCAGTTTTTAAAAGCTTTTAAGCAAGAATTGTCTCATGTAAGAAATGATTCTGCTGAGGGAATACCATGTTTTACTTTTTTTTTTTCTCTGAGAAGGAAATAATGAGTCAACATCTCTTTACTGTGTTGACCTCAAGTGTTTAACGCAGGTCTGGAAATCTCAGATAAGACACAGTGTACCGAAAGGGTCTTCAATCGTGAATAACTTGAGTTAATGAGCCTTGCCCTGTTAAAATAGAACTTTCTCCTTTTTGTTATGTAATGGATGAATGTTTTCTTGGTGAATCAGAAGCTATTGCAGTCTCTTCCTTTATAAAAATCTCACATGCATCACTGAGCCTAGAGCTATTATAAGCAGGTTTTATCTTCTTCCATATGTTCTGCAATACAGCCCAGCACCTCAGCAACATCTATCCCATTTACTTAACCCTTTCACAAATGTCCCTATAAGTATGAACTCCACTAGTTGATTTCATGTTCTACAGCCCTTGACTATTCACCTTGCAACCTGTACATAGGGTTTCCCCCCTGGAAGCTGGGAAAGAAGAAGAAAACTCCCTGACCATGATAAGATTTGTGGCTGAAGTTTGTACCGACTTTCTCATACTGTCTTCCCTGCTGGGAGTCCCCTCTGTCCCCAGCCATTCCTAAAGTGACCTGCCTGGTCTAGGTTTGGCTGTGTTTTTTTTGGGGGGAGCAGTGTCTTCCCCAGCCCAAAGATGCTGCCCAAGGCTGGCATTGCAATGGATTAGGGAGACAGGATGTTAGTGTCAAAACAAAGGATTGAGTGAGGAACATGAGGCTTTCTGACCTCATTGTGACCGTTAATAAAAATAGCAGGCACAGAAATATAAAGACTAGCACAGAAGACCTTAATTTGTAGATGGGAAAAAGAAGAGCTCAATAAGGAAGGGAGGATAGACTCATAACAGAGTAAATGAGACTGAAGAAGTGGATCAGAGAAATCTTTATTTGGCTCTGGTTCTTCCATTATCTAAACACTTTAAAACTGCTCTTTTCTCCTTCTCTCTGTTAATATCTCGCCTTGCTGATAAAAAACACTGTGCCAGTCCTCGTGCACTGGAAATTAAGTCCTTTTGCCTGGAAGTGAGTAAAATAAGGTTTTACCTTCCCATTTCCTCCTTGTTGAGTCAGGAGAAGTGTTGAAACAGCTGTTTCCTTGCTCTGGATGATAAAGTACGTCATACAGTGTTTGAACATTAATAGATTCTATTATGTTGATATATATGTGTTTACTAACAACTGACTGTCTCAGCTACCGTGTTTTCTTTGGAAGATACACTCTTTGGGAGATAGAAAACCTACAAAATGGGCTTTTGTTTATGGAAATTCTCTGATTCTGTGAAATGCTTTTGCTTCTACAGGTGGCAAGGGAAAATAGACATTTCTGGAAAGTAAGATTGGTTCTTGCTGTGTTATGGATACTTTAGGTAGTATTACTAGTTTATATCAGGTAATTCAAGAGCACCTTGTCTTCTCTGTGTGACAAGGTTTGCAAGAAATAGTATCTCTTATAAGATCACTTGATACTGTGCAGGCAGGCATTGACATGCTGTTTTTCCTTTGCTTTGCCTAGGTGTTTCATGAGACTATTGTGGCTGCACCAGTTCATCACCTTTGATCCCTCTCAGTCTTGTTTTCATTTAATGTCTGTCAGGTATTGATTTAATCTCTAGTCATATTATCTCCTCTTATCTCTGTCAGTGTGGGACTATTGCGTACTATCTGTTTTATGAGCGTTATGTACTCTCACTTAATGTCCTGCACAGCTGCACTCATTGCTGGGAAGTTACGTGATTGAATCTGAGCATCAGTCTTTTTTTATGTCAATCTTTATTTCCTTGACCCAGGAGACTACAGGCCTGTCAGCCTCACCTCCATCCCTGGAAAGGTGATGGAACAACTCATCCTGAATGTAATCACTAAGCATATGAAGGAAAGAGTGGTTATCGGGGGGGTCAACATGGTTCCACCAAGGGGAAATCCTGTTTGACTAACCTGATACCCTTCTATGAGTGCATAACTGGCTGACTAGATAAGAGGAGAGTAGCAGATGTCATCTACCTTGACTTCAGCAAGGCTTTTGACACTGTCTCCCATAGCATCCTCATCAGAAAGCTCAGGCAGTGTGGCCTGGGTGAGTGGACAATGAGGTCCGTGGAGAACTGGCTGAATGACAGAGCCCAGAGGGTTGTAATCAAAGGCACAGAATCTTGTTGGAGGCCTGTGGCCAGTAGAGTTCCACAGGGATTGGTTCTGGGGCCAGTCTTGTTCAACATCTTCATCAATGACCTGACTAAGTGTACCCTCAGCAAGTTGGCTGATGACACCAAACTGGGAGGACTGGCTGATTCCCCAGAAGGCTGTGCTGCCATTCAGCAGGATCTCAACTGGATTGAGAGCTGGACAGTGAGGAACCTCATGAGGTTCAACAAGGACAAGTGCAGAGTCCTGCATCTGAGAAGGAACAACCCCATGCACCAGTACAGGCTGGGGATTGACCTGCTGGAGAGCAGCTCTGCAGAGAGAGACCTGGGAGTCCTGATTAAACTGAAAATGAGCCAGCAATGTGCCTTCATGGCCAAGAAGGCCAATGGCAGTCTGGGATGCATCAAGAAGAGTGTGACCAGCAGGTCAAGGGATGTTCTGCTCCCTCTGTACTCTGCCCTGGTGAGGCCTCATCTGGAGTCCTGTGTCCAGTTCTGGGCTCCTCAGCTCAAGAGGGACAGGGAACTTCTGGAGAGAGTCCAGCACAGGGCCACCAAGATGATCAGGGGACTGAAACGTCTTTCATGTGAGGAAAGGCTGCGGGAACTGGGGCTGTTTAGTCTGGAGAAAAGAGGAGACTGTAATATTTATAAATATCTAAAGGGTGGGTGTCAGGAGGTTGGGACATCCCTTTTTTCTATAGTAGCTAGTAACAGGACAAGGGGTAATGGGATGAAGCTGAAACACAAAAAGTTCCATGTAAGTATAAGAAAAAACTATTTCACTGTTCAGGCTGCCCAGAGGGGTTGTGGAGTCTCCTTCCTTGGAGGTCTTCAAGACTCGCCTGGACATGTTCCCATGCGACTTGATCTAGGTGACCCTGCTTCTGCGGGGAGATTGGACTAGATGATCTCTAAAGGTTCCTTCCAACCCCTACCATGCTATGATTCTTTGTGATATCTTAAATGTTTTCTCAGGCTCTTTGGTGTTTGAGTCTGCTTTGCATATCTGGACCATCCATCAGCCTCAACTTAGTTTTTAGCAACCTGTAGAAGAGAGAGCAGTGGACTCAGGGAGGTCCTGGAGGCAGAAATTGTCCAGAAACCAAATTTGCCTTTGAAATCTGAAAAACTACCAGAGGTACAGGAGCTCACACGTATTTTAAAATATGGGAACGTGGTTAAGTAGAGCAGAATCTGCCCTCCGTCTCCTTGCTCCCAAACAATTTTTTCCCTTTCCTGGAGGAGCAGAGACGCCTCTCTGGGAAAGCACTGCAAATTTATCAGCAATAACAAGCCGCTCTGGGGAGTCAGAAATGGATGTACTGAGACATGGAGTGGGTGGGAAAGCTGGAGGCAGGTACTGATCCTGGTTTGCACAAACTGGGCAAGGGCTGAGACAGGGCAGATTTTTCACAGGGGACCTGAAAAGTTTGAGGGATACTGAGGTTTCTACAGGTGCAAAGCCAACCCAAGGCTCAGCAGGGCAGTGCTTATGCTAGTGGCTATCCCGAGTTATTTTTAAAAGATAATGAATAAGCATACCATTACCTTTAAATTGGGGTGAGGGTTTTTTTATGACTGATATTGGCAGTGTACATGAAAGCAATGTTTTTCTGCTGATCATAACAGCCTTTTTCTGCTGTAGTGATGCGATTAGAGTTGTCAGTCAACTTACTCTCTTAATAGTACTTTTTAGTTCCCTTTTTCACCTTGGGCACTGTATTGTGCCCCTATCTCAGTAACTCACCTGCCCTCTCACTGCCATGCAATTCTTAATGCTGCATGCATGTGGATTTCCAGTCTCTCAAGTTGTTATAGAAATTCTTATTAACTGTAATAATTAATCTAGCTATTACACCATATTTTATAGCCATTAACTCCACTAACAAGGACCACATTATTTTGGAGACAGCTCCTGGGAAATCTCATACAACTGGTAGGTATTACAGGCAGGTGCTGCACTTCACATAATGAGCAAATATCTGTGAAACCTCTGCAAATCCTATTGCCAAACAGAGGTTTGAAAAATCTTCAGCTTTAAAAAGTCACTGTAAATCCTGCCTTTATTTGTTTTTCTCCTCAATTATCATCTTTTTACCTACCAGTTGATGCATTTGCACAGTCAGCTCTGCTCAGAGGTCTGTTCCAGCAGGTTTTTCACTCACGCTACTGTGAGTGTACCCAGCACTGCAGCAAGTAGGAAGAGATGCAAGGACCTTGCAATTTGTTACATGTTTAGGTGTCTTTTCTGTGATTATGTGAGACTTTTGGTTTCTCATGTGAAACTGGCTTTGCTTGAAAATTATATTTCAGATGCGTGCAGTGGTGTTGACATCTGCTCACTCCCATCCAGTGGCATAGCCTCACCTCTGCATTGTGCCTATTGTTTGGGATACATTGCTTTTTCTCTTTCCACTCATTTGTATCTCTTCCCTAAGAGTGGTTGTTCAGTCTTTATTTGGTAGTTAAATCTTTATTTGACCTGTATTGGGTGCTCTCTGCAGTTTTTGAAAGGCATCACAATCTGGGAATCCCAGTGGTTTTAAGCAGTTTAACTACAGGCTATCTTATGGGGATTTTTCAGCTGGTGCATTGCTAAGACTTTGCCAGCTCGAGTCCAAAGGCTGTGCCTCATTTACTGGCAGTAGAGCCCATTGCACTGGCCTTCATCTGTTTTGGCATGTGCCCTAGAGTGAGAGTGCAAGTGGAGTAGCTTCTCCTGTCCATCTCCCCTCTGTCGTTAGGAGTGGAGGGACCACGTTCTGCTTTCATGATGCCAATACTCTCCTCTTGAATTGGCTCTGTGTTAGGCACTGCATATCTTCGTGCAGCTGACAAATTGTATGACAGGTTAAAGAATATTCTAATCTGCTCTGCTGCTCTCCTGGAATAAGCTGAGAAGGGAGCGTTTACCATATGTGCTGTGTTATTCTAGCTACTGTATCCAACCTTGTTTATCTGTCACCTTCACACCTCATATTTTTCTGTGATTCAAAACTGATTTACTGTTAACTGTTTACAGTGATTTGAACAAGAGAGGCTTGTCAAACAGATGGGGGAAAAGGTTTTATTGCTGATTTCCCATGTTTTCCTGAGGCTGGATCTGTAGGGTTCCCATTCCTGTGATTAAGGAGAGAAGTAAATGGCCCATATAAACAGAGTTGGTTTCCTGACTATCTCGACAATTGTCCTTGTCACAAGTTGACAGCATTGTATGTCCCAACCTTCAGTCTTTCCTATCTCATTGTTTTTTCTTTCATCAGTATAGATAGACAGGAGGGCTAAGTCATGTTTGAGCTCTAACATTAGAAACTCGAAAGACTTTTGGGCAGGACATTATCTGTTGCATTGCCAGTGTTTGGATTCCTTTTTGTACTTGTTTCACTGTTTCACAGGAAGCATTTTACCCTGTAGGTGATATCATCCCACTCTTCCTCAGTAAAGTCTTGTGAAAATTTTACATAGACATTGCCTTAGCGATTGGGCATTTTCTCCTTAGAAACCTGGAAGGGCTGTCTGCTCCTTATCTCTGTGCTGGCAGGATGGGGAATAGGTGTTCAGCCTGTGCAGGGAAGGGTGTTCATTGGTTTTGCAATGAGTCACAAAGCTTAATTTAAAGACTTCGTGCTTAGTAATGTGACAGTTGTGATAGTGGGGTATGGAGAGAGCTAAGGAACATGTTAAATCTCTTGGAGAAAGGCAGATCTTGGCTGGAGGTGACCATGTTGGCTTTCACCCATTTTGATGAAATTAAAGCAGTGTTGACCTGTCTTACTTGCTTGACATCTAGATTCATAGTTGATGAATCAGTACAGTAGATTTAGAGTTGATGAGGTAATTCACAGTTATATCTGCAGACCTCCGAAAGAGGAGGGGACAAGGGTGATGTGGATGAATGATACAGCGAGAATCTTTTTTAAAAACCCTGAAGCTGAATTGGTTTATGCAGTAAATTACATTTAGTTGTCACAAACAGCATCACACAGCCTTCATTTTCAAAGAAGGCTGAGGATGCAGGCGAGGTGGGAACTATGGAAAAACAGCTCTTTCAGCCAGTCTTGTGTCTGGTACTGATGCTTTCTCTCCTGTATGCTCTACCATTTGATTTATGAGCTTTTTGCAGGCAGTCTCTGAAGTGCGTGAAGGGTTCGGGCAGCTGTGGCCTAGAGCAATAATTTCTTTCTGCTTGTCTGCTTGCCTGTTAGTGGATTCATATAAGCATGTGTTTCTCTAAAGTCAGAATTGAGCAGCAAGCAATTGGTCTGTCTGGAGATGTGAGGAAAGCAGAGCTGGGGTAAAGGAAGAGTAAACTTCTTGTACATCTTTTTCTCTGTGCTAGTAAAACTGCTGCTTCAGTGGTTGTTGGTTTTCTCACCTTCTCATTGTGGGTCAGCAATGCTGGATAAAAATAATTACAGTGCTGGGTCTGAATTTGAGGCTTGTAATTCAGCTTTTTATCTTTATGCTGTTTCTGGGATGCCTTGTTGTGGTAATGAAGTTGCACAAATGCTGTGTATCTTGGCTACCCAATTAGAAGAGTACCTGTGTAAGCTCAGGGGTCTGTAAAGGAAATGCAGAATTACTATCTGTTGCGACTTTCACTTTATGATTTCAATCTAGGTTTCCTGTTTAATCTGTAATCAAGTATGGGTAGATTCACAAAGAATTGCTCTTTGCAGAAGTTTGATCCCACCCCTGGGTTCAACTCAGGCTCACTGGCACCATCGTGCTAGTTTGGAAACCACTTGTCACTGGAGGTGGCCAGATGACTACACAGGTGGGCCCATTTTCTCCCTGTAAATGCCCTCAAGCTGTGCCTCCATCAAATTCAAAGGGGCATTACCCAGATGGGGGCTTTGCCATATGCAGGTATAGCAGAGTGGAGTAGAAAATCCGATGAGGTATTGAAGAGTACTATTGCACTAGAGAACATTTTTCACGTTTCCTGGTCAAACGTTTCTTTGGCGCTTTCCGTATACTTTGCAACCAAACTGCTGCTTTCTGCTGAGCAACAACTTACAGGAAGAGTAGAGCATGCTCACACAGTGTGTATGCACGTAGCCTGGGAGAAAGGCACATAGAGGGATTTAAATAGCTTATGCAGGTATCTGTCAACAGTATAAGACAATGCTTCTCAAACTGGACTATGATAGGATGCTAGAAGTTGGTGTTTTTTTGAAAAAAAAAACCCACCAAAAAACCAAGCTAGTTTATTTTAAGTAGATTCAATGCAAAATTAAGTAGAGGCAGAAAATAAATTAAGCTCTTTGACAGTTAATGATGTTTCAGAAATACTCAGTGCATCCTAGCCCTTTTCTTAGCAATGGTTAACAAGGAACTCTTGGTATTTCTTTTTAATAGACTTGGGGAAAGTGGTTTGAAGCTGCCTTTATTTTATTCAGACTTTGGTGGAAAAAAAAAAGTTGGGTTTTTTCTGGTTAACTTTTTGATTTTTTTTTTTTGTTCCTGTCTTCATGTCTGTTTTGTCATTTTGCTGTGCTTTTTTTTGGTGGAGCTTTTAAAGTTTTAGTGTCTCAAGGAAGAAATGCCTGGTCAAATTCTGCCCTCAGTTACTTGGGGGGCAGGGGGAAAGTCAGAAAAATGTATTGAATCTGCCAATATAAAGCTGGATGATTATTAAAGTAACCTATCAGCAAACCAACAGGGCTTTATCCTGTTCTCTTTGTTCATTTTTCAATTGACTTGTCTAGTTATGAGGCTATGTAAGTAAAATACAGCTGATTATTTGCAGTTTCTTTTAAGTTAAGACAGAGGATCCAGCACCTACCAAAGTGAGGTGACTAAAGTAGCAGTTGCCTTTTGGTGAAAAAGTCAAAAGTGTGGCATAAATCCTAAAAATGAGCCTCAGTATTATATTCTGACTCTGCAAAATTATCCTTACTCGCCATCCAAATACTTGACTGCTTTGACACCTCCAAGCAGATCCTTAAACCCAAGAGCAAGTGTTTTAATGCTCTAATGTTTGTTTTGTCAACACGAGTCACAGCCCTGCACTTACCTTACAAGTGCCAGGCTGCTTCGGGCTGGTGACTTGCTCTTTGACCTCATTCTTCCTTTGAACCTGCTGCTGCAGTGCGTGCTGGTGAGCCGCGTCCCTCAGCCCTGCGCCTGTTTGTTCTGTAATCCACAGACAAGAAAAGAGCAGGCAAATTCCAGCCTTTCAAGAAGCTCTTCGGCAAGAGGAAGAAACGAGAGCCTGTGTCAGACTGCGAGGAAGCCAAATTGAAGCCCAGCCACTCCTTTGGCAACATCTGCAATGGCACCTTCTCCTCCGATGAAGAGCCAAACAGTGGTCTGAGGTAAGCGCCTGGGTCTGGGGCCAGCCCATGCCAGTACATGGCTAGTGCTCCCTACTTCTAATGGAATTAAGTTTAGAATTCTGCTTCTGTGCAGTGGTAGCAAGTTCTGTGCCGCTTTTTTATGAAGCATGTACATCTTTGTCCCTCCTCTGAATGTGACACCCGCTCGTGTAGACCAAAAGGTCTTGCTTCTTGCACGCATAAATTATTTGGTCTGCAAACAAGAAATGCCAGAGTGAAGCAGAAATGAATTTGAATGCAGCTCTGTGATTTAACAGAACTCCATGGCAAACACCTGAGCAGAGGTATTTGTGGCATCTGTGTTTTTAAAACTGGGAAAGGGGAAAGTGGAACCGACTGCTACAAATACTTTATTGTATACTTTTGCCTGACAGATGGTACTTCTGGGTCAGGACAGGCATGTCCTCTTTCAGTCTGTCCCATACTGTTTTTGTGTTGTAATTGGAGTCAACAAATAGGCTGTTTTTATTCTGATCACATTTGAATGTAGAGTAGAAGAAGGGAGAGAGAGGCATCTGGAAATCAAATCATATTCCAGTGACAAGAGAGGATAAGAGAAAGGCAGCATGAGAACTTTCTCTGGAAACGGCGAGAGAAGGAAACTCTACAAAGTCAACCAGTCAGCAGTCTCTAGGTAGGAACTGGAAAAAAATCCAAACAAACAACAACAAGGAAACAAGACTAGATGCACAAAGTAATTGGGTCAGTACTGTGTGTCTCACACTGCAACTGAAAATGTCTGAGAATTTAGTTGACTTCTGGTCAAAGCCTGCTCCTTTGGAAAAAAAAAAGGAACTGCTTGCAGTGTGGAGTATGAGTATCTGAAAGTAACAAAAAATCTGAGAGGATCAAAAAACATGCCAGATTTCTCTGTTGAAGGAAGAATACGTATCAGAAACATCACCCTGCGTGGTATTTTTAATGGTGAAAAATCACAGCTGTGAAAATGTGATTTTTAAAAAACATAATTTCTTTTAGCTCCTGGATGTTTTGTTCCATTTTGTGGGTTCTAGGTTTCCCCTTAGATTTTTGCAGTGCAGTTTTGTACATCTCCGTTGCCTGTCCCAGCTTTTCAGAAAGTCAAGACAGAGCATAGCCACATTGTAGTTAGAGACATGACTGACTGCTGTTGCCTCGCATTACCTGTGTGCATGATGCTAAGTGGCTGTAAGAGGTTACAGTACCTTTCGCCTCAAGAGCAAAATAGTGAGCAAAAGCAAAACAAAGGGCATCACCTCGCTATCAGGAATTTCCCATTCAGTGTAACTGAAAAGGCAGTGCTGCACCCAGAAACAAACAGTGATAGTGGAACTTGTCCCATTCCTCAACACTGAAGTGAAGGTGTGGCAAACCCTTGTGAGACTGTTGCATGCTTGCATTTTAAAAGTATTAATTTTTCTAGTTAATAATAGCATTAAACATAATCTTCAGGGGGAATAAATCATACTGTGCTATTTAAATTGCAGGGAATTAGCAGATGTGAAGGGTCCTGTGTCTCATCTTAAGTGGAACATTTCTTTCTGGGCCTATGATTTGTGAGAGATTCTCGTGTTTTAGCCTGACAGAAATACTCAGTCAAAACTCTGTTTTCCCTTTCAGGCTTCGTGGTGCAAACATGGGTGGGATTTGATAATAATTTTCAGTTTGCAGGTAGCATTTGCCACATTACTCATCTTAGAACAGGCATAGATGTTCAGTACAGTGCATTAGATTGCTTTGGGGAGCTTAGTTTTGCTGCTCTTTCCTGTTTTCAGCGGCATGGCTTCCATCCGTTTTGGTTTTTTGCTTTTAGTATCATTTCAAATGTTTATTAATTAAATGCAGACATTGACTGTCTACTTAAATAATATGCATAGTTGTTTACAAGTTATCTTAGTGTAAATACATCACCATACATTCCACTATTCATCTAGAAATGGACCAGAGCAAATAACTAGTCAAATAACTGAAATCCTGAGTAGTCTTATAAAATAATTTGCTTCAAACTTGTTAAGAATATACAACAGCTCTGTGTTTACAAAACCTTAGTAAAAGTTCCAATTTTGCCGTAAAAGTTCAGGGATGCTCCCATTGCCTTAACGGAGCTATATTTCTTCATCGACCTGTAAAATATTTTAATTTGTTATCTACAGGTGTTTCTTGTGGACTTCTTGTTTTGTTTTGGGGATAAACATATTAAATATATTAAAATTTGAAAAAATATTAAGGGAGGATGCTGCTTCAGGAAGGCAGAGACGACTAAATAAATGAGTATAGGTTAAATAAGACATCTGTATTGCTTCTGAGACCTAAGCTAGTATTTCACTGTGTGCTGTATTGGCTTACAAGCCTGCTCAGAGATAATGCCTGAATCTCTAATGGAGACTGATGCAGATGTGCCAGGAGCAATTTAGGTAATATGCATATGGTGTAGATTGACTAGCTGAGTTGGAAGCAGCCTGAGGGAATCTGCCTGTCCATCCTTTCTTACAGATACTTCCTAAACTCATCAGATGCAAATAACTTATTTTATATCCTTATGTATGCATACTTCAACCTATTTATTCATCCATATTGTTTTGCAATTCTCAGGTGGGAGGTTTCTTACTTCAATTTATCCTGCCCTGCCTTGTGAAAGACTGGAATTCCTTTTTCTCACTTTTATATTGTCCTTCTTAAGTTTACAAAGTTAAAACTCTATTCACTAACTTTCTCTCCTGTGTGAGGTAGGAGATAGAAGTGCTTATTAAAAGTTAAATTGTGTTTGCAGAGCTTCACTAAAGTCTCCAGAAGCTTTTTCTCTGAGGCTGTATGGCACTTGAGAAGATTTTATAGTTGCACTCTTTGTCACAGTTGACACTAAGCGAGCACTATGAGGACATACCTGGAAGGGTAGCTGTGTGGTGCCCTACAAAAAGTTCTTCATTCTGGGTTGATGTGCAGAGGCAATGGGGAGTTATGTTTTTCTAAGAAAGGGTTCAGTAGAGTGCCTTTACTTGAGCTAACACAATATTTCAAAGGACCTGGAATTATACTTGTCAGGTCTTTAAGACTCAAGTGTGACATTGATCTTCCAGAGAAAGGTATTGGCATACTTAAGTCTCTTGACTGTATCTATCCATTAAAATGGGACCTTTTTAGTTCTGAATCTCCAAGTTCTGCATGATCCCTGTAAAACTGTTCTCAGGTCACTTATATAAAGTCATGCTCATTACAAAGATCTTAAGGTCTTAGTTTTCTCTTTATCCCGAGGAAGACTGCCTGTGAAAAAGAAAGTGAGAGATTTCAGATCTTGTAATCAACTTTTCCCAGTATTTGCTGGAACTTTGTCAGAGTGGATTGCTATTGGGAATGGACTGAGAATCACTCACCTCTTTGCCTGTGCCTAGAGCTGTGCTAAGCTGTACAACAATTACTACTCAGCTAATGAATTCAGATGCTTTTCTGCTTATGGGGACCATGGGCATAAGCAGTAATTTCTCCAAAATGAATTAGTTCTTTGTAAATGCCTCGTTTTGGCAAGGAAAATTGGTATTTGCTATTTAAGCTGTACCCTTGTTGCTCTTAATCAGATAATTCAGAGACATCTGAATTATAGTTGCATTGTGTCACTTCCATGATGGGTAGAAGGCAAAAGCATTCCCTTGCAAATCTGAAGTTTGGTTTCTGACAAGTTTACCAGCAGAACCTCAAAATTATCTTTCTTTGACAACTGTCCTGATATCTTGCCAGAAAACTTCACTTCTAGACATGTGAACTGGGTGTATAGAGAGCAGAAGGACAGTCTTCCAGTACTTTTTGTAATACTTTCCTAGTGTCTTCCCAGGCTTCATGTGAATTTAAGGCAAGTACTTTGCACAGTTCTCATCACCAGGATATACAGAGAAATCATAAATTGTGTATGGACTGAAGCTGGGGCAAGGAGCACCATGTATTCCCAAGCTGTACCACAAGTTTTATTGCTTGTGATGAGAAGTTCTCACAGGGGAAGCCCCAGGGTGTTAAACTGGGATGCAGTGCTAAAGATGCAGCCCAAGTCAGGTCATGCATCTGTGTGGAACTGCAGGTTCTGTGAGTAGCTGTCTCTTGGTAAGAACTGAAGTCTCCTGACTTTCTCTGGGTGGTCTGTCTACCAGCAGATGATTTACACCCAAGTCCAAATGCCACAGACAGTCTGAAGGTGGAGAGGAGACGATGTGTTCATACCAGCCATCAGCTTTTATAGTGCAAATGTGGCTCCTCTCTGCTCAAGAGAGGCCAATGACAGTGGTGGAAAGAATGTTGGTGATGAATGGACTGGGCTTTGATGGGATGGAAAGCCTGCACAGAATATTTCTTGGTAGATTAGTGGCTGCTAGTGGCCTTCCTCAGTGTTTTTTAGAGGGGAAATAATGTGACCAAGATTTGATCAGTCAGTTGAGTTGTGGTATCAGCAATAAATTCTAGACAGGTGGGGTTTATCTAAGTGTTATTTGACCTGTAAAGTACAAATCTTAATTTTGCTTTCATTTTTAATTCTGTGCCTGGATGGCCACAAAGGGCACAGGCACAAATTTTCAGGCAGAGAAAAGATAGGAGGCATAGCTATCAACATGGCTAAGTCACGATCTCTTTAATGGATTGAAATTTGAGAAATAAGCCTACAGCAAGTGGAAATAAATGATAAACCACAGAGGGATGTAAGGAATAAAGGGTAATCATTTTATGAATTCTTCACTGATAGGAGGAGTACTAATGGAAAAACTAATCCTCTGTAACCAGAGGGAATGATGCCAACAAATAATGGCAAGAAAGCCACAGTGTTTCAGTCCCTTTTCAAGCTTTGTAAAAAAAGGGGAGAAATGGGGATTAAAAAAGCAGCACTAGGTCTACTTTTGACATTACATCTTTTTCTAGCCTGTGTAAACTTTTTTACTGTGAATGCAGTTTATATTGGGCTTGTGCATACATGGACTGCATGAATATCACAGCTTTCAGAGAACACATATACTGAAGAAAGTGCAGGTTCTTCTGGAGGACACAGGCTGGGACCTGTGTTCTTCTGGTTGTGTTGACAACAAGTTAGGGACAGAAGAGACTTGTCAGTACCCAACCACCCTTTCTATGATTATTCTGAACTGAGCGTTTACATCAGAAAGCAACATTACTCATCTGATTTTTCTAAACAGCGCACTCAGCTTGGGAATTTCTACAGGTATTTGTGGTCTTCTACTCCTCCAGTAACAGCATATTATGTAAGTTAGGTCAGGGGGTGATACAGTTTATTTGCTATTAGTCATCTCTTGTATCTCCATTTTAGTTTCTGAATATTTAATGTTCAGTGTACATTTCATGTGAGAACAACTCATCCGCGTCAAATGCGGCCTTGGATACTAACTGCTGATCAATGGCATTCATTCTCGTTGTCATAGAGACTGTCCTGAAAAATGAATGTAATTATATTTTTCTCATCTCTCAAGTGATTCTTTTATTATTGCTCAGGTAATTACCTGACATGTACCTTGAAAGAACATGTGGTGATTAAGTAAGACCAAAAAAACTCCAACAAAAAAGCAGGAGAAAGTTCTTAGTCTCTTTCTTTCTCAACTTTGCACTGCCCCTTGAGCAGTCCCAGCCCCTGCTCTGATGACACTTTCACCTTACAGCTCAGATTTCTGCATCATTTCTATGGGTAATGTGCCCTATGTGAGGAGTATTTTGCCACGTTGCTTTGAGGGGGTACTGAAAAGAGTAGGATGGATGTTGCAGGCTTTTTTTCTTGGCGTTGCCCTGTACTATCTGTAAATGTCAAATTTGGTGCAGATGACATCAGCAGCAGGACACGAAGATTCCCATTGCTGCTCCAGGCCACCTCAGGGAAATCAATAAAAGCTTGATCCCAAGATAGTCTGTTTTCTGTATCTCATTTACATGGACTGTTATAAAGCAGACATATCAAAGTAGTTGTTGACATACAATCTGTCCCAAAATTTCCAAAAGCAGCTCATGATATTTTCAAATCTTCATAAAGTGAAGTCTTGTTTTTACCTCCAACTCAAACTTGTAAGCCCAATGGGTAAGCTTTTAATATCTGTGTATTATTTTTTTCTGCATGACTATTAGAGCATTTGATCTCATGAAAATGATTCATCAACAGTTCAGCTGTTCATTTTCTAAATTTTTAAGTGGGGAGGCAGGAAACCCAACAAGCTATAAATGATAACTTGCAAGAATCTGCTTTAATGGATTGCCTAAAAAAGGAAGAAGAATTATAAGAGAGCATTTCTTTATGTATGTTTATTAGCTGTTAGTATACTTATATATACATAAAACCCTGTGAATTGAAGATATTGGTTGAAGAGAAAAACAACTAGACTCAGAGAACCTCAGGCTTCTGTGGTTTGAGTCCAGAGGAACATCCTGATTCATTCTTGAACAATTGCAGCCACTGCTTTGACACATTTCCATGGAGATGCCACATTGGACCATTCTATGTGAAGCAATCTAAACCAACAGTAAAAAAAAATGATGACACTTGCAGTGTCAAAGAGCTCCCAAGATAACTTCTCTTTATATCAACCAATTTTCATACCCTGGGCAATTTCTTATTCTTTTTTTTTTCCCTGCTGCTTCTTAACCTGATTTCTGCAACTGGCTTTTGTCAGTCACCTAATTTCTTTTTTAAGTGTCTCGTTTTGAGTGCCTTCCTGACTCAGTGGGAGTTTCTCTGTGCAGTGGTGCTTGGTGTCCAGCCTCACCTGGACACTTTTTCTTAGCAGCACTTTGATTTCAGCAAGTATCTCTTCAAATCCAACCAGAACAATGCAACATATGGGCACTGTAAGGCTTTTAGAAACAACACATGCTTCGATTTTCCTCACTTGTGTCAACTGACCTGGATCCATGTAGAAGAAATTTATTTCTGGGTTACAAGGTGTATTGTGGGAACAAAAGGGCATTTCCGGGCCAGAACAGGTTGTGGCAAAGAGCAGATCCACATTTGGCTGGATCTTTTTATAGAAGTCATTATGTGTTTTGGTGAAATTAGAGTTATTTCATCTTTTCTGTAATTTATATTTCAGCTGGGCAAAAAGGAATAGGCACAACTGGCCATTTCTGATATGTACTGAGTGGCATGTGGTCGGGGCAAAGGAGTAGGGAAAGTGTTCCTGAAATGGTCCCACCTCATTACTTTCTTGTCAGACAGCAGCAAGGGCAGGGCTACTCTCTTAGGGAAGGCAAGTGAGAACCAAGGGGGATCCCACTGCAGGGTAGGACCAGTCCCACAAGACAATCAGGACAGATGCCAGGATGGTGTCCAGATCCAACCAGGTGTGCAGATAAGGCAGTGTCTGGATGACAAGGCAGGTCTGAGGCTGTGCCAGGAAGTCAGACTGTAAGATCAGGATCAGATCCATTGATCATACTGCAGGTCCAAAGTTGAGAAGGCAGGGCCAAGGACAAGCCAGGAAATCAGTCTGCAAATTGAGACCTGGATCGAGGGGTTTTCATGGCCAGGCATAGATGTGGCTGAAATGGAGAACAGCACTCCTCCAGCACATCTCAGGTAGGGACTGAAATTTCAATTGTGGTCTTAAACAGAGCTCCTGGACTCATGTGTGTGTGTGTGGAGGTCTCGATGAGGCTGGACAGGGATGTTAAACCCTATTAGTGCACTCGGGGCCTTGGTACTTCCTGCGATACTTTTTATGCCCTTAATTGTCATTTTTTGTTAGATTGCTGTCATGTTTGACAATCATCAGCTACTTAAAGCTGGACTTGACCAACTTTAAAAAAAAATTTTGGTAAGTTCAGAGGTTACTGATCCCCAATGAAACCAAACTGGAGCTTTGTATAAGACAATGCTGCACAGTGCCTTTGAAATGAGCAGTGCTACTAATGCAAAGGCTACAAAACAGCTCACTGGCATCAGTGGGACTCTGGTAGGTCATAGCAATGGGATGGCGCACTTTTTCCAGAGTGAGTGCCCTGAGGTTCAGCAGTTCCTGAAGGTGATATGGATACATCTTTAGATAGGGCACAGAAATGATCTCTAAGTTTACTTTATGAAGAAGAATCCTTGAACTATCCTGCTAAAAAAAAAAAGAAAAATCTCCCTTTTGCCCGTTCAGCTTGTAAGGGCAATGTTTATGGGTTTGTTAGTGCAGTGAAGCAACATGCTGCCTGAGCACAGTTGTAACTCAGAGTTAGGTTGCAGCATGGACAATATTCCTCATCCAGGCATGAGTTAGAATCAAAATTCACATTCCAGCATGACAGATGAAAGAGAGGACACTAAAACTACAGCTCGGACTTGCAATCCATTTTCCTCTATGACAGTATTAACGCATCTCTGGAATGACTAGAAAATGCAATTTCTGCTTTTCATCTCTGTCTGCCCTGGGGGTGTTTATGAGAGATGCAAGGAGATGGAATCAGATTTATTTTTGAAAACAAAGCCTTAAGTAAAGGCAACCTGTCACTGCACTTGTCATTTCCCCAGAGCACTGTTCTGGGAGGTGACTCTCAGATGTCTTTGAAGGGTTTATAGTAAGGGTCAATACCTGGCTGAACCAAATTCATTCTTGCTTTGCGTGCTTTCTGAATTTTATAGTTTTAAAAATGGCATTATGTTAGAAAATGGACCCTAATGATTACAGAATCAATTTCTAATGGAACTCTAAAAGAGTGAAAGTCATGAGACTGGGTTTTTTTTTTTGGACTCAATCTCTACAAACATGAAAGAACAGAACAACTCATTCTTTCCCTTTATTTTCCAGTTTCTATTTCTAACTGCTAAATATTGAAGTGGGAGGAACATTTATGACACATTCAAAAGGCAATTGGTGGTGCGAGCTTTCTGCAGCAAAAGTAATGCACCTATACAGGATTATATGCACCTATACATGATTATGCAGGAGCTGAGATCTAAGTGTTCTCTGCTGGCAAAAATTCCACTTTTTAAGGACCCCAAAATTGTCTTTGAGAGGAGAAGTAGCACTGGAGAAAAATGAGGTCTACAAACCTAATAGCCACCTGTACCAAGGTAAACTTAGCCATGCATTCTCTGCAGTATTAGCCCTGCATGAGCTCTGATGTCCTTAAGGGTGCAATCCTACAGCAGTATATGCTAATTGAAGTCCAAACTGAAGTTTTCTGACTTTCCAGCAGCTCTCTGGACACATATCTGGCATGGAAGCTTCTGTCAGTGTTTGCTCACTCAAATCAGAAAGTTGTGGGGGCTTTTGGGTTTTGTTTGGGTTTTTTTTTTGCTGTTTGTTACTTAGTGAGAACAGCTGTCTGAATCGTTTCATGTGAACCATAAGTACTAAGCAGGCAAAAAAGAGATGATGAGAACATGTAGGGAGGAGGATAAAGGGAAAAGGGATGATACCTCACCCAGTCCTGATTTAGAGTATCTAAAGCTGACAGGAAATTTTATCTTAAATAGATAATGATGCATAGCAGTGGATGGATGATGGAGGTCCAAAGAGAAATCTCTCTGCTGATCTCCACAAGAGAGGAATAAGACTTTTCTTGTAAGCTCAGGGTGGTCCCATTCTGCTGTGAAGTATTTGTTTCACATTTCCTAGTTTCTGAGTGCACACAGACATCGCAGCAAGGATGAGTAATGGAAAGAGGGGTTACTGGACAGGAGTTTTTGCAAGCCAAATTCTTACACAGATACCTTTCACCTGTGGTTTTCTGGGATTCTCCCAGAAGTCTGATATACAACAGAAAGTATTCTCCCTTTCCAGGGAAATGAATTTATTGGCACTGAATTAAACAAAGAATCTGAAGAACCTCTTCATTTTGCACAGAAGAAAGCTAGTTAGGCATGAGATGTATTTGAGGCAACTCTTTTTACAGCTAAATACAGTTAAACTTGGGCTAGGAGTCCACATCATGTCCATGGTCAAGATGTGGCATGGTCCTTATGCTCCCATGTCTTGCTCTATTTGCTACCCATTTGACACTACTGGCTTTGTAAAGAAGAATTTGTAAAAGAAATTAATTTTGAAAGTTTATGTATTGTAAGTGAAACTGGAACATGATACTTGAGTTGAAACGTCTTCAGAGAGAACACCTGTAAGAATTTGCTAAAAGTGCTTTGTACTTTGGTATAAGTACATCCATAATTCATTTAATTTAGTCAGGTTTCTGGAAGTGAATCAGGTGATGATTCAATTGTTTTCAGCACAAACAGCCTCTGAAGTGTCATTGTTGATATTACCAACAGAAGAGCTCGTAAACTGATGCCACTGTTTTCCCGCATCTCTTGGAAGTGATGTGGCAGTTTGAAACTGGTAATACCACAGCTATGACCTTAGCCCAGGTCTCTGAACTATCATGAATTTATCAAAAGCCATTCCTGATGTCATCAGGCTTTTAATTGAGGCAAGGGCTTTCTGAAACATAGTCTGTAGATACAGATTGTATAAAGGCTTCCGAGAAAAACTTCAGAGATGGAAGTGGTGGTAGCAGTGAAGGAAATTCAATTATTCATACTATATTATGACTTAAATTCAGTCTTTCTGAAAGTAGAATGAGAGGAGAGTGAAAAAAGAGGTGGAAGAGGGAACTTTGTGATATAATCTGTGAAACTCACAGCTGGGAAGGTTGGAAAGGACTCCAAATGAATAAAATGAGACCTTTCAGGAAGTTTAAGTAACCTGAAAATCACCTTAAATGCTATTTAAACTTGCCTGTGAAAGAAACTAGATTACTACAATCTGTGAATATGTTTTTTCAAATGTATTTTAGCCTACTTTAGTTTGTGTATGGGAGAACATCAGAGAGAACTACTGTACGTGCTTAGCATGGTCCTAACCTGCCATCAGTACCATTGTGGGTACTTGTCAAAGACAGAGTTGGAAATTCAGTGGTGAGGTTCTTAGGACTACAGGTCACCTGAAGCTTCCAAGCTGTTTCACGTGACCTGATGTCCCAAAGGAAGCTGATCATGCTAGTCACAGACCCACAACTGCACATAACCAGAAGCTGATGTACTATGTATCTCAAACAGTCAGGAGGTTTATTGGATTAGTTCACAGGCAGGAGGTGAGACTAGATCACCAGAGGTATTCTTAGCTTGGTGGTAGGATAGGCCCCCAAGGTATTCTTAGCTTGGTGGTAGGATAGGGAAGATTTTCATCCTCAGCCATGTCCTGGGCAGTCCACCGTCACTGACTTCAGCAGATGCTCTTTTCTTCCTTATCAGAGACTCAGATTATTTGGCAGTTCCTACTGCCAGAGCATCCCTGCTTCTAGTCAGTTTTGGCGTGTGAACTGCTTGCAAACCCTGTTTAGTTTGAAAGCTGTGGATCTGCTGTTCCCAACTTTAATATTAAGAGATTCATTAGATCGAGAATGATTTGCAAACAAGTTGCTGAACTCTTGGTGCCTGAATCGCAACCTTTGCCTACTAATTAGTTGTAACAAGCAAAAAGGATAAACATGATCTGTTTAATTTTAATTATGAGAACGCCAACTCACTGGACAGTCAAAGGGGAGAGTGTTGTCATCTGTACAGTGAAAAACTGTGAGACAAAGCCACAAGTATCTGAACCAAAGTATCACTGGAAAAAGAAATGAGAAAGTCCTCTCTGAAGCATGATATAACCTGGATTATGCAGCCACAGCAGAAGTTTCACAGATTGAACCATGCAAATGCAGGAGAGGTTTGTCAAATTTTGCATGTTCAGTTTTGTTTGTGAATGCAGACTGTTGTTTCCCCCTTGTTGAGTGCAATGCTGGAGCTTTCAGTTCCAACAGACCTACATGGCTGTATGTAAAAAGCCAACTTCCGTTCAGCTTCATGGCGCACCACTCATTTTGCAAGCCAGGCCTGCTAGGAATGTGTCCCTGTTTAAGGGGCATTCCTCAAACTGTGATTCATGGGCTGATTCCTGGACAGCCAAGGAAGGTGGATGAATTCCAGTGACACCCGACTTTACCACAGCTCTGTGTACAAGCTGAGTCATGACAGTTAGGTATAGAAACCTTTTTAGAATGGCATCTAAAAATACATATTTAATTGGTTTCTCTAATAAGAGGTTTCTAAAAGAAGGTGTATTACTTTTAGCAACCAAAGACAATCAGGTTTTGGTTGTTAGGAAAAAACCCCAGTAAAATAGAATATAATGTCAGTTCAGTGCTCCTCCTCTTTGATGGCTAAAAATGCTGTGAAATATCGACCAGCTCGTTGCTTGATTGTGTGTTGGTTCATTTCAAATAGATGTTCAAATATTAATTCTGGATGAAAAATAGTTTTTCAGTAATTCTATGATTACATGATATCATTACATAAATGATACAGAGCTCAGTACGTTCTTCCCAGAAGCCTGAACTGTTTCTTTTGTGAGTGCAAATGCTTTTTGTTTATAAACTAGAGAGAGGGAGAGATTGTGGGGAGGTTTTTTTCCTATTATTTTCATGTTATCTGTAAGAAATTCTGTAATAAAAGTCAAGAATGGCCTACCCTTTATTCAGTTATAAAAGGTTAATGTAGCCCTATATAACACTCTTCCTGGGATAGAAAAGCATATTGCTTTCACTTTAAAAGGCAACATTCATACCATAGCAAAAAAAAGTGACGTGAAAATGTAATAAATACATTACAAACATCTGTTGTTTTCCAAAGTATGACTAGAAGTGTATTGAATACTTTATTAATAATTTGTACATTTTAAATGGCAGAAAAAGATTATTATCTACTGTTTTTCTTAAATATGTAAGCCTTGAATTTTTCTAGTTGTTTTACTTACCCCTCTCTCTGGAAGTATCTTCCTTGCTTTGCTGAAGTATCTGGCCATAGTGTTTTTATCACATGCTGAATGTTGTGTTGGTTAGACTAGTATAAAAAGTATCTATTTTTTTCTCCAGATTTTTTGTTTACTGAAGCTGTTCCATAGAGTTGCCAATAAGTTATTAAAAGGAGAGATTTCATTCCTCTCAGTAATTTTCTTCTACTGTGGATTTTATCATGTTTATATTTTACTGGCTTTCTACTCACCACGAAATATTCTAGGTGAGACAAACATGACTTTCAAACTCAAACATTTCCCCCCCCAGAATCCCAAAGTAACAACCCACATGCCTATTTTTAAAATTCATGGTTTTCTTGACAAGTTTCAAAAATTACCAGTAAATGAAACTACTTTTTGTTTAATCCCTTTTCCCGTGGATTTCGAGCAGAGCCGTATAACTAGGTCACGGGCAACACCCTCTCCTCCTTGGCATTGATATCTAGTTTAACAGTAACACAGGGGCATCTCTCGCTCTTTGTTGCTAATCAAACCCACATGGACTGGTGTAATAAACTGCTTATCAGTTCAGGGATTTGATGATAACATTTTCTTGTCAGTGTAATCATAGTGATAGGAACAACCAAGCAACAGCTAGGCAAGGTAGCTCTTCAGAAGCAAGTCACTAGAGTTTATTACCTCTTTTTGTGTTATAGAGCTACTTTTGCTTGGGACCTGCTGTCTGACCAACAATGACAGCAGTTCCCAAGCATTGGGACTAAGCACGAATGCAGGCTTTAAGTACACAGTCTGGCAGTGTATGCATCATCATCATCCACTTTGGATCCTAAAAGTAACATTTAGTCTTGAGTCTTCTAAGGAAAAATCAGTTGAGCTTCTCAATGTGCCTGTTAAAAACACCCCACTCCATGTTCTTCCAAGGAGGAAATATGTGAAGGAATAATGTAATTTTGGTAACAGAACGTGTCTGGATACCTCTCTTTTGAGAATGTTTACAGCTTTTGTGTAGAAGGCAAGAGAGAGAGAAAATCTATACACCAGGGCAGCTATGATGTCACTCTCATAAGTTAATTGCTGTGCTCATTTCCTTTGTAACTGTTTTTTTCCAGGTCCTCCCATTATTCTATGGGCAGTCGAGCTTTTTCCCATGACAGTATTTTTATACCCGATGGGAGAACAGAGAGTGAACAGGCCACTCAAGCAATGTCACAGGAGAACGTTTTAGGAAAAGTCAAAACTCTTCAGGTAAGAAATTTTAAGTGGGTAAAATATTTCAAATGTGGAGGAAAACGTTCTCCAGAATGTGTTATATGTGGATAAAGGTGAGTTGCTTTTTCAGTAACCTCAGGAGGTTTCTCTGCTGTGTAAGTAGTATGGCCAAAAGCCATGAAAATAATTTGGAGAATCTGTAGAAGATCTAAGAATTGGTTTTGAAAAGTACAGCAGTGATGCTGCAAGCAGATTGCAGAAATGTCTGCATCTTGTGGAACTCATTTGGACTGAACTCATGGTTTTGTTATGTCCTAGTATGTACACCTGAGACATAAGGATACACTACTGAGTGACAGAAAGTAAGGGTAGTGTTGGTGGCAGGAGATGGTATGCAGAGGGACACTTCCTTGCAAAGTTGATTTAATTAGCCTTTTATATATGTTAGATTTTTTTTTCTCCTTTTTCTCCCTGTCCTTTCAGCGATTCTCGTGGTTCTCATAATATGTTTACCTCTCCAAAGCAAACAGCAATAAGAAACCACATAAACAACACATCTGTTTGTTTGCTTCTAAAGAGCTTTACATGACCTACTTTCTTTTCCAGAATTCTATCCTATTAGGGTTCTAGCTGGTTTTTTTCTTTACTTCCTGTAGATCTGTGAGGTTCCCAGCTCTGTGCCTTTCTAGGCCTTGAATGAGATGTCCTGCACAAGCACGATTCCGTTTATTGCTCAGGATGCTGACATATCCTGTTAAGTGTTGAATTTTTAATGCTGTGCAGGTGCCATTACCCTGTAGCTCACTAGTAAAATACCATTGATTTCTTTTACCTCCAAAGTCTACCCATGGTCTATCTTTTCTGGTGAGTGAGAGATTATGCACGGTAGACAGGTCCGACCTTCAGGATGATCAGATAGAGCACCTGAACAGCGTTAACTGTGCTGACTGTGGATGAACTTTGAAGTAGAAACCACAGTAGGACAGCTCCAATTTCTCTGTGCTGGTTTTTCAGCTTGAATTTCCCTGGGTCAGATAGATTCAGTGCACGCTACTTTCCAGGCTAGAAACCATTATATTTTAAATGGTTGCTGACTTCAAGCAAAGATGTGAGGTAGCTGTACCTGTCTTGCAGAATCACAGCATGGTAGGGGTTGGAAGGGACCCAACACCCTGCTAAGGCAAGTCCAGCTTAATCAGGTCACACAGGAATGTGTCCAGGAGGGTTTTGAAAACCTCCAGAGGAGGAGACTCCACACTCTCTCTGGGCAGCCTGTCCCAGGGCTCCCTCACTCTCACAGGACAGAGGTTTCTCCTCATGTTCCAGTGGAACTTCCTGTGTTCCATCTTGTGCACATTTCCCCATGTCCTGTCACTGGGCACTGCAGAAAAGAAGACTGACCCCATCCCCTTGACATTCTTCCTTTAGGTATTTGTAAGTGTTGATAAGATCCCCCCTTGGTCTTCTCTTTTCTTGGCTACTGCACAGCCCAAAGTCTTGCAGTCTTTCCTCATAAGAGAAATGTTCCACTTCACTAATAATCTGTGTAGCCCTATGCTCAACTCATTGGAGTGTCCTTTGGATACAAGCTCACTGGTTTCTGCAGGGAGGTGTTGCCCTCCATGTCTATTGGATCTGTTGTCTTGGCGTTGGTACCTGAGCTTTTCTTTAAATAACTTTTCATTTTGTATGAGTGGCTTCTATAATTTCCAAACTCCAAAGACCTTAAAATTCTCAGTAGAAATTATTGTCCTCACTAAACGCAGAGACATGATAAAAAGTAGTTACTGCAGTTGCAAACAACCACCTTCACTAAGCAAATGATCACTCAAGAGAATTACAGCAAAAGCAGTCACCCTTGAAAGTAACAAAAAAATAGCCAGTGATACACTCTTGCTCGTGTAAACTCTGCATAAGCCCTTCTTTGGTGTGGTTACTGCTTGTATTTTAAGAGAGTGTTGTTTCAGCTGCCTGATGTCAAAAGTGTGATTACCTTCTGATTTAAAATTGAAGGACAGTATTACATTTTATCATTTTAATACAGCTGCAGCCCAGCTTGTAACAACATCCCTGATTCGGCTTTTCCCAATCTACTGATGATGGAGATGCACAGAGCAACTCATTCAGTCAGAAGGCGAATGCATAATATATTGTAGATAACATTTTAAACTATTTACATGTTTACACAGAAGTTGTAAATGAATCCAAATGTCTGTAGATTTTTTTTTTCATAACTCCATAGTACCTGCAAAACCTGCTGTGCAGCACATAACTGTCCCCATTTATCTAGCCATGATTTCTGCAACTGCTCCATGAGGTTTAGGACAAGATCATGCCAAAATCCAATTACACGTTTTTAGGTTGACCTTAGAGTTAAGTCCCAGATTTGACCAGTTATTTGGACCATCATTCCTGTCTGAAGGTTTTATGCACTCCATACTCCATCCTTTTTCTTCTGTAGTAGCATTCTAAAGGGAGACTGTATTTGTTGCATGAATTTGCAGTCACAGAAAAAACACTGATACTTGGTCTCCAGTTATCAGAAGCTTGTGTCTAATTTGAGAATCTTTTTCTGCAAGCTCACTCCCGCTGGGAATGTTGGTTTTTCTTCAGGTGGTGGAACAAGAGACAGTCATCTCTTCTGAAAGCACCTCACTCCTTAAAACTTAAAAACTCCTTAAAACTTATAGAATCATAGAATTGTTTCAACTGGAAGAGACCTTTAAGATCATCAAGTCCAACCTTTGTCCTAGCCCTAACAACCATACTCCTTAAAATTTGTGCCAGTTCCAGGCCCCGAATCATGGTTACACCACCAGCATTACTGTGGCTTTGTCCAGGCTTGTGTGTCACAGTGGAAGCACAACATCTCCAGTTTCCATTTGCCTGGCAAGATGCTCCTCAGTAATGAAACGTTGCCAGGATTCCATGCCCAGTGCTGGCTCTGATCTTGCTGTGTTCCAAATGGAGATCAAAAGCTCTGCGGATTTTAACCTTTTTCAGGATTTTTTAGTTGTGATACAGTGAACATATCAAGGGACCTGAAAAACTTAGATCTATTTTGGAAGAGGCTGTGCTTACAAGCTCAACTGAGAGCGTGGTTGAAAAGGGCTGTGAAATCAGAGTAGAAATGTAAGCCATTTCATACTGGTGGGGCTGGATCTCATTCTGCTGACCACCAAAGTTTTTCCCCCTTATCGCCTTGCGTTTCTGCTGGCTTTAGAGTGTTGCTAAACCCACAAAAAATGTATAGTGATGGAAAACTCTGTAGCAGCCTGGGCAGGTGGACAGTGTATGCACCGGTTCAGCTTCTTATTGTAGGCATTTTCTTTTTCTGATTACATGTGCAAGGTAAATGAGGTCTTTCTGCAGTAACTCTCGTTTCTTGTTATTGATTTTCAGATTGGCAGCATTCATCTTATCAGGCTTTCTATAAATGGATTTGGTGATGTGCAAAGGTTCTAGTGTGTGCTAAAGGTCAGGCTGAGAAAAGCCTGACTTGTTAACCTCCAGTGGCCTGTGTGTATCCTGAAGTTATTTTGTGTTGGCTCAAGCTACCTGTTGTTGTAAAAGCAGTCTTTTCCTTGTCTTTTGAATGTGCTGAGATTATCATTACCTAGTTTTTAATATCCACTGTAGAAAGCCAGCCTAAACCTGCTCCCACAAAGAGATGATATCAAGGCACTGGTGCTGAACCCATATAGTTTCTTGGGATCTGTTGCTTTATCTCTCATACAGGACTGTGAATGAGACACAGGAATGTTTAAAATCTAAGTCTAGCAGGGTATCAGAATAAACCCAGAAGAATCTCTGGGAGCTTGTTTTTACATCCTTCCCTTTCATAGGTTAACGTGGGGTTTTTTTCTGCTCTGGCACACCTCCCCCCTCTTCCTCACTGACCTTGGGGTCTGTGTGATTGTTTCTCTGCCATCTCACTCCTTCACTCCACTGCAGGTAGATTTTTCTGTCTTAAATGTTGTCTCAGAGACGCTACCCCCATCCTAATGGGCTCGGCCTTGGCTGGAGGAGGGTCAGACCTTTATCCAAGGAAGTCTGTAGCAGCTTCTCACAGGAGCCACCCTTGTAGCCTCTCCCTCATTACCAAAACCGTTCCACACAAATGAACAGAAGACAGATTTTGTTTCAGGCCCACAAAAACTATAGCAAGTAAAATGGAAACTTGTCTTGAGCATTAGTACCTTGATGTGTCTAAGCCATTATCTGCCTTTTGCTGAGACTATACTGTGGTGTAGCACTGCTGCTACCTCTGGAGGCAGGAGAACAGCTTGTCCTCCACCTCTTGCCTTCACTGAAAGTATCTTGTGTCATCTGACATCCATGAGGCTATGGCAGTTACCTGCAAGAAACAGTAAGGGTTGACTGTGGCAAATGGGTTATGGCATAGGAACTTCTGGGATATGTCTTTTGTTTAAACCAAACAAACCCTCTGCTCTGTAAATTTGTAAAACATTTACACAGATACGAATAACGATAAAATGTATCTTGGGAATACAGACTTCTTTGTCAAATTCTAAAAGGACTACTTTTTAAATTCACTGTTGCCTGGCTTTGTAATGATGAATTTCCACAATCATTTTCTTCCTGTCAAACCTAATAACTATTCAGTTTCAAATCCCATTTCTTTTAGTCATTTAATGTATGTTAGCTAATGGTGAAGCCGGTGTTTCCCTTACTCCACATTGCACATCTGTGTTCTACCATGCATTCCCATTGCTTCTGCTTGATATTGCCCAGATCTCAACAAGACTACAAAGTCATATGTTAAATCTCAAATATATTCTCTTTTAGCTTGATACTCTGCATTTTATAGATTCCAGAGTTAATTTTTACTGTGTGATTGCCCACCTTTGCATTTCTTACAATTTGTTTTTCTTGCCAGTATTTTCTAGTGCCACTTCAGCCTAATTGTTTTCTTCATATTTGACAACTTTTTTCACTTTATAAAGTGAATTTTTTCTTAATCATTCTAGCATTTCTGAGACAGATCTCCTTTTTTGCATCATCATATTAAGCCCTAGTAATGAGCTTCCTTTTTTCTTATTCATACCTGCTTTGCTTTTGGTATTCTGCAAGGAGAGATTCAGGTAACATGCCTCAGACTTCTCCAAAAAGTCTTACTGTAACTCATGAGCATCTGTAAGTGGTCCATTGCCACTATATACCAAAATCTTCATTTGCTTCTGGACTTGCTGCAAACACATGTCTCTAGTGATACATAAACAGTCTGCTTCTTTACCATTAATCTGTTTTGTGCTCTACCAGAATGTTTCCTAAAGTGTAATGCCCCAAACCTCATGCTCCTTCAGCAATGGAAAGTGGAATCCCTGCATCATATATCCAAAACACTTGTGGTAATACTTCTTATTTTCTGCCTTTTTGGTAGGTTTACATGGGATTTTTTTTACATCTAGTTTACTTTCTAAAGCCTTAAGCTATATCAATATAACTTCTTTCCTGATTCAGTTTATTCTCTCTTTGATTAAGAAAAAAAAAAGTTGCTTATGTGGGGTGTTTTGCTTGTTTAGATATGCTGCAGATTTTCCCGTTTAAATAAAGACGTGGACTCACCTCCATAGAAAGAACAATTACTTAAACTGTCTTTTCAGCCTAGAAAAGAAATGATAAGAGAATATGATGCAGATGCATGAAATAATGAGTGGGATTGAGAAAATGAATAGAGGACAATTATTCAGTCTTTCTCACAGCATGAGAAGAGCATGAGCATCAGCTGAAACTAGTAACACTTTCAAACCAAACCAAACATTTCTTTATTCATAGTTGGACTCTAGAACTCATTGTCATACAGCACTGTTATTCATTAAAAATTTGTAAAAGTTCAAAGAGCAGCCTAACAAACTCATAAAAGAGAATTTCTTAACTGGCTGTTGACTCAAAAAGTCTTCAGATGCCACGAAATTGTTGGAGTGTTTACAAGGAAAATCTCAGTACGAGGCAGTCCATGACCTTATATGTTCCCAAGGTGTTTGATTTTTAAGTCACTTTGAGAGACTGTACAGGTCTGGGCTACTCAGCTCAAGAGGGACAGAGAACTTCTGGAGAGAGTCCAGCGCAGGGCCACCAAGATGATCAGGGGACTGAAACATCTTTCATACAAGGAAAGGCTGCGGGAACTGGGGCTGTTTAGTCTGGAGATGAGACTGAGGGGAGATCTTAGTAACATTTATAAATATCTAAATGGTGGGTGTCAGGAGGTTGGGACATCCCTTTTTTCTATAGCAGCTAGCAACAGGACAAGGGGTAATGGGATGAAGCTGGAACACAAAAAGTTTCACTTAAATATAAGAAAAAACTATTTCACTGTGAGGGTGATGGAGCCCTGGCACAGGCTGCCCAGAGGGGTTGTGGAGTCTCCTTCCTTGGAGGTCTTCAGGACCTGCCTGGACATGTTCCTATACAACCTGATCTAGGTGAACCTGTTTCTGCATGGCGGTTGGACTAGATGATCTCTAAAGGTCCCTTCCAACCCCTACCATTCTGTGATTCTAAGTAGAATTTCAAGGGCATGTACACAGAAGAGGAGCCAAATTGGAATTGAAAGAGGAAATGTGCAGCCCGATGTGGGCTCTCTGCTGCTTAATATGGAAAGTTTGCTCTATGGCGTTTCCTATGCAGACACAAAGAGTGCTTTGAAAGTCTAAGATTTTGATTTGCTGCAGGTGCCCACAAATTCACAGCAATTTAACTTAGGAGTTATACTTAAGACTTATAATTTAACTCAGGAGTTGGATTTCTGAGGTTACTAATGGTAAGCTGGAGTAAAGATGTCAGTAAAATAGTATCACATTTTAGCAAACTGTTTTGTATGAAGTGAAAGTGGATCTGTGTCATGGTCCTATTACCAAGGAAGACTAAAAACTGGAAGGGTGCAGACTTCATTGTTTTGGTAAATTCCCAGTATTCCTGCGTCTTTATTAGGCGTGTGGTCCTGCCTCTTACCTCACCCTGAATGACACCACAGTGATAGCCACCTGGGTTGGGTGCGAATAGGCAAACACTCATGCACCTCTCAAATGTTACAGAAAAACATTTGGAGGTGACACAAACATGGTTTGGAGCACAGCTTGATGAACCTGGCAATGTGTCCTTGTGGCCAGGAAGGCCAATGGCATCTTGGGGGGTGCATTAGAAGGATTGTGGTTGGTAGGTCGAGAGAGGTTCTCCACCCCCTCTACTCTGCCCTTGTGAGACCACATCTGGAATATTGTGTCCAGTTCTAGGCCCCTCAAAAAAATGTAAAAGGGTGAGTGTCAGGGGAATGAAGCCAGGCTCTTCTCAATGATGTCCAATGATAGGACAAGGGGCAATGGCTATAAGCTGAAACACAAGAGGTTCCAAAGAAATACAAAGGAGACTGGAATGGACTGCCCAGACGCGTTGTTGAGTCTCCTTCTCTGGAAACATTCAAAACTCACCTGGATGAATTCCTGTGTGACCTACTCTAGGTGGTCCTGCTCTGGCAGGGAAGTTGGACTGGTCCCTTCCAACCCTTCAGATTCTGTGATTCTGTTCTGAAGCTTCCCTATGTGTGTGGTCCCCATGGTCGCTGTTTCATGGCGTAATTGTCATATGTGGTCGCTGTGCTGATGCAGAGCTGAGAATGGTTTGTGAGTCCTGTGGAAATACCTGCCCAGTGTCTGCAAACTAAGGGACAGGGAAAGCCCATTAGAGCTAAGGTGGGAAGCAGAAGTTGAAGGTGGGGAACATTCATCTCCTTTCTTTTGCTTCTAACTGACAGCTAGATTTCAGAGCAGGATGGGAATTTGTGTCTGCTAAATTACAAGTCTTCTTGCATAAACCCAAAGAGAGCAGAGTCATTTAACTGAGACCAATATCTGTCTCTGGAGATTTCTGAAAGGGTATTTAAACACATGACTGTGCATCGGTAGAAGAACAAAAGGTCATGCCTGCAACTTCTGATGACTAGCGTTGCAAACAGTCGTCCTTAAGCAACCATCATCTGCGTGCTGTCAGCACAGAAAATTCTCAAGTACAGAGGATTTCTAGTGGTGTGTTCAGAAATATGTGTCCAACTGAAACTTTTGAGAAATTTAAAGCAGGTGCTTCTTTTCAGGGTACATGGCCTCTTCTCATTGACCTTGCAGCTTAAATGAATGTTTCTCTCTATCTCTGGATTGGACTGCCTTGTGTGTTCTTCCAAGCAAAAGTTGTAGGATTTTTCTTCTTTCAGGGATGATACTTTTTTAGGGTTTTTATGATTGATCTGATAAGGAATTTATCTGCATAAATGTTTTCTGACAGAGGATAATGGCATTGTAGTTACAGTGTAAGGACATTTGTAAAAAGAACAAGGAACAGGTTTAACATTGCTCTGGGAAAGCAGTAAGAATGAATTTGCACAGTGGTAACGATAAGGTACTTGAGATTTTGACATTTGGTATTCAGCATCAGCTTTGGACATTAGAACACACTGAAAAGAAGTGGTTAGTGGAGAACTATTAGTGGTGGGTTTTCTTTAAGCTAAATTTGTTCCAAAAAGGATAATAAATAAATGATAGAAGAGCCTTCTGTCCTAGAAGGAATGTGAGGACTGTTAGAGTTTCTTTTTCAGTCTTCAAACTAATTTATGCAAATGAACCTTTAAAACTTTGAAGTAATATTTTAAAGACAACATACTGTGTGTAGTCCATAAATATTGAGGATAGTCTGCTTCCTGCAAATATTGAATTTAAATGTTTGTATGCACAAGTACACATTTTTACAGCAGAGCCCTCAAGCATACTTGATGACAGTTAAAAAGGCCATTCTTTTTTCAAGCACAGACCAGTCTCCACAATAGCTCCATCACCACACAACTCCCACTGTGCATTGCACACACACTACATTAAAGACTTGGTCAGAAGGTCAAGAGAATAACATACCATCCCTTCATCCAAAATGCACTGCAAGCAAATAGGGTTCTGTTCTCACTGTGGAACAGATGCACACCTTCTTAGTTTCTCAAATAGTTCCTCAGGTACTGCTGATGGTTGCAGTTTTCTGCCTGGGAGAACTGCTTGTATAGGACCATGACTTTAGGAAGAAGAAAGGATAAACCTCAAATTAGAAAACACATTACTAAATTAAAAAGCTGAAATTATTATCCTAAAACAATTTCCTACTAGAGTCAGAGAGAGGACCTGGAGGAACAGAGCAGAATAATTACAATCTTCACACTGTCTGATGCAGATCCATTTGGTCTCTCCAGCTCCCGTTTATGTAATGCAAATGGAAGATTTGTAGTCAGATAGTTGCACTGCTAACATGAAATCCTGGGAGGCCTTGGTGAAACTCCCAGTAATCTGGGTGGGAATAGACTCTGCCATTCAGAACTGCCCACTGTGCCAAAATGATGTGCTGGATGGGTTTCATCTCTTTCAGCCAAAATCTAAATGGGCACAAATAATGCGTATCTCGATGAGGAGACATTCTCATTTAATAACCTGATTGTGAGAAGTCTCCGCATGTACTTTTTGTCTTAATAGTTCAATACAGAAATCTGGGAATGTTCTGGCATAATATGGATAAGCTTTATATAAGAGTCTAGTCTACTGAGCAATGATGGCAAGCGAGACTGATCTGACCTGAATCCTTTTAGATGTCCATCCACTGGTACTAAGTGTATCTTCCCTTGCCAGCTGCCCACCTAAGCTGTGCTACTGATTCTGTGTAGGAGGAAAAATAAATCTTTGTTCTACATTCTACATGCTTCAGTCTTCTGCAGTTCTCAGCAGCAAACTCATGTCAGAGGTCTGTGTATGTACCTGACATTTCCACTGAACAGAAGGTGCAGTCAAATTGAGTGTTGCTGAGCTGTAGATGTTCACAATAATATGAGACAGAAATAGGAGATCCCCTGTGAAGAATTTTCTGTACATGAGGAGAAAGCAGAAAAATAACTCCACAGTCTCTTCCTTTCTAACTGAGAATAATTCCCTAAAATATTTCAAGAAGAAAATCTATACCTTGCTCTGTTTGCTCCTTCTAGATAATTTCTTCTAACTCTTCAGCAAAAAGCTCACATTCAAAGACTGTAGGGTATGTGTCTCTGCAGTAGCCAGGGCTGTAATTTATCTAATTCACTCTACCAGAAGACTATTGCTATGTGCTACTTGCTTTACTCAGCTTACATGTGATATAATTCAAGAGTATTTTCTTGTAACTGTGGAGAGAAGATTACTTCTACAGGGAAACTCTGTATGGTGGGAAAGCTCTTATATCCATTCATCTGCTGCATTTCCCCAGCACAAACTTCTTTGTGCAAAAGCAGTGATGTGACAGTGCACATGAGGGTGAGCCAGCATGAGTTTGTGTATTGTTCCTATGAGATGGAGCATCTGAAAGAGAGTGAGTTTCCCCTCCTTTGAGAATTTGCCTCTTCTAAGAAGGGGTTATGCCAAACCCTTAACATTTAAAACTTACAATTAATCATTTTACAATAATGATATCTTTAAGATCTACAGATACATGAGATACAGCATTTGGGGGCTGGAGGAGAAAAAGGTCATCTTTGGGGGCATTTTTAGTTTCTCAGTGTACACTTGGTTCATAATCTTGTTTCTTTCAAACAGCAAGGCTTCAGGATTAGGTTTTGCAAACAAAGTCTTAATCTAGGACACAGATTTTTAACAAAACAATGTTTCAAAATTCACAGTAAGTTTGCAGAAGTCGTCAACGCTGACGAGCTCATCATCCAAAACCAGAATTTATGCAGTAAATTTCTGACCTTGGTCATTTTGTGGGGACAAAGGAAAGGGAGTGCCCATCGTGTTACAGCAATGCGAAACTCAAGTTGATTGGGTATTTTTTTGTCCAGAGTCATATAAGTTGCCCGGAATGTTTCTGTGCAGCTTTCAGGTGGAAAAAGGGTGCATGCTAGACTTGGCTTATTTTCCTCATAATATTACTACTTTTTTGTGTTGTTTTTTCTTACTTTTCAGCAACAGTTGGCCAAGAATATAAAATTTGGGCAGCCTCCGCAAATGACAGTTCCTGTGAGGACAGTGGGAGAGGCAAATGCTAGTATAGAAGAGGATGTGTTGCTGAGTAGCCCCATGGAGATTGATACTCAGCAGGACACAGTGATCTCAGACAGTGGTAATAAAGTAAGTACTTTAAATCGATGTATTTCTGGCATTATAGCAGCACCAAACCTGTAAAGTTCACTGGGGCATAGCAGATGTCTCCAATGAGGTGTAGCTGAGCTGTTTTATGTAGGCTGCTTTATGTGGGCGGGTTGTCTCAGCTCATGCTCTTTGGACTGGTTAGAAGCATGTGCTTTTGGCATCCTGAGCCAGGTCCCACAGAATGATTGGTTGGAAGGTTTGCTCTGAGCTTCTGGCAGTGCAAACGCCGCTCACAGTGTAGCTAGAAGACAGGAAATTTTTCTGGGACGGAAAACGTCTTGACATATAGACTTCCCAACATGGAAAGCTGTGCACAGTGTCGAATGGCAAAAAGGATAATTATTCCATAATAAGAGGGATTCTGGAGCCTAAATCCATAAAATCCTGGGTCTTTGAGTAAATATCCATGCTTCTCATAGACAGGAGCCAAAGAAAGGGGAGAAACATTTTGACAATGCTCCCTAAATCCAAATGTCCAAGGTAATTCAAGTCATCATTCCAGTGATCCATGTTGACTTTTACAGCAGGAACTGTGGGCATTCAGGTGTCCTGAAGGGTCTCGTTCAAACAGTGAAGAAACACAGTAGGTGATGGAAGCTCTCTGGAAATCCTCTAAGGCAAGACTGGTTCTGTGTGTCACTGTAATGGCTGAAGTGAGTGCAGGGGACAGAGAGACTCTCTTCCCTGACTGGAGGAGGCTGTGTCTGGGAACTGGGGAGGGCACAGAACAGCCCACCATGCACCTACAGTCCTTTAGATCCTGGAGGGATGCTGAGGCATGATCCCGCCCTCATGCAAAAGGCCAAGGCACTAGATGTCCTCTGCAGCTCATACCTATATTCAGCCAAACACACAGAAGGGAGGTCTGTGGCTGAGATAGCCTGAATTCTTCACGAGTCTTCCAAGGGTCAACATACCTCTTCTGTGACTACTTCCTTCATCTCTGTGGTAGGATCTGTCTGGGAGCCAGGCTTTGGGTAGGGCCTACACACTTGTGCCTCCCTCTCTGCACTCTGGAAGAATCACAGAATCATAGAATGGTAGGGGTTGGAAGGGACCTTTAGAGATCATCTAGTCCAACCCCCCTGCAGAAGCAGGGTCACCTAGATCAGGTTGCATAGGAACATGTCCAGGCAGGTCTTGAAGACCTCCAAGGAAGGACTCCACAACCCCTGTGGGCAGCCTGTGCCACTGCTCCATAAAGCTAAGCCAAAGCAAAGTGTATTTTTCTGCTTCACAAATATACCCTTGTGAAGCAATCAATTAAGGTGAATCAAGAGCATCCTGCATGCCTCAGAGCACAAAGAGTGCAGTGGGACCGTTGACGGGTTTTGGCTCTGTACCTTGGTACTAGGTGAGACTCTGTGTCTGAGACCAACACACAGTCTCTGCAGACAGCCTTCTTTCTGCATCTTACAGGAGACTCAAATGTCACCTAATGACCTCCAGTTTGAAGGAGAAAATAATTCAAGCACTAAAACAACTCTAAAGCATTTTTTGTATGATAAGGAGAGATATAGTCCCTACCACCTACTTTTTAAAATATCAGTTTTTAAAACAAAATGAATGCCCCTCTGCATAATTCTTTTTCCAAATAACGTGGGAGCAAACATCCCTACCTGGAGGAGACTGGAGACACAAACAAACCATTGCTGCATGCACGGGGTCAGCCAGAGCACTCGGTACTTTTGTCTTCTCTTTCTGTACCCCATTCACTACTTTCTTTATCAGAGATTTCTGGCGCACGACCAGTGCACCAATGTGCCTGGTTTCTGCTCCAGTCTCTCCTGTTGGCTTCATAGCTCTGCTGTGTATTTATCTATGTAGGTCCTGGGGGGAAGAGAATAGCTTCTGTGAGGAGTTGGTGTCCAGGGCTGCACAGTGCTGCTTTACTTCAAATAAGGTTCCTGAGTCGCTTGTGTAACTTGGATCGGTAGCAAAAGTTCTGGCCTTCATTTAACCTGTAATCTGTAACGTTGATTTTTTAGGCTTTATGCTAACAGTCATGTGCACCTGGTGTAATGGGATCCCAGCATTCATTAGGCCGTGTTACCATTAGTAATACTGTGTTACCATTAAAATCAATTTTTCTGGGTGTGATGAATGCTGCTTCAACTCCTACTCCTTAAAAATCCACACCTGTGAGAGGGCTGTGAGAAGGACGGCAGCTAAGGACTCCTGGTGACTGATAGGCTTCAATTGCTCGAGGAGGGGTGGTTTGCTTTGTGAGGAGAAGAGTCCACAGGAACCTGGAGTTGAAGCTCCTTGCAGTAGAGGTAATGCCCCATCAGGTTCCTGTATTTTTTTCTTTAGGTGTAGGTCGGGAGAAAACAGTTATTAAGAACTGCTTGAAATCCTACAAAGCTATGCTTTTCATTTGGAACCTGGTTATCCCGTAACGGCAGCTTCGTTCTGCCTTTTGTAGTGTCTCATAGCAGTAGCTGCTTCTGTATAGACAGTAGTGATTCAAGAAGCAGTAAAGTGAAACTCATAGAATGTAGGGAATAAGAATTGCTCATTCCATATCTGTCCTGCAGTGACAGGAAACATGGTAAAAAATCCTACCCTAACATGTGTGATTTCACAAGTCCTTTGAACTGTATTTGTTAAATCTTTTACAGTTTAATATCTAGCTGTTGTAATCTTGTTTTTTAGTCCACTGATATTCCACATTTGTTGAGAACAATGACTTTGCCTGAAACAAGACATGAAATGGAAGAAAAGGTAAAAAACTCTTACACTTGGTTTGCACCAAGTTACTTTGCAATTTTAGTTACTAAAAGCTTGACAGATTTTGCTTTAATACATACTTTGTTGTTTCAAAGATTTTGTGGACATTGCACATTTTTGGGGCTAGTAAGTAACCAATAAGTAAGACTGAGAAATCTGTGAGAGCTGGTTGTAGGAAACGATGCGACTTAGTCTCTGCCAGTCTTGCGGCATTCCTGCATTTGATATATTAATCATGGAGCCATAATTTTCATAAGTACTTCTACTACTTTGTTATGCCTACATGTAATTCAATAAGCGTATGCAAAACATTCCATCAGCTTTTAAGTAATTGGTTCCCCGATTAGCATATGTTTAACCTCAGAAGATTACAAACCTGTCTTGAAAACAATGTATGTGACTTTCATTCCTTACAGAAAATGTTTTCTCTCCTCTTTTTTTTTTTCTGTCTTCTTTTTCCACTTGGATTGTGCTAAATACAAACCTCAGGAAGATAGCGCAGTGACTTAGGAGAGACACTGATAACAGACTCACTCTCGCTCGTCTAGACATACAGTTCCACTGTATTTATTCATGAGCGATGCCTCACTAAATCACTTTGCTTCTATTTGCACTTTCTGAACCCAAATATTTGAGGAAAAAAAGCAGCACAATCAAAGCCAGTATTTTATTTTCTTCTGTTCTTTGGAGAACTCCGCCTGACTGTGGAGGGAAGGTTTTCCTTCACTGTGCCAGCTGAGATCCAATACCATAGTCATCTCCCATGCAGATAGTACAGCTCTGTAGCTGTTCTGTTACAATGCTTAGATAAGTCCATCTGATTTCCTTTTTCATAAAGTGTATGATCTAAATTGTTTAAAGATGCAGGTATTTTTTTCCATGGTAAGCAAACTTTAAAATGTCTCAGCTTTGGAAGTTGCTTAAAACTGCCTCTGCCCTTCCCATTCCAAACAACTTCAGAGTGGAGCTAAACTGTGAAAAAAAACCCCTCAGTTAGAATAGTCTAAGTAATTTTTAAGTAAAAAGCATAAAAACATGTAGTACTGGAAAGAGGAAAATATTACAGCTGTAAGTTTTGATGTCTAAAGTTCATGACTTCTATAATTGAAAACTTCTCTATTAATAACTCCATTGAATTCAGAACTGCAAAGGCTTGTGTGTTATTTGTTTGTTTGTTTTAATTGAACAAATAGCTTAATAATAGCTTCTTGTGTTTGTGGTACAAACAGGTCACTCCAGTCAAATCATCTCGGCCAAAAAGACAATTTTCCTGTTCTGGCACAATTGAAACAATCAATTTGGATGCAGTTCCCCAGGCTGTTGCTCGTTTGGACAACAGTGCAGCTAAGCACAAGCTGGCAGTGAAGCCAAAAAAGCAGAGGATGTCAAGAAAGCACAAGAGATTAACGAAGGTATTGATTCGCTGGTCAAACAAAGGAGGGGGTTTGCTTTTGAAGCTGGGTACAAGATAACCATAACTGAGTGCACCAGGAGTAGCTATAGGCAGAGGATTAACCTGTTTGAGGTAGCTAATCAAAGCTTCTCCAACAAATCTCATATCTTCAAGTCAAAACAAAATGCATCCTTCTTTCATTTTGTCTTGAAATCAAGATAGAGACCTAAAGATGAAACCCAAGCTGGAGACAAGGTGAAAAGAAGTTTTAATGTAGCCAGTTGAGACAAATGCTGCTTAAGCCTGAAGCGCTTCCTGAAGTGAATTTTACATTTGGACTACTTTCTGAGTCTACTTTTTCTGGTAAAAAAAACAAAGGTCATAAAGGTCTGAAGGATGTCTGCCACTGTTAGTACTGCTCTGGTATAGCTGATCAAAGTGCAAGATTTGGTTGGGAAAGAAACTAGAGTCTCTAAAACTGGCCTGCGTTCTGACAGTGACGGCATCATTGTCTGGTAAGAAACACTAAGACTTAAGTCCCACAGCTCTTGCTACAGCTGTGGAGTGAGTTAGCAAATTCCAGCTTTATTCACTTACTGCATCCTGACATCTTACTAGTGCTTGTAGATGGATCAAGACTATTCAGCCCTAATACAGGGTTCACGAAAGGCCACTGCCCTTTCTTCCACACCACTGTCCTTGCATTTAACACTCTTGCAATGAAGATATTAAGTTTAAACCTCTTGTTTATACAGACTGTTTAAGTGGAGCCAAACGATGGCTAAACAAGTGATTGCTAGACAGGGCATTGGCTAAGCTGCTTGCCTCACAGAAAGTGCTGGGAATCACTCTTCAGGTGCAGCTTATCTTCAAACCATGTCTGTGAAGAAGATCTGCATTCAGTTTCTTGCAGGTATTGCACCCACACGCCAGGGCTGTGGGGCAAGCACAGAGAAGAGAGCCAGTCAGCAGCTGGCACACACCTCAATGCAGTGCAGTGTAGTATTAATGGGGAGCTCTAGGTTCTCTGTCTGTGCATGGTCCTACAGTTTCTGCAATAGAGCTAGAGTCCCAGCATAGCCAATGAGGAGAAAATCCTGGTTAGGATTTGTGAAAAGCAACCAAATTCTGTTTCCCTGAGCACTGTTCTTTCCTGGCTAGCACTGCAGAGCTCTTTTCTGCAGGCAACAGCTTCTGTCTCTGCAAGTAACAGCTAAATTTGCCATGAAAGAACTGGCAAAACAATGCCCTTCAGCAAGTGCTAATTATTTCAGGCTTAAAGGATGGAGTTCTAAGTATATGAAGAAGTATATGAAGGTATATGAAACTTGTGCTCTGTTCCTTGGCCTCCTGTAAATTTGAAATGGCAGCTCTCAGTCTGGATTAGTTCCTGTAAGCCAAGTGGTGATTCAATATTTAGCGTTATGCTGTTATCACTGTTGGAATGCTTCCTTTTTTTCTTTTAAAGGCTACCATCCAAGTAGGTGAGAGCCATGGGGTTTATGGTGATGTGTCCCACACATTAGGATGGGTGTGTTGGCTCTGGATCTAAATCATTGTTTCAAAAAAAAAGTTATTCTGCATTTGCAAGTGATTGATTTTTCACTGTGAAGAATTACAAACCAATACAGGCAGTATTCAGTAATTCCAAACTTTTCTCCCAATTTTAGGGATCACAAAGTTTAACTATAACAGAATTTGAGCCAGATGACCTAGATACCGAGCTGTGTGGAGACAGATACCCAGGTTATAATGGACACATCATAGCAGACAAACTAATCCAGAACAGAGATGAGCACAAGCAGCTTCAGATGGCAGAGGAGAAAAGAATTGAAGATCATTGGGGGATCTTTGAGGCTGAGAGGATAAGGCAGATCGTAGAAATGGAAGAACAAAGAGAAATGGAAGAACAAAGGTGCCAAGAACTTGAGCAGATGCAGAAAGAGCAGGAGAGAAAGCGTGAAGAAGAGAGGAGACAGCATCTCCTTGAAGGAGGGACATCTTTGAAAACAGAAGAGCAGACATGCCATAAAGAGGAGAGAAGACTGCTGGAAGCTGAACAGAGGCAAGAGCTGGAGGAACAGAGGCACCTGGAACTGGAGAAGCAGAATCAAAAGGAGGTGGAGGAGCAACAGGGACAAGAGCTGGAGGAGCAGAAGCAGGAATGGAAGGAGCAGCAGAGACAAGAGCTGGAGGAGCAGAAGCAGGAATGGAAGGAGCAGCAGAGACAAGAGCTGGAGGAGCAGAAGCAGGAATGGAAGGAGCAGCAGAGAAAAGAGCTGGAGGAGCAGAAGCAGGAATGGAAGGAGCAGCAGAGACAAGAGCTGGAGGAGCAGAAGCAGGAATGGAAGGAGCAGCAGAGACAAGAGCTGGAGGAGCAGAAGCAGGAATGGAAGGAGCAACAGAGACAAGAGCTGGAGGAGTGCAAGTACTTGGAACGGGAGGAGGACCAGAGACGAGAGCTGGGGAAGCAGAAGCCCCAGGAACAGGAGGAGCACCACAGACAGGAGCTGGAGAAGCTGAAGCCCCAGGAACAGGAGGAGGACCAGAGACGAGAGCTGGAGAAGCAGAAGCACCTGGAATGTGAAGAACAAAGGCCTCAGAAGTTAGAGGAGCAGAAGCATCAGGAATGGGAAGAGCAGAGTCACAAGGAACAGGAAAAGCAACAGAGACGAGAGCTGGAGGAGAAGAGGCTAGAGCTGGAAGGATTAAGGCAAAACAAGATTGAAAAACAGTGTCAAGAGGAAGAAGAAAGAAATTGGCAGGAGGAACAAGAAGAGCTCAAGGAACAAAATAAGGAAGAAAAACAAAGACGGGAACTAGAAGAGAAAGAGCTTCAAGAAGCTGAAATAAAACTGAAGCAGGAGAAAGAAGCTGAGAGGCTCAAACAACAAAAGAAACAGGAGGACCAACAGCAGAGCTTGAAGGAGAAAGGAGAAAAGACAGAGAAGGAACAAGCACAGCAAGTAATAGATAAGAAAAAGAAATGGGAAGAGCAGAGAAAGCACAAGCTCACAAAACAAATGCACTTGGAAAGCACAGACTGTATGCCACAAGATGAACTGAAGCTGCAAAAGAAGCAAAATGAACAAGAATGGAATAAGCTGGAAGAGCAGAAGATAGACACAGAAGGACAAGATCTTCAGCAAAACCAACAAATCAAATCCTTGGAACAGCAACAGGACAAGGATCAGTTGTGTTCTGGAGGGACTGATGATAGGCATCTGGTAGAGGAGAAGCTGCAAGAGGAATCAAGATCCCAAAAACTCAAACAGCCAGAAAAAGGGAATAAAACAGCAGAAGACATCCTAGCCCAGAAACTGAAGAGAGAAGTTGAGGCTCAGGAACAGAAGCGGCTAGGGGAAGAACTTCGGTGGCAAGAGGTAGATGAAAGACAAACTGCATCTAGACCCTTCACATTTCAAGTGTCTTCTGGAGATAAACAGATCATATTTCAGAAAGTAAATTTGAGTCCAGTGATGCCTGTCAAAGGAGCAGGGCTCTCTTCTCCAGCCATCAAAGACTGCAGGATGCACACTGCCAGCAAGGGCTCTCATACCCTCCCGGCATCCGTGTGTGTGCCCCATACAGCCATCTTGGTTACTGGAGCACAGCTGTGTGGCACAGCAGTTAACCTGAACCAGATAAAGGACACAGCTTGTAAATCCTTACTTGGCTTGACAGAGGAGAGAAAGAATGTGGATATTCCTTCACCAGAGAAGGCCCAGAAAAAAACCCAGGGTGCCAAACCCAGCAGCAGTAAAATGAAATACGCACAGGAGACGTTGCACAGCCAGGCCGTGCTGGCCGAGTGGGCCTCGATCCGCTCCAGGATCCTCAAGAATGCAGAGAACAGCAAATACAATGAGAGAGACCGAGTGAGCGTCTGCAGACACAGCGACGACTGGACACCCCGAGGACGGGGTGCTCCCCATGGCAACTTGAGGAAAACCCTCTCTGCCAATGCAAAGTTCTCAATAACACCAGCATGGCAGAAATTTTCAGAAGCTTCAAAAAGCAGTTTGGATGCTGAGAACGTAAGTGTGGCAAAAGGCAACGAAACGGTTCCTTTGGAGAGAATCACTGGCTCGTCTGCTGATTTGAAGGAGGATGTGACTTCCACTTCTAAGGATAACTCGGCTGAAAAGGCTAAGGAAAAAATGGAAAGCCGTAGTGAAATGACAGACAACACAGAAGGCTGTAAATTTGCAAAAGACCTTCCATCTTTCCTTGTTCCAAGTTTTCCACATTCTCCGGGTAAAGAATCACCCCAGCCAGAACCTCCTAGTGCTCTGGAAAGTCAGCAGAATAACAGCACCAAAAAAGTGGATAAACCAGCACCCAATGGAGAAGAAAATGTTTCTCCTTTTGGGATAAAGTTACGAAGAACAAACTACTCTTTGCGTTTCCATTATGATCAGCAGGCAGAGCAGAGGAAAAAGAAAAGGTACAGTGCAGGAGATAGTTTTGATGGTGTGCCCGACCCCCTGGTTACAGCTGAAGGTGAGAAAGAATCCTCTGTTTTTGCTCCACAAGAGAGTACCTCCCCTGGCACAGGGAGAACGAACGTCCCTGGTAATGTCAAAGACTCAAAAGACTCTTCGGTTACTGTGGTGGAAATTTCACAACCAACAGGCACACCAGTGGTCCCCCCAGCCCCCGTCCAGAGTGCTCTAACCCCTCGTGAGAAACCCATGTCCAAGTCACCAGTCCCACAGAAACCTGCTTTAGCTCCAAAGCCCGCCAGCCAGACCCCACCGTCATCTCCTCTCTCTAAAATGAACAGATCAAACCTAGCTGATATGCTGGGGCAGAGGCTGGTTAAAGCCGAATCAGAATGTGGCTGGAGAAAAGAAGAGAGAGCAAGTGCAGTGCACCCTGCACCATCCAGTGAATACAAAAATGAAGAGGAGGAAGTCAGAGAAAAGAAGTCTTTTTTCCCATCTTTAAGTATTCCATGGAGAGAAAAAAATGAGAAGAAGCCCGAGCCATTAAAGAAAGGTATGTGTTTTTCAAAGGTCATTTAGTAACAGTCTGTGTTTCCAAAATGAGATACTGGAGGTCCAGAGGAAGATACTTGGTCTTAAGCCTTGATTTTTCCATGGCATGTTATTTGTGAGGTACCACTACTTTGCTTACACTTGTCTGAATGAATGGGACTTGCCATCCCCACAGTTCAATTCAGGAAAACACCAACTCAGCATGACCAGTGTGACCTGCTTAAAGTCAATTTCAAGGAGGTAACTGAGGTGTGGGTGTCTTCCTTGGTGGAGATATTACCTCATTAGTCAGAAGAGGGACTCTGTATTTCCATGTGTAATGGTGTCATCAGAGGGAGTCATTTTTATAATTTACATAATACTGTTTCTGGTTTTTAGGGGAATATTATCTAGCTTTAAAACCGCTACGGTCTAGGTCCACTTACAGTGCCTATCCTGGGCAAATTCTCTGTCTAACCCAGTATCGCTGGGCACAGGAGTCTGCATTCCAGAGGCACTCGTCAGTAGCAGAAACAATTACAGTAGCTATAGCAGCTCTTCAGAGGAGAGTTGAAGGCCCCTGTGTCCTGAAATAGTATTCTGTACAAGAGGAAAAATTACCCTTTCAGTGTAAGGACACTCAGAAGAGTGAGGCAGGAATTCAGCATTTAATTGGGAAATCCTGATTTTTTTTCCATTCTTTAATTTTGCAAGCATCAGGACACTTCTAAAACCATATCTCAGTGAAATTACTGCTTAGTTTTTTACAATTTTTTTACGCTTTTCCCCTTCACATCCATTTTTAAATGAGGATTTATGGAAACTCCTTGGAGGCAGAGCTGCCAACCTGGGAGAGGAAGAGCCAGGCCAGTTGAGGGTTTGTGTGCCCACTGAGCTCTGCAGGAGCACCACTACAGCCCAGTTACTGCTCCATGCCACTCACAGCTCTATGCTGGGTGCTGGGTACAGAATGTCCAATGCTCACACCTCAAGATTTGACATAAAGCCCTGAAGGTGTGTGAATGGCGCGACTTCAATGGGCTGAGCCACTTCCGATTTGGCACCAGGCACAGAAGTCGGATGGGTTTGCCTGAGACGAGAGATGATGTGCATTACTCAACCAATTCTTGTCATGTTTTCTTTCAGAAAAGCCCGTCCTCCAGAGCAGGCACTCTTTAGATGGCTCGAAGTTGATGGAAAAAGTTGAAGCTTCCCAGCCGCTTTGGATTACGTTAGCACTGCAAAAGCAGAAGGGGTTCCGTGAGCAGCAAGCTACGAGGGAAGAGAGGAGGCAGGCCAGAGAGGCGAAGCAAGCAGAGAGGCTGGCTAAAGAAAATGTAAGCAGTCTTTTGAAACCTGCCTATTACAAATACTGATGCCATAATTATAAGTGTTAGCTGGTTCTGCTATGTGAAGGAAATTACTTCTTTGTGTTTGTAAGGTTTCAATAAAAGCAAAAGTGACAGTAGTGAGTAAAAAGTAGGCTACAGGTTTCAAGTTCCCTTTTGCAAAACTGAGACCTCCAGGAGGAAGGACAGTGCAATAGAGGGCCAATTTTAGTGTAAACTCTGATGCCTTAATATCAGGTGGGAGTTAATGGAAATCACAGGGACAACTACCGTGCAGGTGATAGAAGAGAAAAATTGTAAGCAACACGGGTTTTGAAAGCTTGAGTAAACAAAATGTTAAGCCTTAATGCTTGGGGAAGGACAGATACTCATTTAACAGTGAATATAGTGAATATAGTTAGTGAATTTGATTTTATTTTTACTGTAACATGTATTATTTTGCTAAAATGTGGACAAATTGAAGAAATGAACTGTCACGTGAAACATCCAAATGCCTAAAGCAAGCGCTAAATTCAAGTATCACTGTGGTTTTCTGTTAGTAAGGAAAACGCTTCTGCTTACAGTATAGAAGTGGTGCTACACAAATATCAGAAAACAGTGATGCTGTAGGTAGAAACCACAGATGGTAAAAGGGAGATTATGTGGATAACTAAGTGTATTTTGATGTTTGTTATGAGACTCATTCTGGAGACGTGCATAATTACAGACGTAGATAACTGGTTAAAGGAGGGAGCAGTGGGTGTGAAGTTGCTCACAGATGCACACTGTATTTCAGTGCTGTATTTAACAGGTAGGGCTGGCAGTTCATTATTTTGAACTAAAATGGCAACATGACAAATTTAACTTTGGGGTTTTTTTTTCCTACAGTCTCTAATAACTCTTTGATCCTTTGCCAGAAAGGAATGTTAAGGAATGCTGGTGAATGAAAGCATCAAGTGTGACATCTCTTTCTTGTAGCCATTACCTGACAGACTTTCTCATTTAGCAGTTTTCCTTCTCTGTTCCAGGTTGCTGTAAGCAATCAGTCAGATAATAAAGGTAGCAGCAGCAAACCAAGCACATTGCAGAAATCTACAACTCAAGAAGGGGAGAAGAAAATTGAGACTTCTGTGTCAAGACTAGAGAGAAGAGAGCAACTAAAAAAGTCAAACACCCTTCCAACTTCTGTGACAGGTACAGTGACAGATTCAGATTTACTCTAGAAGTACTGCACTTCAGAAGGGGTATGGCATGTTTTTGAGAAAGTGAAAGAATGGGTTTTTTTCCCCCTCGTGTATTACCCCTAGAATTACAAATGCACTTACTTTCAGCACAGACCAACACCACTTCTCCCAGTCTCACGTGCTGGCCATTACGCTGGAAGTACATAATTTCAACAGGTTTTTACCACGTTCCTCAGGTTATTAAGTTTACACTATTGCATTTCCTTAGAATTGCTCCAGTTTAAGTTAAGAAAATGAGGCTGTCTCCCCAAGCCACATATATTTAGAACATGACTAATGCACATTAAGGGGATTTGATTTACTGTAAATTGCAATTGCAGTACTGTTTTTGCCTTTAGGTTGGGGGTTAGCGCAGAGGAGGAATGGTGCTTATACAAAGTGTGTTTGTGTAGGAAATGAAGCATATTGTGTTCCCACGCCTCCAGGTTTGCCAAAGAGAAATACTCACCCCAGAATATTTGGACTGAGTATTCTTATTTCGTTAAAAAAGGCAAAATCAAATCACTTCAATTGAAAGTAGCTTGTCTCTTTGAATTTACGACTTCTCCCTCACAGTCAGGTATTTGGTATGGAAAGTTGGAACCTACAACTTCATCTGTCACTTCAGTTAAGCCCAATATTCAAAAGGCAGGCACCTGAAAACAAATACTTCCCCCAAGGGCATAATATTTGGGGCGGTATAAGGTGATTGTTGAAACAGAGACTTGTCTAATCTTTCTCTAGCCAACATTAGTTCTAGGCAAAAGGTTCTGGAGAAGAGTACAGACAGGTGTTGAGGAAACCTTTTTACAAGTTGAACAGTAAATAGCGTGACCTTCTTTAAAAGCAAATCCATGTGTTGGCTGGATCTATTCAGTAGCCCTGGCTACTGTTCAGAGCCAAGAACGAGGAAATGCAACTGCTGAAAGCTGTGAGGTTAATTTGTTTATCTGATCTCTAACAGTAAAGGCTAAAACAGTGCTGCTCCTACGTTACAGACTGTTTGAAGCTGAACAACTCCTATTCATGCCCGTATTTGATTGATTCAGCAGCTGTATGTCCCCACTGCAGTCCTTCCAACCCAAACCATTCTAAGATCTCATACAGATGGCTCAAAACTTTCCTGCTCCCTGTGAGCCAAACTGGCTTTGGAGGTAGGCAGCTGCAGCAGCTTTACAGCGTTCCTGACAACCTGTACAAGGGCTCTACTGCAGCCCTACCAGGAAGAATTCAGTAGTGTGATGTAACTCTGTGCATGGTCAATTCTAGCAGAAGTCAAACTCTAGCACAGTAGATGATGACAAATTAAAGCAAAGAAGGGCCAAAACCCAATTTACCCCTGGTCTGCCTGCCTGCAGTAAAATGAGAATTTCAGGAGGAAATTGAAGAATTACCAATTTTGAGTTAGCTGTAGTGAAAGCAGAGAACTGTGTTGGCCCTAAAGGAAACAGTGACTGGACTTCTGTGTGATTAATGGCTACATTTGGAGGCAGGCAGCCATTATCAATTGCACAAATGTACCATATGCAAGTTCTTATTTATTATGGATGATGACAATGATTTGGGGATCCCACAATTAGGAGAGCATTTCTGGCAAAAGTCAGGACTAAAACATGTTTCAAATAAAAGTTTGCCGAGTCTTCCTCTAAGAACATTAAAAAAAAACTACCCAAAACTTGAAGGAGTTGCTGTATTTCAGACTTGCACTTGAGTCTTGTACAACAGGAACTGATAAGCGGTTATAACCTTTAAAATAGCAAAAATTATCATAACCTTTCAAATAATTAGTTTTTCAAAGTATCTGTCTCCAGCAGTAGCTGCTGCTACTGTTCACTCACCCAGAGCTAAAAATACATGATTAAAGATGTAATAAAAAGAGAAAGAAACATTTTTTTTGCCATCCATGCCATTGTAAAGCTTTTTAAAACGTTCAAAACCTGAAACTCAAATGCAGCTAAAAGTAATTTGGATGGAATCTGAACATTTAACAAAATAGCTTTTTGTTTCATAAAATATAACATGTGTAAGGTTATTTAGTGAGGAGTTATTTTGTAACTTAAGATTTTCAGTTACTCTGTAGGTAACTCATTAGGACTGGTTCTACCAGGGCTGTCTTCAACCACGTTCATTTACTGTCCCACCCGACTTCCACAATGTACTTCTACATTTCTGCACTGCAGTTGCTGGTAAAAATCAACACATTTTCTTGCTGAAACAGTTGTTTGTCTTAAATATACTACTTTAAAGAAAATGTGACAAACAGCTATTGGAGAAAGCTGGTTCATTCCTTCTTCAGGGTAGTCTCATGGGAGTGGTTAGCTGAGGCAGGAAACTGCAGGGCTGCTTTCTTCTCAGTGCTTATTTAAGAACTCTCCTCTGAAGAAGGAACCTAAATCCTACTGAATACAATTTGGTTACATGCGTTCAGCAGCTGCATTACCAAAGAGAAAAAAACCCCTCCCTCTTTATTTCCCACTGTTTGCTACATTACAGATGTAATGAAATAGTGCATGTAAAGAAGCGGAGTAGCAAATTGGAAATGTTTTCTCTGGATCTCATGGAGACTGAGTTACATTACTTGGAGTCACCTCTGAAAAAGGAAACTTGGCTCCTTCTAACGTGATTATTTTGCAAATAGAATAAAAAGTAAGATTTAACTGAAAGTGGTGGAAATAAGTATGAAGTCTTCTGTGAAGAACATCTTCACAGAAAAGAAAGTCTCTGGAATCCTGCAATAAAGCACAGGGTTCAAACTAACGTTTGTTTCTCTTCCCTTCCCCACCCCATCAAAAAACAGTGGAAATTTCGGATTCTGTTCCAACAACCCCGCTGGCAAAGGAGGTGGCCAAGAGATTCTCCACACCTGATGCTAACCCTGTGTCAACAGAACCTGCCTGGCTTGCGTTAGCCAAGAGGAAAGCAAAAGCCTGGAGTGACTGTCCACAGATCATCAAGTAAACTGTACAATTACATCTCTGTTGCTGACTATTAATTGCTTTCTTTTTATTTATTCAGCTTTTTACACATGGCAAAAGTGAAAGTGCATGTATTGAAGGACCGAAAACTGAACTGACTACCATTTTGCTCTAGCTCACTGTAAAGTCTACTCAAGTCATATATTCCATTGCTTTGACAAAATAGCTAAGTAAGGTCACAGCAACAATTTCAGAGCCAGGCTCTTGCAAAAATTTAAGAATACTCAGATGCTGGATGTAAATTTTAGCAAGTATCATAGTGAGGGCCAGAACTTCAGTTCAGAAGCTCCTTAAACTCTGTGGGTATTGGGTTCTGGAATTTTAGATCTCAGAATTTTTTTTTCAACACTCTGTTGAAAATTAAAGCAAGCTGCATGTTCCCTTCTCTTATTCCTTATTCCTACTTTTTTTTTAAGTGTTAAACTGTATGAACTGTTAGTTCTACCTGCTATTTGAAAGCTTCTTCCCTAATGAAGAACTTTGGGAGGTAACATTCCACCTGCAAATGATAAGCAGAAAGATGGCACCATCCAAATGCTGTGGTAATTCCTTTCATCATGGGATTAATACACTATGTCTATATTCTCACTCCCAGGAAGAAAACAATCCTATTTAACAAAAACAATCCTATTTAACAAAAACGCCCCAATATTTCAACAAAAATTAAAAAAAAAAACCAGAAAGAAGCCATGGATCAATGCTTCTGATCATCACTGTTCGTTTTTGGCCATATTTAAGATGCCTAGAGACAGTGACTGCAGATCAGCCCTTCAAATCAATCCACTGGAACTAAAATAACGACAATTATTCCTGTGCACATGTAGCTGTAGAATTTGTCTCAGTAAGTTCCCACAGGAGTAAGACCTGCAGAACTGAAGTTAACTGAGAACTGAAAGCTAAGTAAGTCAGTGAGAGTCTCAAGAGTTTTAACTCTGCATTCTTCCTGATTTTATTCCACATGCAACTTCATGTGGAGTAAGATATCTTCAAGGTAACTTCCTATACTTTGACCAATACAGCCAGAACACTTCAGAATGAAGTTTACTTACCCTATCTCAGGTATCTGCTGTGGCAATTGAACACTTTATTACTTCTTGTAACTAAAATAGCAATGTTCATTCCCCTCCCTCTTACAAAAAAGGATGAAGTCCATAATGTGATAAAAATTTTACTATCAGTCATCAACATCCTACAGAAATACCTAGATCTACACTTTAAAAAGGCACCCTAATAAATAAATTTGTAAGAAAGACACCCAAGTTTGTTTTACAAGGAAGTCTTTAACAAATTTGAACGTCATCTTCTCATAATTATAAGGCTCAAAGGAACCTTTAAGCCTAAAACATCATACAGGGAGACATTTTCGTGAGAAGAAATTGCATCATGGTAGAATGATACCACCTAGGTTTCATGAAAGTATTTTAGCCAAACTGCTGTATGCAGCATGAGGAGTAAAGTAGCACCTTAAATTATGCAGAAAACCAAACAAAACCCACCATATCCTCCTGTTCCAAGAATCAAAAAGGGCTTGTCGGCAGAAGTTGTAACTGAATACACAACTTCCCACCAAACAGAAAACAGTGGTTCGGTATCACGATTACAACAGCACAAACACGAGGGACGGGTTAGGAGTGAGGAGATATGCAGCAGCAAGCAGGGGTTTGCTTTCATCGCTTAAGCCATTGGTTTTGCTCAGTTTCATACTTAAAACCAGAATCTCTAAAGTAACCTTTTTACCCTTAATATAAGCATTTTAAATGTTTCATACAGAAATGAGGCAAGGCTGCTCTCAAATGCTTGGGGAAAAAAGTACTTAATGCCTTCAAAGTCACATCTCTGCAAGCTTATCTGACGAAAGAATTGGGCCCATGATTATTTTTGCTCTGATAGCACCATGAGTTAGTGCACCTCAAGTTTAATTCACACTTTTTCCAAGTTTATAAGCCTGCAATATGTATTCCTAATTACAAGAATTAAACTGCCTGAAATCCACCCTGACGATTATTTCTTGGGAGGAGGAGCCAGGTAGAAATATAGAGAAGGTGAAGTAAATCAGGATTGAAGAATTAAAGATACTGGTGTTCTGAAAAGCATAGCAGAATTAGGTGCTATTGTGCATGACATAAGGATGCAGTTTTCCAATACAATACATTTATAGCACATAGAATAGAGCTTTCATTAAGGATGGTCTTAATCTAAAGCTTCAAAGCAGTTCTTTTTTCCAACCATAAAGGTATTTAGTGTAATAATGGAAACTGTATTGTGTACAGTACTTGATGGAAACATTTCTAGAGTGTACATGTTCAGCAGTGACATTTCATGTTAAATTAACAAAAGTTTGCACTAAATACCAATGAAGAGAAGTGTTACTTTGCTTTAGCTTTGTTGCAAACACTTCTGATAAAAGTGTTGGAAAAATAAAACCAAAACAGCAAAAATGTTTTAAGGATCGAACAAACCACTATGTAGTATATTGTCTCAATTTTTTGTAACTTATACACACAAAATACCATTTCTTCTGACAAGGTTATATATGATTAACCTCTATGTTCATACAGTAATGTATAAAAACTACAAGATGTATAATTGTGGGGTATTTGTTGTGTACTTTTTTAATTTTTCAAATGTTTTAAAGTGCAATTGTTTATTATACTAATGTCATTTTAACTCTTATTAAACTATAACCCAGTCAAAAGTATCTAATCAATGAAGTATGGATTCAGTGTCTCCTTTTGCTAATTGTGTAGCACAGGTTTGCTTTATAAATGGAGCTTTTTACAGTGACACACGTGTCTGGCCTATGCATTTCTGCTAACACTACAGTGGAGGAACCAGACCTGATGAGGCAACAACATAGCCAGTGCAACTCCCACTTTCCATTTTAATTCAAGATGTTAGAATTCAAAGTAGATGGCTCATCAGAGACAGTGAGATCATAGTTTCTACTCTAGTTCTTTAGGAAGACTCATAATCAGGAAGGTGCTCTCAGTTAAGCATACTTTTGTCACTGCAAATACTTGAATAATACTACCAAGACCACTGGTAGTTCCTTCTAAGGCGTTAAAGACAACCAAAACCAATTTACACAACCCTTTATTAATAGTAAAGACACTGTAGACAGTATAAATTCAAATCTCTTAAAAAGTGATTTGACAATGTTCTATTTGAGCAATCCACACCTCATCTTGGCACTCATACTGTGCCTGCCACTGGGATTTAATAAATATACACATGTAAGTATATATTCTCCACTTTAGAACACAAGAACTCTTACTAACTTCAACAGAGTTTAGAGCCTGGGCTCACAAAAGATGACCTACTCCATATATACAAGCTATAGTAACCAAGTCACTACCAGGTATGTGCCATGCAGGCTCCATGTTCAGAAACTGAGTTCCAAGTTAGTTCACAGAAGGATGTGGGTTGCCTTGGCACGGCCCAGAAACCTTGTCAGACCAGACAAACTCTGCTCTGATGCACAAAGAGTCAGGCATGGGCTTAGGAAGGACCCTTGGGGCACAGGTAAGGCCAGACTCAGACACCAACACCTTCCTCCCTCAGGGAGACAAGCACGTTATCCCAACCTGCAGAGTATGGCACCTTACCACAGTTTCTCCCAATCTTGCAAGTGTTTGAAGCCAAACTGTTGACTTTTGTTTTCTTGCTGCCCAGGTCAAAGCACAACCTTCAAACCAGGTAAGACATTCTTTCATGAATTGGAGCTGGTAAATGAGGGAGGGACAGGGGAACTTCTGACTGGCTGCTGAGCAACCAACCTCTTTCAATCGGTGCAGCAAGTCAACAAACATCACTTTACCTGCTCTAGACACTGCTTGGTACAAAATGCTACCCAAGAAGTCTGCAGAGTACCTCTTGTCTACAGTAAAAAAGGTACAGAGGTAGAAAGCACCTGTGAGTTCTTAATTTAGAAATGTAAACAATAAAAAGGAGGCAGCCTAACAGCTGTTCATTTTTTTTCCTGTTATATGCAAATCTAGGCAATATACATAGTCATTTCTACAGCCAACAACAAGCTTTGTTCCCCATACCACAGGGGAAGAGAAAACCTCTCCTGGAAGCTTATCTCGTCCTTCTTCTCTTCCATTCTTGGCATTCAGGATCCACACATTACCATCTGTAGATATTGCTGCCAAAAGAATTTTGTTCTTTAATTCATCACTTTGGAAAACAAATGGTGTCCCATATACACTTGAGGTGGCTTTGAATTTCCACAGTAAATTACCCTCCTCCATGTTACAACAGTAGATAAAGCAATCATGGGAGCCAAAAAATATTTCTTGCTTAGTTAAACTGGAGATGCATGGAGATGAAAACACAGGTCCATTGGTGGAAAACTGCCAGACCTACAGAAAGAACGTAACCACCCATTATCAAAGGTTCTCCACATTATCAGTGTGACAGAATTGTACTTTTTTAATACACTAGTTGTTGACAGAAGAGTGTTATATTTCAAGACCACACAAGATTTCTGCGAGGGCTCGTAAATACTTGTCAAATTACAAGTTAAGTTTTACACACAGAGTAAGTGATAAAAAACCCTCATAAAATAGATGTGCAAAATTTATCGAGGCTCAAGAAAAGATAGCCCACTTGGGAAAAGAATATTCTTGGGGTGTTGTACCACAACTAGTAATGAACTTTGAGAATTCTGTTAACATGCTACTCTTTGCCAAAAAGGCAAAGATTCCTTAGGTAATATGGATTTCTTCTGCTTATGCTAACGATGTGCATATTCCTCCTCGAGAGAGTATCAGTTCTGCAATACTGCTGCAAGCAGACAAAGCAGGGCATGGGCTAACATGTATTTTATACTCAGAAAAAGCTTAGAATTGTCATGATTACTGCATTTCAGCCAAACAGAAACAGTGTCATTTGTTTTAATATTAGGTACAGACCACATTTGTCTCTGAGGAACTAAAAATCCCATTTTCATTTAATTCAACATGAAGGTTGATGTAGACTTACGATTTGGCATTTTTTTATAAATTCATAAACATTCTAAGAAACCTTTACTTTAAACAGCCACCATCTTACAGAAGAGATGGCTCTAAACATGCTTGAAAAACACCAAAACCAAAACCATACCATTTCATTTGCTGGCACTACTCTTGACCATTTACTTCGAGTGTAACCTCTGAACCAGAAATTCTAGTACTGCATCAAGCAACTTGAGAGTCTGCAGCTTTGCTGTGAACTGTATGGACTACCCTAGGCCATCAGTTTTTCTGCTTTCACCTCTTTGTAACAACAGACATTTCTGTTTGGTTCACGAAAAGGTATCTGTCAATCATTAAATCTCAGAAAACAGTATTAATAAAGCATCTTATTCAGGGTTTTGTGATGAACATAAACCCAACACTTTTACCTTTTCTCCAGAATGAGTGTGACAATATAGGTTTCCATCCACACACCCAACATAAACGTACTTCTCATTGCAGTGAGGAGAGGAGAAGAGTGGTTTTCCCAGAAAGCTTTTCCAAATCTTATTCCCCGTCACCTGGAAGTAGCAGCATGGAATATCTGATGTTTAAGACAGCTGTAGGGAGTTGCACAAAACAATCTTTCCTTCTGTTTGTTCTTAACTACAGCCCACTGAAGCTGTGAAACCACACACTGGTTTTCTAAAACTAGGTTAGGTATTATTGAGAAAATTTGTAGCGGGTGGGAGATAAAGATGGTTAGAACTGATGTTCTGGGTTATGTGAGTACAAAAACATAAACAGCTGCTCCAAGCGACTGTTCCTTTATCAAGCAGGACCAGCTGTAAGCCAACAATGCTTCAGAAAAGCTCCACATCTGTCAAGAATGTCATTTCCCCAGTGCAGAGAACAGAATAGCAGTCCGAGATTAAGGGGGACAGCTCTTTCAATGACTACAGGAAGTGAAACGGGGCTTCTTTCTCTATTCTCTTCTGATTTCAGTAAGTTCTGTGTATATTTTTCCTAATCCTACCATCAAAGGGAGGGAAGGAAAAAAAAATAAACTGCATACATACTCTCACTCACTAATTTAACTGATAAGGTAATATATGGGAATGAGAAGACACTGATTCCAACTTTGCCCTACAGACTCATGTAAATTCAAGGAAGTTACTTCAGTTCTCTTTATCACCAAACAGCTTTCTGAAGTACAGGAATTATTACGGTAACCTTGTATAATAACGAGGCTCTCAAGTATAACGTATGATCATCCAGTTCCTTTCATCAGGAAAGCAATCTTAACTTCAGAAATATATTTTGGTTTCATTTAAATCTGAGATTGGGATCAAAGACAAGTAAGCAAAGGTACATACTGGGTTTACAGCCAGTAGTAGTCCTCCTAGTGTAGCAACATAAAGATGATGTGGAAGAGAGCTTAGACAAGGAGATGAAAACACAGCTCCCCCTTCACAATGTAACTTCCATACACAAGCCTTTTTCTGTAAGCACAAGAAAAAAAAACCAAATCAATTGGGAGTTAAAGCTCATCATGTTTACAAAGACCTTTGACTGTCAAAGCTTACCAAACACTGCAATACTAGTTAAAAAGTAAAACTATCATCTACATGCCATTGTAGCAACACATATGTTGTTTGCTACTTTCTCTTCCAGTAAATAAAATATTTGGCTAATGAAGAAGCAGTATCTGACCCTCTGATTTTCCATCTCTCTTCAACTACTCTTTTAGAATGTAAGATTCTCTCTCCACCACTGAGCTATGGCTCAGTTTTATTTCTAGTTGGCACCTTATTACAAAACACCCCCAGAGAATTTCCTAACTAAGAAACTTAAGACTTGGTTTCAACCAGGACTAGTAGCACATGGACCCCAGCTGAGCACATCACTAAAGCTATTTACTACCACATGATCCTAACCCCACTTCAAGCAGACCTAACTATTTCAAAAGTGTAATCGCAGACTCCTAAGAAGACTAACAGTAATGGAGCTTCATCTGCTGTACTTCAAATAGGGTCTAAGTTGAGTATTTATTCTTCTATCTGTAAAAGTTAGTGTTCTTACATAAATATCCAAAGCATACACATGCTGATCATGTGATCCTATGTAGACCAGACCACTGGAAGGGTCTAAAACTGCAGAGCTTTTCACTGCATCTTCTGTGACAAAAGTCCAGTAAATTTCTCCGTCACTGCTTTGAAGCACATAGGCTAGGCCATCATAACAACCTGTGTGAAATAAAACAATGCAGTGGAAAAAAGAGTAACGATTAATGGTATTAATGCTGCTAGCTGCATCACAGCTGGAAAGAAATAAGATGACTCGGAAGGTACAGTTTCAAAACATTTTCCAAAGCTCCTCCTCTTCTTTTAGCTCATAGTCTTTGCCAATAGTTGCCAAAGTTCAAAGTTGATTGTTACGTGTATTCTTTCCAGGTTCTATTTAGAATTACTGATTTCATTGCCTTTCTATCAAATTTTACAGTAATAATATTAGCAGACATGGAGAGTTGCTGAAAAGTGAGAGTAAGAACGAGGCTTTTTTTAATAATTATTATCTCTCTAATTTTCCTTTCTGAAAACAAAGATGCTGAAAGAATAAAGTCTGTATGTTTTCTAACAAAAACTGAATGGTGGTTCAGATTTAATGGAACATTTAATTTTGTTATCAGAGTAAATAACAATCAAAATTCTAGGAAAAAAGATGGTAACTTAGCTTTGCAGAAAAAGCCTCACCACCAACATCTGTGCTAACCACTGATGTACATGTATCAGTTAAAATGGTAACACTGAGATGAACAATTGGATATGACAAAACCAAAAAAACAATCCAAGCACTTTTACATTTCCAAAAAGAAGAGTCAAATGAGATCATCAGAGTCTGTGAAAACCAATCTGAAACACCATGTACTAATTTCTACCTCTACCAATTTTTAAAGGCATTTTAAAACTGTATCACCTCTCCACACTTTTTATTAAAAAGTTTAAAAGCCACATCTTAATCGGCCACTAAAAAGAAACCATACCATTTCTTAATAAAGTCTTATTAATAAATTGGCATATAACAAGCCACAAGCATACATGTCAGATAAGCTCCATCACAGGTTATTGTGAAACTTACATTACTTCTTCCTTCTGTTTCTGTTTTGCAACAAATTAGTTCTGTAGTGGATGTGTTAGTTTGTGGGTAAGTGTACATGGAGGGTATGGGGTAAGAAATAAGGTTCTCTGTGTATTTAGCAGAAAAAATGATTTAAAATGAAGGCTAAAACAAAAGACGTACCAACAACAATGAAATTTCCACACTTGGATATGCAGGCAGAGGACTCAATATGATCTCCAAGGGTCTTCTCCCATTTTATTTCTCCCAAATCGAGATCAATTGCCTGCATTGCATGAGAGTGAGAGCCAACATACACAGCTGCAGATACCTCTTCTTTAGAAGGTACTATAACCAGTGGTGATGCATCAACACATTTTCTTGTGTCTGACTTCCATCTTATGCATAATGCCAACTCTGGCGTTGTTACGTGACTGCATTCTGCATGGATCTGCTGTACAGAGCAGCAGTCAGTTTTATTTGCCTTGTTCTCAGCTGTTAAATTTCTGTTCTCCAATTCATACCCTTGTGCAGGGCTTTTCATTACACCTGCAGTCATGAAATGCAGAAAAGATGGTTGCTGCAGCAGTTCCACTCCCACCTGTACTGTGTTACTGGGCTGCATAAAAGACACAGTGAAATTCACAGAAAAAAAATGATTTCCTCTGCGCAGTGCAATAAATGAATATAACCCTGAGGCAACCTCAAGATCTCTTTCAGATGTCAGTTTAGTGTATTTTCCATAGAACTCCTCTCCACCGTTCCCACTTAATTTTCTTTTCAGAACATTGTCATAATTCATTAATTTGTCTTCATCTGGAAACAGGATTTTAAGAATATGTCTATAAACCTCTTCAATGGAGCAGCTGAGAATAACTTCAAGGAGTCCAGGCACAGCTTTGCCCACGAGCATCTCAATTTCCTCACAAAATCGTAGAGCCTTCAAGGAATCTCCTCCACTGTACAGAAATACTCCATCTTTAGAAATTCTGGTGGAATCATCTAGGCCCAGAAGAGACTAGAGAAAAGGAGGAGAGGATTAACAGTCAATGGCTGTTACAGCACGTCACACAAGAAACTCAAGCTGGGTAAAATCCACCCTAATACCCAGAAGTCCTACTGAAAATCAACTGAGGAAACTGGATGTTTTCTGCAAAGCATCCCATGAAATATGTTAGTGACAACAGAAAAAGGAGTTGAGGAGGAACAGTGAGATACTAGTTCTGTACTACAAAATGTTTTGCTCATTTCCAGTTCTGCAGTTTAAGGAAATTGTGCTTTATTTTTGTTGCCCATTTTCAATCTCAACACCATTTGTCAATGACAACTTCACAGACAAAACACTGATGCCTTTTGATAAAAACTATTTTTAGGTGCTTTGTTTTATTAACAAAACTTATATAAACTGGTATCTTTTACTTCTGAATTAGCTAACTACTTTTAAAGCTATGACACCTTCAATTCGTGAAGGATTTTTAATTTGGCATTGTTAGTACAACAGCAATTACTATGTGTCCTCTCACTGCACCCCCTGCTTGTGAAGTCTGGGTGTGACGTCCAAATCCTCTGGCTTTGGAAGCCACCTTCTGCTATCCATACATAATGGGTCTAGAGCACATCTCATCCTTTTGTCTTATCATTTCTATACCCATCAGTACAGTAAGTAGAACAGGCTGTGTTACTGATTTCACTATGTTTACTTTTTCAAGTCCTAGACACAGTAAATACACTTTCAGGTGAAACCTAGAAGTCTACCTTTGCAAATAATAACAAAACAAAAAAAAAAGGGAAATACGGTTTGGCATCACATTTCACTACCTTGAAAAACAAGTCTTTAGCACAGAAATTCAGAAACAATACAAACAGACAGTCCAAGAGACAATTATGCAACTGTGCCATCTATTTAAAAAAAGACTCAATTCATAATTATCTCGAGAAATAAGAAACTCTACTAACAGAGTAGCTATTTTGTACAGTTTCCACGTCCCAGTTACTTGTTTCCCTCAGGGATACCTTCTTTGGCACTTGAAGGAGTATTCAAAAAGCTACTGACAGGTTACATCCTTCCTATGCTAATTGCTTACACCTCATAGCCTGCAGTTTTATCTGATAGAGAAATACAAATGGCTCCCTCTTGGCCACTGCAGAGCAACTATTTAAGTATTAACTGAACAGAAAGAGCTGTACTGCTTAAATCTATAGGCAGTTGGAATGTTCTGGTTGCATTAGTCATACTTCGCAAAACTGTTTAATTCCTGACACATGTATAATGATCCACTTGCAAAGATAAAAAGGCAGCTCAAAATACTACCTTCCATAAATACTGCAATCTTTCCCACAATTCCTCTGCGCCACTCAGCTTACTGTCACGCCTTCTGGAGTTTAGGTGGTTCTGGTAAATCTTGTTCAGTTCAGATATATCAACTTTGCCTTTGTAGAAAATAAAGGATGATTTTTTTTTCATTGCTCTTTTAGCAATTACACTTCCAAAACTTGCTCTGCCCAAACAGTCACTTTATTCATGTACACACTTTCTTATTCATACCCAGCTGCACGTTTATCTATTTTTTTACCCAATCAACTCCACAGAACCCAGTAAGGTTTTTGAAGATTTACCCTAGCCTCCTCCCACATAATCCCACCTTCAAAGCCTGGTCTGACCTTTTCCCAGCTGAAGTCAGGGTTCTGTGCAGGCTGCAACAGGAATGACTGAGGAAAAGAAATGTGAAGTGTTACAACTAAACTGATTGTGCCACTTCTTTTTGCTTCTCAAATGAAACACAATACGTGGTCAAGATTTCCTACTAGGAGTTAGTTACCCAATCTACACATTTAAAAAGCATGAATTGGGTACTGATTTCTAGTCAGTAAGAAAATAAAAATAATAATAAAAAAAGGAACAGAGACCATTAAAATAAGTGGCAAGGGTATTTAAAAATGTCATTTACCATGTGATGTTAAAGGCAAAGCTTTAACCAGTACAAGCTCATCAGGGACTGCATAAGCTGGCAGACATTTCTGGAGTTCTTTGAGTGTTTCTCTCTCTTCTAAATCATCTTTGGGTACAACAAACAGGATAAGTTTTTCCTGCTGGTACCAGGTTGCTGCACAAGCTTCTACCTGACAAAGATCTTCAGCAGCCTGTAATTAAAAAATACGAGTCTTGGTTTGAAATGCAGTTCATCAATGGAGTAAAACCCACAATTTTAAAATCTACACATTTAAAAAGAGTATTTGTCTCACATTCCTATATAACATCCTATGAAATATCTTCTCCTGTAGCTGAAACTTGTACTTCACAAAAAACTGAACTCAGAGACATAAATATTCTTTGCCTAAATGCTGTGAATGAGATATAATCCATCAGTCTGACATTCAATCTTGTAGAGCAATTGCTATGCAAGCACTGCAGTGCAGTGCTCAGTATTTCTCAGGTGTTTATATAATTTATATAATTCTCAGTTCTGCTGGAATATAAAACCATACGATAAACAGATTTGCAAGAACTCAGAATCAAACTCCTCCCTAACCTATGTGACTATATTTTTGACAGTACACCCTTCCAACTTCTTTTAGACTCCTAAAGTCATCTGAATATGAGTAAATACCCATTTCTGATGACAACGATGTGTTCCTTAAGGCTGCTTTTTTATACTGGCATACCCTGCTTGTCGGATGTTACGTTACCTGCTGCAAACACTCGATATTAAAACGTTTGCCGTGACGTTTAATCTGATTGTCTTTCCGACCCAAGAAGAATAGCTTTGCATTTTCCACTCTTACAAAATCCCCTGTTTCTCTCATTGTGCCCAGGGGTACAGTTATTTCATCATCAAGGAAGCAGATTCGTTCTTCACCACCTACATACACAAAAAAGACACTGGTCATGTATTAAATAGGTAATTGTAAACGACAATTAGAAAGGATATTTTATGAAATTCTCCTAAACTCTAACATGCATTCTAAAGGATTATCAATGTCTAATGCAATGTACAAATTGGTCTATGCAGAAAATTCATTTAATACACAGAAATTACTTCAACTTAGAATGTCAAAAAGCAAGCTAAGGAAAAAAATGCCAATACAGTGAAAGCACAGTCTGCAGATAAAATTATGGTAATTTCCTGTTCATCATTCCAACAACTGCAAATACTGTCAGAAGGTTCACAGTCTAATAGGAACTTAAAATGCTATATTAATCTGTATTTCAGAGACAGACACCAAGTAAAGTAACAAAAGTATTAATAAAACTCAATTGATCACAAAGAGTTATCTTAGAATGAGAAATATAAAAGAACCTATAAATATTTGTCCTTCGCCGTCTAGAATCGCAGAACCGTTGGTATCTCTGACCTCAACTTCTGTTCCAAGGAGCGGTGATCCCAAAGGTACAGGGAGATCACTTCTAAATGAGAGAGGAGTAAAAATCTTTCCATTCTAAAGGCAAAATAACTGTTCCAGAAATGCGTTAGCATACGGTCTTTTAAAGGACTGATATTAGAGCAAAAGTACATGCTTGGGGCTTCTTTCCAAAAATGTTTCTTTTTTATAAACATCTCAATATGTTCAAAATTAAAAATCTCATCAATGTGCACGGGTTTCACTACCATATACAAAAAAAACCCCACAGAATGATAAAAAATAAGGCTTGAATGGACCTTGAAATACCCTTGACACTCCTGTAACTCTTTTTATAAAATATGAGTGACAACAAAAAAGTCAGAAATGGAGTGAAAAACTCTTAAATGATGAGAAGAAAGTTCTTATGGAAGCCCAAGTAAAATAACTGAGACCTTGAGAGAGTCATTTTGGACAAATTTCTGTCATCAATACTAGTCAAGTAATATCAGTGGGATCATTTGCTGCATAGTGTATTATCCAATATTAGTAGAACGACAGTACCTAGTCTCTACTTAATTATTTAAGGAGTTTTAAAAACTGTACGTAAAATCACTGTAGCAGTAGAAACCAGATATATGTCTATTGACTACATTTGAAAGTAATCTTTGAATATTTTTGCTTAAAATAAGTAAATCTCAAAAGTAACATGCTGAAGTTGACAGAGCTAACTTGTTTCAGAGCTGTGATTGAGTCCCACTTCTTTACTCTCACTGATAGCTGTGTTAGGTCTCTCTCTTTGAACATGCAAGACTTCCCTGGAAAAGCTTTGTGACAAGCAGGAGTGTGGTTAATTGAAGTTACTAGCAAACTGGGCAGGAGCCATTTGCCTGCAATGCTGATCCCATACTGACATATAGGCAGAGACAGCACAACCTGGACTAAGTTAGTCCAAGTTCAGCACATGGAATCACAGGCTGGAATGAGGAAGAGCTCTAGACACAGAGATGACTAAAACAGAGACCACCATGACATGTGAAACTTAACAGTTCTATAAGCACACAGACTTTCAGTCTGCATTTCTGTCATTCAAGAATCATTTATTAACAACTTTTACTTTAGAGGACTGTATTAGAGCAAGAGAGAATGCATTAGTCTATTTCTACATAAAAACCCCTCAAACATAACTTTTACTAGTATAAACAGTTATGAGAACTCAGTAGCCCTGGAAAAAGGAGACCAAGGTTCTACTTCTAGTGATTTTCATCACTCACATGCCAAGTCATAAAAACAGTAAATTTTTCCTACCTAAGATCAGCACTAAAAACCTCTTCAGGAATCTTGTAGCAAGTGGCCCAGCTTGACACTTCAGTAATACCATATAGATTAAAAATATTTGTTTTGTTCTCCTCGTGCTTCCAACTTTTCAAGAGACTCAGTGCAGGAAATGTTTCACCACCAAGGGCTAAGACACGAAGTGAAGTATTTGCAGACAACACTGTTGATTTAATAATGTGAGCTCCAAACCTTCTGAGAAGTGTTGGTGTTGCCTGAATGATACATGTGAAAAACAATTAAAAACGCCAAACGTAAGAGAAAGTCACTTATATGTCATAGGAAAATCTACTCCACTGACATTTATAGCAATCAAAACAAAAGTAAGAGCAGAGAATAAAGTTACAAAGTATTTGCAACTAGTAGATCTTTTATGTAGTGGAACCTTCGACTACTCACCAATCTAAAATGTACACCCTACAATCTCAACTACTACCATTCCTCCAAAAGAAATGGAAATATTGGCATTTCTATGAGTGCAAATACTTCAGAACTACAATATTAAAAAGAAAGCAAGGCTTAGGGGTTGGCTTATCACAATTAATAGGCTAATTGAATCACACTCATTTTGTTCAAAGCCGGTAAGTTACAAGCAACTCTTTCTCCCATTCCTAAGTTTCTATACTTAATTAATAGTTTTATTAAATACCTCATTACACTACAAGGCTGGGCTAGGCTCATTCAGCCATGCTGGATGCTCATAACATCAAGTACATTTTCCAAAACTAAACTTAAAAACTACAAAAATTGAGATCACACAGGAGATGATCTATTCCAAGATATATAGAGTACATGAAGTCTCACATAAATAGGTGGCCTGAAAACAAGAAATGTTGCTGTGGAATCAATTATTCTCTTGCTCTCATTATTGTATAAACAGGAAACACTTCACCATCCTATAAATGGCACTGGTTTAATTGTTGTATTTTAAGCACAGAGGCTACCATCAAAACTTAAAAATTGTTTATGAGGAAAGGCTCTAAGATCAAGCCCATTAACAAATGCTAAAAATGTCTTAACAGGTTTCTTCATCACCAGATTCTTCAGAACTGCTTAATTAACAGAGTAATTTCATCAATTCTTAACAATTAATGGTTTGTTGAGATTAATGTTGCTTTCATCTTTAGTTCACTGTTTTCTGTCACAAAATGTTTGAGGCTTCTATCAAATGGTAATCTTCTAAACAGTTCATGCTCCACAGCAAAAAGAAGAACGTGAGCTATCCTTTCAAGGAAGAAAACTTTCCTCCTGTCCTATTATTAATATCCAGACTGATGAAAAAGCAGCACAGATCAGCAAAGGTGAGAAGCAAGAAACTGGAGACACTTATCTTAGGTGCTGCCTACCTGCAACACTGTCACATGGTGACGGTGAAATAGAGCAGCTGACAGCTCCACAGGCATCATTTTAACAGCATTTGGTACTACAAGAATGGAGGCTCCGCTCGTCAGAGCAATGAACAATTCAACCACAGATGGGTCAAATGTTAGAGGAGAAGCCAGGAATAGCACATCATCCTGTGTAATCTGAAACAGGGATCTAAAACAAGAAAGCTAGGAATTACAAAGCTGATGCTTGTTGTTAAAAACCATTTACAGACTTTATTAGCAGCACAGAAGGAATGTGCTTTAGCACAACTAAAGTCTAAAGGGCTGCTGTGACTATATGGGCATATGCAGGCTGGATAATTTGAACAAGAGCTCCTGCATGAAGACTGTAACTACTAATTAAAATAATGAGGTCCTTTACAAAGATACCCACCATATTACATACTAATACAGTACAATGAAGGGCATATTTTGACCAATGTGCTCATTTAAAAAAAAAACAAACCAAACCAAACCAAGATGGTGTTTTCCATTAACAGACTTCTTTAGAAAGCATTAAATGGGGCAGAAAGAAATGTCGGTAGCCTAAAAATGAATTAGGACTTAGAAACTACAGAACATTGTAAATATTACAGTGCAGAAACGTTTTTTAATCTATTTCTTTTAAGCTGCAAGCAAGAATAGAATACTTACAGCAATAGCATGTTACTCAAAGTACACCCCACAAAAGCTCAGGTAAAATAACATTTAAACATGAAAAATAACAGAAAACCAAAATGTTACATGATATTATTTATAAACAAAAGAAAAAAGTATAAATAAATCTGAAAAGGCAGGGAAGGAGGAAGAAGTAAAGCCCTGTTAGTAAAAATCCAAACTCTACTCCTAAGACTTATTTAAAAAAAAAGAGTCTCTAAATGTCAAATGTGTAAAGGAATTTAAAAGAAAAACTGGAAATCACACTTACTTAAGATGCTGAATATTTGGCACTATACATTTATGAGGCACTCTGACTATTTTGGGGATCCCTGTGGTTCCTGAAGTATGCAAGACATACGCTAAAGAGTATTTCTGGCCAACGTTCATGTATCCTCCTTCTGATGTTTTTCCTTCGGTTTGATCTGGACAAACGGAATATCCTGGCTGCAAGTTACCCATAGCTTTGAAAGGTTCATATTTTCTTTTCACATCGTCTACTTGTGAATTTAAATCAGCATTGCTTGAGCTCATTTGGAAGAGAGTTAAACCAGTATGTTCTATTGTGGAAGAATTGTGGCAAAAATAACCAACATGGGATGTCTGGAACTTCTGTAACAGAAAAGAAACAATTTAAACAGCAGAACTCAGGTCACACTGTTATTGTTCTGCTGTGCACAGAGAAATGTGAAACAGTTTCATACATATAAGCTCTGATTTTTCAAGCTGCTACTTTTGGAGGATACACATCAGACAGTTTTAAGTTCATGTATTTTTATAAATACGAGTGAAAACAAGCTTTATAAATGCAAATTAAGTGATTCTCTGAGCAAATTAAGAAAAGGGAAAATACACAAAAGAATTCTGCCAAAGAACTAATTATAACTAGATGGTCCAACAGTCCAACCTTGTCTATTCCCTTTGAAAGGAGTGAGAGTATAAGATCTGGGAAGAATTGGACAGAAGTAAACCAAAGAATTAAATGCAAGAGGGGTTTTTTTTCAACTATTGCAAAAATTTTCAACTCTCAGCTTTGACATATAGTGAAACAAGTCTGTGCCAATCTTCCAATGCCAGTGCCCAACAAGCTTGCCTGGACCACACTGTTATAGGAAAGCAGGCTTTTTTTTTTTTTTAAAGCAGCAGCATTTTGTACTTGTAATTCATGTTTTGGAATGAAACAACCTCTTGACATGAGGAAACAAAACGACCTCAACCAAGTTTACTAAACCAGGATACAATCAGAACAGCTGGATGTTTCTAAACTACCCTTTCATGCTTCCATCACTTACATTTATTTTGTCGTTCTCAACAAGAATGTACTGAAGACTGCTTTTCTTCATGAAGTAAGTGGTTAACATTGGTGGTGCATCTGGATCAATAGGAGCATAGGCAGCTGGAACCTGAAGGATTCTAACAAAACATAAATGTGTTTTTTTAAAAAAACCTTCTTTAATTTCACTAATATTTCTTTTATACTTCTATAGTGCTCTGAGATAGAAAACATGGTTATAAATTTTTTAAAGATTTTGTTGGAATGAAAGTAGGAAAAATAATGCTTCTTGGTATTTTACAGCAAGGAAAAAGATTAAAGGTAGATGAAAACATTGAATACTATTTCTGACCAAGCAGGTTGGTGATGACAAAGGTATCACTGACACCAACAGCATGACATTTTAAAAGCTTCTGCTATTGACTAGGAACAGAAACAAATGCAGGCTTTTCATGGATACATACACAACGTGTCTAAACACATTTGAAAAACACTGAAAGTCGGCACACTGAAAACACTTTCTGCTCTCATCAGTCTAAAGAATCCAGCATAAGAAAACCTGAGCACGTACAGGAATTTCTTCCCTAATAAACAACCAGAGGAACACCAAGTATGATTCTGCTCTGTGCTTTCCATGGTAGTGTACGCTCAACAGTATGATTCACTGTGCTTTTCGTGGTAGTGCTTCCTCAACAGTTGCTCACTACAATCCTCCCCTCTAGTGGTTCCATTTGATAAAGACAAGCGCTCGACTTGTGGCGATTCTCATAAAACTTCTTATTTTGCACTTTTATGACTGGGTTCCATTGCACTTCCCCTTTGTGCAAGTGATTGACCACTGCAGCAATGACGAGATCCAGAATCAAGACTTGGAAACTGCAGCATCCTGAGTACTCGAACAGCCAGTGCTAGCAGTAAGCACCTAAGCCTGCCCCAGTTCACTGCTTGGCAACAACAGCTCTAAGAATCAAAATGTCCCAATAGCTTCTAGTCACACAGCAAAAAAAAAACCATGTTGCTGCTCAGTTCATTGTGACAGAGGATAAATCAGACCTCCAAATGCCTCATCCAACCTCACACTGAGGCAGATATAGATGTGACACCAGACCAGGTTGGTCAGGGCTTTATCCACACAGGTCTTGTAAACCTTCAGAGATGGTACCTGCACACACTACCTCTGGGCAACCTGTTCTACTGGCAGAAAAGCATTTCCTGACCAGCAAGGAAGTTCCTTGGTGCTTCTGGGAGGTTTCTGATTACAGTGCTCTCTCAACTCACTTCACCAAAATCTTTATACTTGACTGAGATAAATCTTCTTGTGTTATTTTGTGTTTTACATGCAGTGTGACAACAGGAAAATACTGACACAGATTATCCCTCTACGATGAGCCCATCTGCTGAAGAAAATGTACTTGTGATGCTGTGATTCTGTATTACATCGTAAATGCAATGGACATAAAAGATATGTGAAGGATACAAACATTAAAACTGAGCAGCAGGTGAGATATTAAAAACTACTGAATTAACCTGAGTGTTGGGATTACAAACACTTCCATTTCCTAGCCATTAAACAATTTATGTCACTTCTGTGCTGCATTATGCAATACTTTTTTTCCTATAGTATTTGTAATTGAACTTTAACTGCACAGTCATTTAGCTTAAAGCAGAAAATCTGTTTTCAATGCTTTTTTTTGCTAGCAACACAAGAATACATTAAAAAAATTGCATACTCTTTTTTTGGTATAGATTTATTCTGTTAGGTCATCTTAATTTTTAAACAAGCACAAATATACTAGTAATTATTTTTTCTATTTCTATAAATACACTTAATCACCTTAAAAATAGATAGTTATACACAGTTTAGAGCAATAAACTTAAGATACAAAACAGCTTTAGTAGTGCCTTTTCAAAAGATTATAACACTGCCTTGTTTCTTCTTAAAGAATGTAAGAACCCAATGCCTCTTAACTATATTACTACGGCATTACTGCAGTTTTGTTGTAGTTAAAAACATAAACAAATTGAAAATTTGCTTTAATAGAGATGGCCCTTAAAAAGCACCACAGATTTTAAGCAGTCAAACCATTACCCTAAGATCCAAGATGGCAAGTTTATTCCTGGATAGCAGTAAAGACCTATTTCACATTTTCCTTGTTGACAACAGTGCTTTTGAAGGAAAGCCGTTAATTCTGTGGCAAGCTTAATGACCGTTGCATATGTGTAGAAAGCTGGAGGTTTGTCATTACATTCATCAAACCAAATCGCTTTTCTATCAGAGTACAGGCTAGCTGCCCGATTCACCAGTTCCTGAAGAGTCATCTCAGCTGTGTATCTTCCATCTCCCTGCAATATGAACAAACCAGACTGCATTGTCACCTCCAAACTTTTAATACTTCATTTGAACTATATTAACACACAAAACACTGCCAGGAAGGGAGAAAGACCTTTGGCAGAAAGTACACAGCTTCCCCACACCTTACACTGTAAATGTAAAGCTTAATACTTTAATTGCTTACCATGGACTCAGCATATAGTAATTCACTAAGCCTTCACTGCACCGAGGTAGCTTGTTCCTCGCTGTTACGCCTTTCTTTTTAAAACCGGGCATAACCAATAACTTTATTAATAAAATTTAACTATTCTCTAACAGAACCGTAAAATATGAATCTTTCCTTCGCGAACCGAGAACCCAACAGCAGACTGCCAAGGCTGCCGGAGTGCCGCATGTCTCCGTCCTGTGGGCCCTCGGGGCCTCTCATCCACCACCGCCCCAGTGCCGGGACCCCGCAGCGGGCCCGAGTGAGGGCAGGCGGCTCCCGCACGCCCGCCGCGCCCAAGCCCTCCGTCTCCACATAGAACGTGGCTGTGCCCTGAGCATCGCATGACTTGTGCGGGACTCAGACTCTCGCCGCGGCCCCCACGGCCGCCCCGCGCATCCCCACCTGAAGCAGCGCCAAGCAGCACTCTCCTTCGGCCCGGCTCGACGGAAGGCCGACACGTCTGATTGGTGGCAATCCCGCCCAACGCCAACCTAATGTGGCGTTTTAATTGGCCGATGGCTGTCGCGCTCTTTCGCATCCGCAAGCTGCGCCCAGCCCGACACTGGCCTGCGGGCGGGGAGGGCGCCGCCATTTTTCCCAGAGGGTGAGAGGAACTGGGAATGCGCCAGAGCTGTCCCTGCCCTCCTTAGCTACCGGCCAGATGCTCGTCACACACGAGAAACCGCTAAAACAAACGCCGGGGGCCGGGCTGAAGGGGAAGATTCTCCTGCCACGCTCGTCTCTGTCCCCATATTCTATCGCGCCCCCCCTCACGCGAAGGTGGTGCGGGCCTCCCAGACGGTGCCGTGGCCGTTGGCCCGGGGCAGTTACGCCATTTCCGGGGGCCGGTTGCAGCGGGTGGCCATGGTTTGCTCCTCGGGCGGGAGCGAGGCCCGCAGTGGCTCCCGCAGGCGGACGGGCGGCCGCACTGCGCTTCACTTTCGGATGCGATGGACAGGCGCCAGCGGGGAGCCAGGGGCATCGCATCGGCTGCGGAACGTGGGCTGCCAGCGGTAGAGGGTCACTCGATACAAGAAGTGACTTGCTGTGGCTTTGCGGTGCAACCTCAGCGCCGGCAAGTGCAGTGAAGACAGTGATGGCGAGATCATTTCATAACCATTTTTAATGTTACAGGTGGGAGAAGTTACACATCAGCTTCCTACTGTTTTGTCACACTTTGCACGTGATAATTTGGCACAGTTGCACATTGATGATACAGCAGAAAGTTTCACAGTAGAACATGAAAATAACAGAGAGCAACTCCTAAAGCCAGAACAGTTTTCACCCTTGACATACTCACTGCAAGTGTGTCTACTGTATGTGATAAAGGCTTGGTAATCTGAAGCATAAACCCAGCCATCCAGGAATAAAAGGACACTTCAAAAGTATCTCCCCTTCAGCCTAAGGTTTTGAAAAATGCAAACTAAGGATCAGGCATGTAGTGTATCTGGAAATGAACACTGCTTATTGTAGCAGACCTTGTTATTTCACAGAGGGAGAAAAAAGGATTCACTTTGAAATCAGAATTATGCCACCTAATGCTCCAATCCCATTTAATCAATTATTATCAGACCCTAAAAATAACATTTTTCTTGAAAATGTTACAAGAGTATTTGCAAAAGTTTCATTTACAGTCTATTCTATGGACAATTTCAGATAAAAGTGTTAGACTTCTGTTTGCAACCTTTAGTTCTTACCTCTAGTACAATGCACTCCTCATACATATCTATAACCTAAGAGCTGGACTTAACCCTTCTTTTATGGTTGCTTTTTGGAGGGCAGGAAAGAAGAAAGGTGAAAGTCAGTTTTTCTGTTTTCTCATCCACCTCCCTGATTGCCCCCCTGAAAAGGGGGCAATCAGAGTGACTTCAGCCTCTTTTTTTTTTTTTTTTCCCCAATTTACAATTCAGGTGAGCTGTTGTGGTTCTATTTAAAAAAAAGCCCCACACAGCTTGCTAATTGGATAGAAGAGATGCACTGAAGACTCTCCCCCAATATGCAGATCAGGGATTTGGTGAAGAAAACACAGTAAGAGCACAAAAAGAACTCCTAAAAGTCGAGATTCTCCCATGGGCTTGACTGCAAGTAGGTTCTGATTCCACTGCCCGAGGCACATTCTCGACTTCATTAAATGTATTTACATGCTTTCTTGGATTGGGACTTTTGTGTTGTGGCAGTAGCAGGGATCATTGCTACAAAGCCCATGTAAGAAAGCTCCCTTTTAATTATCAATGCTGTAATTCTCAACTATGTGGAATATGATGGGGAAGGAAGAAGCTCTTAAACTTTTTTTTTTTTAGTTTTTTTTTTAAACATTGTCACAAACAATTATAAGGCCAAAATACACAATATTAAATAGAAACTCTAAAATTAAGCTCTTGGCTTTCAGCGAAAAACAACTGAGGTATACAAAATAGTTTTACAATTGTGCGAAAATCTACAGTAGTTTTTCAAAAGGTGCTCATCCATTTTCAGCTAGTGGTTCACTGTCCAAGTGATCTTCATGTATACAAGTAACGTGTAATTGTGAGCAATTAAAAAATACAATGAATTCAATAGCTAATGTTTTCTTTAAAAAAACATTACACTTATTCTAACAGGATCAATATGATAAAATCAGACTATACCCAAAACAGCTCATAATCTTCAGTTGATGTATTGTTTTTACTGTTAAAAATTAAAAGTGATTTAGAGTTTACTTTGGATGTTGACATATGCAAAAGCCCACTGTGTGTTAGCTTGGGTGTCAGAAATTGTTAGGACTCATCCTGGAAAAAAACAAGATGTACAACAGAAAAAAAAATGGCAGTGCCAAGTATTTTTTCTCCTTCCACGTCCCACTGGCAACTGGTAAAAAGCACACAAAGATAATATAATTACACATCAAAAACTTTAAAAAAAAGAATTTTAAAGTTATAAAACTAGAGAGCTTTTGGCTGAGCATTTCCCTGAGTGTTCATTTTTTAAAATCATGTGCTGGACATTATGTTTATAGAATCTGTTATGAAGGGCTCAATTAGAAAAGGCTGTTTGAGCTGTATATGCAAAAGTTGGGCACTTCTATTCTTAAAAGGCTTAAGCAAGAGCTGCCGAGGAAGCAATTTGATTCTTCAGAATCTGGTGGTTTTTTATAACGAGAAAAGCAAACTTTACATACTTTTGCATTAAAGTTTTGATAATTTGCAATTATACCACACGATCCCAGATTTGTCAACAAGTTTAACGGGGATATCTTTCAGGGCCAGATCCAACCAAAAAACTCTGGGACTCCCAGGTAATTAAAAAAACTTTGGTTTTTTTATTATTTTATGAGAAAATAGAAGGCACAACTGTGCATCAAAACTCTTACAATTCTGTATTTTCAGCTGCTTAATCTGTTTTCATCAGCACATCGGACTTTCTTTAAGTCTTCACTGTAAAGATGTGTTTTAATAATAGTAATTAGTCAGCTGTAATAAGCTTTCCATATTACCTAAATGTAAAAAGACTTATTACTAAGAAGGCATCTTTGAAAAAGTTACATTCAACAAGAGCTGCACTGATGTCCACCCACAGAGAATTCACCATTCCAGCTCCACAGGATACTCCCCAGTGAGACATGCTGTGCAGTGACCGATCTTCCCCATGCGCGACTTCTGGCTCTTCAGGTTGTTCTCATTCTCTTGTCTTGCTTTGATGCTTTCTTGTACAGATGATACCAGCCCTTCCACAGAAAGATAGACAACACTGTCTGCTCCTAGAGGAGATAAAGAATTCACCAGTTAAAGCTGCAACGCTGTACCACATGCAACGCTCTTTGGAAGTGCAGCCCAGTTACTGTATGGAGGTGGATCAACTTTCCTACAGAGAATGGCTATGAAAAGTTAGCAGCCTTCTCAAATTCTTTCTGCAGGAAGCAGACTCGCTGAAATCTAGACAGAAGGTTCTAAGTTGGGAACATATATATCACGAGTACTGCAAAAATAGAAACAAAATACAGAGTGTCTATTAAGACTCCCTGAACTCCCTATAGTTGCCCAGAGTTACCCTGTAGTTTGGGTCTGGCAGCAGATGTATGTGTGGCTGATGCTTCCCAAACTGAGCACCTTGTGCTATAGACCCTTACTAAGACTTGGAGAAGGGGAAGACCATCACGTTACAAAAAAACCACAACCCAATATGCAGCAGTTCATGCAAATGTTCTAGCAGCAGCCAAGTCTGATAGCCTTCTCACATCTTTAGTTTCTTATCACTTGCACTCATTATTTTGTGAAAAATACTTTGAAATGAGGTCCTACAATCTTGAAAATATTGCAACATGCCTTGACAATAATTTTGGGGAAAAGAATTCACTGCAATATTATACACTAGGAATAAGTAACACAGGAAATCCGTTTTCAGTTTTCTATCTGTAACCATAGCTATGTTCTTAAACCATTAAAAAAATATTTTGCAGACCAAGAGGCCACATGCAGTAGATCTCCTCACTCACAAATCTTCACATGACCTCTGTTGCTGATATCCTGATGAAGAGTGTGTTATTTACCACAAGTAACATAAGCTGTTGGTTATTCTTTTGTCCTCCCTCAAAAATGATTCATTTTAGAGATTTGAGAAACTATTTAACATTCTTTGTTAATTTCAAGTGTTATTTCTTTCACAGTGAAATACATAATGCAGCTTATTTACATAAATGTGACTTTTTAGAAAAATCAGTGGGTGTTTACAAATTCCAAACATGTTTTTATGAATATCTCATGAAAGTGAAACTGCATTAGCTCTTCATTATAGGACAGATTTTCACCACTTATTTTCTTCCTGCTATTTTGCCTACAGTAGCTCCTTGTTGTGAAGTTTCCCAGAAGGATCCTTAAGTCCTTCAAAGCCGTGTTGTCACACTTTATCTGTCACTTATGATTATGCAATTATTCTAATGTGTCCTATTGTTTGGATAAATATATTTCACTAACTATGTTTTTAAAACAACCGTGTGTAGCAGTTTACCTATGTAGTTTGCAAGATCATGAAATTCAGGTCTGTTGGCAATCAGTTCTTCTTTAGTTGGAATGTTTATTCCCATGTAACATGGAAACTTTATGGGAGGTGAAGCCACACGGATGTGCACCTGAATAAAAACATAAATTTCAAAACAAGACTGCTATAAGGTAAAGATCAGCAGGTGATTTCACAATCGTAAAGACCCAGTTTGGCAAGAAAATCATAAAGAATGAAACATAGCACTGTGCAGAAGTTATGGAAGGGTTAAAAGTAAGATAAAGGGTTTTTAAAGGGAGCAACATAGCAGGACAGAGAAAGACAGGTTTAGAGATTATTTTTACAGTATTCTCTAATGTTAAGAAAAGGTTCCATCCTGACTTTGCTTTTCTTCTGTGGTGGTCAATCTTTGATCTACACAATTCACTTTACAAAGTCAGGTATTGCAGAGAACATTTTTGCTCCCAGTGACAGGCTCTGCACACTCTGTTTCAATTAAAAAAAAAAAAAAAAGTGCTCTGGTGCCTGAAGGCACATGCTATTTACTGCAGTACATGGTTGTGCTTATTGCAGTACTACAAGTCACACACCACATCAGGAATACCATACCAATACTTGATTTTCTGATTCTAACTACTTTGTTTTCTATTCTCTATTTGCCAGATAGTGCTTTATAAATGGAGACCTGTTTCTCTCAATCACCAAAAAGTCAGTCAAACAAAGGAACTTATCTTGTCTTCACAATAAGCATGCACTAGCTATTATTGTTCTGCACACTTGTCCTTTTACATTATGAAACAACAGACAGTACAACTGCAGACAAACCCCTGTGCTTTATCCTCCATCAATCTGCTATTTACATCTGTATTGTACTGATTGAAAATTAACTTACCTCTTTGGCTCCTGATTCTCTCAGTAGTTTTATTATGGGTGAAATGGTATTGCCTCTCACAATTGAGTCATCAATTATAACAACTCGCTTGCCTTTAAAATTATCAGAGAGGACACCAAACTTCTTTGCAACACCAAGTTGCCGTAATCTCATATTTGGCTGGATAAATGTTCTTCCTACATATCGGTTTTTACAGAGTACTTCTACGTATGGTAGGCCACACTGTAAACAGGAGACAGTTAAACACAGTCAATATGTAAAAAGCTGGTTATTTTCAGTTAAAGCAACCTTAAGGGTTCAGTATGACTTCACAGTAACAAAAACCCCTCTTTGAAATACATATATAGTGGAACAATGACAGAAAAAAACATGAGTGCAGATGACTCAACAGGAGTGCCTGCTGTACTCGAGATATAAAGCTTTATCAATACAAAACTCTCAATGGCTCACACCATTGTACTCCATTACAAAAAGAGATTTGTAGAAATACGCTTGGTGGGGGGGGGGGGCGGTGGGGAAAGAGGCAAGTTAACATATACCTTTTGAGCATAACCAAGAGCTGCTGGGGTTGCAGACTCTGGAACAGTGCTGACCAGATCCGCTTCCACGGGTGCTTCAATAGCAAGCTGCTGCCCGCATCTTCTCCTGACTGAATACACCATCTGACCTATGAACAGCGAGAAGTGTTTTTCCTGGTATGTACAATTCAGATTTCCCTGCAGTTTGCCATACACATTTCTGTGGCAAGTTGCAGGCATAGAAGTCAGTGAGAAAAACTCCAGAACTAATAAGCAGGCACTTCCATAAGGTCATTTTTTAATATCCTTGTCATACTCTAACATTCACATTCATATCACTACCAGAGAATTAAAACCCAGTTTGCCCTAATCAGGTAACTAAAGGTCCTGTGGATGGTACAGAGAGGAAAGAAGTGGTAATTATGCCTGCCTTTTCACAAGCAGCATATTCTATCTTTAGGTTGGTTTCTCTAGCAGACAAAGACTCTGCAATCCTGCAGAGACTGTCTGTCTCTGCTTGCTTCTTAACTTTGAATCGGTTATCAAAATTCTCCCTAAATTTAGAAAGAGGCCTCAGAAGCTTCTGAAGTCCTAAAACATTTGCATCGTTGAAGGTAACTGGGGCTATCGTGATAAGGCATCGCAGTAGTACTAAGGAATATAAGAAATAAGGATATTGAAGGGTAAGAAGATAACTAAAAAAAAGGATGTGGGGTGAAACTGGCTTTGGAACGGTGGGGAACCGTACTAGATCAACAGATGGCATGTCCATAGACAGTAAAGGAGAGCCTGTTTGTTAGGTATGGCTAATATCTTGTCACTGAGACAATTTTTGAAGGCTTCTACTGAAATAATAAAAGTATTAGACCAACAACCCCAAGTACTTAGGTCATGCATAGATTTACAAGTTATATTAATAGCATCTTCCTGAAATAACCCTTTATTGCAAAGAAAATGCCAAAATAAAGTGATTTTGCAGATCCTGTTTCATAAGTCTGACTTTTAAAAATGTTTTCTAAAAACCAGTAAAGTTTCACTCTTAGGTTTCTAACTTTTGAGGGAAATTTGCTCTACCTTAATCATGTTCATGGCTCTTTTCTTCCCTTCCACAGGACTATGCAGGCAACCTATTCTGTCCCAGCCCTGGTCTGCAAGCTCACATTCAGTGGTACCCTACTATGATTCCAGATCCTTTCCAGAGTCATTGTTCTTAAGGATAACATCTCCCGCTATTAAGAGAGGAGCTTTGTACCTTAAGTCTTCTTACCTTCAAAAATACTGTCTGGTCTTGCAAAATAAACATATTCAAAGATGCAGAATGCTGATGGATCTCCTTCAGGTCTTGGTACAACATCCAGTGTCTGGACATCATATCTAGATATTTTCACAATCTCTCCAGGAAGGACCTCACGATAGTACCTTGAAAGAGAAATACACAGCATTTAGAAATGTCCAGAACCTGGATGAAAAATCTGAAATATACACAAGATTCAACTGACAGGGAAAAAATGCTTCTGAACATCCTAACATGACGGTTTGTTTCCATCTTAGAGTTTAACCTGGAGTGTTTTAAGACTGACATGCTACGACAAGTAATCTTCACTAAACCAGTCTGAATTACCACCCAAAAGCAGTAAATGAATACTTAGAGAATTATGGTGTTCTTCCTACATGTAAGATGTACAGTACTCAGTCTAGTACAGGTTTAATTGAGATTAAATATATTTTAATAATTTAGCCCTGGATCAACACTAGAGGACTTTTCCATAAAAGTTAATAAACATTATAATGCAATGTAAGAAACATAATCAAGAATAAAGATGGTAGCCAAAAAAATCCTGCCCAGAGAGCCAATCTAGAGAAATATCTGTCTAGTGATGACTGGTAGCTCTCTCTGAGTGACATAAAGCCAACTAGAAATCTACATTCCAGTTCTCGTATCTGAGAACATGTAGAATAGTGTAAGTTTATTATGTTACAATATTTATTCCTATTAAACATTTTCCTAGATCCTTTTGTGAGTCCTCAGGTGACTATTCTAAAAATTTCCATCTAAATCTATCCCAAAAAGCTGAAATGTTCTGGAGATATAAATCAGAGCTGAGCAAATCTGAGGTTATTCGTCGGTCAGATGCCAGCATTAGCAGGCAGCAGCACTGACTACAGCAGAAGTTTAGGCAATATTCCTTTTTTTTTAAAGACTCATAGGCTTCAACTGATGGTCCTACATGGTAAACTTCTCTTAAGAGAGATGTTGAAGCATTGTCAGGAAACAGTTATTCTTATCCTTATGTAGAATAAACTGTCTCAAGAAAGCCCCTGTTACCAATAGCTAACAACAGAGACAAGGCAGAAGTTACAGCAAAACAGAGAACACCACACCTATAATAAAACACTGCAGAATGGAGTAAAAGGCCTCTGAAGTGCAGTCACGTTGCTTCCCTATTTTGCATTTTGTTTCTTTTTATTCTGCAGTTGTGTTGTTAATGCATTTTGTCACAGTTATATTTGAAGAGGATCCAACTTTACTTGTTAGTCTAGTCCCCAAATGCACATTTTTATAACGTCTGATTAGGAATATGCTTTCTCATAATCTCTCTTACTTTAATTATGTTCTAGTTCACAATTGCCTTCAACTCCAAACTTCTAAAGATCACCTTGCAGTTCCTCTTATCTTTCTCTTTTTGTCCAGAGAAAGTATCACATCTTTTCAGAGTACCTTATCTGGAGAGGTAACATCAATGTCATCTCATGTGTTGGCTCTGATGCGTGTCTGCATGCATGGAAATAGTTTCAGGTGCCCATCATTTTTTCAAACAAGGAGGCTGGCTCATCAGACAGTATGTGCTACAGCTCAGCCTGTGAGCTACCAGTGTAACCTTTCTGCAGTTGAAAAATTATTTTGAAATAGAACAATTCTGCTGCAAACGAGGCTAAAATTAAAAAGTTATATGGATAACCAGGTTTAATGCAACAAGTAAGAGGCATTTACTTTACAACAGTAAAGTCATCTTTATTATTAATTTCTGAACACATAATTCTTCTTTTACATTAATCTGTTAAAGAAAATAAACTGGCCAAAAAAATAGGTCTGGGAAAAAAAAAAACACTTCTAAAGAGTCCAACAAACTAATCCTTGATGTCTTCTTTTACATTGTTATAGATTATGACATTTGGCAATTTGAGGTTTAGTGTTCAATCATTGCCTGAGGAGAGCTTTCAGATAAAGTGAGAAGTGGGTAACTTACTCTGCGCCTATAGACAAAAAGCTACAGGATTCGGAAGAGACTACCCATCCTTCTGTTTCACTGTTATCTTTCCCTGAAATGAAAAGTTTCAGTTAGAGTTCACAATTCTTATTACCATCTCCCCCCTACAATTGCATTTCTGCTGCAGTACATGGCTTGCTATGGTTTAGGTTGCCAAGTGTCCAAAGAGTGTTGTAATTTCTAATTAAAAGGTAGTGTATTCTGAAGTTTCTCTAATATTACTTAAAACCAAACCAAACCAAAGCACACTTTATAAATGTGTTCTAGGCAGAAGTGGAAGTGACAGCATCATATTCACAGTTCATAAAGCAAGACAATTCAGATTTAATAATTCAGATAACCTTTGTTATCTCTGCAGTATTTCAAACTTTTGCAATTCTGTTTCAGTAACTTCAGATATACATAATGACTTTCTTCACACAAGAAACTCCTTATTTTACCAGTGCTAAATGCGTTGATAGATAGATCCTTTGGATTACAAGGGATGCTGGATTGAACTCCACTAAGAAGGGGTTTCAGTAACAGGCAAGATTGGGTTGTATAAAAAACATATTGATGTTTCTTAAAAATACTGATGATTTTTCTTGTGGTTAAGATTACATGTTTTGTGAAGATACCAAAGCATTTAATTCCTTGCCTTTGAATTACTTTAAGACACATTTTTATACAAATGAACAGACTGTAATTTTGCTTCATGGAAAATGTTGATTTTCAGGTTAAGTGGGAACACAAAGAATTTTTTCCATAAATTCATTGTATAGTGTTCCATTCCCATATTATGGTATGACTGGGAGTGCTTGGAATTTAGAAACACACTGCCAGTGATCCAGCATTTTCCAGCCACCTTACTACATGAGAAAGGAAGAAACCAGACTTGTTTCTGGACTGGACATAATCTTCAGCAATGCTTGTGCAGGGGATTTGGACTAGATGACTTCCAGAGGTCCTATCCAACCTCAACCCATCTGATATTTTCTTCATCCCTCCTTTCCTGTTTAGGTGATGAGATGTTAATTAAACTTTCACAAATATTCTGTTACAGTTGGGCTCCATAATTCTGACACTGTCATCAGGCAACTATGATTCCCTTTTGCTGGGAACTGGAAAGATGTCTGCAGACTTCCTACAATTTGTTTTGTTTTAAATTTTAAAAACTTAATTTTGCATCACAGATTCCTCCTTGAAGCTCAGTCAATTACATGTAGCTTTAATTACTTATGGCAGTGAGTTCAGGCACAAGCTATATCTATATGCATGTATGTGTATGAATATATATGTGTAGTTTACCTTTTCCATTCATGTCTCCTACTGGAATAAGACGACCAATGCAGAGTGGGCGATTCCCATATGGATCACGTACTGCATAGATTATGTCTTTATGCATAATTAGCAATGAATATGAAGTTGGCGTTTCGTTCATTAAATTTTTTATTCTGAAATGAGACATAGGTGTACATAATCATGTGTCACACAAACGGCCATGTGCATTTACAGCTGCATGTCATGCTGTGATTAGGCTGCTGTTGATTCTGAAAGCCATCCTCCTCACCTTGCTACCCAGTCGGCTGTATCATCATTCTCTAGAGGAGGTGTGAAAGCCAGCAGCTGGGTGATCAGTTCACTGTCAGAGCTGGTTGACAGTCCTACACCATGTCGCATAAGCTTTTAAGACACAAAACAAAAGTGTTACCAACATTACAAAAAATACCACATAACACTGCTCAGATTTTAATCCAATACCACCTTTGTGCAATGAACAAATGTTTTAAAAAATATTAGTGCTTCAGGTGATCAGATCAGAACAATGTCAAATTTTTTCCAACAAACCAAATATGTAAAAAGAGCTTGTGCAATGATCTATGCCTGGTACTGCATTTTCTCCGTTTCATCTCATTCCTTTGTTCCACATGCCACCAAAATTAATACCACCAATGTTCAGGGCACAAATTCATGTTTTGGCCATTTAATCAGCTTTTTACTTCTGATTGCACTGGGAAGAGAGGTAAAGCATATGAAATTACCTATAGCAAATACAGAAAGAGGTATCAAGGCAGAATGATGGTTTGGGCACAAATGAGCAACAACAACAAAGTGACGGAAAAGGAGGCAGAATGAGATTAAAAAACTGAAATCCCTCAACTGAAAGTCTGCTAGACTGCAGTGTACCTATAACAACCCTGCAGTGTATCTGTCCAACTACTGCAACCCATTCAATGCTGTATGCATTACAGTTCCTAATTTTTATCTTTAGAAATCATTTTATATCTCATGTAACTCTGATTCTCCACTCTCCATCTGCATTTTCTCACCACTTTTTTCCTCCCATCCATCCATTCATACACTTGTGGCTCTGATTAAAGATGGGCAGGTTCCTTTGGGCATGCCATACGCTTGCCTCACTTCAACGCAAGACTATGTTGTCTCGCTTTTGGATGAAATGAATCATGGAAGACATTTCACAGTGAAACATTTGCTAAATTGGAATTTGGTTCTTTTAACACATACCTTTCTAGCCAAACACACTACAAGATTTGACATTTGTTGGTTTATGTCCTGACAATGCTCATGATTATTTTTGCAAGCCAGAAAAAAAAGACAGTACTCCAAACCAGACATTTCACATTGCAATCACCTCACTTTAATTATACCTCTTCTAACTACTACAGAGGAGCAGAGCTTCATGCCAAGCTATCTTTTTTTGTAACTGAGTTTATTTTCTCCCTTAATGAACAGGAATGTGATCATCAGCCAAACAGCTGGTAAATTATCCCGTGACAGCTACAAATGCCTCCCCCGTCGTTTTTTTTTCCCACAGAATGATAGGTTACGGGGCTCTTTCATTGCTCCAAGCATTCTGGGATTAAGGAAAAGTCATAGCAAACTTCTTGTTCGTTGCTGCCTCATACTCTGCTCATGCCAGAGTTTCCTGAAGGAGATACTAACCTTCCTCCTGAGTCGTACAGCATTTGTTAGCTCCCCATTGTGTGCCACAGCGATCTTCCCATGAAGAGTCTCTACAACAAAAGGCTGGCAGTTCTGCAGCTCAGAAATTCCCGAAGTGGAGTACCTTGTGTGCCCAATACCGAGGTTTGAAACGTACAGTTTCTTCAGGCTGTCCGCATTGAAGACATGATTTATAAGACCCATTCCCTTTGGGAGAAAAAGAAATAGTTCTGTTTGGTTTTATTTTTCCTGGCAACTTCCTCAAGATGATCAGGGGACTGGAGCATCTTCCTTATGAGGAAGGGCTATGGGAACTGGGGCTGTTTAGTCTAGAGAAGAGGAGACTGAGGTGGGATCTCATTAATAAGGATATAAATGATGGGTGTCAGGAGGTTCAGACATCCCTTTTTTCTAGGACAAGGGATAATGGGATAAAGCTGGAACACAAAAAGTTCTATTCGAAAATAAGAAAAAACTATTTTACTGTGAGGGTGAGGGAGCCCTGGCATATACTGCCCAGGGAGACTGTGGAGTCTCCTTCCTTGGAGGTCTTTAAGACCTGCCTGGATGCCTTCTTGTGCAACCTGATCTAGGTGGACCTGCTTCTGCAGGGAGGTTGGACTAGATGATCTCTAAAAGTCCCTTCCAACCCCTGCCATTCTATGATTTCTCTTTTTGTTTGTTTTTGGTACTGCAATAATGCAACTTTAAGAGAAAGGCAATTAACCTGAAAGACATGGGAAAGAAAGGAGCTGCGTAGTTGTCACAGTGATATATCAGATTTCATTATTCCTGTTTTTAAGTAAAGCAACATATATTTTGGTACTCAAGATTTTCATGGAACACTACCAAAACTGTTGTGTCATTTCAAAACACCAGGAAAAAGACTGCCAGAAGACAGGCAAAGAAGAAAAAGGCTTGTTTATTCAACAAGCAGTATGCTGAGATATTTCAGCAGCAAGAATAGTCTGAAACATTTGCAGAGAGAGTAGAAATTAAGACTGGATTACAGGCCCTCCTACTAACTCTTGCTTTTGTAGCTGCCTGTGGAAAATATTTTCAACATTTCAACCTTCAATGCTCAGTTTCCCTGTCACATGTCGTCATGTACATGAGAGCACACAGGGTAACGCTCCTCTAGAACCTCCAGACCTATGCAGGAGAGGTCTGAAGCTGAGAAAGGTTCAGAGCCTGTGCTGTAAGTACAATAAGAGGATGAGATGGGACAGGAAAGATGTACATTGGTTGAACTGTTTTCAGAGCTCAAACAGAAGTGCTTAAAGAAAGCTCAGTTTTAGGATATTTTCTGCTGTGGCTGCTATTGAGTTAGAACACCAAGAGGCTGTGGTTGCACGTGTAGTTTTAGTATATTATCATGTTAAAAAGTTACTGCCTTAAACTATCAAACTGGTGAAAGTTTCATAGAATCGCATCATAGAATGGTAGGGGTTGGCAGGGATCTTTATAAATCATCTAGTCCAGCTCACCTGCAAGTTTGCTTTAAACATTCAGCAAACTTTAGGCCAGATCAGTTATCATCTGTTTTCTCACAGATTACATCAAGGCGGTCTAGAGTCATGTGCTTATATATGAACAGAAATGCAACCATGCACTCTTATTTTACTCAGGTCAACTTTATCTGAACAGGAGATCTGTCAATTCACAGGTCGAGTATTAATGGATGTATCTGTGTTAACCATTGCAGTTGCTTAAACAATGAATGTTGTTGTACACTAGACTTGGTTGCACAAGTACACAAGATTTTAATTGTAGTATGAAATATTCCTCTGACTTAGATTGTGTTGGTGCAGTCTGGCGAATGTGTATTACACCAGTTTTTACTGGTGTCCTAAGTTCTCAATTTGGACAATGTTACATCTCTCTTATACAAGGCCTGGTATTTGCCATAACATGATAATGGTCTGACAAATACCTACTTGAACATATTTTTCTGCATATCCAAGTGTGAAATGATCAAAGTCTTTCTCCTACTGCCATCACTATGTCTACACCAGAGATTTAAGTTTTTCCAAATTCTGAGCTAATAGAGCTACATAGTAATGTTTTGTTATACAAACCTAGCTGAAAGGCTCTGATAGATACATCTGGAGGAGACTTTCTGGGAGAGTTTTAAACAAAGGATTAATACCCCTTGACAAAGGCTATTAATCCATAGTCAAAGGTTGGCAACAATCAGTAGGGAATACATAACCCATGCCCTAGGTGTTGCAGTTCACACACTAATATATGTATTGCTTTAAGATTGTTGACAAAGGTGGGTTTGCACAGAAGCATTGGGTAGTAAAACAATGCAGTGAGAAACAGGAACCTTTCCATGCTGTTGTCTCTGCTATGAAGAAGAGTCAGCCAGAGTCTGAAGGACAAATAAATACAGCAGCACCCTAGCCACTGATGTCTTTACGGACTAGTTTGTAAGTCAGAGTTCTTAATATATTTTCAGCAGTGTAACAGACCCAAATGTTTGTTACATTAGCACTACTTCCAGGATTAAACAAGTTATAAAAATTGTACTCCACAGGCTTTTTATTATACTGCAATTATTACTGATTTTAAAAGTGCTGTAGCTGAGAAACATATTTCAAGGATAAAAGAAAACATCACATGCTCTACAACTCTTAAAATATCAAAGCTGATATGATGAGATAGTCAATTAAATTCTTAGCATGACAGGTAAGTATTTCAGCTCAGTAACATGGAAACACTACAAATAATTGTATCATCTTATAGAAGTTCATTCAGACCAGCTGTTTTTACTATGGGATATACACAGCAGCTCACTTTAAAGGAAGCTGAAATTCCTGTAAACCTTAAGGAAAAACCAAGCAAGAATAGGAATGAAAAACAGATAATACAGTGCTGAAGTTGAGAAAAGCAGCATCTTAAAGTCTGTGTGTGTGTGAATCAGGCTGTAAGTGACAGGAGAGAGAAAATACCTAGAGAGGCAACAAACACAAAGCTTGATGAGACAAGATTTTGCATGAGGCATTGAGCAGTCATGCATAGGTATACATGCTGCTGCAGCAAAGCAGTTCTTACTCTTGGACTCATTTGAAAAGCTTAATTATCCTCCTCAGAGACCTCTGAATGTGAAGACAAACTGCTTTCTGATTGCAGTCAGAGAACACCTATGCAGAATTGCCCCATAGTTATTTTGCTGATGTAGCTTTATTTCCTGCTCTTCCTTATTTCCTTCCTTCCTGTTCTTTATTTCTCCAGGAAGGAATAGCCTGACAATTTTTTTTCTTTATCACTATTCAGTGCAGAATGAGCAGAAATATCCCTAGGTATTCCTTCTGGCATAATACTTTTGAGGCTATATCATTTTACATCTTTTATCATCCCCTGGGATTCTCTCAGCTTGAGAAAGACGGCGTGACCTTCTCAGACCTCCACTCAATCTTTTATTCTTATATTTATTTTTACCTATGGGTAGTTGCCAGTTCCTTCAGTTTAACTAACGCAAGAATTAGTCATCCATTTCTTGTACACAGGCTATTGCTGTATTTCTTTTCTTTTGATCCCAAGTTGCACCTGTGCTCCAGAGTACAGGGTGACTTTGGTAAGTAGCTTTTGTGATATCAATAGCCTGATCTAGATACTACTGTGTGTCTGCCACTTTGCGCATGGACATTCCCAGCAGGATAACAGTGGCATTTTTGTTTTAAACATGCATAGAAAATTGCATCTCAGGCATCTACAAAAAATTAATTTACATTACCTTGTGCACTTTGAATGCCTGGGATGACTCTCCATCACTTGTCACAATTCCAGCACTCTCCTGGCCCCTATGGACAAAATAAATAATTAACATAAAGCACTGAAATACTTAAAATTAAATGCTTTAACATACAATGGATTGGTGGTTTTCTATCTGTTCTTTACAACATGAAATTTTAATGTAAGTTTATTTCTTGCTCTATTTTACAGGCTTGAAATCAAAACTGGTTTCTTGCCCATGTTATACTTTATTTCAAGAGTCACATAAGGTTTGTGCCTAAGCCCACTGAATTCAGTGGGAATCTTTCCACTAATAAGTGCTGTTTCAGTCCTATTTCAGTGTAGGCATAATATAACAGCAGATGCTTAATCTGAAAAGACACTTTGCAGTGATAGTCTAGGCTTTAGCAGTAGGCTCTATGGCACTATTCTATTTCTGCTTTGGTTTGAGGGTGTATTAAGAAATTCATAGTCTTGCCTAAGGCAATGCATTGTCAATGCAATGCACTGATGACCTATGCAGAAGGCTTTGCATTCTTGAACTTAAGCAGTTAAGCTAGCATTTATACCTCTTAAAAGGTATATGGACCCTCTGATAAAACCATTTTTAGCACATAACACTAATACCAGGCTCAAGCAAAACAAGTTTGGTGTAGAAACTCAGGGTGGCATTTGTGCTTTGTTGAGCAGAAGAGCTGTGTTAGCTGAAATTACAAGAGTTTTCCCCAGCCCCCTGTTCCCCCCAGCCCTGTCTCCCGGCTCCATCCCTGGATGTAGGCCCAGGCCAGGGGTAGGCAGCAAAGGGCAGGCAGAATATTGCACAGTTGCCCAAGATTTATTATACGGTCCTTATCCACTGAAAATGTATGTTTTGCAGACAGGATTTTTTTGAGGTAACAATGCAGGCTGCTTGATCTTCCTTTAAAAGGCTTCCTGGAATAATGCAGAGTGTTACCTCTAACAAAATTCCTGCCATATATCAGGCAGTCCTCCCCCTCTACTCTGGCCCGGTGAGGCCTCATCTGGAGTCCTGTGTCCAGTTCTGGGCTCCTCAGCTCAAGAGAGACAAAGAACTACTGGAGGGAGGGCTACCAAACTCAGGGGAGTGGAACATCTCTCCTGTGAGGAAAGGCTGAAAGATCTGGAGCTGTTTAGCCTGGAGAAGACCACGAGTGGACCTCATCAACATTTATAAGTACCTTACACCTTATGTTAACAGAATGCATGACACTTTTTTTCTCTAGTGTCCAAGGACAGGACTAGGGATATGGACATAAGCTGGAACACACAAAAAGCTCCACCTAAACTCAAAGATAAAAATTCGTTACTCTAAGGGTGAGGGAGCCCTGGCACAGGCTGCCCAGGGAGGGTGTGAAGTCTCCTCTGGAAGTCAGGTCAAAATCCGACTGGATGCGTTCCAGTGTTACCTGATGGAAGTGAACCTGCTTTAGCATAGGGTTGGACTAAATGATCTCTAGAGGTCCCTTCCAACCCCAACCATTCTATAATTCTATGATCCACAATGCCTGTAATGCTCATAGGGACTTTGGCACACTGGTACACTCCCTTCCACTCCTGTAGAATCATAGAATCACAGAATAGTAGGGGTTGGAAAGGACCTTTAGAGATCATCTAGTCCAGCCTCCCTGCAGAAGCAGGGTCACCTAGATCAGGTCACATAGGAACATGTCCAGGTGAGTCTTGAAGACCTCCAAGGAAGGAGACTCCACAACCCCTCTGGGCAGCCTGTGCCAGGGCTCCATCACCCTCACAGTGAAATAGTTTCTTCTTATATTTAAGTGGAACTTTTTGTGTTCCAGCTTCATCTCATTACCCCTTGTCCTGTTACTAGCTACTATACAAAAAAGGGATGTCCCAACCTCCTGACACCCACCCTTTAGATATTTATAAATGTTAATATATCAATCAATCTCAATCTCCTCTTCTCCAGACTAAACAGCCCCAGTTCCCACAGCCTTTCCTCATGTGAAAAGGAAAGATTTTTTTTATATAAAAGGAAGTGCTTAGAATATTTTTGGAATGTTAAATGAAGATCCTATTTGTGCATTAGATTGGTTTAAATCAACTGGAATTACTGACACTGTCCCTTTAAAGAGCAACAAAATCCATAGTGAGAAAGAGGGAAGCAAAAGGCTTTCTTCAAGCTGATAGTTTACATCTTTCATGTAGCACTAATTAAAGAAAACAATGCTCAATTTCATTACCACAAAGCTTACACAATTTTACTGATTTAGTCAGATTTTAAAGTACGTATGCTTTTCATTAAAAATTGCTCATAACCAATGAATATTAAGAGTTAAAAATATATATACGACCATCAGTCAAAACCAAATACGACACAGACAGGCAAATGTAAAGTGGGATAATCTTATTCACATTACTACCAGACCAACTATTGCAAACGTGCCACTTGTCCGGAAAGCCCAGCCCCCATAGCTCCTGGGTGCAAGGAGCTGCCGTAATTCCCACCCTGCAAAGAGCAGGGGAGAATGGGGTTTGGTGGAGGAGTGGGTCGTGTTGTTTGAGGTTTTTTAAAGGAATGTGATGGTGTGATTGTTTCTTTTTTATCCTCTCTAGTGCTGGCACTGAAGCGCTTTTCCCCAAGAAGGGTTAAAACTGAGCAAGCCTGGCCCGGCCCGGCCTTCCCGCCTCCCCCCCCCCCCCCGCCTGAGCTGCCTTATTCGCCTGCCTCTAATACCGAGCCTGCTTATTTGGCAGTTTCTCAAGTTACTCCCCTCAGGCAGCTTGAGCCAGTAAAACTAGATCCTTTCATCTCGGTGGAGCTTACTGACAACCAGCCGTCTGGTTTCCTAGGAAACAAAATCTTGGCTAGAAATAGTGAATCATTTCCAGGTCACTTTCAACATGGAGAGTGGAGCAGGGAAGCATTGGACTGAGGAGGAGGTTAAAGCCTTGTTAAGCGTCTGGTCAGAAAAAAATATCAGAAAGCAACTCCACGGCACCCTGAGGAATAAAGGAATATTTATCTACATTGCTAAAAGGTTGCAGGAGTTAGGAGTTTGCAGGGACTGGAAACAGTGCCGTGCAAAGTATAAAAACCTGAAGTACGAATACAGAACGGTTAAATATGCCCACAACTCTGGGGATGTCACTAAAACCATGAAGTTTTTCCATGACCTGGATGCCATATTGCGATACGAACCTGTCACACAATTAGAAGCAGAAGAAAACGGCAGGTGTACTGTGACTGAGACGCAGCTGAACACAAGCCCCACAACAGAGAGCACGCAAGGTAAAAAAACCTGTTTTTTGCTTCTATTTTTCTCTCATTGCTTAAAAACCAAAGGGAACAAAACCGAAGCTGGAGTTAGCTCGAGCCGAAGCGGAGGTTGCGCAGCCCCAACAGCACTGTTAGAACTGACTTAATGCACTCCTCACGCAGGGGAATAAAATGTTAGCACCCACCAGTGTCGAAGTCTGTAAATACAGCATAATTCTAGCAAAATTATGCCAACTGCTTGTATCGGCAGCCTCGGCAATTACTTGCTGGTGTCGAGACTCCTGCACAGGACTCAAATGTTAAATTAAGAAAAGCTCCTTTTCATTCCCTTTGACAATTGTTTGAAGTACTTTGGAAACAGGTTTTGTAGAACTCCTATTAAGATGTAAACTTAAAGAAAGATAAAAGTAAAGGTCGAAATGGTCATGACTTTTAAAGAATTGCTATTTGTGGTACAAGTGAAATGTAAATTTTTTATTCTCATTTCTCTGTAACTGGAAATTTAGGTATGATCACTAAAGGTAAATTAAATGACTTTGTAAGCAATTCAATGTGAATATTTAAAAAGGGGGCATTTAATAACTAATCATTAAAAACATGTAATGTAATGAGGAAAGTAAAAAAATCATCAGATTTATCAGACTATTGTGAGGCAAACTAAATAAATACAACTGCTGTTATTCTGAAGGGATTTTTACCAAATTATTCCTTTGTTTCGTTCAGCCCTCTCTACATATGCATTTAAGCTGTGCTTAACATTTCATTAGGGTCAATCTGCTATTTGACATCACTCAAATCTCCTTGACACATCCTAAATGTCATTGAAGCATAAGCTCCAATAATAGTTATAAGTACCAAAATAAGATGACTAAAAAGAGAAATGCAAATCTGAGCCGTTTATTCCCACAGGATGTGGCGTTTTACATTAAGATTATCAATCTTTTTTAAGAAAACAAAAAATTCAACATTAGTAGGAGGGTAGTTTGCTAAAGGCGTGGAAAGGAGCTGGGCATTTTGTTGCCCTTGTACCCTTCCATGTCTTCCTCTACAATGCTGTTTTACAGGTCAGAGGAAAAGAAATTGCCATTTTTCTTGTCATTGTTTACTGTAATGCAAAGCTTGACCTTAATTTGTCATCACTACCAGAAAGTCTCTATTGTGTCAAAGTCACTTAAAATGGCAATTTATGCTATTTTCACATGTCCTTTCTTCACTGTATATTGCAATCCAGGTTTATTTTTTAACTTTCAGAACTGGGGCTAATACAAGCTGTTTACACTTCTGAAGACTACCTAAAACTAAGATAGTGTCCTTTATCTGAGGCTCTGCCCCACTGTGTAGTCTGATGTAGTTTGCATCAATTGTTAATTCTAATTCTTACCTGCCTTAGGCCTCTAAAAAGTTTAAATCAGAAAAGATTAAATTCAGTTGTGAATCCCAAACTAGAATATATATTAAAAAAATACCCCGGGTGAGACACACCTCATTTTGAAGCATTATAGTCTTGCTGTAAAGGTGATAGAATTAAATATAATTCTTCAATGTATAAGCACTACTGTTACTCCCTTATAAAAATAAAACCAATCAAGTGTGATGGATAAGCAAAATCTAAATACAACTAACTGTAGTAATGCAGCACTAATGGTAATAATTTAAATGCAAATATGTTCACAACAACCATAATTCATTCACAAAGAAAACACACCAAGACACAAAGATACCCTGCAGCTATGCAGAATGCATACATCTGTAACAAGGGGCAGAGAAAAGTGCTGGGAGAACATCAGCTTTCTTCATTTAGGAGTACAAGTCAAGCAAGTAATGCATGTTACAGGCCCAGTTCGTTTCCCACTGTGGTCAGAGTTGCAACCTCTGCCCAGCTCAGTATTTTGAAGGACACTTGTAAGGCTAAAATGACATCTATGGTTCTGCAGATGATGCTCACAAGTTGTATTCTGGGGGCAGATACTCAATTCCTTGCGTGGGCAAAGGAAGGCCACTGCCCCTGCCCCAGCCAGGAACCTGTCTGGTCCCCCACCACCTGTTTTAGGGCTAAAGCTAACCCATGTTACCTCTAACGTGGCTATCATCCTCCGTAAGGCAAACTGACCACAGTTCATTAGCCTCTCCTCCCTGCAGGTCACCTCCTGGGCTTCTGCCTTTCAACCCATTTTGACAGAGCTGGAGGAATCAAGGATGTCTAGGCTTGTGACTTGGGTAGCAAGAACAAAATGCTATCAGCAAACTAAAACCTGAGCCAAATAATTACTGTCTACTATGCATGTCTTACTTGATTTGAAGAACTTACTAGCTATACTAGTTTTATTTAAAGCACAGAACAAGGGACAGCGCATGCTCCTAAAGAAATTACCAATTTAACCATTCTGCTTGGCCTCAGTCTAAATATTCATACATATCATTAATAGAAAGCTAAACCGCAGTCTTTGTGTTTGATTTGCCTGATTATCTGAGATACAGGGAGATTGCTGAGAGGGAGGGAAGGAAGGAAGGAAGGAAGGAAGGAAGGAAGGAAGGAAGGAAGGAAGGAAGGAAGGAAGGAAGGGAGGGAGGGAGGGACTACTTTTGTATAGTATACTATAGATCATATTTCTATAGTGTTTTTCCTGCAGTTTTCTTTTGAAAGTCTAATTGAAGAAATAAATACTGAAAATCACAATAAAATCTAAGGGAGAGGTATCTTGGGACAAACTTGGTAGCAACACACATCCCTTAATTTCCAGCTTGTTTGGGGAAAGATAACACTTTTTGCGTAAGTAAGAACATAAAGCACTGTAATCCAGAGATGTTTGTGTTGTCCTCCCAAAATACATGTCTTCAGAGACAACATAGAGTTGTAGCTTAAATAATCACTAAAAACAATAGAAGTCAACATGTTCAATTCTCTTAAACTTTAGTTCTTCTATGATCCCAATATTCAACAACCAACAAAATCCATGTAGAGTGATGATGCATTATGAAAAATGGTACCTTTCATTAGAGTTCAAATTAATAATCTTCCCATTTGGTTAACCAGTTTTAATTATTTCATGTTAAAAGTATTAATAAATCAACTACATGATTTACAAAAGTAAAGCTCACCTCCTAATTCATGTCAAGTTATTTACACTCTTTTCTATTTCTCCTAATGTTTAAATAGTAAAGCAGTGGTCACTTTCCTTGACCTTCACTTTACCACAGCAAATGCAGAAAGATTATCAAGTCAGAGCAGAAATGCATCAGCAATGACAATATTGTCATATATACAAAATTCAGACAGCTACTAGAAAAGCATAAAGAACCTTCAGAAATGCAGACTTGGAAATGCCACTCATTATGTAACATTAAACTTGTCATTGATAAGTATTTGATATACCTATTTCTTTTTCAGTGTGCAATACTCATCAGGTGCTTCCCCCCATCAATTATTTTATCATCTTTTTGCATTAACTGTTCTTATTTATTTAAAATAATAAATTACCTCTTTTTAATATGACAATGTAATAAACTTGCTCACCCTAGTACCCATGGCACATTCAGCACCCTTCCAAGAAAGGATTTCTTTCCCCTTTTTGTAGTTTGCTTTGCAGCTCTTAAGCAGACAAAACACCAGTCCTGCCACTGGAGCTGGAGGCATAAGTGCACTTTTCCCTCCCTCGGAGATCAGACCACTGCATCTGTGAGTCATTCTGAGCCTTGCTGAAGGTCCAGAGGATTTAGAGTAATGTTTTCAAATTAACCCAAATGCAGTTTTCAGATACCAGGTTGCATCCTAACCTCACCTCCTCACTGTTCTTTGTGAGCAACTACAGCAGTACTTTTGAGGAGGTAGCTTTCATCTCTCTGGCCTGCCTGGCTGGAGTTGACAGCAGCTCAATTTCCTGGACAGTGAATCAACATCTCAAACCTCCTGTCTGTCAACACAGGACACTGAATACAGCATATTGCCACAGAACAGCTTAAAAGTCAGTCCTCTGTGAGAATTAAGCTGATTCAGAACCTGACTTGCATATATGGCTTTCTAACCTTTTTAAACATTGCTATAATAGTGTTTTTTAAGGAAATGTAGGAACACTATGCTGTGAAAATGTAGACTGAATCCTGTCAGCTACATATATGTCTGTTTTCTAGTGACAATACTTTCCTGCTTTCCCTATGCCATTAATGAATTCCTTAGATTTCTAGAACTCCTTGCAGAACATTCTTGTTTTCTTCCTACTCTATATATTCTTCATTATTTTTTTCTTTTGTTGTTACATAAATGGATTTGTGATGTGCGAAGTCTGCTTTTATTTCTATGTGTCCTACTTTTCATTATCTACATTCAGACTGATGAAACCCAAATGCTGAGTAAAAAAAGCATTAAACTGACTACAATCAAGTTAGTTTCTACAAGAATTTAAAAATACATTTCAAAAAGACTTCATATGCAAGATACAAAATAATTTGATTTACCTCCTATAACTTGTATCTCCTTATGGGGACAGGCTAAATAAATTTTAAATTTAATTTAAATACAAATTAAGTGTGGTGATTACAAAGTTAATAATCTTCTCATTGTGTATGGACATTTTCACCTAAACTATTTTAAGCTAATTTAGTCCATACCTTTTTTTTCATCTAAAAACTCTTTCCTTCTCAGGTGAAATATCAGTTTCTTTAGAAGATGATGAGGATGCTCCAGGAGATCCACTACTTTTTATGTCCCATGTCAGACCAGTTCAACTAGGTATAGTATGATGGCACAGAGAGATCAAAACCTAAAAAGCGGCATGGCTATCAGAGCACTTTCTGATAGCTCGAATACGCTGTCATTCTCTCTCTGATCAATACAGCTTTAAAATACCCACACTTCTACACCACCTCTTCCCAGTTTTAGCACTCATTAGTCTCATACATCACTAGACACTGACCACTGCATATGAGGTAACCTGCATGAGCACTGTTCACATTCGAAACACATCCCATGCTAGAGCTTAATCATATTAGGCACATTCATTTTGTTAAACGCTACGGCAAAGTATGTCACATGTTAGTGTGTGATGCCCACATCAACTTGCAGATTTCCTCTAACTCATATCATTTCTGCTTAAAGTAGCACTAGTGAATGGCCTGAGCCAGGAGAGATATGCAGAGGTCAGACCCATCCCACTGAGTAATTCAGATTTGCAGTCATCTGCAATGCAACTGTATCCTCTCTTGAAGTGAGAGGTGGTCAACAATGCTTTAGTCCAACCAACCATAAAACAACTCATTTGAAAACTGTCCTACTATAGTACTTTTGCTCAGGAAAGTCAATGCAGAGCAAAGGCACAAATCTGGCAAGCCAGGAAGAGGAAGAAGATCCTAGGTGTGAGCCCCTTCAAGGGGCTGATAAATGTAATGGAGAAACCGGAACACATTTTAGTAAGAATTAGGCAACTGATGAGCTTGTTCCTTGCCTAGATGAACAGCAGCACTGTCCTAAATTTCCCATGTGCTCTATTTTTTACATATCCTCTACGCCATAGCATACATCCCATACAGTCCAATTAAACACAGCCTTCACTACAGAATCTCCAAGGTGGCACATTCAGAGAGAAAACACAGCCTCAGCTAAATCTATGGCTTTCACGTTAGAGACAACAACCCTCTTGCACAGCATAACATGAAATCAAGAAGAGAAAGAATCTCACAAGGAATTATATGCATATACATATAAAGAGCTTTTCCTGCAGCACATATCTGAACCAAATTTTACAGGAATATGTCTGTGCTACTTGTTGCTCTTGCAACACATTGCCATGCAGATGATTTATCTGGCCTGCTAAAAAAATCTTCTTTTTCTGAGAAAGCTGCTTTCTACAAAGCCAGGAAAATAACCTCAATTGTACACGCTCTCAAGTATGTACTGATACTGTCTTCCCCTAGTGACTCTCTTAGTCTTTTGATTTCAGGTACTATTTCAGAGACCACTGAAAGAAAAATGTTGAGCCCTTTGTATCTACATTGCTAATATTCTGGTTTCATTTCAGCAGATTCCTCATTTTGAGGAAGCTTTAAAAATTCAAATATGTTATAAACACATCTTTCAGATAAAAAAATATAATGCATAGCCTGTCTTTATCCTCTTGTTTAAAAACAAATTAAGAGCATATAGGCAATTTTCACAGTGACCATTACAATTTTGTTCCAAGGCTGTCTGCAGGTAAGATATTTTGAATCACAATGGTTTGCAAAGGGAATGAGGAACAAACAAAGCCACCTGTTTTCTACTCTGCATACAACAGAATGAATAAGTAATACACTGAGGCACTAGAACTCCTTGAACTAATATCCACAACAAAAAGTGAGCTCAGTTGCAAATGAACTTACTAGTGAGAAATAACTTCCTCTACACAGGAACTAAAGAAACCTATCCCTTTTGAATTGCCCCATACTCTGAATTGCCCCATACTCTAGGGCTTTGACTGGGAAATGAAGGGAATACTTTTGGATTCTTCTCAGGAAGAAATGAAGAAAGCATAATTGGTATGTCATCTGAAAATTAGCTCTTCCAACAACACATCAGTGAGCTGGCTCATGCAGAGTCCTGATTAGCACAGGACTAACAGGAAAAAAAAAAACAAAACAAAACTGGCATCTGTTAGTACAGCTTTTTCACAACTAGATTGAATTATGGAGACTAGCAAAGAAAGCCTCTAAGACAAGTTACACAAGTATGCTCCAATGAGGCTATACGTACAAGCAAAGGTCAGAGGTTTTTGCCATCACACAAAGCTCAATGATTTAAGTATCCAACCCCAGTAACTTGGCTTGCCCTTTTAGAATAGGACACTGGCAAAGGCATTTATCACTTTGGTACGATTGAAAAAAACTGTGTCAGTTACTGTGCACTTTCATGTTTGCCTCTTATGAAGCACTGGAACTTTTTTTTTTTTAAATAGTTCTGGTTGCAAAGAATTAGAAAATGCATAAGAAACCACTTTCCAAACTAATTTGACAAATACCATGAAGTCTTAAAGCAAATTCATAATTAGAAACAAGGAAACATTAAAAAAAAAACCTACAAGAGTTCATGTTTCGGTGTTTTAAGTGGCATCTGTTACCTCCTAACATTGAAAAATAAAGGTGAAGACTGGAGAAAATTTTACAATGTGTTAGTTCTGCAGAGTAAGATAAGGAAAACTTTTTTTTTTTTACTAAAAAACCCCAGAATATTTTGATTGACCTGTACTGAGATAGGCTGAGATTCTGTACCATGAGAACCAGGTTTCTTAACACAAATGTCCTTGTGTGAGTGAAGGCCATTCTTCATCTCCCTGATTTGTTAAAAGCTAAGGACAGGATTCTTCACATCCTTCCCCAGTTTAAATCTCTCTTTGTGTGTAAAACCAGAAGTAGGACAATCAATGCAGCAAGTTAAGTCTTGATTATAGTGTCCATAACTCTGGGCCTAATTCATTATTGTGCTAACACAGCACTTCAAGTCTTCCAAACAGCAACTCTTCTCTAATGTCTCCACAATGAAACAGCTGAAACAACTGAAACAGCTCATTGGTTATTCGAAAAGATGTTACAAGTAAAAAGTTCAGTGCATTAGGGCACAAAAGAAAGAAATGTTCCTCTTAGATGAATTAAATGTAAATGCAGGATCTTAATACTGCTCTTTAAGAGAAGGCAAAACTGAGGTTAACAACAATGCTGCAAATTAATAACCAACATCTTGATTTTAATGTCACCTCTGCTCAGTCTTTCTCTGGAGAGACAAGTTATGAAGAAACGGCACACTTCATTTTCATTCTCTCTATCCTTTCTCACCCCAACCACCCAATGCAGGTAACCTGTATCTGTGTCTCTCCCCTACCCCACACAATGCAGGTAATCCAACATCAGCAATAGAGGCTTCCAAAACATCGGCTTTTATTCCAACAGTAGCAAATGAAGGAGGAAAACACTGGACTGTTAATGAAGTGAGAGCTTTGATTCGTATATGGTCAGACAAAAATATCCAGCAACAACTGGAGGGGACAGTGAGAAATAAAAGAATATTTGAGCAGGTTGCTGCTAGACTTCAAAAGTTCGGAATTGACAGGGACTGGAAGCAGTGCAGGACAAAATATAAAAATCTGAAACATGAATACAAGAGTGTGAAAAGTGCCCAAGACTCAGGGAATGCAAGTAGAAGTATGAAATTTTTTAATGAACTGGATGCTATTATGGGGCACAGAACCATGGAACAAGCAAGTAAATCAGATAATCATGAGAGTGAGAGGCTTCCAGAATGGACAGAAGCAAAATCAGAGAAGGACTCCATAGGTAAGTACCTCAGCTACCCATATATTATTTAAAATCTTTTAGTTTTCCAGCACTAGGCAGACCTTAGAAGAATCTCCAAAAAAGCAACCAGATAGGTTAATCTTTAACCAATTTGCTATGGGGAAATAAGCAATGAATTGAAATTTACTATTTTGTCTAGTAGTTTGGTCTTATATGAGAAGGTAATCTTTCAGACTGAATAATTGCCCCAAACTTTAAAAAATAGAACTGAGAAACAAAAGGAAGAAAAGAAGATGAAGACATAGGAAAAGATAAAGTGATACAGAGAGACCATTTCAGTCAAAATCACGTCAGGAGAGACTGTTTCCAGCTTAGATTTTAAAAATGGATCCAAGATGGTCAGACTGTGTTACTGGAAAAATTAAGACATTGAGCAACAGAAGTCTGTTGTTAACAGACATTTGTTTAAAAATTAACATTAAAACTGTCTTTCTGTTATTATCCCCAAGTGAGATAACTGTTTAGAAAATAGCAAAAGGAATAGCACCAAGAATGCTGGTAGAGCTTGCTTTTATTTTTTGTATGATTATTGACAAATAACTTGTTAATGGATGGATTAATGCTGAATTAGAGTGGACTGAGGAATCTACAAGACCTAGGAGTCAAGACTGAGGACTCCAGTTTTCCCTAGAGACATCCAAAACCCACCTGGACAAGTTCCTATGTGACCTACTCTACATGGTCCTGCTCTGGCAGCGGGGTTGGACTAGATGGATCTTTCAAGGTCCCTTCCAACCCTTAAGATTCTGTGATTCTGTGTAACACATTTTTTATTGGTATATACATTCAGAAACATGCCTGTTGTTAAAGGATAGAATTAAACATAAACCACTTTATTACACAGCAAGAATCCTACTTAAGATACTACATTGAATGATACTACATTGAATGACACTACATTGGTCAAATAGAAAACTGGAAACGAGTTAAGTAATGGAAAAAGTCAAGAAAAATATAACACAAAGGCAGTCTCTGTCTGAAAACTATGAGCCATTTCTAGGCTTTTTGGTAATAAATCTACTGCTGCCTGCTGGCTTCCTAGGTTGCAGAGATCTTTTGATTTGACTTAGCACAGCTGTTATGTAGTACCCAAATGCAGTGCCCTAATTAACACAGCATTATTTACACAGAAATGCCTGGAGACACAGGTGAAGAGGACTCTGTTAGTAATATGTCAGAAGACCTACAGGTTGCAGATGTAAAGAAAGTTTCTGACTCAGGTAAACGGAAAAGTCTTCTGTTTTATATAAACACCTAAATTTAGTAAATTAACATGGATTTCTAAAATAAGCCCACATCGTAAATACACTTAGAAAATGCAGAGGCCTAAACAATTTATAAGCAGCAGATAACATTATAGCGGTAATCATACCTTCCATACAGGCATATGTGTACATTTATAGTGCTCTGCTAAATTTGATCAAAACAGTCTAGTAATCTCTTCAAAGAGTCATGACCCAAGATATAAAAAATAAACTATTGGTTTAAACAAGTTGAGTGCAATGTATTACTGCATTTACTTAAACGGTGTATTCTCCAGGATTTGAATTATCTTTTTCACAATATAGTATCAGTATTTTGTTTAAATTCTCATATCAGGGGATAAAAATTTCATTTGAAGAGTATGACTACTAGCACTGAATATGAAGGTCATAAGCTCTTTACAAAGAAACATTATGGTTTACATCTGAAAGCATAACTTTCAGGGCAAATGGGAGTTCAACATTTCAGCTAGAGACAAATGAAAGTCTCAAAGGCTGACAGGCTTGACTCCCCAAACAGAGGATTTCATCATCTTTTTCAGTAGCATGAGGTAGATAATGATCTAAAATTAGGCATCAAGGAGTAATCTTACAGAATTTAAAATGGCCTAATGTGAACTTGAAAGACTTTAATATTAAATTTAAAATCTTCTGACAGATGATGTTACTGTAAATACTACTCCAGAGAATCAGGCAGCTCTGCATGTAACAAAAGAAACAGCTGTGACAAGTAAATAAAGACACAGGGGACCATGAGAGTTAATTTGATGCACACTGGACAGGAGCATTTCTGTTTTACCATTCAAGAACAATAACATTCAGTAATTTATATTTACTAACAAACAAATATGTAACTGGCCTTTTACCAGATCACTGTGGGCACTTGAGGCGTTCATTGGAGAAAAACAGATTGTCATGAAAAGTGCACTGCCTTATAGGGAGGACCTCATTTTTAGAGACAGAATATATACGAAATCCTGAACAGAACTTTGTGGGATCCAGTTAAGATAACTTATAAAATGCATCAAAATTCCATGTCTCCCCATTAACAAGTAAAATTACTACATTTACATAAGCAGTAGTAAGATGCTGTAATAATACATAGATTCAGCAGTTCCACTCATCTGTCATCTGACATAATTTTCAACTTGTCTGTAGTTTGGTTGTACAGTAACTTTTGGGACTGCAGTCTTCCAAATGAGCTATTTAAGATAAAGTTAACTGAATACTTCTAGTAAAGTTCCAGGTACTCATTTTTGAGACTTACCATTCCTTTACCTTGTGTAGGTGTTAAGAGATCTATGGCTTATCTTGGTTACCATTTCACTTCTCAGCTAGGTAATTGTAATTGCAATCTGATTTTGTGGGGAAGGCTTAAAATAGCATTTCAGAAGTGTCTCTGGCTCAGCCTATCCATTCTGAAGACCACTGTTCAAACTTCTAGACGGGAAACAAGGAAAAACACATTTGTCCATCATGAAGAGATGCAGTTTCAGTTTCCAAAATTCTTTCCCTTTTTCCTAAATGAACAAGACAGACTCAAACAATTTTATCACAGGTGGTAGAAAATACCTAGGCTTTAATGTTATTAATGGTAATGTAATTAGGTATTGTGTAAAGCAGAGAAAAGATACACACTTTTTCTGTTACAATATCATGGAGACCCTTTATTCTTTTAATTGTGGTACATGCCTTTCCTAGGCATTTCAAATAAATTTAAAGTGAGAAACAGGTTAAGAGATTGTGTTTACCTCTATATTCATAAATTTACTTGCTGATGGCAATCGGGCAGTGATATGTTACATTGCTTCTTCATTGCTACCAGTAGATGTCTGATGATCAACAGCCTTTAGGATGTGACTTTTTACAGACCACTCCACATGCAGCAGAACTTTCACAGAAATTGTTTCTCAACAAGCGTGTAATATAATACATGTATACTCATGTGCCTTTCAGTATGTGGAATTAAGGTACTTTGCAGTCAGAGTCATATATGCACTTGTCTAGATATGTACCAGTGCTGACTTGGAAGCACGTGTGCTGCTCACCAGCTTACATGTGAATATCAGTTATTGACCACTGCAATGTTGTCACCACCGCCTATCTCTATAGACAGTCCCATCAGGTTTGCCATTCTCTAGTCAGGAAAAAATGAAGATGTTACTAGTCAAAAGACAACCACAGCAGTTTTGGGGAAATACCTAGTTATTTCATATTTCATGGTATTGCTTTTCTCCTCTGCCTGCATGTGTTTGCTACTCAAAGAGTAGCAACTGTGTACCTGAGAAGGAAAAGACAGAGGTAAATAAATCCTTACGTGTTCTTCTACAGACTGTAGAAGTGTACTAACCTTTCTCTGGCAGCACTTCCTGCCCTGGAGTAGCTTTCTCAAAAGACTGGGCGGCCAGTAGAGGGTGCAAGTGCATCACAGCAATCACAAACCCATTCAGTTTTTAGCAAAAGCGGCCTAGGAAAGGCTCTACATTTTTCTCTTTTCTCTTAAAAGATGCCCATGTTAAATAAATCTGGAAACCTTATTTAGTAATTTTTCCTGATGTTTTTCTAGTTCATGGGATCACTTTTTTCAAGGGGTTAATTCCAGGAATCATAGAATATGTATCATAGAACATCTATTCAGAAGTGCCAGTTCCTTCAGTTTGCACAGGCAGTTGTCAGTCAATTCAAGCTCCATCAACATTCTACGTGTGTCAGATTTTGCAGCACCACCACAGACTGTATATATGTGGGAACAAGAGTAGAGATGAGAACAAGATTCCAAGGAATGCCAGTAGCCTGCTGGACTTTAAAAATATCTACAGCAAGTATTTTACTTCAGACAAATTACTTTGTTGTAACTATTTTTTACTTTACTGTTATGTCCCTCTCAGAACAGATTTGGAATAAGTCACAGCACTGCCAAGATACATTTCTAAGCAAGGGCTTTTTAAAGATCTTTTGTTTGAAGTGAAGATCTTAAGTGGGTACATATGTTGGCTTGGAACACTTAGAGCAGTGTGCTTGGAATTAAAAAATGTACAGACATAAATTAAAAAGATGTTTTGATACATATGCCTCGGGCTAGTGTGAAGTAGAGCATTTTAGAGAAGTACAAAACCAAAAGTTATTGCTTATTCACTGGCTTAGCTCAAGGCACACAGACATAAACTCCTAACAGTGCACCCGAGTTGTATCCAGTCTCATAAGATCTGGATGACAAAGACAGCAGCAATTTTGCAAGCTTTTGCAGAGTAAACATAGGCCACACACTGGAAATTCTCCCTAGCTTTGACACCTCCCATTCCCCTTTTATACTACAGAAGACACACAAGAGAACAAGGACTGGGAGACAAATTACTAATCTTGCCTCGTGAGCCAGAAAACAGGATAAATAGTGATAGTGACACAGTGCCAAAAGAGAACAGAGCTTGAATCAGTCTGAGTGAGTAAAGGGAAAGACCTGTGACAGCATTGCTTTGGTGGCCCTCTGAGCATTGCTTCAAACATGACACAGGGATTAAGCATCTTTACTGGCAAGCGCCTATAGCTTTAGTAAACAATGCGGACCGAGTCACTGTGTTTTATCCATGCCAGAAACTGTCAATGGTTTGTTCTTCTTGGCTCAGCCTTGCTGTCCTCATGCCCTCACTCCAAAAACTCTGAACAGTGGCTTAGAAAAAAGAGCCAGGCCCCCTACCCATGTTCTTGTCTAAGAAAAAAAAAAGAAAAAGGTGTGTACTGCTGGTCAGACCACAAAGAACACTGATGCAAACAAGGCAGAATTGATTCAGGGGGTAATTTTTAATAAAACAGCCCTAGATGGTGCTTTATTGCTCAATGTTTAGGAGAAATATTCTTGAATGGACTGAGAACAGGTTGGGAGCCAGAAACTGCTGTCATCGATCCACACTGTGGCCTTCACCCTTTAATCTCTGTCTGTACAGCAGTGTCGTCATTTGGAAACAATTGGAAAGGCCACTTGCATCATCCACCTGTCCATCCCTCCCCTCTCAGGATGGAGGGGTGGATTTCTCCCTTAAACACCAGAAGGCCAATGGCAGAGGAGCAGAGATCTCCTCCCAGTGGAGGGCAGCCCAGGGACACCTCTTGTCACCCTGCCTGGAGCCTGGGGACCAGCTGCTGATGTAAATATCTCACAAGCTGCATCAGGGGGGATGCTCTCAGGACAGGCATGTAGTGCTTTTGTCACGCAGGCAGGCAGCCTTGCAGATCAGTTGTCCAGGCACAGCACCCTGATGCAATGTTGGGAGCCTTGCCCCTTTTGGGGCTAACTCAGTGACTTTTGGCATCAGTGGCCTGGGAGCCTTTAAATAATTTCAGTAAATATCGAAGCACTCCTTAATGAAAGACACCATCTTGCCTGTTCTGCTACATACAGGTTCACCAGTTACTACATATCTTACAACCACGATCAGCAAACTATTCTACAAATTCTGATCCAGGTTTAAATAACTTCAATAGTTTGCAGATTTAATCCATAAAAATATTATGCAGCTGTTATGGGGTGTTCCAGATTTATTTTAGCATGTAAGTGCCCACACTCTGTTTTTCAGCCTGCAGAGAAATGGCAGCTTTAACATATTAAACTTTAACATATTAAAATATGAAATCTGTAACAACAGTTATCATCAATGGTATTCTGAAGTTAGTGATTCTCAAGACACATCTCAAGACCCGTTTAGTTAATATGAATTCTAAATATTTTTCTTTTACAGAGAACCTTGAAGATGAGGGGGACTTTGCCAACTCCACTCCAGCAGCTTTGGAAGCTACACAAATAAAGAAAGAGACGATTGACATAGGTAGGTCAAGACTGTGTCCTGATGGTTGTTTAACAGCACATTGTACTTTACTGAGAACTGCAGATTTCTAAGGTTCATATGTTACTCCCACACAATACAATAGTTCTGCTTCTAGGTTATGATAGAATATGAGTTTTTTGATTCCACGGTGCAAAAATGTACACTTATTTTTCCTTCCCTCAATTAACAAGAAGATTTTATTTTCCCAAATAACATATTCTTTACTATGCTAGATGTGATGTCTGCATTTGATTGTGACACAAATACTGTTCTTTTTCATACACAGTTGCTAAACTACAGAGCTAAACAGCTGTCTCAGAAACACTGAAACTTTTCTACCTTGTCTGTTAAGCTACATGACAGTGACTATTCACTATCAAACGATTGTCACAGATGTTATGAATTATTTTACAAGTGTAACTGAAATTAGAGTCTCAGAAATACACAGAAATCATACATTCAATGAGTCAGGAAAAGATTTTTATTAAATTATAACAATATAACATTAGTATACAGTAGGAAGATTAATCTTCTGGAACAGATGAGCATAGAAACCATGGAAGGTCAAAAAAAGGCATCAGAGGAAATAAAGACCTCAAAATCTACTGACCTGACATCTTAGATCAAAATGTATTTTACAGTAGCACTGTTTGTACCCATACGTTAATGGAAACAATATATTAATATTAATAAATTAATGGAAGTGGATTTCAGGCAAACTGACTTTGGCCCCTTTAAAGACCTGCTTGGAGGGATCTCATGGGACAAGATCCTAGACGGTAGAAGTGCCCAAGAGAGCTGGTCAATCTTCAAGTACCACTTCCTCCAAGCCCAGGATCAGTGTTTCCCCACATGCAGGAAAGCAGGAAAAGGAAGCAGGAGGCCTCCATGGATGAGCAAGGATCTGCTGGGACAACTCAGGGAGAAAGCAGCCATCTATGAGAGGTGGAAACAGGGGCTGGCTTCTTGGGAAGAGATGGGAACGTTGCCAGAGCATGCAACAGTGCAACCAGGAATGCTAAAACCCTTCTAGAATTAAATCTAGCCAGGAAAGTTAAGTAAAGTAATAAGGCATTTTTCAGGTTCATTGGCAGTAAAAGAAAAATGAGGGGAACGTGGGCCTGCTGCTGAACACAAAAGGGACCCTGGTGACAGAGGATGCAGAGAAGGCCGAACTGTTGAATGCCTTCTTTGCTTCAATCTTTATGGCCAAGGCCAGCCCTCGGGAAGCCCAGTCCAGCAAGGATAACCGGATGGCCTGGACAGCAGAGGACTTGCCCTGGGTGGAAGAGGAAGAGGTTAAAGACTTGTTGGGCAAGCTTAAGGCTCGTAAGTCAATGGGTCCTGATGGGATGGATCTGAGTGCTGATGGAGCTGACTGAAGTGATTACTAAGCCTCTCTTCATCATTTTCAAACAATCATGGAGGACAGGCAAGGTGCCTGAGGACTGGAGAAAGACCAATGTCACGCCAGTCTTCAAAAAGGGCAAGAAGAATGACCCAGGAAACTACAGGTCAGTAGTTTCACCTCCATCCCTGGAAAGGTGATGGAACAACTCATCCTGAATGTTGTCACTAAACATATGAAGGAAAAGATGGGTTATCAGGGGGAATCAACATGGCTTCACCAAGGGGAAATCCTGTTTGACCAATCTGATAGACTTCTACGAGGGCATAACTGGCTGGCTAGATGAGGGGAGAGCAGTGGATGTCATCTACCTTGACTTCAGCAAGGCTTTTGACACTGTCTCCCATAACATCCTCATCAGAAAGCTCAAGCAGTGTGGCCTGGATGAGTGGACAGTGAAGTCCATGGAGAACTGGCTGAATGACAGAGCCCAGAGGATAGTGATCAATGGCATAGAATCTTGTTGGAGGCCTGTGGCCAGTGGAGTTCCACGGGGATCGGTTCTGAGGCCAGTCTTGTTCAACATCTTCATCAACGACCTGGATGAGGGGACAGAGTGTACTCTCAGCAAGTTTGCTGATGACATCAAACTGGGAGGACTGGCTGATTCCCCAGAAGGCTGTGCTGCCATTCAGTGGGATCTCGACTGGCTTGAGAGTTGGGCAGGGAGGAACCTCATGAGATTCAACAAGGACAAGTGCGGAGTCCTGCACCTGGGAAGGAACAACCCCATGCACCAGCAAGTACACCAATAATTCTTTGGGTTTTTTCTTTCACGGAAAGTTTCTACTGTAAGAGCATTTCTATTGTATGCATCAATATTTCTGAGATCCCAGGCAAGAGCTTCCTTCTCAGTGATTACATCATATGCAGTTTGAGTGTTGTGACACCCTCTCCAATATAGCTATTACAACTGTTTGCACAGGCTGATCTTGATTATCAAAGACAACTGTAATAATTATGACGTTGAGGACACCATCAGAGCAATGCCATCACAGCAATGACACACAGAAACACACGTTACACTGAGGATAAAGTAAAGCTGTGTCCCTGAAAGTTCAGAAACATAGCGAGGTCACACTAATGCAAAGAGAAGAGTTCATACACAATGACACAGAATAAAATGTCATCCAAATCAACTGACTGCCTTATACACACAAAGTCTGTGTTCCCGTCATGTAATATCCAATTGAGGATAATAATCAGACAAGTCAGCAGTACACAAGTGCCAGTGCCAAAGGCAGAAAGAGATTAAGAGAGCCAGCATGGTTGAGAATGAGCACATAAATGAAAGCCGTGGGGGTTTCTGGTAATAGCTTAAAAAAAAATAAAGAAATCCTTTAAGAGGCCTGGAGTAGATCTACTGCTCTATTTTGCCTGAAAGTTTTATTTCCAATAGCTGCAATTGTTAAAGGAAGATACAAGTATTTTCTTAAGAGCTATGGGGTAGTCTACTTACAAAATCACTTTTTTCTTAGTACCTCGAGTAAATCACACACCCATGCTTATGAGAATTTCTGATTCTATTCCTGCATCTGGCTTATGAAAAACAAGTATTTGCCAAATCACTTAAGAGAAAACAAGTTATGAAGCAAATACCAATTTAAAGTACTAGCCTGTGCATATGTTACCAAGTATCATTATTGAAAGCACACCAAATGAACATGCTTATTTACCAACAACATCTTATTTCTAACAGACTAAACCCTGCACTCAGTTTTTCAAAATGTATAAGGCATACTTAGCTCTACCCTTTACCAATAATTGTATTGAAAATACTTAAGTCTATGACATCCCCCTAAAAAATTATGAGAACTAATATTTGTCTCCTTCCCAATCCAAAAAGGAGTTCCACACAAAGGTGAACTTTCAGCTTCACAGAAGTCCAAGCATGAGGATATGAGCTCAAAGTCAGCAAAGCTGGGTTTTGATGTCCATACATGACTTCAAGAATTCTGAGGGCTCCTGGATATTTTTTTATGCTACAAAAGGATGTAAAGCTATTACAGCCTCAGTTCTGCAGCAGTAAAAAACATCTAGCGTGTAGACATGCAGAAATACAATATAATGCTGTTTCTATCCTGGAATTTTGAAGGTAACTCAGATGCTGGTAGAAGAAAATATAGTTCTTTTGTCTTCTGTTTTGTCATTGAAGTCGCATGGAATGGTTTCAGATAGAGCTATCCCTACATAAACAGTGTAATTTAAGCTGAGGCTAAAGATTTCCACAAAAGTGTTTAATGAATTGTTTGCTTTCCAATTTTTCTTCAGCTTATGTCATTTCCATCACAAAAGCCCCATGTCAGAGATTAGCCCTTCCACACTAAAGTAAATAAACTTGGCTGTCTTCTAAAGGAAGACAAAAGTATGCAACCTTCCCCACAAACCCAAACATCCTCCCCTGTCAATGGGAAAAAGCCCAGCTTTGAAACCCACCACGGCAGCTTACAGATACAGACTCTAAACCACTTTTGGTTTTTCTTTTGTTTCATTGTAGTAAAAAAGTGTCTTAAATAGAGAAGAACAAGTAGGAATAAGGAGCAAAAGTCTCTCTTCAGTTTCTTTCTGCTGTAGTAGTATAATTCACAAAGATACAAGGAAAGCCCCACCAGCAGTATGAAACGCAGCTTATACAAAATGAGACTGCATGCAGGTCTGACAGCAGGGGTCTGCACCTCACTCGTCATCGCATCCAAGCCACCTGCTCAGCTTCCAAACTCTGAAGGAGGACAGTGGTCTTTCTAAGTGCCAAGTCCCTGCTCGCTTTATGACAGCAGTGGGGGAAGCACAGCACACATGACCCCATAGAGGGAGAGGCTGCAGCCCAAGCCCTGTTCAGTGCGAGAGAATCCACATGCCCTTACAGCCAGCACCAGAGCCTCATAAAGCCTGCCCAACCCACGTCATAACGCCTCAGCCGGGGGAAGAAGTGAAAGGCACACCTGTGCTAATTAATCAATCTGTGTTAATCAATCAACAGGTGGTGCAAATCCATTTAAGATGTGAGATATAAACCATCCATGTATGCCTCTGTGTTTAATCAAGTATTTTAAATCTTGTGTTGCTTCCACAGCTACCTTTTGGGTAATGTAGAGGCAGAAAGAAACATAGAGCTTACGAGACATGCCAATAATCAATTTGATTTAGAGACATATGTCAGAAGACTTGTTATAACTCATGGGTTACAACATTTTAAAATGAAGACAGGTGTTAGATACATAGGAGGACAATAATGTTTGCAATTCATTTGTCTACATCCATGAGTATTTTTATTTAAAACTCTGTTTCTATAGATGATGATTCTATAAGCACTACCTCAGAAGACAGATCTTGTACACCAGTAGCAAAACGGATGGCTGGGACAGGTAAGTATTAATTTCCGTGCACTTATTCTGAAACAAAATTGTGCTATTATTTCAGTACCAAAGCTGTAGTAACCAGATCTCTACTGTAAACACAGCTCTATTTTTCTATTTCTGACCAGTCAGAACACTTTTTTTCTTCTATTGAATCCCCGGTAGCATTTTCATTTGCATGGTATTTTGCCTTGCCGTTATAACTTGAAGCCATACTGGGAAACCATCGTCTTCTCAATGCTGATATCTTGTTGCTTTAAAGCTTAAGGCCCGTGGCCTTCCTGGATGTGGAATGTGAATACACATCCGTTTTTAATTTGACAAGAACACCAACAAAAATCACACTGACAAACTGGGACTTTAGATGCTTAGAGCAAACAAGAGATTTCACTTGCTACATATTTTGCATACTTCTGAGAAATATAATCATGTATGGGTATTAACAATGTAAAGTTAAAATATTTTTGTAACATGACGTTGTTATAAACATGAATTAATCCTTTGGCTTGTTACAGAATCATGAGCTACAATCATACTTCAGTATATGTATTTTCAGCAATACTCAGTTCTCGTTTCCTTTCTCTTTTCAGATAATCACATTCCCTTGGAAGAAGCACAAAGTCACTTTAAAGTTATTACAGTTAATGATACTGGAGCGGGGAAACACTGGAGTGATAATGAAGTCAGAGCTCTGATAAATATATGGTCAGATGAAAAGATACAACAAATGCTGGAAGGGGCCACAAGAAATAAAGAAATATTTGAGGAAATTGCCAGAAGGTTAATGAAACGTGGTATAGACAGAGATTGGAAACAATGTCGCACAAAGTACAAAAACCTAAAATATGAATACCGAGCACTGCAGAAGGAAAATGAGCACCTTGGTAATCCCAGGAGGAAGATGAGATTTTACGATGAAGTTGACTGTATCTTAAGAAGACAGCCTTTGGGTCCCTCGAGCTGGGGATGTGAAAGTTCAAGTCTCCTATCAGGTACTAACAGCTTCAATGATGACACACAGAGCTTAAAATGAAGGTTGCATGTTGAGTCATTGCTTTATGGGTGAAATACATGGCCAGAGTGAGGAGGGAAAATAAATGAAGAATCTGTATCTGCATGGTCATATATTCAGCAAATGGAAATAGTCTTGGAGGAGTTTAGAAGTGAGAACATCAACAAAAAGTGAAAGCACCTCAAATGTTCCATGTTTAATTGGAGAATCTTTGTGCTTTTGGAAGCTTGAGTGGGATACAGTGAAATGGTGCTAGAGGATATGGCAGGTTTTAGAGGTGACCCCACAGGCACATAAAGTCTTGTGGTTAGAGAGCTGCAAGCTCATACCATTCGATCTGTGGAAATGTGAAACAATCGAGAACTCTGAAAAAGCAAACTCCATTAATTCAATTCATGCCACTGTCAAGAGAGAGAAAAATCCTGGGCAGTGACGTTTATTTAAGTATTTGCAATTATTACATTAATTTTGCTAAAGCAAAATTAGTTTTCTAAATAGAGTTTGCTTCTATTTTTGTATCAAAAGACCTCTGATCTAGAAACCACCTTGTGTCTGCTGTAAGGGTTCATGACTGAACAATTGCTCCAGCTGTCAGAGGCATCTTCTCTTGTTTGTGCCAGGCAGATCAGATGCTCTTGTAGAAGCAACTTAACCACTGCATCTTAGAGCTCAGTTGGTTATGGTAAACCACAACTAACTCTGATTTTTTCTTAACACATCAGAAAATAATTTGCAACATCACAAATGTTAGTTGATGATTTGAACCATTTTTGCAGAAGCCAGGCAGACAACTTGAGCAGAAACTGCTGGAGGTATCCTTAAACCAGCTGTCCTCAGCCACGAATCAGAGCCCTAATGAGGTGTCCAGGGGCACCACTGGTTGAGGCTGGAATGACATCCACGAAGCCATGGGATGAAACCACTGCTGCTTGCTTGCCTCATTATTGTGCTCAATCACATTCTTAAGACAGACATTTTCTTCCAAATTGAGGCACTGAAGCCATTACTGCTTATTTCTGCTCTCCATGAATGGTATTTGTCAACACCAAGAATATTTGAGCCAACAAATATTGGCTGGTTTACATTTTAGCATGCTGGAAAAGGACTGTGTAAACTGTTGTGTAAATGTGACGTAGGAGGGAGTAAAAGAATGGCCTTTCTGAAAAGAAGCTTAAGTTCTGTTAAGTTTTAAATTGTGTGTGCCAACCCAGCACCTAACTCTTCTAGAAGATTCTCATTGCTCCTGTATTGTCCCAATACATTTGTTCTTGTAGTGTAAAGCTTTTTGGTTTGTGACTGTGCTTTGAGAATCTCTGCAAAATACTGAGTCATCTTACTTTTCTAAGTTTCAGTGGGAGATGTTACAGCAAACACAGGATCCTTGACTATCAAGAGAAAAACAAGGAATGACGGTAAGAGACTGATTGACTTTTTAGAGCATCTATACACTGCTCTTAAACTGGATGCCAGATTCTAGTTTCAAGTATTCAGTTAAAAAATCCCCAATAATCCTACAGCTTAATACCAAGCTCCAAACCATCATTTCTCGCCTTCCCCAATCTGCAGGAGAGTCCCGATATAAATGTGGGCCTAAGGAGAATTGCAAAATACCTCCTTCATTTATAAGAATCAAGTGCAAGGAAAAGATAAAAAGAATTTAAAAAGAAGAATTCTTAATTGCTCAGAAGAAAATATGGCAGCCATGGTTGTGGTTTCTTCACATGTGTGTGCCAATAAATGAGAGGAGAAATTTCCTGTTTAGACACAGAATGTCCAACATGTTGTACAAGAGAAAACAGGTTAAGACAGCTATTCCAAAGAGAAGATATGCCATAGAATCACCGAGAGAGAAAAATGAAGAGATGGTTATAATTATGCATCACGCAATCTGATATAGGAAAGGTCAGAAGCTTATTTCAATTCCTGGCAGAACTGTCAGGCCCTAAATAGTAAAAAATTCCAACAATGAGACGTGACAAAATTTAATTTTTAGGAGGTTTGTCCCTATTTTTAATACTGAAGTGATGTCTTGTCTATGGATGAACACAGATACAACCACCACAACATTTCTGAACTCAGCCTGCTTCATTCACTGTCACAAACTGCATTAACGGGACTAACTCTACATGATGAAACACACTTTCATTGATTGCCTATTAGATAAGTAGATCTTGCAGAAAGCAGTAGCTAGGCAAAGCTGGAAGTTTCAAATATGATTGATTTTTACCAAGTCTGCTTTATTCCTACTTGCCATTATACAGTGACCCCTTGCACAACACCAGGCAACGCCTCCTGATAGAGCGTTAACAGAAGGACGGCATTAGGAAAATCTATCGTGTCCTACCTAAGCTTCAGTGTCAGCAGTTCACTGACTTGTGCATTTTAACTCTGCATTTTGCTTTTGTTCACAGAGCTGTCACCCGTTCCGCTCAAGAAAAGTGCTTCTGACAACACCATACTCCACTTCCAAAAACTATTAACAGAGAGAATGCACACAGTAACAGAAGGCAAAAAGTTACTGTTAGAAAGGCTTTGTAAGCAGGAAGAAATGCAAGACCTCAACAGAACACAGCTGTGTGCTGATCCATCAGTCATACAACAGGTTGGTTTAATGAACTTTCTATGAAATTAGCATGCAAAGAGATTCTCTCAGTAAGAAATTAAATAGAATTATTTATGAGTATAGGTCACCCACGTGAATACATGTTTGCTCCCCTTTAATATATTCACCTTCAGTCATTTAAACTAAAACAAAGTCGTGTTCCCATTATAATCCTTAACTATGAGCTTTTAGTGTTGAAGCCAGTTATTCTAATAAAAGCTAGAACCTCTGGCTACATGCCTTGGCTTCACCTACATGCCACAATTAACAGGCTTAGCTGAAAGAAAGTAACACTGACGTATCAAAGAAAACATGTACAGTTAAAATTTCATCACATCACTTCTAGTTACTGTCTCAATGACCTTCCTGGCAAGTTAGTCCTCTGCAATTAATCAAACAGTGAAAGCCCTAAGAGAACCTCTTTTTAGTTAGGCAAGGCTGGTGGGGAAAACACATCGCTTAGTTCCTTTATCACCTTCCTCCTACCCTTGCTGCCTGCCAATGTTGGGCTGGGGGAGCATCCCCGTCTGCCTGCTGAAGGGCTGGTGCTGTGCAGCAATTAACTGGAGAAGTCAGTGAGCCAGAGAGAAAGTACACAAAGGTGACGCCCACCTAGAAAGGGCAGGTGTGGGTTCTGGTCCCTGTTCTGTACTTGACAAGAGGTCTGCCTTGTCCAATAACCAAATGAAGTACAGAAAACATAGAAACAGTTCAGGGAACAATGGCATGGTAAGTGACAAATGCCAGGCCATAACCAAGAGTTACTCTGAAAAATCCTACTAGCCACTACTTCCTTTTCTGACTAAGTGCTTTACAGCACTGAGTACAAGACATGCATTTCCAGGGTTTTCCGTTTGGCGTGTTCAAGCAGAACATCTCGTTTCTGGATCTCAGTCATGTTTGGGCATAGATCTACACAGCCCTGACAAAGCTAGGTCAGTTCTGGGCACACACAAAGGCACAACTGCAGTCAAATAGCCAAGTCCTTACTGCAGCAGTAAGGCCTGTCAGGTTGGGTTTTTTTAATATAAAGAGGCCTAAAATCCATCATTACAAAATCTTACCCAAAAATATTACTGGATGTAGTGCTTTATTTCCTGCTCTATGATTAACTATTTTCATGTTAATTCCTTTCTAAGAGATGTTCTAAAGGTAAATCAAGTAGATTGTCTGCCATTTGACTAGCACTTTTATAAGAATTCTGAGAAGTCAGAGAAAGATCCCTAAAAAATCAGAGGGTTTCGATCATTTTAGTTTATGCAATGACACACAGAGTTGTTCCAGTGTATTGCTCTTCTACTACTTTGCACATTTTACACTGGTTTCTCAGTTTAAGCCTTCTTTGGCTTGTAATACTAGTACCATCATCAGTTTAAAAATCTTCCTTCTCTTCGTAGTGAGTTAGTTCAAAGATACATCTTTGCACTTGCATCTGTTCTACTACTTGCATACAGAACTGCTGTCTTTGATAGCACAAAGGATCCATCCCTGGCCTATCAGGGCACAGTCAGGTATCCTTCTAGAACACACCAAGCCAGCTTGAAGACCTACCTCACTATTCCTAGCAGTGCTAAAATTACAGGTCACTCCATCCACATACGAACCAGAAAAATGTGTGATCCAACTCTAATTCACTCCAGTACATTTAAACAGTTTAGTTCAACTTAAGATTCCAATTAAGTTTTTAAAATAACTGGACTGAAAATAACATGGATCATTTACACATTCTGCTCTATGCACTCTGTTCCATGAGTGCAAGGTGTTAAAGCAGCTGAAGCTCATTTTCTAACTCACTGACACAAGAAGATCCTTTTTCCTCAATGTCTACTCTGAGCTTCTCAGTCTTACGCTTACTGGATCCCCTATGAACCACATCAGCTCAATGACCTGACAAAACACTAGCCCAGCTGGGAAAATAAAGCAAATGGTTTTCTGTATAGTTGGTGAGTTGAACCAGCCCAGCAAGTTCTCAGCTGTGCTAGGCCTAACTTTGAGCAGCTCAAAGGTGTTTTTTTGTTGCAGTGTGACTGCCCTCCCTCACAGAAGAAAAGCTAACCTGAGGGAGGCAGTTAGCACTGCTAAGAAGACAAACTGCACTTGGAATTCTGAGTGATGCACAAGGATCCCAGTCTTTCCAAAACTCTGCTGTCATTCAGTATGATGTTCCCCAAAAAACTCTCTTCTTCCAGAAAATAAAAAATAAAAGGCTTATTTTATTCACTAAAATAAGCAAATCCTTCAAGAAATATGTATCTGTTCTCAAATGCTGTTGTTCAGGTGAGAACTGCACAAAAGCACAAAGGCAGAGGACTGTCTAAATTCCTAGCAGGTCTGAGCAGAGAACTTCAAAGCACACGTGCAGTCTCTATTTGGAAACTGTTTACATGAAGACTAGAGAGGGCAAATGTGAAGCAAGAACTGATCAGAAAAAAAAAGAACACAAGTGGCTTTCCAAGTAGAAGGCTTTTTTCTTGGAAAACTTTCCAGAGAGCGGGATTTACTTGACAAAAAAATGTCCAAAGAAGGTGGACTTCCCTTTGTTTGGGATTCCACTTCTCTTCTCTTTTGTGCCTTCCAAGCATAGCTTGCTTTTTGTAATTGTTTCAGTCAGAAAGCTATCTCCTTCTTTGTTCACCAAAGTGCATTGAAGACAATCTTTCTTCACTGCAGCTGTAGTTATTATTCCACATCACTTTTTGCTTAGAGACAAATAAGTGTTACACATTTAGAATTCCAGATGCTTAGGCTGTGGCATGTCTCCTTTTCACAACATCTCCTGGGGTAGTAACAGTGGGCTAAACAGAATGTCACTAAGTGAAGGATTTCTCAGGAAAAAAAGTCTCTTAAAAAATAGCATTAGTAACCCAACTCATCCTTCCAGTGTATTTTTATAATTGCTTGTGCTGTGTCTCTGCTCTGATCACAGCTTTACACATGTTGCACAATACTTAGTCTGAGCACACCTAGCAACAGACAAGTTAAATTGAATTTGGAACACCATCTGATACATGCCATATGTGTGAGAACACTACCATAGGACTGAAAGGCTTTTGGAGGAGAGGCCTTCTTAGATATGGGTGCATAATGTGGTTCCTTCTCAGCAGAAATGACAACTAAGTCATTTCCATGTAACTGCTCCTTGAAATCTTAATACAAATAATATCATGAAAATGATCCAGCTTAAAAACCAACACCACGTAATGATGGCAAAAGCAGCAATTCTGTAAAAACAGAGATCTGTGCTCTTCTCAAATATCTGCAGTTTCCAGGGGGCCATTCATATCACTGTGAGGGAAAATCTGTCTCCTCCCCAGTTTGCAAATGGTGATAGTGAAATTTTTGAGGTGTGACAGATAAATGGAACAATCACCACTGTCACCTATTTTTAAAAGTTCAATTCTTCTCTAAAGCACTCTCATTCATGGAGACAATGTGTCACTTTACATGTCTATGATAGGACTGTTTCTCTGGCAAGTCCTCTGAATGCCCCATTTAAAGTATTTCCAAACTGTACTTGGGCAAAATGCCTGGAGAATGAACTCCCGGGAGCAGAAATACCTGCATTGTTGGTGGGTCCAAAAGCACTACCTGGCATTGTTAGCTAACAAAGATTCTCCCTCCAGACTCACTCTATGTTCTGTCTCCCTCAGCAAGCTTTCCTTTTTGTTGGCATAAGCACTCATGTGGCCAAGTGATTAACCAACTGACTGAAATGATTTAATTTAAAACTAACCTAAGAAAAAAGCCCCCCCCCCCCCCAACAACTCCACTTTTCTTTTTTTTTAGTTTAAAAGTTCAAAAAGTGTAAGACTGCAGAAAGAGGAGACAGGGCAGGTTTTTTGAACTGAACCTCCCATGCAGTGTACAACCCTCCCTCTATTCATTAGGCTCACATTTAAGTTGTGGGCAGACGAGCCACAACTTAACAGTCCTGTGAAAATGACTGGACAGTTGTATCATGCCTGTGTGGATGACATAACTACAGTCAATGTGATGAAAAACCAACAGCCTCACTCCAGCTCTATGGCTTGGTTCATTTAATAGAAAGTCTGTTGGCCACAATAAACATAATGGTTGTCTCTGAAACATCACCCTGTATATACATTTTGGCACCACCTCTTCTCCCGGTTTTTCCACTCTTGTTACCTCATTCCAGTCAGTTACTCCACACCCAGAGAAAAGAACTTAGCTGCATTTTGTGACATGTATATCTAAGAGATTTGAACTCGGTTAGAATGGAAACCTAGCTCATTCTTCACTTTCTGAGGAAGTGAGCATGCAGGAACCTGAGCCCTGCAGGATGTAACAGAAAAAAGGTCTCCCTCCTCCTCCCTGCAAGAGTAAGCTTTGTGGCATGTAATTAAAAGGGGTTGTCAGCAGCTAGCTGCATGGGCGGCCTATCAATTAAATCCAAGATAGAACTAAAAGATAAAATGTTAGTATATCCACATTCTGCAAGAGTCTCTTGAAAGTGCTCAGTAATGTTTTACCAGCACATACAGCATGAATGTTCTGGTAAAACAGTATACAGACTCAATCACTAGCTTGACAAACATCTTAGTATGTTCCACAGGGAATTTACACAGAAATATGCTCGATTACAAAATTTGTAATTTAGACAATTAAAACATTTAACAATGTAGTTTTTGCATCTGGAACGAGGGATCTGCTGAACCTGTAATGGGTCCTTCAGATCAAATGAAGAGGTAAATGTTCCATACCAAATTGTCACAGAATCAGAGAATCATTATGGCTGATAATCAAATGCAACCACAAAAAAGGATCATTACCTGTAGCACACCCATATTCTTCAGAAACTTCCCACCCAAATATTATTGCAGTTTCAAGCTTTGTGTTTGAAAGATTCAGAGTGTAAGACAGGATGCCAATAGCTCACTAAATAGCCTTTTAAAAAACCCTTATCAAAGGGGTTGTATATAAAATGTAGATAAACCCTTACTTTATGCTATATTGGGAAGCAACTAGGAATTCTACTAGATTGAAAGAGAAGTAAAAATTCTTCACTTACAGTGGTGATTATTTGGGTTCTGTTGTGTGGAATTTAGTAAAGCATAATAACAGGGAAGGTAGCAAAAAGACATGCTGAACAAGCCTCCACTTTCCATTTACTTCGATTCCCACAATAAATTCCATACATAAACCCAGCTGAGTTGGGACAAGGAGCATTCCACCTGCACAGAAGAGAGGGGCCTTTTAAAGAGGTTTGCTAAAAATCAGTACCAAGCTGGATACACTCATGTTTCAGTACACAGTATTACTGCCAAAAATACTTTTTTCAGGGAATTTTGCAAAAAAAAGATAACAGAAATCACACTTGTTCCAAGATTAACTTGGCAAATCTGTCCTGGTCAAGGACTCAAATGACGTTTAATAGATTTGTAACTCAAAGTACTCCTCCTCCCTCCCTCACCGCCCCCAAGAAAGTCATCTCCTTACCAATATCCTCTATTTTGGCATGCTGTCAGTGGCTTTTGCAGTGACTTTATTCCCTGGCTTGCAAATTGTAAAGATGATTTAGAACATTCACTTTTAGGCCTTGTTAATATTGACACCATAATAACAGGATTAACTTGAGCACCTTGAAAGTTTTGAATGTAATGAGAATTCACTAACATAACTGTAACGTGTTAAAAACAGCTGAAAATTACTTTAAAATGGTCTCAAGTTACATTGGTGCAATGGCCTTGATGAGCCTGTGAGTGGGTTTTCATTTTAATTCACAGTTCACCATTATAAAGTAAAAAAACCAATAAAAAGCCATGCTCTAACTAATGCCACAAAGCAGTGCCAATATCAGTTTCAACAAACTAGCAGCTGCTTTTTAATTAAAAAAAAGAACCAAACAAAAACAAACACATAAACATTCATTTTGAAGTTGTTGTTTATGGCAAGGTAGTGAAATTTTAAGCCTGTATATAATTTTTCAGGATGTGCCTATTTGTGGGCCCTCTCCAGAACCTTGCTTACACATATACACCCGATTTTTCATGCAGAATAGTTTCAGTGAAAAAATAAGCATGACTCAAACACAAGCCATTGAATACATGATTTGGTAGTTTGACCCAGCATGTGATCTCCAAGTTTTCAGTTACTTCCTTTATTTCAGTTACTGTTTATTTACTTCCCCATTGCAGTAAATCTCTACAGTGCCATAATATCTTTTCAACACTGTGACATAAACTGTGTACTCATTTTAGACCATTTAGAAGAAACGGCAAAGTCCTTCACAGTGCTGCAGCCAGGCAAATTGGAACATAAAGGCACCAAGAACTAATGCTGCACTTTTTTTGTGGAATATAACAAACACCCTGGATCTTTATGTATACAGATAAGATTTCAAAGATTAGGACTGTTAACCTGTTCCAAATAGCTGTCTCTTCCTCATGGACTAATCATCTCAAAAATGCAGTTTGATACAGTGCCATTTGTGAGATCTAACATGAATTAAGGGCCAAATTCTGTCATTGGATTTGTTGCACTGGACTAATTTGCATATAAATGAACATGCAGATTAGTGTCTAAGGCCAGTAGTTGCTACCTAAACTTCCATACCAATTTGAGGGTGAGGTCTAAGGACTGTATTTTCTAGTGGTTAGTCAAATTTCTGTTGGACACATAGGCACGATTGGGACTGAATAGTAACATTTACCATACCTCTCTTTTATATAATTTTTTACAGTTAAGAGACATTTCTTATTTTTCAAGTTTAAAAGAATGAGCTTAATGAAATACACTGATACAGTAAATGTAAAATCTTAATTCTGGTTTTCAAGAGATATTACAAAAAGGAAGGAAAACAGCTGTTATCCTACTACTTCCTGATAGGGATGCTACCTCTTCCACACCTCACAGTAGGAAAAATGCCAAGAGGCTGGAGAGAAACAGTAAAGAAGGAAATGGGAATATAAACATCTGAGCTAGTTAATAGAATTTTATTGAGTGCTTGCAGAGGTGTGCCTAATTGAACAGACTGTTTCATTTTACAGATACAATAATGTTTACGTTTTCAAGCAAGCATCCCTTAAAAATTGTGACAATTATTGAGACAGATCAGAATTGGAGGTAGTGCACACATGCTGTGGAACATGTGAATTACTTACAGTTTCAGTCACAACATTAGTATTGCTGTCTACAGTTGTGTCCTCCCAGGGGATGTCTGATAGTGAAGAGCTCATGGAAATCAAATATATTTGTCAAGTGCCCAGCAAGAAAAAAAACCAAAACCAACCAAAAAAAAAAAAAAAAACCACCATCCAAAAATGTGTATTGAAAAATCCTGCAATTAGGTTGCAATGAAAATTGAGATAAGAAGCTGCAAAGTAATGAATGTATGGCAACCATTTTATTGCCAACTGAGAAACTCGAGATCCACCGGTGTGGATCCACAACTGTGAGCACAAATAAGGCAAGGCTTTTTCCAGCCTCTTCACAGAAAAAGGGCACAACCTAAAACGAGACTTGATCACATAAAAACGAGACTTGATCACATAGCTTTGTTCCTTGCATTCTGCAGCTCTGTTGCTCCAAAAACATTTTTGATGGGCATTGGCAAATACATATAGTTTATGAATGACACACTATATCGTAAGGAAGATTGTTAGTATATGAGTCATGCAGGGATGCTGCATTTTACCAGAAAGAGTATATGAAACTCAGCTGTAATAAACAGAAAACCTCAGTGTAAACAATTTTCTTTTGTTGGTCCAAAACGTTTGGGCAGCATGTCTGTGACCTCAAAAATTCAGGAATCGTTTTATCTTTTTAGTGCAGGTGTCCTTAGAGAAGCTCACCTCCCCAGCCTGTCAGTGTGTGATCACCCTGCCCACTTTTTGCAAATGGGAAGTTCAGCCTAATATCATACAGGTGTTCGTGCTACAGGCATGTGCTACAACACTAGCCTGTGCTCGTTTGGCTGCTCATTTGTTTCCCCCCTCTCCCCCCCGACAGGACATACCCTTCTGGCACCACGGAAAAAAAAGTTGGTGTCTGTCAGCATGTAACATTATTTATGTGAATACCAAAGGGATGCAGAACCCAAACTTCATTTCTAGGCTCTGCATCCACAGGGAATGGCAGTGAGTCTGGGCTGCTGTACATAGCCACAGGCGTGTCAGATAGAACAGAACTTTTATTTTGTCAAGGTGATGCATTTTAACAGCTCCGGCTAGGAGGTGCGCAAAACGCTCAAGCACCACGTGCCGGTAGTCTCGATTTGTGCGAGCTGGGCTTTCGCACGAGCATCCCGAGCGCGGCTGTGGGTGCCGGCGGGCCGGGCCGCGGCGCGCCAGGAGGTCGGCGCCCCGTGACTCGCCCGGCGCGGCGTGGCCCGGAACGCGGCGGCGGGGAGCGCATCCCCTCCGCTCGCCTGCGCGCACCTCCGGAGGGCCCCGGGCAGCGTGCGGCGTGCGAACGCCCGGCCCGGCGGCCACCGGCAGGCGAGGCGAGTGCGACTTTAAGCGAGATGTAGCCGAGGTCCAAAGCGCGGCCGACAGCTGGCTCCTTCGGCGGGGGCGGCCTGGGACGGCGTTCCTTGCGCTTCACCACCGGGATGCTGCCGGGGCTCCCCCGCCGGCGCGGAGCGGAAGGAAGCGACGGGACGCTCCGGAGCGAGCAGCACTCCCGCCCGCGCCGAGCCGCGGCCCTCTCGGCTGCACGTGCCAGCGCGGGGCTCCGACCGCCCCCGGGACAGCCGCCGCAGAGACAGTGGTTTCGGACGGCTGGCCCCATCGGCCCCGATCCCGACCCCCTCCGTGCCCCCTTACCTGTGCTGCAGCCCCACCAGCCCCAGCGTGATCACATGGGGCACGTCCAGCTCCGTGGGCCAGGCGCCGGAGGCGATGCAGCCGAACACGCCGCACTCCTCCCGGATGCCCAGCTCCTCCAGCTCCATGGCGCGGGCGGCACGTGGCGGCGCCCCTCCGCTCCGCTCCGCTCCCGGCCCCGCTGTGGCGGCCCTCGCGCGCTCCCGCCGGCGCCGCGCGCAGCCAACAGCGCCGCGCCGCGCGGGGCCGCCGGTACCCTGCCGGGCGGCCGCCCTCATTTGCATACGGGGGGGCGCCCCCGGGCCGCGCGCCGCCCCCTCCCCCGGGCCGCTTCCAGCCAGGCGCCGCCGCCCCGGGCCGCTGCCCCCGCGGCCGCGACGGGCGGGGGATGGGGGGGCGGGGAGCCGAGGGCCGAGCGCGGTGCGGGTATTGGCCGGCAAGGGGGCCGGGGCTGTGTTTGCATAGGGCCGGCGGTGGCGGGGCAGGGGGAAGGTTCGGCCCGGGGGCTCGGCGGGGAGGAGAGGGGCGCGGGCCGTCCCCGCCGCTTTAGGCGGCGATTGGCCGGCCGCGCCCGCCGACCCGCCTGCCCGCCCCTTCCGCCGGCCCCTTCTTACCTCGCGGCGGAGCTCGGTGGCGTGTGTTCAGCTTCTCTTCTGTGCCCTAGGTGCCTGCTCCTGCTGCCGTAGCCATGGCCCCCGCCGCATCAGGTAACGCCTGTCCCCCTGCCTGCGCGCCCCGGGGAGCCAGGCACGGACAAGGGGTCGCGGCGCCGCTCCCAAGTCGCGGTGGCCGCTCGGCCGGGCTTGGGCTGTACGTGCTTGGCGGCGAACTTTACCCTCGCGAAGTTTTACCTTCTTTTTCTTTTTGTTTTTTGGCGGGGGCAGGGTCCGTGCCCCAGCCCGAGGAGGCACGGCCGCCCCCCGTCCATCGGGGAGAACGCTCCGGGCAGAGGCTTCGAGCCTCACCCGCTGCGGACGGAGGATGCTGCGGGTGGTTGCCGCTGCCGGCCCGCGCCGTTTGACTTTCTGAGCTTTAGGTTTGTCCCGAAGCTCGAAAGTTAAGATGCCGGTGAACCCTCTGGCGGCAGGTCCGCGCTGTGGCGGAGGCTGCGTGTCGCAGACCGTGGCCCTCATGTCGCCGGGGCCGCACGGGCAGGAGTTGCGAGCCAGTGCTTTGCTGCTCGGAGGGAGGGAGGGAGGGAGAAGAACCCCCGCGGGTGAGGCTTTGGCTTGGCGTGGGAGCCGCGGGCCCGGCGGTGCGCGGGATCGCGTGGGCTGCCGTGCGGAAGTGAAATAAAATCCTGTCCGTCCTTGTTTCTCTAGACCTGAAACTTGGTAAGAAAGTTAATGAAGGTAAAACGAAAGAAGTGTACGAGCTGCCAGACATCCCGGGATGTGTTCTCATGCAGTCAAAAGACCAAATAACAGCGGGAAATGCAGCGAGAAAGGACCGAATGGAAGGGAAGGCTGCCATTTCCAATACAACAACTAGCTGTGTGTTTCAGTTGCTTCAGGAAGCCGGTAGGTATTTCAAAGGTAGAAGACGTGCCCGTGTATTACAGATGCTATTACAAACCAGTATTGTTTCTGTAGGTTGGTTTGTCCTACCTTGAGGCTCTAGTGGTTTCCTCTGTTAGTTTTTCTCTTAGTTGTTAGTTATGCTCTCTGGTACTGTGGAGCATGGTGGGGAACTGGCTCATCTGTACCGTGAGATGATCTGAAGTAATCTTCTAGTCACAGATAGCACTTGGATCGTTTCTCCTGCTTGTTTGGACACAGTCCTCATCCTCCCCTTTACTTGTGCCTGTTCTTCCCTGGCCCCACTCCCCCTTGTCTGTAGTAGCAGACTGGATGCATCTCGTCTTTCTTGCTGCATCTGCCTGCAGAGAAGCATCTGGTAGCTAGTGGTGCCACCAGACTAAGTTTGAACTGTGTGGAATTTGTGTATGAGGTTAAAGGTAGAGTATCGCTTTACGTGTTTTTGCTTTTCCCCTCTCAGTTCTATGTGCTATATCAATATAAACTTTCTGTACACTTTGTACTTAAACACGAGGGCTATATCGTAAATGCATATATTGGTCTCTATTGAAGGTATCAGGTACTTTAATATTAACTTTAAAAGGCTTAAAATATTTCTCATGCTGAAAGCGAGCTTTTATGGAGTATATAGGTAACTTGAGTCACTCAATTGTCCCAGGCTTCCAAAAATGGAGCCCAGTATCTTTGCTTTAAAATGGCATTTTTAAGTGTCTTTGAGAAGTTTGTCAGTTGCAGGGAGGAATATGTGCTGATGGGCTTCCAGCATGGGTTTGCAAACAGTACAGACACCCAGAAACTGGGTTAAGACTGCTCATAGCTGTGTGCCCACTGCACTTCAAAGCATTTGCACAAAGGTTGCATCAAGTACCAGCTGACTTGGTCTGAAAGTTGCCTTGTCTGTTGTAAGTAACAGTTTTCAGTCAAACACTGAAGTCCTAGCGTAAGTCATACATGGGGAAGAGAAAGATTGTTTGTATAGAGTTGTAACTAGCTGTATTTCTGTGCAAGTAGTTTTTATGATATGGGCAAAGACTCATCAAGTCATTCAGTGTAATCCTCAGCCACTGGCCTTCTGGGAAGCCTGTTGTGCATACAGTACAAAGATGGTCTTTCTGATTGTATTTACAGTTGATGAAAACGACTAGTTTTCATTTAGGAACAATCAGTGAGATGTTTTACCTAATTCTTAAATGGCAGTTGTTGAGATAACAATTAAAATAGCCAATATCCTACAGATCTTCACATTTAAAGTTAGTAAGTCATGCATCTCAAAAAGTTGGATCTCTCAAAGATCCTTAAGTGACTCATACTCAGTAACTTCAGGTTCTGTGGAAAAAAGACTGCAGAGTAAACTGAAGCTGCATTTTAAAGCAACAAAAGAGCTTTCAGGATTCCAGTTTGCTTATTTGACTGGCATAAATTGCAGATAAAGTAAATGCCTTATCTAGAAGTAGTTTGTTTGCTTTGCGAAACTTGTCTTAACCTCATCTTTCAAAGGTGATGATTTACAAAGTTCTGTTAAAGTTTCTGTCCCCTGCATAATAGAGCTAATGTCAGCCCTTCAGAAGCACACATCTGCACTGATAAAAATATAGTAGTAAACCATGCAGGAGCCTTAATGCCTGGATTCAGAAGTGACTTAAGTGCAGGTGATATGTAAATCATTCTGCCCTTGAGAGTGGTGCAACAAAATCTGAAGCTTAGATGTTAACACTGTACTTCAAGGCTTTAATTCTTCCTTTGTGGCTCTGGAAGTAGAATGGAATAGAGCTACTTCTTGGTCTGACTGGACACAGCACCTTTGTCTTCTGTTACTGGCAGATGCCCATTAGGCTTGACAGTTGTCTTGCCCCAAGGAGAGACAGGTGGGACTTAAGTCACGATTGAAATTGAAAAAAGAGCCATTTTGTGCTTACAGTGCATATCTGTCCCTGTTTAATATGGAGTCATCTTAGAATTATGTTGAAAGATTGACTTTCTACAGCAGATTTGTGTGAGTGTACATACTTCTGAGTCTTAGTGTCTTTTGCCTGATAAATCTCTAGAATCTAGTGCTCTAAATAAATGTTAGTTTGTAATGAAGGGGGGGACCACGTCCATTCTCCTCCCAGCCCCATCCTCATTTATTAAGGACCACTGTCCTCTAACTCTTCCACTTCCAACTACTGTTCTCTGTATAATGGATCTTCCACCAGAGAGCACGGTTGCTGCTAACCTTGTTGAAAAGCAAACCATTGTGAGGGATAGATTTTTGTCTTTTATAGCTCTGTGAATGAAATTATTTGCAAGAATATGATTTCTGACCAGAGCATAAGGTTCTGAGAGACAAGCAAGAGTTGTATGATAAAATTGTCAAAACTCATGACTTGTGGAAGATAACTGCATTGATTGTGTTCTGCAAGGTCAGAGTATGCTTTAAATACCCTGAAGAAATTCAGTATTTCTCTAAAGTCTGGAGAAGAACCAGGTTTGGTTGGACGTTAAAGATGTTTGTGACTCTTACTTCAGCTATGGAGCGTGGATAGTAATGGATCTAAGCTGTTTTCTTTATATTTAGGAATCAAAACTGCTTTTGTCAGGAAACAGAGTGACACGGCCTTCATAGCAGCTCACTGTGAAATGATCCCAATTGAATGGGTGTGCAGAAGAATTGCTACTGGCTCCTTCCTCAAAAGAAACCCTGGTGTCAAAGAGGGGTATAGGTTTTACCCACCCAAAATTGAGATGTTTTACAAGGTAAGTTTATTTTCCTGTGATGTGAATCAAATTTAAACAGAGTTAGAACTGTATTATCTCCTTTAAAATGCTGACAGATAAAGCAAGGAGTGCAGGTGGCTAACCTATCCTCTGTAGTTTTGCTGTAGTAATGTTTTCTGGTGGTCTTGTCCAACAGTTGTTTTGTCTAAAGTGTGTATAATGTAATACTGGCTTACAGGTCTCTCAAAGAAAAAGAGGCCAAACTATACAAAAAATAATAGAAAAACCTTTTATTTTTAAGATACAAGGACTCCTTAGGCATAAGCCTAATGCATCAGTTGTAATGAATGTGGTGACATACTTGAGACAATTAAAGAGTTCTTGGAAGGTGAGGGTAAGCAGGTACCTAGCTCCTTAGGATTCTAAACTTCTTTGGGAATGTGTGTTTGCAGTGTACCCTATGAAAACCTGCAAGTGCTTTTAAAGATCTTCAGATGTTACAGCAACTGTGTTTAATGTTGCTGATGCTTTTGTTTTTTCAGTGCTAATTGTAAAATACTGGGTTGAAACCATAATTTGTCTTTTGGAAAACAAACAAAACCTAGTATTATCTTTAAGATTGCTATATATGTTTTGGTTTTCTTAACAGGATGATGCTAATAATGATCCACAGTGGTCTGAGGAGCAGATAATTGAAGCAAAATTCTGTTTTGCTGGACTTACTATTGGTCAGACTGAAGTGGATATTATGTCCCGATCTACTCAAGCTGTTTTTGAGATACTGGAAAAATCATGGCAGCCCCAAAACTGCACTCTGGTAGACCTGAAGGTAAAAGAATGTAATTTCTCACAGTCCTGGTCCTGACTGGAAACATGTCAGTGTATAATCCCTATAATAGGATTCTTACTGTGTTTTTTAGATTGAATTTGGTGTTAACGTACTGACAAAAGAAATTGTTCTTGCTGATGTTATTGACAATGACTCATGGAGATTGTGGCCATCAGGAGACCGAAGCCAGCAGAAGGACAAACAGGTAATGTTTTAATCTTTACCTTCTCAGTCATTTGGGAAGGAGAATGAAAAAAGTAAATCCTACAGTTAAACATCTACTTTTAGAGTGAATGGTGTTTTCTAGATAATCTTATCTTGTTAGAGTAGTTCATAGGGTACCTAGTGTCCAATCCCATTCTCATTAAATAGTTGATTATCTGGTTTATGGTAATGAGAAATCTTCTGTCTGCATGTCTTCAATGAGAATGCCTGACAGCCCTGCTGACTGGAGTTGTCAGGAAGTATGGAGCTTCCAGGGGTAGTAAGAATTTCTGACTTGTGCAGATGATAAAATAGGTGGAGGACAAATCATTTGGAAGAAAGAAGCTTTGGTTCCCAGGTCTGCCTCCAAGTTTATTTAGGCTGGTATCCTCTACTAGTAGAGATCTGGTAATACACAAGAAGGATCTGGAGGGAGGATGCTTTTCTTCATTATTTGCTTTGGTTAAGCTTGAACTCAATATTCCGCTGTCTCCAAGTATTACTAACAGACTGTGTCCATATAAGAGGAATGCAAACATAAGTTTGAAGTAAAACTTGTCCTATATTTAAGCTCATAACAATTGCACTTGTCAAGGGTCTCTTGAATTAACCAGATAAGTAGTTATAAAAGAACTGGTTTGGGAATGCTGCTACCATAGAGCTTTTGTGAGAGTCATTGAGGCTAGTAACAGGGACCCCTGTAAGTCCCAGTATAAGATTTCAAAGTGTGGCTAGAGGAGATGGGGTTGTATGTCTCATGTACTTCAATGTTTTTACTTTATAGTAGGGTGCTTGAATGAATTGGGCTGACAGTGCTTTTGTTCATCTTCCTAAAATAACCTAGGTTGGCTTCCTGGCAATTATGTAGCTTCAAATCCATTTTTTAACAAGTTGTATGTCTTTCCTTAAATTTGCCCTTTAGGAGGCTTTTGAAACCTTTGATAGTCTTGTAGCTAAAAGCTATGAATGTTTACCTATGTTATAAAGGGCCATGAATTGTAATGTAGAAGGTTCTTCATCAAATAGCTTTTCCTTGCTTCTGCATCCCCTCTCTGCTATATCTGTATCAATCTCTGCTCTCCTTCTTTAGGAGTTGTTAGAAACTGCATAAATATTTCAGCTGAGGTATTCTTTACCAGTTACAGTAGTAAAATGAGTGCTTTGTCTACCCAAAACACAGTAACTACTTCAGTATCTTTTTTTTCCCCTCTCTTCAGTCCTACCGAGACCTGAAAGAAGTGACTCCTGAAGCACTGCAAATGGTGAAGAGAAACTTTGAATGGGTTGCAGAAAGAGTGGAGGTATCTGTTTTTTATAAACAACATATCTAAACTTTGATAACCAGTTGTCTTCAGTCCTGTTGACCACTTTGCTTTCCCTCACTCCCCACCCTTCACTCTTTTCTGTAGTTGCTTCTGAAAACAAAGAGCCAAGGTAGAGTTGTAGTGTTGATGGGATCTCCTTCGGACCTCACTCACTGTGAGAAAATAAAGAAGGCCTGTGCAACCTTTGGAATTCCTTGTGAGTTAAGAGTGACCTCTGCTCACAAAGGACCAGATGAAACTCTGAGGATCAAAGCAGAATATGAAGGCAAGTGCCAAACTACTGCTGACTTGGACTGAAACAGTGTCATGTTCAGAAACGACTTGGCAACATCAGGATTTGTGTGGGGTTTCTCCATGTTCTTGTTAAACAGACCACCAAGTTGTTACAATGCTGTCCTGCACTTGCTGATTACACAACAGGTTATGAACTGCATTATACTCCTTATATACAGGAGTAAACGTATTGTCTCGCTGCACAGCCACAGCTTCCATTATTCAAAGTCTAACCTCTGCTTTTATCCCAGAACTGCTTTGCCCAAGCCTTGGTCACATTACTACACTCAGTGTAGCATCTTGCTGGTAATGCCAGCCCTTCTGAAATGAAGTGATGGTTTCTCTAGCTGACTCTGAATACTCTTTTACATTAACTTACAAGACATATGTTGCTCCCATCACATTTTCTTGCCTGACTTTATGAAAATATTCTTGGTTGTTATTTTAGATGTTGTGAGAAAAAGATACTTAATTTAAATTCTTTATCAAGAAACTCAACATCTCTTCAAATATGTTTATAGCCTAGCAGAGGAGAGATAAGAACTATTTATTTTCATAGTCAGTGAAACTACAGATGTGGTAACCACAATGGAGAAACCCTTCTTTTGAGGTGAACGGTATAAGGTTTCAGGAGAGGGACACTTAAGTAGGCCCAAGGTTTAATGGCTATGTTGTCTACAAAGCTTAAGCAGCACACATTCCTCTGATACTGAGACTTCCTTTTAAAAGCAGAGTAAGACATGCTGACTTCCAGCTGTCCTAAACAGAGATAAGACTGTAAAGGGGGAAGTTAGACTGAAGGAAAACCCTAGTGCTGTGTAATGAAATTGACAATGTAATTGCAAACAGAATTGTGGATTCCCAAGTTCCTGCAAAAACAAGTGGTAGAGAACAGGGTGGATTGCTTATTTCTGAATGTCTTCTTCTTCCCCAGGAGATGGAGTCCCAACAGTGTTTGTTGCAGTAGCTGGCAGAAGCAATGGTTTGGGGCCAGTCATGTCTGGTAACACTGCCTACCCTGTTGTCAACTGTCCTCCTCTCTCAGCTGACTGGGGCACTCAGGATGTGTGGTCCTCTCTCAGACTACCCAGCGGTAAGATCATAGAATCATAGAATGTTAGGGGTTGGAAGGGACCTTTAGAGATCATTTAGTCCAGCCCCCCTGCAGAAGCAGGTCCACCTAGATAAAGCTTGCGATGATCTCACCTTGCTCTATGTTTGTTGGTCTAGTGTATGTGCTGTACAAGCACACACATATCAAACCACTGAAAAAGTAGCTTGATCAGTACAGAGCAAAGTCTTCAGAAATATCTTCCATAATCTTGAAGTAATAAGAAAAAAAGCTTGATTATTACAGGAACTGATTTTTGGAAAAATGTAAACCTTGGCTTATCCTTGCTAAACATCAGTAGTAATGGGAATTTAAATAATTGAGTTTTATTCAGTTAAAGTGCTTTGTTTGCCTTGCGATCAAAGATCAAAATATATCTTTCCCCACAATAAATGTAGGTAAGAGCTTAACTCACCAACTCTTACTTTAGTGCATTGCCACCTGCATGATTTTTAACTGTATTAGCAACTTGAATGGATGCTTGGCAGATGGGAGGCCAAGAAGCCTATTACCTCTAGGTAAGGAGAGTCAGTTGGTCTGCTGGCTTTTGGTTTAAATGCCATGAAGCAGTCATGCTCAAAGTAGAGGAACATAACACGTCAGTAGCTTTAAAACTAGATCATCTGGTTCCAGTGGGCATGAAGCACGCATTATTTTAAATTGGTTTTCAGAGGCAGTGTTAGATTTTGTTTTTCTTTATAACTGTCAAACATGCTTTGGTAAGATCTTGATGCTCGCTTCTCTGCAGGCCTTGGCTGTTCTACTACTCTGTCACCTGAAGGAGCTGCCCAGTTTGCTGCCCAGATATTTGGGTTAAACAACCATTTGGTGTGGGCCAAACTGCGAGCAAACATGTTGAACACTTGGATCTCCTTGAAGCAGGCTGACAAAAAACTTCGAGAGTGCACCTTGTAAGTCATGCTGAGAAGTAACTGTTAGTTACACAGAGATAATGGCATGTAGGATTTACGTTTGGATGAGCTTGAAAGTCCTATATCCTTTCTTATGGAAGAAAGCATTGTTAGAGCAGCAGATGAAGTCTGTTGTGTCCTTATCCTTCCCTTGTGTATTTTTTTTTATTAAAACAACTTAGTAAAAGATGAGGTCATCGTGATAAATAGAATTCAATTACTTGTCTGTATTTCAGTAACTGTTGTATTCTTCCACAGTAAGAATGTCTGTCTTGAACCTTGTTAACTCACTGGGCTGCTACCTGAAGCCAGTGCTGCTGTTGTTCTGCTTGCAATGACAGTATGCTTTCTTTAGCAATAAAATGGTAACACATCCTGTAATAATAGGAAGAGGCTGGAAAAACTGTTATAAGAGCCTGAAATAAATACCTGCCTTAGTTAATGTATATTCATACACATGTGTTTTCCTTTTTTAAATATATGTGTGTATGCATACTCCCTGGAGTGATGTGATAGCCTTGATGCCAATTCTCTTGTTCATAATGAGCTGCAACTACAAATGGTTTGAGTGAACTGTTACTAGGCTTGCCGCCTGTTTGTTTTAACTCTTGCCTAGTCGCATCTCTACCTTTTTAAATACTAGGTGGATCTCTGCCTTCAGTAGTTCCAAAAGGCCTATGTGTTGTCTAACTCTCATCTTATGCTTCAGTAACTAGCTATTAAACATCTCTCTTTCCTTGCTCTTTGGAAATTTACTGAACTGAAGGGGGGAAATAAGTAGTAAACCTACAAACTCATGGGGGAAATCTAAGCATGACTGTCTTGTCTTTGCACACACCAGTCTTCTGAGTAGGTACAATTCTAACAAATATGCAATTAGTCAATGTATGTAACACTTAAGCTTTTACAACTACAAATAAAATATTGAATGCAAAGCTGCTTTGTGGAAACCTATTCAATAAGTACACTCAAAAACTGCCCCTCAGCTATGGTACATAACTTCAGGTCCTGAAGTTAGGTGACCATCTTCTGGAAGATGCTTTGCTCCTTGATTAAGGGTGTGCCTTGCACAAAGCTCTGTTGCTTTATTCCTAAGGTAGTGTTGTATGAGTGTGTGCTAAGTCAGGCCCTGGGAGTGAGGGGCTGGGTGAAAGGCTGCTGATGGCTGCTTCACTCACACAGTATCAATAGCAGGGAGGGCTAGTGATGACAGAGGCTGATCCAAGTGAACCTGTTTCTGCAGGGGGTTGGACTAGATGATTTCTAATGGTCCCTTCCAACCTGGTGGCATACCATCTCTCTGGAACCATTGACTTAAATGTGAAGACCTTCATGATAGTGCCTTTTTAGTTAAACAAGCTGTTTACTGAGGTTGTACTGAGCTGCATACTTAAAACTTGTAGCCCTGAAAACATGGTGACAGCTTGCACGCCTGCCACAGGATTGGTGTTACCTTCAACTAGCAGAAAAAAGGGAGTGAAGAGAGATGAGTGCATGCCCTTTGTTTTCTTGGGTGAGTGAATTGGATTGTTTTAATCTTCTAAGCAGAAAAGGGCCAGAGCCAACAGCTGTAGAGGAGAGTACAGCACATCTTCCTGCTGGCAGCAGTCTGCTCACTCAGCTCTGTAACAACGCATAACCTGAGGGTGAAGTTACACAAGAGGAGGAGGCTGTCATTTCCTATTCTTCCTCTCACTACCCAAAACTATACTGGGTGTTAGCTCTGATGGGTAATCACCTTGACAAGCTTACTCATCACCTGACTACCCTCAAACCAGGGTGGGACAGCCTTTTGTGTCTTCTACTTGCATCACTGTGGTTGTATTGCTATCTCTGTACAGTCTTCCCATACCCAATAAAACTCCCTAACAGACAACAGTTTAAATATTACACCTGGAATATCCTCTCCTGTCTCTTAATTACTTTCTTCAAATTGTTTGCACCCTGATTAAAGTAACTAATTAATTGTGCCAATTTATGTTGGGCATGGGCACATTAAGTGCTTTAGTTGCCATAGAGATGGCCATTCTTCAGCACTTAGGGTGGGGGTGGGACACTTGTTTGGGGCTTTTCTTTTTTTGTTTGCTGAACTCTCAGAAGCAAACCTTTGCTTGGGCAGTTGCCTGGCAAAGAAGTCTTCAGCCATAGCAGCTAGCAGTGAAAGGTGCATTGTTGGCAGCAGCAGCTGAAACCTGTGAAGCCCATCATACCTGCAAGGAATTTATACAGTTGCCCTAAAGGCCAAAATGCTGCATAGCAGCTGTTCCGGTGTTCAGCTGGAGGATTGTTGCAAAGCTTTTGCTCTGAAGTGAAAATAGTTCCCCTCAGTTCATCGTTCCATTGTGACATTGACGCAATAACCAGAGATTTTCTGTAGCCAGGAATTGCTCTTGTAGCACTTGCCCTGTCTTGATCCAATTTTTAAAATTCTGAAACAGAGAGTGTTTTTTCTCTTCCCAAAAACTAAGACATGGAAAGCTTACTGAAATGTATTTGTACTTTTTAAATTGGTTTGGAATAGCTGTAATGAAAGTGAAATATTTTAGCAGCTGCTGTGGAACCTAGGACCCTGGATGAGATGGTGTCCTAATTGGCATAGTTGCCTGCAAAATTACACTGTTTGTTCTTTAAAGATAGTGGCAAGAAGCTCTTCTGACTCAGCAGTGGGACATGCTGAGGGCAAGAATTGTTGTACAGCTGCTTCAGGTACTGGTGAGTGGCACCTGGTGTTCAGCCTTTAGAACATCATTTACTTTCAAAAACAAGCCAAATACAAACAACCCACTCGGTAAAAATGAAGGGAAAACCAGTCATGGCTTCTAAGGATTTGCCTTTCATCTGCGTACCCAGGACACTGAAGGTATGGTTTCAATATCCTCTGCCTTTGAAGAGCTGTAAAAAGTAAACTGAAGGCCTGAGAGAGGATGCAATCTGGACTTCTTGGGGATGGCATTAAGGCACTCCCTCTTTTTGAAGCTTTCTTTTTTGAAGGCTAGTAAAGTAATTAATACCCAAAGAAAACTCATGACTGTTCCCTCACTAGTGTGCACATTTGAACCTTTCCTCACAGCCCCAGTGATTTCTTTAGCAAAGCAACTTAATTGCAAAATGGCATCGGGAAGCTTGAGACGTTTTAAAATCAAACTGAAGGTGCCTGTTGTGCTGGATTTGGATCACACCGCAGCAGGCACGTCAGATGCGTTTTCAGAGCATGCTTCCTTGATCAAAGCTTCCAAAAGCTTACACTCAAAAATGCTCAGTTTTGGAGCTCAGACAAAAATAAGGTATAAAGGTGGTTTGAACAATCAAGACTTGTTTCAAGGGATGCACAAGAGGAGAACTTTACATACAGGGTGGATTTAAAACAAAACAAACCCAAACAATGAACTACAAGCCCTGAATTTCCTGCAGAGCTTAAGGGCCTCTAGAACTGGGTTGCAGTGCCAGTTACCAAATCTTTATCTATTCCACTTAAAATTTATGTGTGTGCATTCAAAAATCCTCAGAAATTGCTGTGCAATGGCTGCTTCAGCAGGGGGACCTGAAGTCACTTAAAGCATCTGCTGTTAAGCTTTTACAGAAGTTTTTTTTGGTTCTTGACAGGACAGAACAGCCTCTTATTCATCAAAGTCTCATTAGGACACACAAAGTCAGTTGTCCTGCCAGGATCCCAAAGCATACCTATTCACTCAAAATGCAATAGGCACCCCACCCCACACACTCTGGCACAGGGCTCAAAGGAATGGCATAAATGACTTGTAAAACCAAAAGTACAAGCATATTATCTTTCCAAGTCTTGTAAAGCCTCTAGCAACATTTGAATCTGGCCTAGTCTTTCATGAGTTCAAAGCAAACATTTCTCACTACTAGTATTCCAGCATCACTTTGACTTCTACAGCCACCCCCACCAACATATCTTACAAAGATAGATCTTTGCATTTTAAACTTTGTGGACCTTTTACAGACCCCGAGAAACAATTTGCTAGAACAAATGTGATGGATGAAGTTTGTGTATTTGCCAGTTTTGGAAAGAAAAATTAAATTTCTGAACCTAAAGTTCATCAATTCTCATCTGGGACACCAACTTATTACAAGAAATGACATTTTTTAAGAGTCATTTAAAGTGAAGAGACTAGAGGTGCATATTAATTATGAATTAAGAATTTCAGGGACATCTCTGGCCACAATTTAGCAAAACTGAGAAAAGGTCCTTGCCAGAAAGATTTGAAAAATACACATCAGTTCTTGGCAGACTCAAGTACAGAGTCTTGGCAGACTCTGTACTCTCAAGTACAGAGACTCCGACTCCTTATGTTGAACTTTATGACTTTTCTCATATTAACACACACATTCAATTCATTGTGTCTGTTTACAGATGACCAGGCATTTGAGACACTTCTTTTTTGTTCTCACATTTATGTAAAGAACATGTCTACATCATCTTGTCAATGTCATGATTGAACAGGGAAGGCACAATCCTACAAATGTGGCACTCCAACACTAACTTGGATCAATCCTTGTTGGCTGATCCAGAGGTGCTGCCCAATGAAGGAGAGATCCTTGTATCATGACAGAGGAGAGGTTGACAATTTCCCTGACAATTTCCATCATCACACAAGACTAATTAAGTGTCCCTTGCCTGCACATCAAGTGACACTTCCCCTTTTCCCTTTTGCTCATGCCCAGATTGCTCGCATTCCACTCAGGCTTGATTACATTGATTGTCAACTTTATTATAATAAAGTTAATCCAACTCGGTCCTTAATCTGTTGCCATTTTATCATCCAGTAGCTAAAGAACCCTTGCTGTGTGACATTAGGGGAAAAACCAATTTAGAAAAATAATCAATGGAAGTATCCCCAAACGCAAAACAGTGTGTACAAAGCACACCTTGGCATCTCTCCAAGAGATTTACTGAAATGTCTACACTAGCATTCAGGTGAGCTTGTTCTGCACTATTCCGACTGCAAAAAGTTGTAGTGGTTTTGCCTGGGCAGGTTTTTTGACGGCAGGGGGAGCTACAGAGGTGGCTTCTTTAAACAAAGAGCTGCCAGAGGCTCCACCTGTAGCTGATGGGGCTAGGGCCACTCAATACTAAGATGGACCCACAGCTGATCCAGGCCTGGCCAATTAGTGACGGAGGTAATGCCTCTGTGAATTACATATTTGAGAAGAAGTTGCTGCACAGTTGCTAAACTGCAACAGCAATGCAAAATGAGAATGTGAAAACATCTCTGCAAACACAAAGGTCAGTGGAGGAGGGGGACAAGGGAGCTTAGGCCCTGAAAGAAAGACTCCCCTGTGGCCTGTCGTGAGGACCATGGTGAGGCAGCTGTGCCCTTGCAGTCCATAGAGGCCACCAGGGAGCAGAGATCCACTTGCAGCCCGTGGACGAGCCTGCACCAGAGCAGGTGGATGACTAAAGGAGGCTGTGACTCCATGGGAAGCTCACCCTGGAGCAAATTCCTGGCAGGACCTGGGAGCCCATGGGGAGAGAGGAGCCCATGCCAGAGCAGGTTTGCTGTCAGCACTTGCGATCCCATGAGGGACCCAGGCTGGAGCAGTCGGTACCTGAAGGACTGTTCTCCCCATGGATGACCCACGCTGGGGCAGGGTGTGAGGAGCTGCAGCCCATGGGAAGGACCCACACTGGAGAAGTTTGTGAGGGACCCCACAGTGTAGCAGTGGGAAGTGTGAAGAGGCCTCCCCCCAAGAAGAAGCAGCAGCAAAGTCCATCTGTAACAAACTGACTGCAACTCCTATCCCCCATGCTGCTGAGAGGGAAGGAAGGAGAGTCCTGGGAAGAAGAAGGGGCGGGGGGAGGTGTTTCAAGATTTGGTTTTATTTTTCATCTCCCAGTTCTTATAGTTTCTTTAATAAATCAAACCTTTTTCTCCCCGAGTTGAGTCTGTCTTGCCCATGATGCTAATTGCTGAGTGATCTGTCCGTCCTTAACTCACAAACCTCTCACTACATTTCTCTCTCTCTCCTGTCCCATTTGGGAGGGGGAGCAATATGACTTGGTGAACACCTGGCTAAATCACCACAGAAGTGAACTGAAATGGTCCATAAAACAACCACTTGAAAAAACACCAACTTAAAAATCCCCTTAAAAATCTTTCCTCCCCATTTTCAATTTAATATTATTCCCAACAGCACCTACAATGAGCATGTATGTGGATTAGCTACTGAAGAGTGGTACTTAAGATCAGTCTTAAAGCAGCATGTGTTAATCACAGTAACTTTGCTATTTTCATTGTTGCTGGGTTTTTTTTAAGAAAGTTTTCTCTTTCATGGTTTACAATTCCAGAAGTAGAATTTTATATGCACAGCACAGTGCAAGTCAACTGACACTTTATCTGAAATTTTATTTTATTAAAATGTCATGGAAACATAAAAACATACAAAAGCCACACCTTCCAGTAGACTGGGGAATACTCTGTTGCAAAATTAAAGCTTGTGGCAAGGGGAAAAAAAAATTACCAGTAGATTGCCTGAGTATTTCAAGCCTGGCTACAGGGACTTTTTGCTGTCAAGAAATAAAAATCCCATCAGCTGCACTCTTAAAAAGATCATGGTGATACAAAGTTTAAGGTTCTGAGGTTATAACATACTGAAGTGGAAAAATAGAGTACTCCTTTCTCCTTTTATTATGCATAAAAAGCTTTCAAAATGTTAATCTGGGACTGTATTCATATAATAAAGAGGAAATTTACCCTTGATAGAAGCCCACATTAAAAATGATTCAGCAGATTTTGTGTTGCCTGTGATATCTCAAACTTTAAACTCCAGAAGAGTACAACACTCGAGCATCTGATTAGCCAATCTGTGAAATACCTAACTGCTCTGCAAGAACAGTTTCCCACAACTTTTTAAGTTTTGTGAAATGCAAACTTCATATCTGAAACCATTTTAATTTAAACAAGATAGATACAAAAGCAGGACTCCAGCAAAAAAACTTGTCTGTCCAAACTTGTCTTGTACCTGCTTGAGACAGGTATTATAATCAGAAACAGATTATGTACATACCAATTACGTCATGAAGTGTCCAGAAACTTGATGTAGGTTAAACAGCTGCTTCTGGATTTACTTAAGATCTCACTTAAGATCCCAGAATGGAAGCATATGGAAAAAGACTTAGTTTCTGATAAAGTTAAAAATATTACAAACTTTTAGCTTTTATTGAAAATTAAATATATTAGCAAAAGCAAGATTTAAGAAATATTTTACAAATGATTTACATACAAGAGAGCCAGTATCAGACATATTCACAAATATGCAAATCTTTAATTACAAAAAGTACCTATTGGCAGCACGATGCTAACCTTGCCACTGCAGTGTGCTCTACTATTGATATCAATAAGGCATAGAACTCACATTTGCACCAACTTAAAAAGTCCAAATAAAACTTTAAGCTTTTACATCCTGGATGCACAATCCCCAATACACACACACACGCACACACAGGCACACACTCTAAAGATTTCTTCTTTTAAGCTCTATAAACTAAGTGTGTGCTCTGGAAGAACAGCCAGCCTGAAAAGCCCAGTAGAAATGTAACTGGTACTAGCATTTAGTTTTCAGTTTCCTCTTTAACATGTACAGGCCTAGGTATGTAAACCATATTCACAGTTTGTTTTTAGACTGAAGTACCTTTTTTTTTTTTTTGCATTTGCTCCTTAACATTGGCTCTCAGTTCAGCATAGAGTTCATCATGTCACCTGTCCTGGGATACATAAATTTACAAGATAACTTAAAAATCTGTGCCATATTCATGGTCAAGATAACTCAACAAAAGTAGTAATATCCAACAGTGACATTCAATACTATATTTCAAATATTTGTGCAAACAGCAAATGAACAGTTGTAAGAGGCAAACATTTGCAAAACCTTTAATACCTCCTCAGCATTGTAAACTTGGGACTACCAGCCTTAAGTCCTGCACTTCCCACAACTTTAAAAAGTCAGCGGCTAAAATTATCAAGTCTCAAAAACGTTCTCCTCTAAATAGTGCAAATTGTAACGTAGAGAACGGGAAAAACATATCTAGCTGGATTGGCTCTGTGCAATCGTCAGTGGTCTCCTCTCAGTTGAAGAAAGTGTGCATTCAAAGAACCGTGTGGTTCAGGAAGTCTTGAAGGTGAGGAGAGAGAAAAAGCAGTTCCATTACACTTCTCAATCCAGCACTAGATGTGCAAAGGCAGCAAAAATTCCAGCTGCTACTACAACCAGAGCAGAGTAACTTTTCAGGAAGACCCAGGCGGTTAGTCACTTGGACTGGTCTCTAGAAAAATAGGTGAGTATATGTTGGATTTTTATCAGACGGTCCTTTAAAGACATCATGGAGAGAACTGACAGCTGATATCTGGGGTCTACGGGGAGAACAGCTAGAAGCCACCAACACCAAGCAGGTCCATTGGGCATTGCCTGAAAATAAAAGATAAGCTGGTCACTGATTACCAACGCAGTATAGCTGAGTAACATCAAGATATTAAAAGACAAAGTCATCAAGGAAAAAGACTAGTTTAAAGTTTGATACTAGCTAGAGAATTCCACATCTCTAAGGATGAGAAAGGTTCTGAAGAGATGTCTTCTGATGCCTTCCCAACTGAGAAGTCAAAGTAAACTTCAAAGAAGCTTGATAAAGCAATTATTCTTAAGACAACAGAGGAAGCTCACAGCTTCCTAGGGAATAGATGGCTAACAGTAACCTAATAACAAACCTCTCTGATAAAATCTAAATTCACTACCTGTCATGCTATTCTTGAGGCTTGAATGTTCTTCAAGGCTAATGTTTTTATTACAATTGTCTTTGTTATTAACATTTTCCTGTACTTCATTCAATTCTCAACACCAATCGTTAGATGTCATGCCCAGAAGTGGACATAATACTCCTCAGCAGAGGGCCTATCACTACAGAGAAGATCAATTACCTCAAATGACTTGCAAAAATATTACTGGTAGTGGTATGCTCCAGGATGACATTTCCTCCCTTGCATTTGTGTTACACAGTTGACAGATTTGCGTTCTATTGTAAATCACAGGTACACACTCACAGGATTGCTGCCCTGTGAGTTATCCCGGTTTTGCACACTTAGTCTTCCTTCCTAGCATGTTGTTTTAAATCTGGAGTTTTTTACTAAATTGTTATAAAATCACTACTGCATTCATGTACTGGCCTCCACAGCATCTACAGTCCTCCCAGAGTGGTTAATAAAGTCTTGTAAAAGCATGTAGCAGATGGGTGAGGGACAGGCACTCATCCACTTCATATATAATTCCACTTAGAAAGCCAAATTTTACATATTTTTAAATCTTATTTTTCTTCAGTCTCCTCTCTCCCAGGATCTCACCAACCTTTATTAATTGTTTACAATAACCATTAAAATAGATTGTTACGGCCAGTTTAAGAAACATTTGTGAAATCCTAGCAGCTGTAGCAGTTTATGGCACTAGCTCAGAAAGAGAGAAGTGTTGTTATTACATCTTCGCCAAAGATTACTGCCTGCACATGTCAAAGGGAACAAAATACAGGGTTTAGTCCCCTTAGAATCCTAACGGCTTTACACAAACCCAACAGATTAAAATGCTACTGGAACTTAAAGTGTTCTCTGTTTACTAGTTTTAGCTCCACAGGTACGTATCATCCTTTCCTACTTAAACTCTTTGACAGTGACAGAATTGCCTTTTGTTGCTCATTGTAGGAGAAACAAGATGCAAGCCCTATTGCCTTCAAAGTTGGGAAAAAAAGTGTGGCTTTTTTTTTCTTTTATTGTTTGGCAGTTGTTAGCAGAGTTTTTATTTTTAGAAATAAGCACTTGATAGTAGATATGAAATAATGTCTCACCTGTATATTTTCCTCCCTGTCAGGCATTGGCCCAAAGTGCTGAAGAATCTGAGTGCGAAATTTGTTTCTTAAATTTTGGAACCAGCTGCAGGCCTGATTGTAAACAAAATTGTGAAGTTCTCTCAGTTTCTTTAGTTCTTCTTCATCAGTAACCTATAGGAAGAATGTTATGAAAATATCATTAGAAGAAACAATTGAGGTGCTTCAGTTTAAGTCAAGAAACCTTACACTTCAACTATATTTAGATATATTTCTTGCATTCTCCTAAACCTTGACTCCTAATGACTGAACAGTAGAGAAGTTACAGCTTCAAACTATTGTTAAAACAAAACCCACAGTATTTCTTTGTTGCTTTATAATAATAAAAAATTAAGCTAGCTCCCATTTCTTACATATGCTGGCATCCAGTCGCCCAGTGGTCTAGGGGCCTAGAAATTTGAAACACTTCTCAAGATCAAATCAAGTAAAAATCTTGAGATATTAATACTAGTAAGTATTTAGATAACATTCTGAATACCTTAACATCTTCCAAATATTCGATGTCTGCAGTGCAATAACCATCTTTCATCCCTCTCCGTAAAACTCTAAATCTCTTTCCACCAACTGTATCAACAACAGACCGTCCATCAGGTAGAAAGTGAACGTTCCTAATGTGTAGCATGCATCCATAATCTGCAAAGCTAGAGAGGAGAACTTGTCAGTAATGCAGAAGATATACGAGCTGAGAAGCTTAGAATTTGGATGATTAGGATGACAACCTACCCATTCTGTGAATCACTTATACACATCCCAAACTGTTTAGTTCCAGTTTCCATACTTCTGCGAATCATTAGTCGGTATCTTGGCTCAAACACATGTAGAGGGCAAGGCACAGTAGGATATGCCACAGTGCAAACAAACATTGGAACATTCTTGGTCAAGCTTCAAGAGAACATGAAAAGAAATATGTGGCTTAAAAATCTAAACACTCAACTATGCCAAGGCAATACATCTTTTTCTTTTAGTATGTTTGCTATATTTGAAGTCACAAAGCACTCTTTTCAAAATGTAATAATAAGCACATTGTAATTACTTTCATAAACAATAAACACACAGATTAGCAACACTGACTGAATACCTGTATACTGATTTGAATAAATACTGGACAGTAAGCCCCAGTTACCCTGTTATAGTAGCTAGTCAGTGAATGAAGTGCTGTGTTTTGTTTTCTCTGTAAGGTTTTTTTTTCCCTTTTTTTAGTTTGAGCCACAGAAGTCATTATACTCTCAGAGTTGCATTTTTCCTGGAGCTAAAAAGATGTAGCAGTAACCACTTAGCAGTTAGGTCACCATTTACATCAATCCAGTAACTTTCACCTTGCAGTATGCCTCAGGAAGCCTAATTGAAAACCAAAATAATTTTTTCATGCTATTTTATCAAGCATGTACAGTGGATAGTTGTGAGACTAAAACATCAGCAAGTATTTAATTCTAATAACTTTCAGACTTTAAAATATAATTCTAATGTATAGATTCAGCTATGTATGTTGCATGAGCTATGGTTTTAAATAGCTTTCTGCCAGTTATATCCACATGCTTTATATATCTGAAGGACTCAGCTAGAGATAAACATCAAGATCACAAAAAGAAATTGTCGGGATTTTTTTATCACATCTTTCTTTACGTAACTAATGACTATCATGAACTTTCATGACAAATTCAAGTATCTGAGGCTCTGTAACCAACTCAAGAAGACAATTCCCTTAACAGCAGTAAAGTGCATGCAGAAACAGAAGGGCAAACATGGTTTGTAGAAGACTTAAAAGTCTCACGTTGCTACTATAGAAATGTGATTTTTAGATTTCTACAGTAGTTAAAAAAGTGTTCATTTTCTGAAACACACATTTTAGATGCCAAATACCATGCCTTTATATGCCTGCCTGCATTCATAATATGCCATTGTTAATAATCACAAAAATAAGAAAACATTTCTAGAAAGAATTTCTATACTGATCTCTCAAGTTTTCTTGACAAAAGACAGCAAGCTTACTTTGAGTGTTCAGCAGTTTCTTCAGCATGAATTCTTTTTCTCTCATATAATTCATTAGACAAATATTTCACTATTAATTCCTCCAGCAGCTCTGTGATGCTGTATTTTCTGCTTGCAAGGTACTGTAAGCAATTTTAGAAAAATATATTAAGATTTCTTTTCCTCTAAATTAGCAAAAAGCTTAAGAAAATGCAGCCTTCATTTAAAACAATGATACAGGGCATGTGTCATAAATTTAAACCCATGAAAACCTACAGCTCTGAAGTTCTAACATTTAATTACTTAACACCTAATGTTACTCTTAGGTATTTGAAAATGAGATTCTCTATTGTAGCACTTAGTATCTGACAACTAGAATGTCTAACTCTGTATTTCTGTGCTTACCAGAGACAGAATTGATTTCCCAGGTTATAAAGCCATACGAATCAGGAAAGTATACAGAAATCAGAGAGAGGTTTTACTGAATAGTTAGCAAAAGTTTCCAAACACTCAGGACAAAATTACACCAATAAAGCAGATGGTCCCAGAAGCATAAAACCTCTAAGACCCTGAAGCAAATCTAATCAACTGTATTGACAAAGCTTGTCAAGTTTTTCCTTTCTAGCTGTAATCTATAACCCAAGTTGTTAGGTTTACGTGACACAGTCTTTAAAATGATACCATATTTGTATTTGTGACATTTACTGAGGAACAGTACCTCTTTCAAACTCTCCTTACAGAGTGGACACTGAGGAGCATGGTCTAAACACCGTTCCAAGCAACCTTTGCAAAAAGTATGTCCACATGGGGTTGTCACTGGCTCAAAGAACAGCCTGAAACAAAGTTATTGGTAATTAGATGCCATAGCGAGTGTAATGTTTTGCTAAACAAGTCAAGAATCAACCTCTTTAATTTTTAGGGCTAGTTACACCACAACAAAGCACAGAAAAATTAATCCCAAGTCTCCTTATTCTACCTTTTCCCCTGTACTGCAGTTTGTTTCTATTTAACACCACATCATTATTTTTTTTTTTTTACTTCTGATGAATTTGGACACACTTCAACACTCTAAATAGCTAAATATTTCTCCCACTGTACACAGACTGTGGTTTCACTATGTAGATACTCAGAATATACAAAGTTGAGTGATTCCTTGAGGAAATGTTTTGACAACAGCATTCTATACTAGTAACATAACTATGGACAGTTTAGTATATACACCATGTTTTAAGGTACTTAATCTGAAAATCAAGGCAACTCAGTAAGAGCTTTTAAATACATCAGCTACATTTAAATAGACTAACATTCTGAGTATGAGGTTCACTGGCAATACTTCTAAGCATCAGCCTTCCCAAAATAAGAAGTTAAATAGTTTTATTAACCACAGAAGATCCTGTCCTTTTACAGTTACCAGTTCACAATGCCAAATTTAATTTAAAAGGCAACTCAATTAAAGGAATGCTGTATTATATAGCACTATAGCAAGTGACACATTTAAATAAGGATTTAACTCAAGAAACAGAGGAAGGCTGAAAATCACTGTCTGATACCAGAACTCATCACAACCTATGAGGACCCCAGTTTATATGTGTAATAGACATGTGGCCAAGCATCTATACTGGAAATATTGATTTAAGGAGAAAAATCTTACCTCATACATAGAGAGCACTCAAAATCTGATACATCAATCAAATCCCCTGGAATTGTTCCAAAAGCTAGTGTCCTGTCCCTTTTTGCACTTTCTAAGGAAAAGCAAGACAAAATACTCATTCAAAGAAAGGCACAGGACAATGAATACTTCGAATTTCAAAGTAAGTGACAATTTACCTCCTTGCTTTTTGTGTTTGTTTCTTCCATCTTCACACACAATTGTATCCTGTTCTGAAAAGGAAAGCTTTCTTTTCAACAAAGCACCTTTTTCTTGGCCAGAGAGAAGGGGTTCAGAGGACACTCTCTTTAAGCCATCTTCCTTGGCAAGGTCTTTTGTTGAGTTAAGAGCATGGGCAGACTGTGCACGATTTAAACTTCCCCTGACAGGCTCCAGTACATCTGATCCTCCTAAACTCTGTAATAGTAAGATGAGCTGAACTATACTTAAAAGAGTAACACAAATCTAAGTGAACATGCAAAGATATATATGCAGCAAACTGATACCCACAGTTAGTTCATTAGTTTAACTAGAGAAATTTCCTAAGTCAAGATGGTATTCAAATTCGCTTAGCATTAACAATTCAAAAACCTCTATCTGCTTCAAAGAGAAGAAAAACTGTATTTCTCTTGCTTTTGAAGTCACTAATATAAAATCTCAGTGCCTTCTAATAATTAGTTCACTGGAACGAGAAGCCTAACACTCCAAATGAAAAGACATTACTTGTAAATGGCAATTCTTTTCTTCCTATTTAGCCAATTACAGAAAATCAGCATTTAGGCTACAAAGTAACTATACAAATAAGGACAACAGAACATCTGCTGTTTGCACATCAGCCAAAGAGAGAAGTTACCCTATAGATTTTGTTACCTGCTCAGCACAAAACTGTAAGTTGCAGTAAGACTCAGTCACCTCAGAACCAAGTATAAAAGGTTTACTTCGATTATGTGGTGAACTCCAAGCAGACTCCTTCAGACTCTCTCCTAACTTCTCTGGTGACAGCACATCACACAATGTCTGGAAAACAAATAGCTAAATGTTCATCATAAAAAGGGACCCAGACATAGTTTTATTATAAAACTACATACAAAAATAAAGATTTTCATCTACATCAAATTATCCTCATAAGTAGGAGTTTCAAGCAGTAACTGAGAAAGAAAGTGGAGAACAAGCAGAAATCTACACTTATATTACTGAAATTTATCTAGAAATCTTTCTACCACAAGCAAGTGAGCTCTTGAAATAGAGTTAGATATTATCAATCTAATATCATGCAGCGTTTTCAGTGTAAATTTTCATTATCAAAGAAAACCTGTTGTGCTCTGGGCATGAAAAATTTCAACTTGGAATATTTAACTTGCTGCCTGCTTTCCAGTTTTCTAGATTTTCATTTAGTAACTTCAAAAGCATCTGTACTTAAAACGAGTACGTTAGGACTATCTCTTCAACATAGTATGATTTGTCTCAAAATGAATTAATTTCCCACCTGAACCTTCTCTGTATTTATTGAATATTTTTAGATGCCCAAAGCCTACCATACTGGGAGCTTTAATAAGGAATCAAGTTTCATAAATGAAATTACCCTTTCTACTTCTAGCTTGGCTGGAAGAAAGTCCTCATCAAGGGCTAAGCACTGTAGAAACAGTTGTAAGGCATCACCTACAAAGCCAGAGTCTTGCAGCACTTTTCCTTTCCGGAAGTAGACCTGAAAAATAGATACCACAAATATATTTCTAGAGAGTATGCGAATTGCAGTATTTATCTTACAAGCATAACAATAGAGTTTGAATTAGAACCCTCCATGACAAAAATAATGTAACTCTTCAGAAACTTCAGCTGTGCACAGTGTGGATGATCTATATGGCCTAAAAAACAACCCCTGAGATGTTTAAATGGAGTCATGGGATAAGCTGGTGTTAGTTTCCTTACAGTTAATTTGGTTTTGTTTACATGAAGAGTTAAAAACCTGACTAGTGTTGAATTCAGTAAAAGCCTTATTTGCCCCTTTTTCAATCCTTTAGAGAGAAAGATGAAGGACATAAAATGCAAATTATTACATAGCTTCATACAGCAGCTTACAGGATACCCTTTTTGCCCTCAGTTTCATTAAAAGCCTTATGTTTCCAGCCTGCATGAGAAAGGTAACTACAAACAAAACAATCCACACAACCATGCATTCCTTATAGACATCTTCATTTGTATTCCTAACATAAAACAATATATTTTTCCAGCTGCTTCCTCAAACTGTATTTTGTTCTTGAACACTAGAAAACAGCTAGGAAAAAAAAAAAAATCTGTACACTATTTTCTCTGAGAATAATAAAAAAAAAAGGGTGAGAAAATACTACTGAATTTTGCTGATCCTATCTATAGCTATATGACATTGGAACTAGGAAGTCCCTTATCGAAGGTATGTCAATTTTTTAAAGTTGCATTTGCAGTAATATAAATCCAATTTAGATAAAAAAACCAGTTATCTACAAAAGTTAGATAAATCAAAAATATCTATAACTATACATGAGGTCATAGAATGGTAGGGGTTGGAAAGGACCTTCAGAGATCATCTAGTCCATTCCCCTTGCAGAGGCAGGTCCACCTAGATCAGGTCACATAGGAACGTGTCCAGGTGGGTCTTGAAGACCTCCAAGGAAGGACACTCCACAGCCTCCCTGGGCAGCCTGTGCCAGGGCTCCCTCATCCTCACAGTGAAATAGTTTTTTCCTATGCTTAAATGGAACTTTTTGTGTTCCAGCTCCATTCCATTACCCCTTGTCCAGTTGCTAGATACAACTGAAAAAAGGGATGCCCCAATCTCTTGACACCCACCCTTTAGATATTTATAAATGTTAATAAGATCACCCCTCAATCTCCTCTTCTCCAGACTAAACAGCCCCAGTTCCCACAACCTTTCCTTGTATGAAAGATGTTCTGTACCCTTGATCATCTTGGTGGCCCTGCGCTGGACTCTCTCCAGCACTTCCCTGTCCCTCTTGAGCTGAGGAGCCCAGAACTGGACACAGGACTCCAGATGAGGCCTCATCAGGGCAGAGTAAAGGGGGAGCAGAACCTCCCTTGACCTGCTGGCCACATTCTTCTTGATGCATCCATCCCAGGATGCCATTGGGATGTTGGATAAGGAGCCAAAAAGTGAACTAAGGAAGTAATAAAAAAAAAAAAAAAAATCCCCAGAATGCAATTTCTATGGAATGAGTGTCAGTATTAATGTTGTCAAACAAGGCTGTCAGATGAGGGCATACATCATCTTTGATAGATTTGGGCAGTTTCATTAAGATGCTCAAGAAGGAAAGCATCCTAATCCTTTAAGAGACAGTTTATTTTCCTCCAGAGAGGAGAATTGTTAGAGGAATCCATCAAATCAAGCTCAGTTATGTGATGTGAGGTTTCATTACTACAATGCTAAGAGGCAAAAAAGTAGGATGCTCTCCAAATTTGCAGTAGCCATGGAACTGCCAAACACAGGAGATATTAAGACAGCAACAGTTATCTCCCCCTGTGTGGCAAGATCTTGCTGCTCCTGCTGTGATCAGAGTTTACACGTTACTGTAATATGCACTATCTTGCAGTTCTGAAGGCCAGTGACTCCCCAGCTGCCTGCACAATTGGTAAAGCTTAGTTCCCACTGAGTTTCTTCTGGCTTTGTGAAGAAAAACTTTTCAAGCTAAACCAGCAAAGTGTCTTTCTCTTGATACAAAGTAACAAATAAACAGTAGGATGCCCAAAGTCCAGCTGTTACAGTTACATCACCATAAACTCCAAGTATAGCCATCATTCAGCTCTGAGCTGCCACACTCATCAGTAGCCTGCCTCATATAAGTAACTATTTTAAGACACTTTTTAACATTTTGCATGGTTTACAATGTAACATTTAAGGCAGCTGACCTAGGTTCTTAACTTGATGCAGATATTAATTAATTTTATTGCTAAAACACATATTTTGAAAAATTAAGAGTGCATATCAACTTACCTCTGGCCAATTTGGCATTTTAGAAATAAGAAAATTTAGATCTTCTATGGCTGTTTTATATTCTTGGAGGCCAACATATGACTCAGCTCTGTAAATTCTTAGCATCAAGTCACTGGAATCTGAAGACAAAAATTAAGTAACACTTTTAACAATTCAGAAATTTGTAATTTTAATTAGATACCCTTTCATAGAGATATGTCATAACCACGCTTTTTTCTACCATATTTTCAAAACTGCTGAAGCAATTTCCCACCCCACAGTGTTTAGGTAATAAAAGTGACAGTAAGTCCAGGCTCATGTGTTTCAAGCTGAAGATCACATTTTGGACCTTCTAATGTATCTTGAAGCGAAAAGAAATTGTATTTTAGAAGTTTTAACATTGAGGCCAATAGAATAAAGTACCACTTGGTACTGTTGTGACAACAAAAATTGAGGACTAAGTAGACTTTAACTTAACTTTCAACCTGTTTGAAGCCACAGAAATCTAGAAATTCAATGCATGTATTAAAAAGTCTAAGTATTACCATGTTTGCTTTCAAACATTCAAGGTTTTTCCTTAGCCTGCCATTTGTTTCTATAATGCCCGATCCCTTCCAATTACGGTTGGAGATACAGATGCCACTGTCACAACGGTATCCAACTGGTTTTATCACTGTGAGGTCTGAAAACAGTATAAGAAAGCCTTAAGCACCCACTGGAAACTCTGTTCTAAGGAGCTGTACCAGTGGAACTTTCACAACAGGAAAAAACCTGTGTTCAGTAAACACAAGTTCTCATGTCCAACATACAGCATTTTGCACTTCCGGTGAAGCAACCTCCAAACGGGAAGCACACCCATCTCCACACCACTAAAACTATGGTTTTCATAATACAACTAATTGTAGCTGTTGCTTGGAAAAAGTGCCAGTAGCCTGTTTTCTTGGGGTTTTTTGTTTTTAAATACACCTGTGCTTTTCATTGAAGGAGACAAGTCAAACGTTTGTCTACTGTAAACAATACCACAATGAAATCTTTCTTGTTTCAACAGGGTTTTCTTGAGAAGGGATCATTTCAATCCAATATTCCATCATTCTAAATGTCCAGATCGAATTTTTGTCATTTCCAACATTAGCTTGTTTTACATTTAAAAGCCAATGGTCAATGTTCCCACATATTCCATCATACTGCTTTGTATTTACATTGAGAATGCTACATGTAAAAAGAGCTTAATTGAAAAGAAAGGGTTATGGAAAAATCAAAGCTGACAGAAGATTTCGCAGCTGAAACTTGTCTTTCTGATTTGTCTTTTGAGATGACAGTTTCTCTATATTACCAAATCTAGTTTGTTTGTTTTTTATTTTATTTTAGACATAACAAAATCTTTGTGTTAAGAGAACTCTGGGAAACTCTCTTCCTCTGTCAGTGACTAATTCTGCAAGCAGAACAACTCTGAACCAGGCTTTCCTATGGTTTTGTGATTGCTATAGCCTAGTAAGGCAGGAGCTCAAATCATATTCTTCAGATCATTTTTTTTCTGTTGTACTTGACTCTTTGATGTCCAACAGAGTTAGTATCAAACAAAATTCTTTGCTTCAGAAGTAGCAATAAGTGTAGGTTTTTGTTCTCTGATAAGCTATCTATTTGTACATTATCAGAGGGAGCTCATGTTCTTCAGACTTTCAAGTTTATAAGGTGACCTGAGGAACTCTGAGCCTTCTCTACTGGGGGAAGGTGAGGGTTATTTTGGAAATAAAAACGTGAGTCCATGACTACAGAAAGCAGACATTTTATCCTTTTCAAAGAGGAAAGCATGATTGTGAATGAACTTGTACAATGCAAAGGGCTACACCAAGGAGTTTAACTGGGACCCCAACTCTGCAAATGAACACCGACAGCACTGCCAAGGAATGATTAATATACATAACAAACTGTGTCTAAATATTTTCAAGACAAAAGGATCTAAATTTATATGTCCAATTTTGCAAACATAATTTAATTTCTACACTTTGTAAGGGTGAAAACATAATTTTGCAATTGTTCAGCATCTATTTTAACATTTTCCATCTAAAAGGAGGATGCAAAACTATTTCAAATCCTTAGACCACAGACTAAACAAAGCAGAAACACAGTTTGTGCCTGAATTTTCCGTTTCTGTAACCTAATATACTGTAAATACAGAAAACACTCACATCTAGCATACCCAAAGACAAATGATTGTCATAAAAGAGACATCAAGTGCTTTCAGTGCAGAACTGTGCACACCAGTTATTATTACATTTATAGGAAAGTATATCAAGGTGTCCACACACAAAACTCCACTCAAAATGCATTCTTTTTTAGTATTACTTCCAACTATTTGCTCTTGGCTACTGTCAGTGTAAGCATACCAATAAATGGACCATCTCTGGTCTGATCCTGCATGCATTTCATATGGTTCTTAATTCCATATAAAATTGTTTAAAGTAAGAGACATGAACATCACAACTACTATGCAGAAAAACTTTAGGACGTAGTGTTTATTAATACAGTACTATAAGTCACCTCAATGATCGGGAGTTGGAACACACAATCCATGAGAAGATGCTAAGAGAACTGGGCTTGTTTAATAGAAAACAATTCCCAAAGGTCTTAGGGGAACCCAACAGCCTTCTGGCACTGAAGAGGAGACTACCTAGAAGACTCTTTACTGAAGTGCATGGAGTGCAAAACAAGAAACGGTGGCTACAAACTGTAACAAGGTCACTTCAGATGTGAAATATAAAGAAAACTTTTAACTACAAAGGTAATTAACCTTTAAGCAGGTCACCCAGAGAGGCTGTGGCATCTTCATCCTTTCGTGATCCAGCAAGACAAAACCTCAAGCAAACAGCTTAGAACACAACATTTACTCTACTTTGAACCAGAGGTTGATTGGTCATCGGGCCTCCTGAGGTACACTCCAGCAGGCATAGTTGGTTCAGACCCAACTCAAGCCTATTAGCTGCGTGTTTCAAGATACTTGATTAAAGACAAGCCACACTTGTATTTTAATCCAATAGACTTCCTTTAACTAAACTGTTTCATTTCAATCTCTGCAACAAACATATTAACCACATGAATGTTAACGTTCCTCATGTTTTTTAAAAAGTTGCATTTAATGCAAGAAATGATGAAAAGTTGCCTTTTGAGTAAAGGTTTAGTGCCAATACCTTATTTAGGACATCAGATTTATATTTCTCACAATTTCTTAACTCTCTGCATAAAAAAGAAACATAAGTGGACTAACAGTGAGGAAACATTGAAAGAGAACATGAATAACTTTAAACATGAACCTATTCCTTATGCTACATCTCTTTCATCTCTTAAGCTTTTTCAAGATTTATGTTCTGGAGGAAGATAGAAAGTGTACCAGCAGCTATTAATTAGTTCTCCATTGGCCTGAAATCACCTTCAATTTGTAGTTATGAGCTCACTGCTCTAAATTCACATGTAAGGTGCGTCTGCATTCCAATTCATGAAGTTCTTTAGTATCTTTACGAGAATACTTGTAATATTGATAGGTCTCAGAACTGGAGACATAGGAAACGGTTGTATAAAGGCTCTGAAACTGAGCTTCTAGCACTTAATTCTCTCACAGGTACTGAATTTGAATAACAAAATTTTGGATAAGCATCAGAGTTGGTAGCAATTCTCAAATGTTAAACCTATTTTGAAGTAAAAATTGAAGACATAGCTTCATAAAAAAAACAAAGAATCAAAATTCTTTCCTCAAAGTTACCTAAATAGCATTGCTAAACTCACAGAAGAAATATTAGCCAGAATCTGTAGAATTAATTTTCTCTTTTGTTCTTTTAAGGCATTCTTGAAACACGAAACAGAATCCTTGTCAACATTTGTGATCAATAACGGATTCATCAGTTCATACCCTGAAGGCCACTGAGTTTAGACTCTATTTCTGCATGACCTGTATGAATCAATGCTGTACTTCACAATACCAAGAAGTCTGCTTCTTACAGTTCCAAGATTTAAAATAGATCAGCCGCCTTCTCGGGTCACACCTATATCCTACATTTCGGAAACACCCTGGCAAATAACTGAATCTCTTTAAATTAGGTTGCCGAAAGGCATATCTAATACATCTGAAATTTAATCCCACCTACACTGAAAACAATGTACCCTGACACTGGGTCTAACGTATCTCCCCAGAGCAGACTGGAAGGATTAGACTTATGCAAGCTTTTGGGTTTTCTCTCCGCTGTAGACAACTGTATAAACATAATATACATGATCTGTAAAAATATTAATTCCTAAATCTCTGAACATAAATAAAATGGCTCAAGTGACCACCAGGTCACCACATGGGTGACCAGGTGTTAAAAATCCATAGTGGGATAAAAACGACAAAGGAATATGATAGGATCCACCTAGGTCTATCAATCACACAAATCTGACTACCTCTACAAAGCACAGAGTGTGGAAAAAGTGGTGATCTGTGAAGTGCTGGTGGGTACAGGGCGTCAGGGTGAAAGCGAGGCTCTACGTCCCCTCCCGTCCTTGCACCCTCTTCCAACGCCACATTATAAAACTCCAACCACACCCACTCATGATGTCACTGCCATTACACAACCTGTCCCCCTCCGTGCCTGCCTGCTTATGCAACCGGGCCCGGCCCGCTGGGAATTGTCTTGGTGACACTTCTGACTGAAAATAGGTCTCTCTCAAGAAACAAGGTTAAGTACAGCAAAAGAGTTTCTCTTGTCCATGCACAGTGATTACTAAATACAAAACAACAACAGTAAAAAGGGACCACAAACTCTTCTGTAAACAAGTCCCACGAAAGCATGGGCAGGGGGAAAGACCTGAGGAACCCGACGTTGGTCGCTTCTCCATGCCCCTGCAGTGTACCCTGCTAATAGGCTTGGCGCCCAATCGAGGTCTGCACAGCTACGCACCCCGTAAGCGGTGCCTCTACTCCACCAGATGACGGGAAGGTTCCTTGAACCTTCTCAGCGAACTTGAGAAAACTTCGGACGTTCTTTATCGGTCCGTTTCGATCCCTGACGCCCTCAGCAGCAGCGAAACGGGGCTGAAGGAAAGGAAGGAAACAGCGCACCCACCTACTCCGCCACGCTCACAGCCCGCCCGAACCCGATCCTCTTCGCTACAGCCCGCCACCGTCCCGCCGGGACGAGGGCGGGGAGCGCGGCGGGACGGGATGGGACTCTGCGGCTGGTACCCGCGCGACGGGGAGGGGGAAGAGCCGGCCTCCTCCCGAGCCTTACCTGCTCGCAGAGCCTGGTTAGCGGCGCCCAGCGCCTCTCGGAAGCGGCCCTGGGCTAGCAGCTCCTCCAGCCGGCTCCCGGTCCTCGCCCGCTCGCACTCGCCCGGGAACCACTTTTCCGCCAGCTGGCTTAGGACGACGCTGGTCCGCAGCGAGGCGGCAGCCGTGCTGGTGCCCCCCGCCGGCAGCAGCCAGTCCCGGCAGCGGCGGCAGCGGGCCCGCAGCTCCCTCCGGAGACAGCGGCGGCAGTAGGTGTGCCCGCACGGGACGGTGACCGGCTCGCTCAGGAACCTGCCGCAGCCGCAGCAGCGCAGCGGCCCCTCGGCCGCGCCCCCGCCCGCCGCCGCGGCCCCGCGGTCCCGGATCCAGCCCAGCCCCTGCCGCAGGCGGTAGTTCAGCACCAGGCAGTCCACGAGAGTCCCGAGCCGCTGAGGTCCAGTGAGGGGGCCGAGGCACAGCGGCGCCAAGGATGCGCCCACCACTTCCTTCAGGCGGCTCCCAGGCACCAGCCTCTCGCCCAGCCGCGGCAGCCGCTCCCTCTCTCCGTCCGTCTGCTCGCCCGGGCTCCCGCTCCCGCCTGGCTCCGGCGATACCTCCGAGCCCACGGTCACGGGAGAGAACGCCATCGGCTGCCCGGCTGCGGCGAAGGGGGTGTGGCGCTCCCGCTCCGGCCGCCGGGCTCGGCTCCGCGCACGACGCTGAGGCACTGACGGCGCGGGGCGGAGGAGGAAGCGAGGCACCCTCGCGGGCGGGGTGGGGGGGAGGGTCACGTGCGCGCCTCTGCGCGCGCGACCCGGGGCCACGATCCCCTGCCCGGCGAGGCGGCGGCGGCGGCGCGCGCCCAGCGCTGCCCCCCTTTCAAACCTCTCCGTCGCGCGCCCTCACCCCGCCGGCTTACATAAAGCGCTACGTCAGCTGACCGCCGCGCTGGGCGGCCATTGGCGGCGGGCGGCGCCGCCGGGGGGCGGCCCGGGAGGAGGGCGCAAGATGGAAGGAGGTTACAAAACAGCGCTCCACGCGCGCGCCGTGACGGTGCGGGGGGCGGGGTTGGCGCCAGGCGGCCGCGGAGCGCGGCGAGTCACGCGGGGGGCGGGAAGCGGGAAGGCGCGGCCAGCCAGCCAGCCAGCCGATGGGCGGGCGGGCGGACCAGGGTCGCTTCTTCCCTGCCCTTCAAAGCCCGCCCGGCTCCCCGGAGCCCAGCCTGGGGCGTAGCCCTCCTCGCCTGTCCCGCCCTGGGGCCGAGAGAGAGTGCGGTGCGCGCGGCGGGGAGGGTGCGCCTCAGCGGGGCCGGGAGGGAGGAGGAGGAGGAGGGTAGTTTGCCGGGAAAGAGGGACAGGCCTGCGGGCTCCGGGGAGCGACGCCGCTCTGAAGAGTGGCTGCTCTGGTGAGGGTGGCCGCGAGAGTCGGGCGGTAGCAGCGCCGTCGGGGCTGGGAGGCGGGGGGTAGCCGAACGCGGACGAACAAAGCCGGCGGGGCGGGAAGGGAAGAGGGTCTTCGGCCGGTCTCTGAGCGCCTCGGCGGGGACGGAAGTCAGTAGTTGCCGCAGCCCCGACCGCTTCACCTGGCGGGTGGCTGCTGGGCAGGCTATGTGCGGCCGCCCTCCCTCTCTCTTGGCAGCTGATGCTCTGGCCGCTTGGGCTGGTCCCTCTTCCGTCTGTGCTCGTTTTTTAATGGAGGACCCGTTACGATAAAATGTTGAGACAAAGCGCACTGTATTTGGGGTTTATGTATTTCCTTCTCTTTTCTTGAACGTTGTCAGTACTTGATATAGTGTGCGCACAGGCTGAGGTCCGATGCTTTCGTTGTGTAGACCTGCCGTGCATGTGCTAAACAGCCAGCTGGTTCAGGAAACACTACGTTTACCTCAAGTGTAAAATACTGCAAAAGTCGAGCACTTTTGGGGAAATACCTGGTTTATTTTAACTAAACCAAGCCATAGTCACAGCGCTTTTTGATGGCGAGATGTTTAGGGTTCCCAGGTGTGTGCCAGCCTCTAAATGAAAGCTTAAAGTCTATTGCTTAAGTCTTATGTATTTAAATGCTACGGTACTTCTTTTTGTCGTTTTCAGAAAGCTGTCATAAATCCAGAACAAAATATTTTATGGTCTTATGAAAGGAACAAAGCTGTATTTGCCTTCAATCATGTTTCATATATGACAGGCTGGAGGATGATACTAAAAGTTGAGGGCTATAGGCAAAGATACCATGACAAGAAATAACCAGACACATGCGGTTATTGCAACCAGGTATTTTGTCTGAACTCAGCTCCTCTAAAGTGCATCCTTTTACAATGCCTTTCAAGTTCCTCAAGTCAAAGAAAAAAAAGATGTTCTGGTAGTTGAAGTATGAGGGAAAACATGGTTGTATTTTTAAACATGGACAGGAAATATATCTGTTAGAGTAATTCATTGAAAAGTGAAGTGAGTTAGGAAATGACAGTCAAGGAAAGAACAAAGTAAGAGATGCCTGTAACATCAACTTGAACGGTGGCAGGGTGAGGAAAAATGCATTGAATGATTATGAATGTTTTTAATGGATTATGGATTCTACTTTTGACACGTCCAATGTCCCTTCACAAAATATCAGGGAGTAAGAGAATTTGGACAGAAGTAGAACTCTGAAAGAAGTACTGTGGGCTATAATTAGAGAGCGCTTTAGTTAATTATGCATTTATAGAAATAGAGAAGAAAAATAAAACAGGACAAAGTTCAATTTGTGAGACTTTATTAAAATGCAGGATTTAGGATGGTAAGATTGTCCTCTGCAGGAACATTTAAAAATTAAGTATAAAAGAAAACCTATTTCTTTCCACCATTGCTACTTCCAATGATTTCTATAAAAGTTTGTATGTTAAGATTTATACTGATGATTCAAACAATATTGTTATCTACAATCAGTGATTTCTCATAATTCCCAGTGTGCAGGAACAAAATATACTTTGCCAGCCTTGGGATCTTGGAGCAGAGAAATTGAGGGTTTTTTCCTCATCTTGCACCTCAAAATAATTAAAAACAGTGAAAGAAAGTAGCTGGGGTGGGATGAATGGATGGATGGGTGAATAGATGGGTAGGGAGCCTGATATTTTACTTTACTCCCACCAGTTGTGGAAATCTGTATTTAGTTCTTTCCTTCAAGCTTGTTTGTTCTGCAATCAGTACTTACTATAAACCCCTCCGTGTTACCTAATGCATGTCATAGATGCTGTCCTCTATGTTCACATTACTGTTTTAGGTCTCTTCGGGCTTCCATGCATCAAGAAAAATAAAAGTCTAGGTTTGGATAGACAAAACGTTTATTTTTGCATAGATTTGTTCCGTGTGCTTGCAGGAAGTTGAAGTTCATTAAAGATACTTCAAATATGTTCTTAAAGAGATGTCAGCAGTAGGCTGCAAGAATAGAGGGAATCCTCTGGATATCAAGTCATTTTGGTGTCTGAGATCAAGAAGAGTAAAGAGAAGTTTGTAGAAAATAATTCTTTTCATGCAAAGAATCATTTTTGTTTAAAGAAAGGGCTAAAATGTAATCTGGGAGATTGTTTGAGGAGAAATCTGACTCTATATTTACCTTGTTCTTATTCTCTAGATGTTAATTTTTATCACTGTTGGAAACAGATAACTGAGCCTAGTTGCACCTTGGCATTGCCCAGTGTGGGAATTCTTATATTTTTAAGCTACAGAGGATTCTCCAGGTCTTTTTAGTTTATTGTTTCACCTTTGACATATTAAACTAAACAAGGACAAAATCAATTTTCTAATCCTACCATCATCAGGATGTGATAGTTATGTAAGAAAGGAAAAAAAAAAAAAGATATACAGCTTCTGACTAGATTAAATAACACAGCTCCACCACCACTCCATTAAAAATAGCATGCACACACAAAAAATTTGGGTTTTTTTTCCTTCTTTTAGGTTCAGATAAATGATACTTTAAAGCAAAACTAAACAATGCGATTGTGTGGATCACTCCAAGAAAGACTTCAGGGATTGTCCTTTTCCTTCGCACTGTAGAACAGTATTTTACAACTGCTTATGTATTCTTGGTTGTCCTCGTTCAGAAAGGTACCTACAAAACACTGTGGCTTCAGTATGCCGAAATACATTCCTTTCTAATGCTTTTTAAGCTGTTAGAATGTTTCTATAAGCAATTCCTTCTAAGTGTGTGCAACCCAATTAAATGTGAGATGACAATAAAATAGTGTTTTAAGTTGTATTTGACCCTGCTTGAAGTAAGTCAGACACAATTATTCTGATTTAAGATTTTAGTAAATAATCAGTGGGACAAACAAAATGAAGCAAAACTAACCCAGGCTAAGGGAACAGGCAGTGGACCTAAAAGTTAATACCTGCATACTGGAAATCTGTAGCCAAGACCCATTTTTACAGTCTCTCTTGGCATATATCCCAAGTCATATTCTAAGCAAAAAATGGTAATGGCTTTCTGGCTGGTTTTCCTCTATTTCTTTAATGGTAGCTAGCTAGCCAGCTGTTATAACTTTTTTTGCCAAGATATGTGTAGCAGAAACAAAATAAAATGATTTGGAGAAGAGGCAAGTAAGAGTCACTCTTAAAAAAAAAAAAAAAAAAAAAGCACAATGTTCCTGAGAATTAATTGTTGTACTGGGAAACTATTAGCACCTTTTATTCAAGACAAAAACCCCAACCAAACATAACAAAGCAAATGTCAAACCATATTAAAAAAGTGATTCTTGAATGGCTTTTAAAGGCCTTAGCTGATGATATTTGAGTCACTTCAGCCCTGACTGAGACATAATAAAAGCTCAGAAGCAACTTTGTTTTGTTTTGTTGCTTAGTAGGCTTTTGGGACTTCAGTGAGAGGGTTCTGGCAGGCAGACTTTTAAATGGAAAAAAGCTTAGCATCACTGCAGTAAAACAAATGCTAACCTTTGTGCAACATAGTATTGGGCAGAAGTTGGCTTTGAGTAATTTATTTTTTTTTTTAGGCACAAGAGGCTGCAAAGCTGCATTTACAGCTTGATTTCAAAAGTTAGTTAAGGTGAGCTGAATAGGGCTAGGCTGCTATCATTGTCTGGCATTTCTGTCCAGTGCTGCAAGGTGAGATTTCCAAGGGATTTTAATTCTCTTTGAGAAAATTTGAGCTATGAGTTCACAGTACTTCTGAAACATAGTCCTTAGTAAATTATTTAGTTATAGTTAGTAATTATGTATGCACTAGTGAGTATAAAAACCCCCTACGTATTGAATAAACAGTTAAGTACATGTTAGAAAAATAAGATCATTAAAAATAAAAAGGGAGGCAAAACACAATAGAATCTAAAATGCTGAAGCAGGTACAGTAAAGACAGAGTTTCTTGGCTAGATCCAATAAAGGATTTAAGAACCTTTAGAACAGGACTTAAGGAAAATTCAAGTACCTAAGTTAAAAAATGTAATTTGAGAAATCTCACACAGCTACTGCCTAACTCTGGAGAGGCCTGAAATCAGAAGGCTCTTTATTTTCATTTGTATCTCCAAAGTGTCTGGGATTTTACTTCTGTGCATGTTGTGTGCAACAGCTAGCACAGTTTAGCACCTGTTTCACATTCAGCCATTTACAGTCCTCAGTTTAAAGTCCAAGGGCTCTAATTTGTCAGTATTCTTGGGCTACAATGAGCACACATTCAAAGATTCTTAGTTTGGTGTAGCTGCTTGCTTTCTATGTAAAGGATGGGGAAACTGGATAACCTTTTATTTATCAACCTGTTAGATTACTGATACAAGAATTGGATGATTCAGTTTGCTCGTGTCTGAGAATGATCAAACCCACCTCCTCCATCCAAGTAATCCATCTTAAAGAGTGACTGCATGAATTTAAATTGTCTTGGGACCATGGACATGAGGATGTGTCACTCACTGTTAAATGCTCAGTTTCTCTGGATAAGTCTCGCACGTCATTTCTATTTCTACAGGGTTCTTTGCTTCACAGTGGCACAACCTTAATAGGAATGGAGCAGAATTGCCCTTGTTTTCCACAGCCCTCTCTCTGGGATCACCCAGCCATATGTTGACTTGGATATTTTTTTTATTTAATGGGGATTCACAGCAACAATAGATTGTTATATGGGAGGCGTTTGTTTTCCCACTTCCTTCTGTTATCCTGGCTCTTATTTAACAGGATACAGCAGCAAGCCCTGCTCCAATTATAAAAACTACTTGGCATTTGTATCCTACTGTTAAGAGAAGACTCTAGGCTATGAATTGAATGCACACACTGATGTCAGTGTCTTGGCCTGAGTTAAGATTCAAAGGAATTGCAATAACACTGCTGCATTTCTTGCAGACTCAGATCACACAACTTTGATGCCTCAGCACAGTACCAAACTTCATCATACATACTGTACAGCATATGTGGATCTTTCTTGGGGAGTTCTAGATTCTTTTTTTGGGAAAGCAAAACCAGAAAACTCAAAAACAATTTGATTTCATATAATTTTAAATGTCCAGTTAACTTCTTCTGTTGCACCAGGACTGAATATATCCTCTTCTAAAATACTACAGAGTTATCACATTTAATATTGGTATGTTTGTTTGGATATTAATATCAACTATCACTAATGATAGAGGTTTGGTAAACCTGACAATTATACTTTAAAATTGTGGAAGTTCTGGGAAATACCAGGGAGTGGAGTTACCCTGTTTTCATGTTAATTATACTTTTTCTTTTCCCATATATGATGATATGTGGTTGTGCATTCCAAAAGATAGCTGAATGTTTCTATGTGTGCAGGACAACAAGCTTGTGATCAAAAAGATTTTAGTTAAAATTATTCCAGCTTAAGAAAAAAAAAAAGTAATTTAGCTCCAGATATGACATGAGTCATATTTGTCTTTTCTTTAGGAAGAGAATCCGTGGATTGATTGGACTCCTGCCTTCTGCCATTGTTACCTGGTAGGAGAGTTGCATATAATCTATGGATGTATAAAATAGCAAAATATTCAGTGGAATATTTGCTCCTATTAATATAAGCTGTAATTTTTTTGAATAGTAATGCCCTTGCATCATGAAATACTAAATTTAAAGAGATATGGAGCTCAGAATAAACAGTTATTCTTGAAGTTAAAACCCATAGCACAGTGCTGTAACTGAATAGTGAACAAATAGCAGAATAATAACTAAGGAAGTTCTAGAAAGATTTTCATTAAAGGATTTTTTTTTTTTTAATTATTCACTAAGAAAGTGTACAGAAAGCAATTAAGTTGGCATCTTTTCAGTGTATCAGCATCTTTTCCTCCAGCTGAGAGTTGATGGTTAACAGTTGTGTTGCAAATACAGTTGTTGGGTTTTTTTTTCTGGGTGTTAATGTATTCACATCAAAGGAAAAGTACAAGATAATTATTTTTGAAAGATTATATAGCAAATGTAAAATATAATAGTTGGGATATGTGTTCTATGTTTCAATTTGATATTTGTAGAGCTATTTATTTTGATATCTTTATATATTCACTAGTATTTTCTAATGTGCTTCCATATATATATATATATATATATTCACTAATATATCCCTTGCTATCAAGTTGGATGTTTTGCATCTACTTATGATAATCCTCAGGGATAAGTTTTGTTGAGATATGTTTAGTTTTGAATATACTTTGCCAAATAGAGTTCTCTCTTAATTTCTAATAATTATTGTTGTTTATTATTATACAATTAAATAAGGGGGAAAATAGTCATTACATCATATTTGCATTAAAAATATGCCTCTGTTGTAAACTCAAGTCTTAAACTGAAGGAGAAGGAAGGAAAACTTATTATGCTTGATATCTAGCCTCTTGAAAAAAAATCTTTTCTGGGTAATCAATAAATGTGGAATTAAATTTGGAGTATCAGTCAATTAAAATATATTTTAAGAAATGCATATAGAAATAAAAAAATACTTTGCAGCCTACTTTTAGTGATAGGCCAGGGAAGAAATTAATGTTTGCTACCGCTGGATGGAACTTCAGCCTGGAATGGGGTGCAGTACCTGCCGACTGTGATTTTTGAGTACATTTGCCTGCAATCAGACAGACTACATCAGTGCTGCTAGTACTAAATAAATGACAGAGTTTCCAGGTAGTTTATGATAGTTACCAACCTTTAAAAATTCAAAAGGAGATGACATATTTACAAAATATGGATTTACTTATTCTTCTTATGTTAACTCTTTATGATCAGAGGAGCAACTGCTCTTTTTCATAGATATTTCTTATCTATATAGTTCCATACAGTTTGCATGTGTATCCTTATATACTGAACATCCTTCCTTCAGAGGTTCTAGAGTACTGGGCCACTATTTCCCATCAATGTGAACTGATAATACACAAATTTTCTTCAAAGAAATAGTACTCTTGATGAAATGTAGTGTTATTCTGAGCTGGACAAAAATGAATTACTTCAATCAAGATGGCAGAAAACATTTGTTTAATTAAATAGCCCAAGTGGCAATAATTTAGCTCTTAGCAACAAGACAAATGTTAAAGTTTATTCTAACTATTCCATATCCCCTTGCTACTTTGGCTTGTTCCTATTTACTGTTACTTAGGTCCTGTTTGCTTCCTGAACATTAGTAGCATCACCCAGCAGCACATTGTACACTATAGGCTGAGATATCACAGCCACATCTTCACAACCTTTCCTACAAGCATACTGCAAGAAATGTACACCTTTGCATCACTTCTACCCAAGACAGCAGATGACAAGATTGAAGGCCATTGTTTTTTTTTAGTGGAGCACGGGATCATACAGGAGAGAAGTAAGCGCTCTGGAATTCTTCATTTCAGTATGATTGTGCATAAAGAACATTTATTGTTTCTTTTTCCACCTTATTTATATGAGAAAAATGACTGTTGCCAAAATGATCTATGTAGAGACAAAAGAATACCTTGTTTAAATTAATTTCCATTCCTGAAAGACAAGAAAACTTTTTCTATTCCTCCATCATATATTGGACATAATTTATTCATGCAGTGGTACAGAGTTTTAGTCATATGAATCTAGGTTGATGACACTTTCACACAGGTGGCTCAGTAGTAAGTTGCTGATTCCAAATGGATTTTGTCTGTCTTGTGTGTTTACCACATATAAGCATCACTCCTTCTCTGGAGACATTCAAAACCTAACTGGATGAGTTCCTGTGTGACCTACTCTAGGTTGTCCTGCTCTGGTAAGGGCGTTGGACTAGATGATCTTTTGAGGTCCCTTCCAACCCTTAAGATTCTGTGAGTCTCTGATTATGTTTTAGGGATTTTTTCAGTGACTTGTGTCCCTCAGCTTCTGATTGTTGAGGAAGGGTTTCACAAGAGCTGAAAGGCTATAAGCCCATGCATTTGAGTTTGTTTTTTTTTTTTTAAACCATGTAATATATTCTCTTTGCCTTTGTAGTTCTACTTCTAATAAAAAAAGGTAACAACACGTTTAAATGAATAGCTTATCCTGCTGTTTTTCAGAGTTTTGCTGGTGTGCTGGATCTATTTCCTCTTTGCATTTTGCTGGGCTGCTGAGAGCTCCACCTCACACCCGGTTTGTGCCTGTGGCTCACTGAAGAGCTGAAAACCTGGCAAGCTGTTGTCATTGTTTCCTTTGTGACACATTACAGAGCCTACTCATAACGAAGTACTTAGTTTGTGTCCGGAAGCTCTCAGCTGTGGAGATTTGATGTATGGCTTGTTGTGTCAAGTTTCATCATTTCTGTAATATTTTATCCTCCCGCTAGTACCGCTTTAAACATCTCAATCCTGGCTACAAATCTAAGCCAAAAGTTACCTATGTAGAAAAGATGTAAAAAGATGTAAATATTTATTGTTAGCTATAGAAGTAGAAGATGCCACATTTTTTTTCTTTATTATTTTTTAATTTTAAATTACTCTCCCAGATTCTATTTTTTTTTTTTTTTTTTAGTACCTGGATCACCTTAATAAAGATGGTGGGTGGAATACTCGGATGTTTACAGTGCTAACACTGGGGGGCTAAAGGACTCTCAGAATTCTTGAATTCTGTCACATCACTAACAATTAATAGTCAGACTGGTAGTTGATTCTCAGTTATACTGACTGAAGGATTGATTCATTTCTTGGACAGAGTAGCTGGGTTAAGTAAACTGTTATGGTTAAGTAAACGATAATATATCAGAAGGAAAGGCTATGTACTGATAAATTACAGCTTATCAGAGTCTGCGTGTCAAGAGTGGTGAAATATGAGCAAAGGTGATGGCAGCCTGTAGTCTAATCTATCCGGATGGCTTTCTCAATGAAAAAGATTGTAAGAGAATCATCAGGTATTTGAAGAGGGGAAATTCAGGTAGAGTAAATAATTATTGTGAAGGATATGGAAGCAAAAAGATAGTTCATTTACGTTTTCCAAAGGCATACTGCAAATCTCTTATTTACACTATTAGAACTAACTGACTCTCTTTTCACTGAAATTGCCTATTTCCAGATAGTGTAAAGCTGTGAAGTCACAGATGAGGCTATGTACCTACTTTCGGGTGTCACCTGAAGCAAACACAGGTTGTGTTCAGAATGTGTTGTAGCTCAGATTTCCCTGCGTCCGCAGCATTTTGAGAACATAATGATAACTCAAAGGAACCTCTGACACTTCTTTTTCTGCCCCAAACAGAAGAATATGAATGCTGACATATGCCAGTAAATCTAAAACAATTCTGGTACTGCTTCATTTTGAGACAATACCTACCTTTCTGTAGATATGCATAGAAAGCCATAATGCTTTCATCAGTTCTTGCTGCAAATAAAAGTTTCTCCTCAGAATGACAATTGTAAGGAGTCTTGCTTTGGAATCAGCATTTTAACAGTGATTTATGTAAGAAATAACGATGCCTGTGGAATGATTGGATGTTGTTTTTAAATAAGCACTTTTAAAATGTCATTGTCTTTGATGTTCCAGTCAGCTGACTTTTTGGAAAACTTTGATTTTCAGAATACTGGCTTTTACCTTAGATTCCATTGTTGTTTCTGCTGCATACTTAATTCCTACAGTTGTCGTGTCATTATCCTATTAAAATAGATACCTGAAAATACATGCATGTACCTGTGAGCAAAGTATTTGAAACCTTTTTAAAAAAAGTTTGCATTTGCTTCTGTAAGGTAGTTTTCTGAAACAAAAAAATCAGTAGAGTTTTAAACTCTAGAAGAGAGTGTCAAGTGCTATTAAATGTAAAAAAAACCCAACCCAAATTGCTACTTTTGCCCATGTCTGTGCTTTTGCCTGTAGAAGTGGTACAGTGTGCTTTTCTGTACTAGAAAAAAATCAGTAATTTATTTTACCTGTGATCAACATGTGGCCTGCTGTGCCAGTCCTGTTTTAGAATGGCTAACTACTTTTTGGTTATTTGAGCTATTATAGATTTTTTTTTTTTTCTTACAAGTAAGCAGCTTGATTCATCATTTCTACTGTTAAAGAGAATCATGTTCCCATTCGAACCCTTCACTTTTGAATGAAGGGAAAGACACACAGGTAGTGGAATCACTGATAACCGGTGGGAGGTACTGGTTGCAGTGAGCTGGTTGGGTTTGTTCTGTGGTGGCAGTCTATGTGCTGTGCCACAAAGTCCTGAAGGCCAAACTGGGCATGTAACACAGGCCTAGTGGATCTACTCAGATTAACTGCCCCATGGAGCTCTGATCCCTTGAGGTGCAGTGGTCTTCCAGTCAGGATCACTACTGCGTTTTACAGGTTAAAGGAAAGGGATCTTCTGAACAATATATGAGCTTCCCTCCAAAGAAATCAGCGTTAGTTTCATTAGCATTAGCCATGCATACCTGTATTCCTGCTTTAGCCCATATTACAAGCTGCCAGCACCACTCTATCAAAATGAACATTTTGCTTTGAGAAGCCACTGCTCTTTTTCCAGCAACAGAGACACTGTGTTGTAATTCCACTGCTTGGCTCATGGAATTAGAAGCAGGCCCTATGAAGTCTCTGAAGATGCTTCATAATTATTTTTAATTATTCTTGAGCAAATTAATGATACTTGTAAAAAAATGCCGTTGTTATTCACGGAAAGTGTTTAGTAGTGTTGAACAAAATTAGTAAGTTATTTGGTTTGGTTTTTTTTAAAGCAGTATCCAGTTTCTTTCATTCCAACTAGAACAAAAGTTAATTTTAAAATTTTTGCTCACTCAGTCGAGGTACAGACAGATGGTCACAGAAACACACATCCCTAAGACTGGATTTCTTTTCATTTCTTTATTAAAAACTGACCTAATGTGCTTTATTTAATGTAAATGAAAGTCTCAGCATTTTCCATTTTAGGTCAGTACCACATGAGAATTTTAGAGGGGCTTGATGTGCCTGTTCTGCTGTACAAGCTAGATTCTTTGGCCAGAATGTACTTTTTATGATGCAGAAGAAAATTCATAGGTCTCCAGGCAGATGTTGTTTTCCTGCAGGCTCGGCCCTTAGAAGGAATGGAAGTTTAAATTCCTGCTTCAGTTTCTAAATGTACTGAGTTGGAGGTATGTTCAATGTTTAGTAAAGTGGTTGGGAACAATGTTTCAGATGAGATGGAGGAGAAAACAAAGTACCATGGTTTGAAATTATGTTTAGTTTTCCCACTAGAAAAATTTATGTTTAACTGGATTATTTGTCAGATCTTTCAAGCAAGTAACTGAAATCAGCTCTGTTTACACAAAAGTAATGGTCTAAGATTTTAAACAATTTTCTAATTCCTCTCCATCATCTATAATGCATCATAGAAGCAATATATGTTTGGATATGAAAGAACTGCACTTTTCGGAAAGTGAAGATAAAGATAAAACCCAGAAATTGTTGTCAACCTTTCAATAATCATTTAGTGTAAGTTCTGTAGTGACTTTTTAAAAACTGCATTTTTTATTGAGGCGATTCAGTTTTCAGTGGAACAGTGGGGTTATTGAAAACAACAAAAAGAATAATTTCTGTTACTAAAAAAGAGCAGCAGATTAATTTTTTTAACTGTTTTCATTCCATTATGCATAACTGTTTCAGTTTGGCAAGAATTCTAATAAATAACCACAATTTTGTATTTAGTTCATTTTGTTTTGTTGTCACAGAGTTTGGATTACATGAGTACCACAGGACAGTTTCCATATACTTCATCTGCATAATCCCACAGAAGGCAGCTGAGTAGTGGGTCACCAAAGCTTCATTCGTATTAGAAGTTGTGGGTGTTTCAGGCATTAGGCAAGAATATGGAATCCCTTATGTTCACACAGGAAAGTATTCCTGCAGTTTATTAGCTTTTAAGCGACTGATTTATCTCCTTACAAACTTCAGCCTTTGGCAGCCTCCAGTTGTGTTGTGCCAGAGTAGAATAGGGATAAGGTAGCAACAGGGGTTCCTGTGCACTGTTTTGTACCCACAAAATATCAGTTGCTTTTGCACTTGAGAAGTTTCCCTGAAGGCCGTATGTGAGCATAAGCAAAGGAAACAGATGCCAAGGGTATTAGGCTGCTGAAATAAGTCGAGTCTGTTCCATCTCTGCCAGAGCTGCAGCACTGTGCACAACCTGTAGTCCCCTCCTCTTCATGCTTTTCTGATGTTAAGGGAGGAAAGTATTTGAAAGCGCAGAATGGTAGTTGCTGTAGAGTCATCAGTAGCTCTTCCCAGCTATTAGTTTCATGCATTCATTCTTTTCCTCCTACTTTATGGATCATGCAGCTACAAAAGTAAAACTTGTTTTGTAAGAGTTTGCTCAGACTTTCTAGGCACAGCTCATTTCCTCACCCACCCTCCACCCCTTTTATATGACAAGCCCTTTCTGGTATCTCAAATAGTATAGAAGTGTTATGAGGTGGATCTGTTTTTTAGGGGAAAAAAGCCCTGCTTGCAGGAGTAATAGTAGGAAGTGCTTATGTAGGAGTATGGTGGGAATTTAAATTTGCTTTGACACTCCAATGATTGACAGTGATTGATGTTTTGAGTGATCTTTTGTACAGCTGAAGTGGAATTATGCTGGTGGTTTTGGTGATGCCACTGCAAAGAAGTGACAGAAGAAGATGCAATGGGCACAAACTGAAATACTTTAGAAAAACATTTTTTACTCTGAGAGTGGTCAAATGCTGGTGTAGGTTGCCCAAAGAGCTTGTGGAGTCTTCGTCCTTGGGAATATTAAAAACTTGATAGGACCTGAACAACCTGCTCTAGTTCATTCTCCTTTGAGGAGAGGGTGGACTAAAGACCTCCAGCAGTCTCTTCCAGAGTCTCAACCACTTATTCCATTGTTGTAAGAAAAGCATGCAATAATCCTTTTTAAAATTAAGTGATAATGCCCTGGAGTGTTTTTCTGGTTTCTTACAATTTGTAGTTCAGAGACTTCCTAATGCATTCTGTTGTTGCTCTAGTGACCTTTAATTTTTACAAAGGATGTAAGTGTAAATTACACATGCAAAAAAAAAAGGACACCAAAATAATTTTTAATGAATAGCTCCAGTTGTATAGTCACTAACGAGAAACATTTTGAGTAATAATGAGACAGATCTTGGTTTCTTTGAAGTCTACTTAAAGCTTCCATTGACTTCACAGGGCTAGGGATCTGACACTTTACATTTTATATCTGACATAAAATATTAACTGAAGCAAAGTGAATACATTAGTTTTATATTTAAACATTCTAGAAAACCAAAACCTACAATAATAGGAAGTTCAAGTTACTTATGCTTCCAACCATTAAGCAGCTATCTCTAGTCTGCTCTTTGCAGTCTCCTAATTGCTGTGCACCACCTATGTGCATTACTTGCTAGCACAAGTCTTTGTCAGGAAGGAAGAGCTGGGAAGCTTCATTATTCTGTAGGAAGACTTTTACATCTATAGAAACAGCCTAGGAGTGCTCATTTGAGGAATGGACCCGTTTATACAACAAGCTACACAATGTACCTTGTTGTGCAAATAAATCTCTTGATTTCTGATATTTGAGAGTGGAAAATATTATTCTCCTATTTGACAAATGAGAGTGTTTGTCTCTAAAGCAAGCATATAAGTAATAGAATAAATGTGTTTTCTCACTAAAGGGATAGTTTTAGGAAAAGAGGATTAAAATTCTTGGAAAATCAGTGAGGCAGCTACAAGTGTCAGGTGATTATATGGCCTTATGTAAGTGCAGTGTTTGGTGTCTATCCAAGTATTTCTAAAACTTACAGGGTAACTTCTCTTCATATTTACACCAGCATAAATCTGAACATGTCAAAAAAATCGGAGTGTGGTGTTTGCTCTTAAGCTAGATTTTTTTTTTTTTTAAAGGAGTCTGTGTCAAAAGACCGTTTTTTTTTACTACAGAGGCTTGCAAGATTTGAATCTTATTCCTGCCTTTCTTGTAGATCTCCTGTGCTGCATGGGACAACCTGTTTTTGTGGCTCAGTTTCTATCTTAACCATAGTAAATGTATGGTGTGTATCTGATATTCAAACAATATAGTGTGTATGTGTAGTGGGCGTGTGGTTGGTTGGTACATTATCTGTTTGTGTATTAAAATAATATTGTTTGTTAATGTTATAGTTTCATGGAGAAAAGCTTGTTGAAACTAACTAGGAGAAAATAATTTTAAGTGATGGTGTTTTGAAAGAAGAAATTACTACCATTTAGTCTAGTAGTGCAGGTGGTAATAAACCGCATCTGAAGTGAAACCATCATAATTAGTTTATTTATATTTCTATTGTTTGGTAGGTTTTAAAAATGTATAGTAAACTTTCAAAGACTGTTTTAACAAGATAGCATCTGGAATGCAAATAGTGTTCAGAAACATTATTTTTCTTGCATATCCACTCTTTTTTTGTGGATGCTTGTTTTTTGTGCAGTTTATGTCATTACTTTTTCACTTCAGGTTTGAAGTATCTTTAAATTTAGTGAGAGACATAATACCATTCAAAATTCTCTTTGACTTATGCAACTCTTCAGATATTTAGAATTAGAAAAGCAAGATCTTACACTAGTAGAATATTGCTCGAAGTGCTGATGACAACTGGCTACATCTGATGAGAACTAATGAGAATTTGTCAGTCTTACAGATTTTGCTGATCACATACTGAACATACAAAAAGCAAGAAAGTAGATATTGTGAGCTCAAGAATTGTCTTTGGAATGATCCTTCTTTCAAAAGAGTTTTATAAATTGATGTGCAGACAGAAGCATAAAATATTTCCAGATGACAGAGATCTCAGGAAAGGAAGTATAGGCAAGAATGTATTTGGAAATATGTTAACTTTTACTGAAAGTACAAATTTGGGCATCAGAGAAATCCTGAAATACCTGCCAGGCCATGTTCTTTATCCCCACTAGCCTTTTAGCACTGTGGTTGCCCACCAGGCAGCATCAGATGAATCCCTGTGAAAACCAAACAAGACAACTTTACTTGAGAGAGAAAACCTAGAGTATGAAGCCTTGCTGAAACAATCCAACCACCCTCTGTATGGTTCTTTTGGTGAATGGCATTATCATATCTTTTTGTGCCAAATGAATAAGCTATTTTTCACCACACAAATACTGTCTCCTCCAGCATGTTACATACAAACTATCAAGCACAAACTCCAGAGTGATCTTCACAATGTGAATTCACTCTGTCAGTTGGAAACCTATCCAGCAAGTTCTGGTTAGAAAATTAATGCTAAAAGACGTGTAGGCCTGTGATGAATGATTGGGTCATCAAAACTCCACAGCTTTCCAGGGATTTATAAAATACAACTGCATCCATCACTGCCAAATTAGTAAGTACATATTAGGAACCAGTTGGCTCAGTGGCAGAGAGATGTACAAGCTGAAAATGTGTAAAAAAGAATTATGGCAAATAGGAGGATGTTACGCAAGAACATTTTGGTGATGAATCAGAAGAGAATAAAGAGAAGAATTAGATGTTGAAGTATTCTCTAGCGCTTTACAGGAACTTCACAGTGCATGTAAACTGGTTTCAGTAAGGAAAATATTGGTCTACAGTCTATTTAATATTATATGTATTCTATACTTGTACTAAGAGCTTGTAGTAATATCTAATCTTTAGAAAGCAAACATTTTTTTCACAATAAAGTAGTTATCATAGCTAAAGTATCCCTTTAAAAAGGTTTTCATATTAGCAAAGCCTAGAGATCTGTATTCTCAAAGAGTATTCACCAGCTCTGATGTAGCAACTTTTAAGATCTTGAATTTTGGCTCATTTAGTGGCCTTTCTTTGTACAATGTGTCTTCCCATATAGTAAAGTCTTCTCAGATATTTCCCAAAGCCTCTGTGCAAATCCACAATTTCTGGCAGCTCATGTTTATGCCATGGTAATATGGTTTCAGTGAAATAATATTAGTAATGGACCAATGTCTGCCTGAGTGAAGCTCTGTGGAAAGAGAAAAGTCATAGAAAAACATCAACTTTTTATATCAATTAGAGAAAATTTAGTTTACATCAACAATATAAATACAGTCAGGATTGGCATTATGAGTATATAAGGGAAACAATGAGATACGTTTGACAGATATAATTCCTGGTCCTGGTGTTATTTTGTGTTTTTTCTTGTTCTGTCTTACACAGCACTATTTAGTACTAAATGTTTTCAAAAACAAATGATATCAAATGATGTTTGCACATTCCCTCTTCTTAACATTGATAAGTGCAGCACTGAAAAATGCTGCCATTACAGAGCAACGGAAGTAAGATTTACCATGAAGAGTACCTCTATTATACAACTTTCAGTGGTAGCACAAAAGGGCTTTCTGGAATTGTGTGGGTATGACCTCAGTCTTTGAAGACACAGCTAGGATTTTGGTTATGCTTGTAGAAGTACATACTGAAAACAGTTGACAAAAAGTTAACCTTTTTAGTGTTCCTTTATTTATTCTTCTTGCACTCTGTATGTACTTTTATCTCAGGATAGATTTAGTAAATTGCTTAGGAAGTGCTGGAGGTTTTTTGCTCTCACTTTTGCATGAAACAAACTGCTGTACATCAGCAACATGTCTTGTTAGGACAATAGGTGCAATGCCTAGTTGATATTGCAGAGCAAAGATTTGAGGAACAAAAAAATCCACCTTTACACGAGATTCATATCTTGGCATTGGAATGGACATCTTTACGCTCTCAAAAACTCATTAAAATTTACAAAAGTTAGTAGGACAAAAGTCTTGGTCTCATGTAAAGAATGCTAGTTTCTCAAATACTATTTTAGTAGAAATATCCTACTCTGATTGAGTAGGGGATCAGAGATGACCTAATAGATTACTTATATCGCTTCCTGATGCACCTTAGATTTACGTGGCAGCTCTGTTAGTATAGAATCATAGAATGGTAGGGGTTGGAAGGGACCTTTAGAGATCATCTAGTCCAACTCCCCTGCAGAAGCAGGTCCACCTAGATCAGGTCTCATAGGAACATGTCCAGGCAGGTCTTGAAGACCTCCAAGGAAGGAGACTCCACAACCCCTCTGGGCAGCCTGTGCCAGGGCTCCATCACCCTCACAGTGAAATAGTTTTTTCTTATGTTTAAGTGGAACTTTTTGTGTTCCAGCTTCATCCCATTACCCCTTGTCCTGTTACTATCTACTATAGAAAAGAGGGATGTCCCAACCTCCTGACACCCACCCTTTAGATATTTATAAATGTTAATAAGATCTTCCCTCAATCTCCTCTTCTCCAGACTAAACAGCCCCAGTTCCCGCAGCCTTTCCTCATATGAAAGATGTTCCATTCCCCTGATCATCTTGGTGGCCCTGTGCTGGACTCTCTTCAGCACTTCCCTGTCCCTCTTGAGCTGAGGAGCCCAGAACTGGACACAGGACTCCAGATGAGGCCTCACCAGGGCAGAGTAGTAGGGGAGCAGAACCTCCCTTGACCTGCTGGCCACACTCTTCTTGATGCATCCCAGGATGCCATTGGGCTTCTTGGCCACGAGGGCACATTGCTGGCTCATGTTCAGCTTCTTGTCAATCAGGAGTCCGAGGTCTCTCTCTGCAGAGCTGCTCTTCAGCAGTTTGATGTAGCTGTGGATAAAATAATTGAGAAAACAAGAATATAAGATGTAAATTTAAAATGTACAAAAAGTTTTAACAACTTTTAACAAGAAATTTAATCAAATTTGTAATATTTCACCTTTTTTACAAGTAAAATTTAACACAAGGAATTTTTCAGTATGTTAGACTCATAGTGCAGTGATTTGTACCTTGAGGGGGAGAGACTTTTTTTAAGCATTTCCTGATACTATCTGCCAAATTCTGTTAAATGATTTACTGAGTGGTTTCAGGGCTCAGTTATTGCACAGTTCTTCAATGTTAATATATCACTCTTTCATCTGAAATGGAGTTACCAAGAAAATGATTTCCCTTGATATTTTCTTGGAAGCAGTAATCATTTTTGTGTCTTATGACATTTGAATTCCATGATGTTTATTTACATGTGTTTAATTTTTTGTAAGATATTTAATCATTCCCACATCGTTTCTTTCTTTGTCTTCCACAAGAACCTCAAATATTACCAGTTGCAATTCTGCTTCTCTTTGTCCTTCTTTGCCCTATTAATTGCCACATTGTGTCTCCTTTGCCATGGAGGAATTACATTTTTCTTTTTAATTTTCCGGTTTTTAAAAATAAGTAAAGTAAACTGGGATAAATTTGTTAAAACCTTTGTTTATCCTTTCAAAACTGAACAAATAATTATGCCTTAAACTTGTCTTTTTTCTCCAACTATATCAGGTGGTCTTGTAGAAAATAATACTTGTCACACAAGCCTTACCTTACTTTCCTGTCAAGTGATCTGCATTCATCAAGGCTACTGTATGAGTAAAATATGTCTAAAAAAGCAATATGTCTAAAAGAACTAATCATTCTTTAACAGCTGGTTCAGTTTCTTCTGTGGGAGCTCACGTCCGGTAATTCTCTGCTATACCATCACGGAAAACAGAATGGGCCCCACGGTTTCTCTCTCTGCCATGAAAAGCGATGCTCTACAATGAGTTGGAGTTCAGCTTTTGAACTTAAAATGTCTCAGAATGAGAGCTGTAATTGGTTTCCTTGAGAAAGCGTCCCTTAGCAGAAGTCCAAACGTAAGAATCTTTTTCCTGTTCTTCAGAGTAAGAATTATCTACCTTATTTTTATTGAATTCTTCTAGTTATTTTCCTGCCTATGACTCTAAATGTTATCTCTGCAAACATGTATGACCCTATTGGTTGCTGGCTGGCCATTTGCCTTCTGACAGCATATTTCATGTCCAAAAAAGTCAAACGAAGAAGCATATTTCATGAGTTATTCTGTTTCCGCAAGTAATTTTCTGAAATAATTTTTGGAGGAAGAGTTTTCAAAACAGAAACATTTTGTAAGGCATAGAAGGCAGCAGTGAGAATTTATATTTTTAATTTCTTGCAACTTCTCAAAAATATCTACTTTGTTGTTGTTATCTCACAGTAGCTTTCAGATTAGAACTGAATCTCAGCTATACATAGTTTGGTTTGTTTTTTTTTTTTTTTAAATAAGCAATTTGTTTATCTTCAATCCTCTGCCTAGATTATCCTCACGGTAATCTTTGTAACCTTTGACTAAAAACTGCTACAGAAGAAAGTCTACCTCTTAACAAAGCTTAGCTTAGTTGTGCTGGAAATAAAAAAAAAAAAAACCCCAGTGTGTGACTCCTTTTCAAACCAGAGGGGTGAATTGTGGTATGGGACTGAAAAGGTTAATATATGACATTAAGCCAAAGTAGAACAAATACATAAATAAGAAATCATGAAATTCAGCTTAGTTATGATACATGACAGCTTTGTAAATTAAGCAGAAAAGAATGTTATTATTTTTTAGCTTAATGAGCACATGAATTTGTTTATCTCATGCCTCTATAAATGTCTCTGCAGATGTTTTCTCTTTGTTGAAAATATTTTTTTTTCTACCCTCAGGGTGTGCTACACTATTAAATTCAACTATGAATTTCCTTGCTTATTACAGAAGACACTTAGAACACTGTGGCAGACATAGCACTGGCATAACTTTTTAATACAAATTATAAGAACTATTTACAGGTTATTTCAGTAGTTCATTGATGCCATATCTGTTTAATCTAAGGCTATTGACTAATTTTATAGAGTGTTATCTCTCTTAATACAGTAGATACCATGATTTTCACTGACAGTTATTCTCTGATGTACTCTGATGTTATATTTCAGTCCAAGAGAATTAATTATTCCTGTTTTTTTACAGTGAAATACTGAGATCACTTGGAAACTCAAATAATAATAATAATAATAGCTTTCATTTGCATGCCCTATTTAGATGTGATACCTGCTGGCTTCTCAGAAGTGAAATTTTTTTGTTGTTTCCTTTTAAGTTGAAATGCTCAAATCTGAGTCTGCTGACTAAGCTCATACCTAGAGAGTTAGATATTACAAACCTAGAATATCTTTGCTTACTGATTAATGTTGGCTTGTACTGGGGCTTGCAAAGTTAGGCAGTCACATTCTTTAAATATAGTTATCTTGCCTGGGCATAAGAAACATTCAGCAGTTTGCATATGTTGTAAATTACTTTGGTCTTCTAAAGAAAAGTTCCTTGGCGTAGTTTCTAAGATGTAAACTTCTTTCATTAGAAGAACAGTGTAGGGAAATGAGATGCAGAACCACAAGAGGTGATAAAGAGCTGTAAAATTAGTTTTGCATTTTGTGATAATGTCTGTGAAATCCTTCCTCGGGTGATAGAGTAGACATGATGTAAGAACAGATTGTAAAAGAAGCTGAGGTTATACAAAAAAGTCCTGACAGGGCAGCGTTCTAGCACTCCATTGTATAGTGGCCAAGGATGTAGATGCCTTTTGCAAAGAAATAACCTAAGGTAGTGCTATGTCATCATATAACATTTGGTTCGGGGAGATGGCCTCATTTTGAATCAGTCACCAACAGAAGAAAGGAATGTTGAGTATGTGTTTAGTTGTGAAAAGTTATTAGTGTTCATGCAACACTAACATCCATCAGACATTCTGAAGAAATGGAATGCAGTGTTTCTTCTGTGAGATGTTTATGTTGGATTAACCCATGCTAATGCCGAATGGGATTTTCACAATTTTAATCATGCCACTATAATATCTCTTGTAGGTGAGCCACATTACAACCTTACTGCTGTGAGCTGTGAGCACTTTTCACATGTGGAAATGTTTTGCTTTCTGTGTCTATAGTAACTAACTACTGACATTTTCACTAAGTGCTGTGCATAAGCTGGGGGTATATGACTGTCATTATTATCTGCTTTATAACTTATGCCAGAAGGCAATGTAGTATGTATTACCTAAATTAGCTTGAAATAAACCAGTTCATGATATGAAGTGCTCCAGCTGTGGCAGCAAAGATGCTCATGAAATATAATTGACCCTGCCAGAAATAACCTTTAGTATGTATAGAGATATCCTTGAGCATTATAGTTTAACTTTCTTGATTTGAGTACAGATAAACTACAGTGTCTGCATGGGCTATAATGCCACCAGCCCTTATTGCTGCCCTTTATGGTGGACGTGTCTTTTAGTTGGTGATATGGTAATGGGCAGGTGAATTTGTGTTGTCTTTAAAATGTTGCTCCTAATTAAATGTCTCATTTCACTGGTGTCTAGCTCTGCTGAACTGTTTCTATTAAACTTATGAACGTTCCTTTCCACATTACATACATAGTACTAAGTATAGTAGCAGTTACATATGGTGAAGGATCACTCAATAATAGCATCTTCTCTTACCTATGTGTGAAAGGCCAGAGGTTTTATGATAGTGAAATTCCATGTTGAGTAGAATTTCTTAATGTGGAATGTAAGGAAATTGGTTTGAAGGCATAGCTAAGGGTAAAGAAATGATTGTAAAGTGAAACCATGACATTGTATTTCCAAACAGAATATTTTAAATCTTGTTGAGCTGCCACTCTCTGGCTTGTGCTGCAGTGCCCCTTCCCTAATTGTCCAGCCATGCAGGCTTAGGAGCAATTTATTTCCTCTGGTTTCTTATTACTGTCTCCTTTTGGTTATGGGAGATAAAACATGAATGGACTTGAGAGTAAAACCCATAGGGGAATTAGTAATACTGCAATTAATAGTCCTTTGTGATTTCTTTGCACCTTTTCAAGTAAAAGTAAGTTTTTACTTTAGTGCCGGGGAAGCTGATGGAGCAGATCATTCTAAGTTCTATTATGAAGCACATGCAGGACAACCAGGTGATCAGGCCCAGTCAGCATGGGTTTATGAAGGGCAGGCCCTGTTTAACAAACCTGATCTTCATATGTGACAGAGTGACCTGCTTGTTGGATGAAGGAAAGGCTGTGGATGTTGTCTACCCTGACTAGTAAGGCATTTGACACTTTCTCACAGCATTCTCTTAGGGGAATTGGCTGCTCTTGGGTTGGCTTGGATGGGCACACACTTTCCTGGGTGAAAAACTAGTTAGAAGGTCGGGTCCAAAGAGTTGTGGTAAATGGAGTTAAATCCAGTTGGCAGCCAGTCACAAGTGGTGTCCTCCAGGGCTCAGTGCTGAGCCCACTCCTGTTTAATATCTTCATTAATGATCTGGATGAGGGGATAGAGTGCACCCTTAGTAAGTTTGCAGATGACACCAAGATCAGTGGAAGTATCACAGAATCATAAGATCAAGTCCAACCTTTGACCTAGCCCTATCAACCACTAGTGTCGATCTGCTTGAGGGTAGGGAAGCTTTACAGAGAGATCTAGATAGGCTGGATGTCTGGGCCGAGGTCAATTCCAGGACTGTCAATAAAACCAAGTGCCAGGTCCTGCACTTGGGCTACAACAACCTCCAGCAGTGCTACAGGCTTGGGGAGGAGTGGCCAGAAAGCTGCCAAGCAGAGAGAGACCTGGCAGTGTTGGTTGACAGCCGGCTGAACAGGAGCCAGCAATGTGCCCAGGTGGCCAAGAAGGCCAAAGGCATCCTGGCTTTTATCAGGAGCAGTGTTGTCAGCAGGAGGAGGGAGGTGATCATTCCCCTGTACTTGGCTTTGGTGAGACTGCACCTTGAATGCTGTGTCCAGTTTTGTGCCCCTCTCTACAGGAAGGACATTGAGGTGCTGGAGAGGATCCAGAGATGGGCTACCAAGCTAGTAAAGGATTTGGAGCACGTCTCATATGAGGAACAACTGAGGGATCTGAAGATATTTAGCCTGGAGAAAATAAGGCTCAAGGGAAATATTACCACACTCTACAACTCCTGTAAGGGAGTTGTTGTGAGGTGGAGGTTGGTCTGTTCTCCCTAGTAACAAGCAATAGAACAAGAGGAAATGGCCTCAAGTTGTGCCAGGGGAGGTTCAGGCTGGATATTATGAGGAATTTCTTTACTGAAAGGGTTGTCAGGCATTGGAACGGGCTGCCCAGGGAGGTGCTAGAGTCACCGTCTCTGGAGGTGTTTAAGAAAAGGTTGGATGTTCCATTTAGGGAAATGGTCTTGTGGTTGATAGGGCTGGGACAAAGGCTTGACTTGATGATCTTAAAGGTGTCTTCCAGATGAAATGATTCTATGACTCTATGATAATTACAAAGAAAATCTGTCTCTTACTTTGTTTCTTGTCACCATCTCTGTCACCATTTCACATCATACTTTTTGCTGTTATAGCCTTAGTAGCTAACTTGTTTCAGAGCATGGAGTGGCAAGTTGCAGAGCACTCTTTGCAAATGTTAAGTTCCATACTGTTTCTTCTAGCATGTGTTGTGTATGTAGAGAACTATCATGACTGAAAATATTTAGTTGCCTTAAAAGCTGACAATATAAGAAGACTTCTTGTATATTATGGATCTGAAGTCTAAGTGTAATTCATGTTACATCACTTTGTAAACGCTTTGATTTTAAAACTGTGGTTGACAGCTTATTCTGGTATTGGCATTCCATAATAAAGTTAAACGAGTGTTTGAGAACAGGGCAGTATGCTCCCTGCTATACTGAAAATGAAAAATCTATCTCCAGAGACTGAAAGTTCCTGCCAGACCACACAGTTTGTATTAAATCATCCAATCCTTATGTTGTTACTTTGCTGCAGTGGTCCTTTGATCTGCCCTGCATAGAGATGGTTAACAAAGATTTGTCCTTGCGAAAGGAGGTAAGTAGGTTAAACACAGTCATCCTGATTTATTGCTGTAGCACTGTAAAATCTGCAAACAAAGCAAATAGGAGAGGAATCTACAGCTTTCCTAATCTACTGATATAATCTTGAGCTTTTCAGCTCCATTTTTTTGAGCACCTTATCACTTGTACATACAATCCCTTACCTTTTCCGTGTGTGTAATTGTAGAATTTTTGAACTGTCAGAATTCCTTCATGTCTCTAAAGATATTAATTACGAAATCTCTTTTGACTGGTTGAAATTAACATCCTCCTAAACATCCACAAGTAATGATGGTGGTTGGATGTTTTTTTCATCAGTGTTGATAAAAGAGTAGATGATGAATGATCAGCCAGATATTGCAATATTCTGGCAATAATTATTTGTTTACTTAAATTGTAAGTGATAATCTAGGGTATGGGTTTCTTGTACATTAGCTCTCTGCTGTAAAACCTGCCTGTGCAGGTAAGTCTCAGTTTTTGTCTCCTTACTGGGTGCAAAATTCCTTAAATTCTATTAATTATAGGGTAAGAGCTGTGTAACATACAACAGCTGGCCTTTTACAAATTAATCTCTGGATCATGCAGAGATAACATTTTGGAGTTAAAAGACCAAGCATGGGGGTTTTTTTCCAGTCTTGCCAAAACCCACAGCAAAGTCATAGTTCTGAAAGGCTTGGAAAATAAGTTGGGTATGATTTTAAATCCTGCTGCCTTACTGACAAGGCATAAGCATAAAGAAATGAGATACTACCAATCAGCAAATTAGCAACTTCTGGCTCCTCCTAAGTTTCATCTGTCTTCCTACCAGACCTGTGAATCAAGCTGTAAGAATTACCTTCCTCTAGGCACTAGGCACCAGTGTCCAATTCAGCTTGCTCCACAATGCCTGCAGAGACTTGGTGCAAACAGCAGATTTTATCTTGCCTGAGGATTGTAGTCTGCTGCCTAAAAAGATGGTGGTGACAGTCTGTTCCCTATTAAAAATGCACAAGTACAGTATACAATTTACATAATCATCCTCTGAGGACTGTAATAGAACTCTCCAAAGCATGTCCTTACCAGTCTCCTGGTAAGGACAGGGACAATAGCCCTGGGATTTATCGGAATACATCTGAAGAGCAAAATCTGCTTTTAGGATAGCCTTGGCTTATCAGCTTTGCTTATTAATTCACACATTTATACCAAATATTCAGGTTGAAAACCCTGTATTCTGGCAACTAGATCCCTGTGTACTAGGGACTGCATTGCTTTGCACTTGCAAAAAACTTTCTGTTCTTACTAGATATCAAGAGAATCACAGAATTGTTTAATTTGGAAGGGAGCTTTTGGGACTATCTAGACCAATCCCTGTGCTTCAGCAGGATCAGAACCAGTTGCCTAGGACTGTGGCCATCAGATTTTGATTATCTCAACAGATGGAGATTCCATAGCCTCTATGGGCAACCTGTGCCAATGTTTGACCACACTCTCATGGTTCTTTGACATGTAGGCAATACTCTTCGTAATACAGCCCTGGATGGTGTTGGGCTTCTTTGCTGTGAAGGTGCATTGCTGGCTTATGGTCAGCCTGTTCTGTAAGAACCCAAAGGCCTTCACAGGTTGTTTCCTCGTGTATGTAATGTCAGAGTTTATTTCTTTCCTCTTCAGGGCTTTGCATTTCCCCTTATTAAATAGCATTCTCCAGCTTGTCAAGGTCCTATTAAATGGTAGCAAAACAATGTGGTGTTTCAGCTGCTCCTCCCAGTTTATTATCATTTGTGAACTTGCTGAGATGCACTCTTTGTCACATCATCTAGGTTGTTAATGAAGCTGTTGAACGTTATTAGCCCCAGTAATGATCTCTATGTTACACCACTGTGGCTTGCCTCAAACTCAAGACTTTGTGTTGTTGTCACCAAGCTTGTCAGCAGTCAATTTTCAATCTCATTATCTAGCCTTTAATTTGCAAGTGTGTCTATAAGGATGTTGTAGTGTCAGCCCTAGTAAACTTGAGGCAAACAGCATCAGCTGCCCTCCTTTCATCCAGCATGCAAATTACCTTGTTGTAGGACGTTATTGGATTGGTAAGGCATGATTTCCCCTTGGCAAAACTGTGCTGACTGATCTCAAACACTTTCTTTTCCTTCATATGTTTGGAAATGGTTTTTGAGATTATTTTTGTCCCTCACCTTCCCATGGATAGAAATAACTTGTGGTTGCAGAGCTCAGACACTAGATTTGATAGGAAAGCTGTTCCCTTAATTTTATATTAGAAACACCTAAATTCTGAAATCTCTAGATCTTGGGTTTTCCAGAATGCCTCTGAATTGAGATCTAATGGAGATCAGATTGAAGTTTGTCTTGCAGCTAGTGAATGGGAAGAGGCACAGAAGATGAGCGAGTAGAAACCCTGTAGAGCATTGGAGGCAGGCTTGAAGGGACTAAGAGGACAGTCTGCTTGGGATATGTGGACAAAACATTGTGTTTGCAATGAATGCAATAATGTTTTTTCCTGTTTTCATACATAGAGTCTTCTACTAGAGCAATGCCACATTGCAATTGACCTGATTTTTTTAGAAAAAGATATGTCAAACATTCCCAGTTAGTGCCTATTTGTTGGGTTTTTTAGTGAAATCCTGAAGAATGACATAAGACCATTGGCCTTACAAAGGTCTAAGTAGATTGCATAAATCTTTGTCCTTCAAAATTATTTCCTTCTATTTTAGCTTTTCAAGACCATGGATACATCAACAGGAATGTGTGAGGCCAATTCCTTTCATCTGGACATAGCCCTACTAGGAGTGTATCTGGAGGATGTACTAGTGGTTTTGTGTGGGCAGGTGAGATGTTGCCTACAAAGTTAATAATGAGAGAAACTAGGAATGTGTCTGAAGATGCCTCAAAGCAATGCATATTCTGATAGCTAATTTTCAGTTGCTTGCTAACCAAGGAGGACAGAGTCACTCTTGCTACTGAAACACTGATGGTTTTAAATTCAGTCTTTGTGTCAAGTGTGAGCATTCCTTCTCTTTTTACATGTGGGGAAATCAGACAAGATGGGCAGAAAGGCAACCATGCAAAATGACAATGTGAGGCTTTATAAATTATCCTGCTTTGTTTTATTGTTTTTATCTGTTGAATATAATCAGAGAGGTTGCATGATTGGATGTAGCACATTTAAAATCAAAAGTCTAAGAGAAAACTTCAAGACTGTCAAAAGCTTTTCGCTCTTGCAATTAAAGACTAGAAAAAATTAGTTTGATTATCAGCACCTCATTATCAACAGTGTTGACAAGCCTGATTACTGCAGCAATTAAAAAAAAAAGGTGAAAATTAACTGTGCTAGCTGGACAAATAGAAAATAAATTTTTCTTCCTAGCATGACGTGTCTAGTAAGATTTTTTTCTGCTGACTGTTATGAGAGAAAAAACATCAGACTTCTAAATTATTCCTTACTTTTTTTAGTATTTGGTCCCTCCTTGCAGTTTAGAATTTGGTTGGGCAACTGACCATGTGCTTTCAAGAGTGATTCTAAAACTTATTTATCCTGTTCTGATCATTATCTTTGTCATGCCTTTTGCAGTAGTTTATGACTTTACTCAGGACTCCATCTGTTCTTGCTTTTAATTTAAATTTTAAGTGTTTTTCTGTAGTATGAAAGCAGTGTAAGTAATGAATTTGTCTTCTGTGGACAAATCTTTTCCACCCCTTGCAAAGTGATTGCAGTCACAGAAGTGGAGAGTTTATCAACCATGGTGAGGTTCTTTTGAGACAAACAACTGAGAGCTGAAAGCTGATCTGTTATGAAAATGGTTTATCTTATGAGTCACCTAGGACTTTGAATATTGAGGAGTGACTAGTAGTTCAAGGTCACTCCCTTTATGAAATTCAATACCTACCAGAAAATGCCTGAAACATGTGCAAGTCTGGTTTAACTACTTTTTCTCTTTGTGCTTAGCACTGATCTGTTTGAAGAGCATAGTTAAGGCATATGCTACTAGACAGTTTCCAACCAGAAAATGGAAAAGTTTGTAGTGTGACGGTTCAGCTGAGATTGTTCTGAAAGATTGATTTTTTTTAAGTAGTTCAGATCTGGCATAATGCACAGGCATTGCTTGATGTTTCTGAAAGTCTAGCTATCTTTAATTCAATGCCATCCTGCATCTTAAAATTTGCTGTGGTGTCTACTGCTACGCTTGCATATCCCTGATTTAATTTACCTCTTAAGAAGCTCAGTATGTCTGTTTTATGTGGCAAGTTTCTGTTTTCCTTCTGGCAGTAGAAGAAAGAAAAGAAAGAATCATTTTTGTGTGATGCTTCAATTCATCCTCTGTTGTCCGCAGAGCAAAGAATAATACTGGAAAACTCCTCCTGGTTTAAGAGTTATCTCCTATTGATTCTGTCCTTGTAATAATGCTTAGCAATTTGATTGTTCAGCATCCAGGTAAATCACAGTATATATGGATGTTTTCTTCTAACTGTAGAACATCCAAATTTTTAGTTTCAAACTTAACGGATAGAGTCAACAGTTTCATTATCTGCTTTGGCTTGAAAGCATTGGCACTTTTATTTTCCTGAGGAAAGATTCTGATTCCAGTTCTACAATCAATTTTGTTTTGGCATCTCATTCATGTTTTCCTAACAGTTAATTTCCTAGGTTAGTTCTTGCTGATCACCCCTCATGGCTGAAGGAAAATGCAACGTACATTTTGAGACCAGTTCCTAAAAAGCAGCCTCTGTGGGATGCTTACATAAGCAGACTGTGGTGTACTCTTCCTTTTTTAAAGGCATTTCTGGTATAGCACATCACTTGCTGGACAAAACCATTAGCTGTCACTGTAATACTATTGGGAATATTTTATTCTTTTATTTCCTCATTATGTGTTACAGTCTCCTTTCTGGATCCCTTTGTGTTTGTACTGGTTTAGGGAGATGCTGGTTTTAGACATTCTGCAATATTTTTCCTCTCCTGTCTGGATAGCCTCAGAAGACAGTGTTTCTTTATATAGTGACTTTGGAGGACCATGTTTCTAAGTGTCTGTACTGTACTAGATCATCTGGGAATTTTTCTAATAACTCCATTATCACTCAGCCCCATATGCTATCTTGTTTCTTCTAATACTTTTTTTTCATCTTCCCATAATCAAAGTGCAGGATTGGATTGTACAAGGCTGTTCTGAAATTATTTGCTGATTCACCTTTATTTTGCTGAGTGATTGTGCCTTCTTAAAAATCACACTGTGGTGTGGCATGAAACTTACTGTTTATTGGCTAGTTTTATGTAAGCAGCTGTAAGCCTTCTGAAATGTATTATGTCCTCTCATGCACATCCCATTAGATACACCAGAATATTCCTTTGTTTCTTGTGGATCTAAACCAGATGTAATCCCTAGGTACTGCTAGTCCAGGTAATCCTCACTCAATAGAGAGGTTAGCTAATGTGTGGCCATTTCTGTTGTTGCCTTTGGCCAAAGTGGTGTCACCCTTGAAAGAATCGGACTGATACTTACTGATGAGTCTGGCCTTAACAACATGCTCATCCTCCCTGATTGTTGCATCCTTGATTCACTACAGTGTTTTTGAGCTTTCTGTCTTTTTAGGCCTGCTGTGCTTAATTACTGTTTAAATTCTAGGGCTGTTGTATCTAAGTTGGGACTCTGGCTTGCCCATTTTTTCTTCTGTTTCATTTTGCTGGAGTGTCTTGTGGATCTTGGATCTTTATCACCAAATGAAGGTTAGAGATTCAATTTACCAGAATTAGAATGAATACAAGATCATTTTTCTTTGATTAATGCTCTCACCCTGGACTGTGCACTCTTCACAATATATTTCATTTTTCTGTGGAAGCCTGATTGGTGAACAACTTGGATTAAAAACACATAAGACAGAAAAGGAAGAAAGGCCAATGTAGAGCCCAATTCCTATTCCCACTCCTATCCTGGATTGTTTATCTCTCTTAAAACATGAGTATGCAACTTGTTCAGTAGAACTACAAAGGAACTAGGACCTTGCAAAGCCAATCTGCAAATGGTGAAAAATTTGTCTGTTTCATTGATATCATACCAATGTTCAGAGGCTGCTTCATCTCTTATCTCCTTTTAATCCACCTTTGAATCAGTTTTTTTGGTTTTTTCTTTTTTTTATTAATCAAGGAAGCCCTGACTTTGATATTGGTAGAGTTATGATGTTATCCCGTAGATTTCAGAAAAAAAGATGCCCAGCAAGTGCAGTTTGCCTTATTGTTGGATTGTTTCTTCGAAAACCTTTCTATTTAAATGGAAAAAACAGGTGCATACTTTGTCCAGCTTCTCAGCCTTGTCATCAGGGACATGCTCCAGGGATAAGAAGGGTTTAGCAGAGGTTAAGGGGGAACATTTGTACAAGAGCTACTTGTTAATATATTAGTGACGTATCAAAGGAAGATTCACTTTGGGCAGGAGCTAAGTGTAGGCTTGACACATCAGCTGATCTCTGACAGTAAGCTCCAATCTAAACTATCTCTTGATCTTTCAAGGTTCATCAATTTCTACAACAATATTTATTTCTTTTTAAATGTTTGAGGGAATACTTACACTGGTAAATATTTAATGGAAGAAACCCAGTATTAGTAGTCTTTTTTTTTGACCCTAGGCAAAGTGTAGATGAACTACAATCTTACCTTTTAGTATCTTGACAGCTTCCTCAGAAACATGCTTTCTTTGGCATTAGCACTTAACATAAAACCTGTGTCAGTTCATATGCCTTGCATATTAACTGCTAACAGAGGATGTGATATAATGAAACCCAGAGCATATCTGAATTAAATTTGGCATTGCTGCAGGAAAGAGCCTGTTAATGTCCTTGTGTAATGCTTATGTAATAGATTAAGAGTCTCTGCCTGACTATTCTCGTTGTCTCTGGTGGTATATAAAAAGCTTACCACCTTGCTAGTACTCAATTAGCTCATTCACCACGAGTAAACTAGTTTTCTAGCTTATAGGAGGAAAGCACTTCAAATCCCCTAATTGGTTTATGCATATAATCTTTTCCACACAACAATAAGTACAGAAGTTGACTAGCTAGTAGAATCAGAGAATAAAGTGAGAGGTGGAAAAGATAAAGATCTAACCTCAAGTATATGGACAGCTTGTACAGCAATAGCATCATTTGTTATCCTGTCAGTTCTTTTTGGTTACTTGGGACAAGTAAATCTTAGTATGGACAAAATGGGATCACAGTCACCTAATGGATAAAAATGTTTGATTTTTGTGAGATACACAGTTGCTGTCAAGCTCTCAAACCAGCATTGTGGTACATAAATTATATTAATGTTCTATGGATTTTCTTGCCTGACTTCCCATCCATTGAGTCCTGCCATGAATAAAACTTTGGGCATTCTTGCTCTGAAGTATTAACCCTTCAATACTAAGAAGAACTTGGATGTATTTGAAAGTTATTGGTAACATCTGCTTCATTTTCTTCTTTATTATTTTAAATGGTTTTCAAAACAACATAATCTTTTGAGATGCTGAGATGTTTTACAGATATTTTGCATCTAAGTGTACATTTTCTAGCCTGCTAATCTCATAACTATTATGTATTCAGAAATCTATTTTACCTATGAGCATAGGAAATACTATAAGTTTTTAGTTTAAAAACTCATTTGAGAGTAAATGTTAACTGAAAGCTTAGTTCTCCTACCAGGCTTTAAGTGGGTTCTTGCCACATACGGAAGAGAAAATAATTTCCCCAAAGATTTTTTCAAATTCAATTCAAATTTGAAAAAAATCATACCAAGGTGCAATTGAAAATCTTTATTTAGGAAATCAGGAGCATGGTTTCACTTGACCTATGTTTTTAGCTCCTATTAAATCTCAAGAGAATAGCTCAAAGAACAGGTTGGATTATTTAAAAAATGGCCTGATCAAAGACAAAAAGTATTTTCCTGTTGCAACATGACCAAATACACTTGCATTCTGCCAAAAGCTTTGCCCTATGCTAGTGAACCTCCTCTGTTCATTGGACAATGCATTTTCCACATAGGCAATTTATATAACAGCTTCCCAGTACAAGGAATATAACTCTGAAAGAACTTCACCTTCTGGGTATTTTGAGGCTGGACACCTGGTTTGAACTGTTACTTGGTAAGAATGTTTGTCTTATTGTTTGTCTATTCCTCTGAAATCCTTTGGTCCCTTATAACCCCAGAATCATTTATCGAAGAAGCTAGATATGTTGCTTCTCCCCATGCAAACCAAGCCTCTGAGAAAAGGATGGCATTGTCTAGGGTCTCCTTCAGTGAGAACAGATAAATCTCTGAAGGCTTCCATTCTCAAAATACAATTGTATGTACTTTATTTTCCACAGAATGAGATAGTGGCTGAAAATGGTGATGAACTTAATAGCAATCCTTTTATGCTTTATTACTGAGATTCTTCCCCTGTTCTATGACTCAGGATGGAGGTGTTCCTCAGTCAGGAGCAACAAGGCTGATGTGTGTAAGCACAGGCAAGGAGAGTGGGACTGACCCACAATATGCCAAAGAATTTAAAAAATCAGTCTTCAAAAAAAGTCCAACCCTGAAATGTCTGGACAAAGTGGGATATCTAGGCATGGTGAGGATTTGAAGGTTGATTAAAAAACGTGGTTTGGATTCACAATGGACCACTCTTGTAATTCTTCTTCAGCATGGTGTTAACAGCCTCAGAAGAGCATTCATCTGTGGAGCTGGAAATGTGTTCCAAATTACAAAATGCTAAATCATTGCTTTTGTACAAATATCTTACTTTATCAATATTTATTTGCAACTCAAATCTTAGAAAAGTTTCCCATTGACTTTCACTTCAGTGAAGAAACCACATGTCCTATTTTCCTGTTTTGTTTTGCTATAAAAGAGAAACTTGGACATTTTACATGTTGTCCACCCAGCTATAAACCCAGGCCACATAGGACTTAAGTCTTTATAGAAAGTTGGCATCTTTCATACCTTTGCAATTAGTTTGTCATATGGTGTCAATTAACAAAAGAGTAGTCGGTGAGCAGTGAGGACCATCTGCTCTGCACTAAAGGTGTGCCAGAAGCTGAGCATGGTTAGAGGGCCAGTGAAGCGCCTCGCTAGCCAGGGTGCAGGGCAAGGCAAGCAGGGCAGGTCTGGTCAGGGCACTCAGGGTAAGGCACAGCCCAACAATCACCAGGCAAGTCTATAGTGAGATGGCAGGGCTGAGATCAGGCCAGAAAGTCAGCCTGCATATCGGGGTCTGGGCGTGAGTCAACAAGGCTGATGGCCAGACACAGTCACAGCTGCAATGCAGCAGGATCCACAGTTCACATGGGAGACAAGTGGTAGTAGCTCAGTTTGAAAGCATCTTGCGTGGGAAAGGGGAGTCAGCCCTGGTGGAGGCCTCCCCCCAACACCAGAGGGCTTTGCTCAAAGCTCCCAGCAGGATGGGTACCTCCCTCAATTATGCTGTCTCTCAGCTGGCCTCAAGCCCAGACAGCCAAACCTCTGAGAGGGGGTATGCTCTCAGGACCCATACAGAGGGGTATAAATGTGCCTCTAGTAGAATATTTCCAGTGATGAATGTGCCTTTCTGTGCAGTGTCCAAGTCTGTTCCCTGTTTAGCAGTTTCCAGCATTGATTCCATATTCAGTTAAGTCTGCCAAAGGTTCAGGTCACTTTCTGGATCTGATGGAAAATGTCCATTGCTGTGGCGGAAGCTTAGGAAAAAAATAAACTCTTGGGTGACCAGGAGTTCAGTTCTGCTCAAAGATGAAGAAGCTATTTGATAGACAGAATCAGTTTTTGGTGAATTGTTCGTCCAAAACTGTCTGCAGAATCTGAAGTTTTATGTATTGGCAACTGAAGAGCTTGCTAGAAATGATCTGCAATCATTTTTATCCAATAGTATGGAAGGTTAAATATTCTCCTACAGTGAAAAATGAACCGTAAGTCTTGCTTTAAGATCACACATTGCTTTATCTGATACTGCTGCACAATATATTGCAAACAGGATTGTTCCTAAAACACATTTCTGTTTTATAATGCTTGTCATAAGGAAGAGGTCAGATGAATTTTACGAGCCTGTATTCTGCCAAGCATTGTGAAGGTCCCTCAAAACTGACAGAAACTTTTTTTTTACTGATAATTTTTTTTTTTAAAATGTTCCACGTCCTCTCATTTTGTCATGATTAGTCTCTATTTAATAAAGTTCAGCAGATATTCTTTCATGCATGGTGTAGTACTTAACAAGAAAAAAAAGTAAAAATACATTACATTCTATTTAAATATTCCATTTAAAGCATTACTAGCAAAAAAAACCAAAGTAAGTTTGCAGGGACTTCTGTGATGCTCTCATATGATACAGAAGAGGGTGACAAGAGCTTTCTGGTTTTTTGATCCTACCTTATCATACCACTGTCATTTACAGACATTTGTTTGGGTAGAAGTCAAAATAAAAAGACAAGGCTCTCCTTTGTTTAGTATCTGTGCCCTGAAGAAAGGAATTGGCATCCATGAAATTTTTCAGAGGCTCCTGAGAAGGAAAGCCTTTTACAAAAAGAAGACAGAAATGCTAACTGTGGGGATAAGAATTTTTATTGGTTTTGACAGAGGTTTGCCTGAGATTCTTTATTGAATCACAGTGACAAACTCAACTGAAGTCCTACGTACTGCAAATACAAAGCAACAGATATATAAAGTATATTAGATTATATTAGAAAAGGTGCTTTTATCATAGTGTCACAGAATGGTAGATGTTGGAAGGGACCTCTAAAGATATCTAATCTAACCCCTCTGCTAAAGCAGGTCTGCCTAGATCAAATCACTCAGGAACGTGCCCCAGCAGGTTTGAAAACCTCCAGAGAAGAAGACTCCACAACCTCCCTGGGCAGCCTGTGCCAGGGCTCCCTCACCCTTACAGGAAGGAGGTTTTTCCTTAAGTTTAAATGGAACTTTTTGTGCTCCAGCTTTTGTCCATTACCCCTAGTCCTATCACAAGACGCTACAGAAAAATGTGTTGCCCCATCCTCTTGATATACAACTTTAAATACTTGTGTTAGTGAGGTTCCTCTTCAGACTCCTCCAGGCTGAACAGTCCCAGATCCTGCAGCCTTTCCTCTTACAAAGTACATATTAAAAATTTAAAATGCTTACTTACTGTTAACCAATTAAAAATGTTTTCTTTGAATGTTTCCCAGTAGCTATAACAAGCTGCCAGCAAACTTGGCAAAGCAACCCATGAAACCATTGCTTGATACTCAGTCCTTGAAATTGCCCCATGATAAAAAGGAGGCTTGCCAATCAGTTATTTCTTTCTGCTCTTGCACTTACTCCATGTCTTCCAATCCCTCTCTTACTATATGCAAATACTAGAAAATGTGGCTCAAAACCACTGGGTGAGTTAAGTGAGCAGTGGTACAGTCTCATGAAGGTTTTGAAATCCAGTCCCAGGTTTCTGTAATGCTAGCTGTCATTACGTTTGTAGTGAGATAGGAAATGCCAAGGTGATGATTTTCTACATATCCTTAAATGTCATATAATTATACAGCAGTACCCTTTTCCCCCTTGTTGTTGGTAATTCTTTTTTTGGAACATAATGAATCTACCAGTACCAGCATGTGCAGGGATTTGTGGATTAACAATTTTGTAGTCATGTTTTTATCCTTAGAGACCACAACTGTAAGAATGATAAACTAGTATTCAAACATACCTTTTACCAATGGTCTGCCTTGTTCACAAACAAGGCTGCAGTCCACCTAAACTGGGATAATTCTTACTCCTTTTGATTAAAATGAGCTTGAACCTCAGTAACATAATTGTTACATCTATCAGGCATTTGTGGAAGAACAGTGAAAAAGTGGTCACCAACTTCTCTGAGTTGCTTGAGAGCAGAGTATTTGGACCAGCAGCGTTCATTCTTTTGCATATGCATCTTCATTTCCTTGTGTGTAAAAACTTGAGGGTTAAAGACGTAATCAGCTTCTAGCCAAAGCCTTTTCATCATGCCTGTATCTAGAAGGATCTCATTACTATCAGTCATGAATTTCTGGTTCTTTTCTCCCCCCTCTTTCAGGTGTTAGTGTTTAAATAATTTACTGTCTGTTTAATTAGATATTTGTAGACCTGTAAGGCCCTGTACAGACCTTGTGTACTGCAGCTAAAGGATCAAATCAGACGGATTATTTTTCAAATGTAAATAGTTTGACTGATGTTCAATTTAACATGTATTTATGGTTTATATTAGTTAACAGAAATTCTGTAGAGTTACCAATAGATTATAACTATGGCAACAAGGGCAGAAAAGATGGAACAATTTCCTTTCAGGGTGTAATACGCAAATAAGTCTCGGGGTGGTTTGGTTTGGATTTTTTCCCCGGTACCAATGCTCAACACACAAGTGAGAAATGTCAATGTCTGATACCTGGAATATTTGTCAGTTTCATTACTATGAAATGAACACAATGGGGAACTAGAAAATTATTTACAGTGGATGTTAATCAAATTTGTGTTTTGGGAAATATTCTACAAAGATTTGGTGAAATTGGTGTAGTCACAGAGGATGGTGCCTTGTTATGCATATGGATGAAAAATAATGAAGACAAAAAATTAAACCAGTGCCAGATGGAGTTTTTACAGCATGGAAGTAATTATATTTTTCATAGCAGTGAAATATTCCCAAATTCAAGTTATTTTAATGAAAATGATAACAATGTGTATGCATTTGCCACAGTGTACAGCAGAAAGGTCTGTCTTCAAAAATAAAATGAGTTTCTCATTGAATTGCTCTAGTGAGGCTCATGAAAGTTTAAGCTCTTTATTATCAAAATTCAACATTGTGTCGGTGATTGTTGTCATTATTTATCGTGGTTCTGATCTTCTCTTTTAGAGACATTTTTCTTCCACTGAAATATATGTTCTATATGACCTGGGTTTCTCTCCCTCTATGCCCTCTGCCGTGTGCACAGGTGCTCTGGAATCTGTGAATGAGTTCTCCACCAGCAAAACCTGCTTGCAAGAGGCCATTGGCAGTCCAACAATGCCGGGTTCAAAGGTGACTCAAACTGGTGCTATGGTGGAATGACTTCTCCCCAGGAACTTCTGCCAGCCAGCTAACATTGCCACCAGAGCTGAGGCAGACAACTTTACTGCAGGAAGCAGAGAAGGGCTCAGTGCCTCTACAAGCAGTAAGCATTTGATTAATCTGCCGAGCAGTATTATCAACAATGTGTTTATGATGAGTCATCCTCGCTCAGCTGAAGAGAGTCATGGAAATCCTCTAGGAAATGAATTCTTCTAAAGAGAACAAATCAGCTGTTTTTATCAACTGAGCTTATATTCAGACTGTTTGTGTTATTGGTGGCTAAACGAGTGATCAGTGAACATGAAGCAGTGGGACAGAAGGACGTTACCGTCTTGACAGTTTGGTGGAGAGGAGATAGAGCAGGCAAGGGGAGGCCTGCAGACAGTTTTGGAGGCAGAAGTTAACACCCCTACAGACTAGTGGCTGAGAAGAAGGTGAGGGAGGAAGGTCTCCCACCACAGTCACAAGGAGTAGCTTTTCTTATGCCACAGCTCTCTAGCTTTTTAGCAGCTTCTGATTTTAGGATTCCTGGGATGAAAATGTTTAATATCAGCATGGCATCCTGGGAAACTGAATCTCCCTGCTTCAGGATATACAGCAGTCAGATGGAGAGGTGAGTATGTCTTCACTTGTTGCCAAACACAAAGTGTCTGAAGGATAACCAAAGCAAGTAGCTCTCTTCTCAGGCTGTTACTCAAAATGATGAGTGCCATAAGGCCCAGAAAGATACTAGGTTCAACTATTCTCCTTATTTGTGTTGTGCCTCATTGCATTTATCTAGGTCTGCTCTCAGATTCTTGCCTGTTCTGCTAACTCTGCTGTATCTAGTCAAGTCTTTTAAGCTCTTCCTAATAGTCCCACGATGTTTCACTATTGGAATTCAGGACCTTATCTGTGCTTAAAATTCAAAAGCCTGGACCTAACTAATTGTTTTGTCTTACCCTGTGGCCAAAGTAATCCTGTAAAAGACTGTGATTTTTGTACTTGTATGTGCACTTGATTTCTGTTTTGAAGACTTTAAGTTCTGCTTTCTCAAGTATCGATAGCCTCTTTTGGCAGGGAAAACTTGGTTAAGAATTAGGGAAATATATCAAAATAGTATTTGAGAAGAGGATCAATAGCCATGGCAAAGTAGGGGGTAAATGTGCTATGTGAGTGAGGCAGCTTGGCCGTGGGGCTTTTTTGTTTTGCTGAACTTGTCAGTCAGGGATTTGGCTGTGACTTCAGCATACATTCAAATAAGTAAATTACAATTCAAGTTTCTTATCTAATTGCTCAGTTTTTTAAGTCTGTTGCAATGAATTTTTAGTGCAAATAAAATAAAATAGCTTTAATCACACTTCAAAAATAAATCTGGTTTAGATTTAGCAATTCAGATATTTGTAAAAAGGGTAAGGCAGGTTTTCAGTGCAAAAGAAAAATTCCTGTTAAGGTGATTTACCTTGGTGGTTATTAAAGGATTAGAAATGTGTAGAAATGTGTACATATGACACATGTTTCCTATCTGTTTCAAGATTAGTCTAAATTAAAAGTGAATGTATATATACTTAGGTGCTTCCTGGAATATGAACAAACAAAATGCTTAATTTTGTGCTTTTTAATGTATCTCTACTGGACTGAGATACACTATGTATTTAAGTAATACTTTTAAAATAAAAAATAATGGCTACTGAATTTGCCAAACCTCCTGAGAAATCTGTACATTGCTCCAGCCTCACTGCAGCCTGCCCTTCCAGAAATTCTAGCTCCATTTCTTGTGGAGAAGGCCTGACTTCTGTATTCCATTTAAAGAGTAAAGAGTGACGTGATACAGCTTTCATGGCATGGACACTACAGACAAAAAGTGTCACCCCATCCTGACATCCACCCTTTAGGCACTTCTAAGTCTTAATGAAGTCCTTTCTTAGTCTTCTCCTATCGAGGCTAAACAGCCCTAGATCCCACAGCCTTTCCTCAGAGGAAAGACATTCCGGTCCTCTGATGATCTTGGTGGCCCTCTGCTGGACTCTCTCCAGAAGTTCCCTGCATTTGTTGAGCTGGGGAAAGATGTTGTCTTGTATTTGAAAACATGACTTCAGTAGCAGTACCCAAAGTAATAGGACCTTATGCTTATGCCTGATCATTTCAAGGTTAATTTTCCCAGTCAAGGAAAAAAAAAAATTCAACCTGTCAGTCAGTCAGTCTGCACACTCATGCCTATTGCGCGTTTCCCGTTGGAAGTGCAAAAGGAGGCTGCTATCAAAAGTAAGGAGGGAGACTTGCAGCGCACGTCGGTGTGCGCTGGGCCCGGCAGAGGCCGCCGGCGCGCGGGCGGTGCGGTGCTGCCACCCGCTGGCGCCGGGATGAACATGGGCCGGGCACCCGTGAGGCTGGCTAGTCACCGGGGTGGTCTGGTTTCAACTCAGGCTTTTGATTGATAGTGGGGAGTGGTGGTGTTTTCAAGACTTCAGGCGAAGGCGAATGACTGAGATGCAAGTGATATTTTCTGGAATTGTGCAGGACGAATGTTACAATTCGCGTGAAGAACTCTGGGACTCCGCAGTCCCAGTCTTATCTAATAACTGCCACATTCATATCTCTCTAATAAGTGTTTAGATTGATATTTTCAATTTATTTTTTGTGGTCTTATTTCTTTTGTTGTTGCAATGACTGCATTTCCGAGAGCAGTGTATATCAGGGTTAGTGGTACTTCATTTGCAAAAAGCTGCTTACTGCAATCTGTTTGGTTTAGTTATATATAAATATAAAATAGTACTTGTCTCTATAAGAAGGCTGTCAGTTAATATCAGTTTGGACAGTAGCAAGTCCACCCCAGAGCAAAACAATACCGGTGAGACCCGAGAAGGTTATTTCAGCTGTTACAGAGACCTTCTTCTCCCCTCCAACTTACCCAGATGCCTCAATCCTGCTAAACTCCAGAGCAAACAGATGAGCTCGAAAGCATGTTCTGAAGGTCAACATGTTTTGAACCTCTCCAATCAAAGTATTGCAAAATCAAGGCACAACGGCATCAGCTATTCTGCCAGGATCTCCAATTATTTGTAGACAGTAAGATTTGTCTGGGCATTGGCCTTGTTGCAGCACAGTATTACTTCAAAACATTTTACTCTTTAATTGCTCTTTAGAATGTCTCATTAAGATGTCTCGGGTTTAATACAGACATGGACATCTATTTAATCTCAGCATGTACATGAGCTTTGCAGCTCCTTACTGCTTGGTATTTAACCCACTTTAAGGTATTGCATTTTTTTAAAAAAAGGCTTGCTAAGATAGGATACAGGCTACACAAATATCAAATATTTGATATCCTAATTATTAACAGCCAGGTTTTGATTAGCAGGCTTAAGCTAACTGTATTGCATTAAATGTTTCAGCTGCCTCAAATTTCCCAACCTCAGTGTCTGTCTCAGATTGCACAGTCATCTGCCCTGTCCCAAACAGGGGCTTATGTTACAAGGGTCTAGGACTCTCTCTTCTTGTGGAAGGAGACAGGATGAAGGAGGTAATAGGAAGGGATGTAAGAGGGCTCGGCAGCCTCTCAGTCCTCATGTTATCACACCTGGGAGCACATGTCACACCAGGCTGTGCCAATGAAGGAGAAAAAAGACAGTTAAGGTGCTTCTTGTATGTTTGGATTTATTCCTGGGGATGGTGGGTTTTGCAAATCACATGGAGCAGATAACAAGCGATTGTTGAAAGGCAGAAATTAGTAAGGAGAGTGTTTTGAATCAATACGCCTTGAATAAATATAGGATTTTTTTTTGTTTAGAAAGCGGAGAAAGAAGCCACTCCCAAGGAAATATGAGGAAAGCAGATGTAAATGAGTGAAACAGATGCAAGTCGACAGTTGCTTGCTTTAGTTTGCTGGTGGAAAGATGCAATACCGCATTTCTCCCACGATGTGGTGCTGAGTGAAGCTGCAAAACAGCAAAGGCTGCAGTGCCCTTTCTGGTTCTGTCAACAGTCTTTACAAGAGCAGGGGCATCATCTCCCTGGGACAAAAGTTTGATGCTTATTGCTGTGATATCCTGTGAGACTGAGGGAATAGGCTTTGCAGCTTCTTTCTTGCTTTCTTTTTTTTATTCTGTTCATAGGATGTTTTATCTGACACGGAGAAAATTATTTGCTGTAAATGGGATGAATGGATTAGCTCTTCAATCATTCTTTCACTAGAGCTTTTCCACTTTTGGTAGTAGATTATTCCATGATATTACACATCCTTGGGAAAAGGACATTGGTGGCAACTAGAGCAAGACATGGGTGTGCTGTTTTTTTCTTAGTAATATACTTCAGTATAAGCGGTAAATCCAGACTTACAAGAGGGTCTTGTAAAAGCTGTGGGATACTGGCTCAAGCCTTTCTGAACGTTTTGTCACTTTATAGCATTGTTTTTCTGATCTGGTTTTGCTTTCTCCTTTTCAATGACTGTTCTTTACAAACAATTCTACTGGTGGCTGGTTCAGATACCAGCCCTGGCCCACTCCCAACTATGTGTTATCACCTCCCTGTTGGGAATTACCACCCCAACTGTTTATTCTGCTACAATAGCGGTTTACCTGATTATATGCTAAAATTTTTTAATTTAAAAAAGAAATCCATTTTATGATGGGCATTTTACCCTACATACCTTATGCTACTCTTCTGATTTTAAATTTAGGATAATTTCATGGATCTATTTAAGAGAGTGGTGAAACACATACTAGTATGGAGCAGAACCGGTAGTAGTAACTTCAGCAGCAGGCCAAAGGGTTAATTATGCGATTTACATGTTTTAGGCCCATCTAGGAACAAATAACCATGATCAGCTATAAGTACCAAGGGCTTTTGGAAACCATAAGGACAAGGGAGGGCTTACTTGCCACTTATGGTCCCAGGCAAAGCAGACAAGACTGCTTAACTTGGGGAAGAAAACAGAAATTAATTTAATCCACCACCAACCAAAACCATAAAACCCTCAAACATAACAACCAGAAAACAACACAGAGTGGTACAATGATGAAGAACACAACCAGCCCTTTAAGACCATCTTCTCCTCACTCCTCCTCTCTCCCTGGGCTCAGAGACCTGATCCCAGGTCTTTATCTCCTCATCTCTTGAATGTCTTGGCGAGGGTGGGGGTGGGGGGGCAGGGAATGGAGGTTTCAAACAGTCTTTATGATGGCTCCTGCCACTTGTCTGCCCCCAAGGTAGACAGACTTCTTGCCGTACCTCCCTGCTCCACCACAGCATCCCTCACAGGCTGCTGTGACATGCACTCATCCTGAGGGCTGCAGCTCTGCTCTGCCTATCATGTGAGTCTCTCCTGCCTGCCCAGGTGCACTCACACTGAGCTACTGGTGGCTCTCAGTCCTGCCATTGCCCTCCATAGGTTGCAGGGGCACAGCCTGCATTCTTGCCACGGGCTGCCAGGGGTTTCTGATCTGGCACTCCTTCCTTCTGCCTTCTCTGACTGTGAGGTCTGCATGATAACCTCCATCTTGTACCAGCTCCTCTTCAGCTCAGGTTCCCCTTCTTAAATAGTGATGGCAGAGGCACTAGATTGGCCTGTCTGGGCTGAAGGTGGATCCACCTCAGAGCCAGTGGATGTTTCAAGAACTGCTTACTGGGACCAGCACTGCAGCTCCTTCCCCCTGTTACTAAGCAAAAAGTGACTCCACACAGATCCATGACATTGATATTTGCTAAAGGGGGACAAATGGACATTTCTATTCCCTATATATGACCCTATATATTTCCTAAATATTCCCTACATCCAAAAGTTTTTTTAGCAATAACAATATTGCATTCTAGGTCAATGTAATGTAATGCTCCATTCCAGGTAGATGAAAACATGGGAAGTAATTTCCCTCTAATATTTTCCCAGTGCTTTCCTTCCTTCTTAAAGTGCACAAGCTTTGTAGTTCATTCAATGAATTCTTAGGGGATTTTTGATTATTTAGTGATATACTAGAGTTGTTTTATTGACAGAACTGAACAAGATGGATTTTTTCCTGGTATTTTAAAAATAAAGTAAATAATTTATATTCTAAACAAAGAATTTAATAAGAATGTGCATGAATTTATATTGGTTCATTAAGATGCCATAGAAAAGCATTTAAGTTAATACATTGTTATGTTTAAAGTAAGGTACTATGTGTTTCTATTTGTTAAATCCATTTTTAAGAATAAGAACTGAAGTTAACTTGAAGCTGAAATTTCAGACGCATTTGATTCCTGAAATTTGAATCTTGAGACAAACTTCACATTTCCCTTGATGTATCAAGTATAATGATAGTACCTATACAGACAAATCTGTTAAAATCAGGGAATAAGCAGTTTGTTCATTCTGAAACGCATGAAAATGATGTTTTACATTCTTCCTGTGATTTCAATAACACTGACAGGGACTGCTGTTTGCAGCTTTGAAAGGAATAATACTTTTTCCTTCCATGCATGCAAGAAATAGGATTTGAAGTTGAGCAGTTGCTGTTTCATAATCAAAGTTCTCTGCTTTAGTGGGTGACAATAAGCTTACCACAACACATGGAAAAACAGAATATAGGAAGAGCAGTTATGTGGGGTGGTATAATATTCTTTCCCTTCTCTGCCCAGCCTTTGTCTGTAATAATCCAACCTGGATATTTTGGAAATAGTAGTAGTACTAGTCCACAGAACAAATTAGAACTTGTTTGTAGTCCTTCCTGCCAACTTTACAGATGAAGACTAATGGATAACTGAAATATTTGCTCAGTATGTGTTAAATTATCAAGACATTACACCAGTCTTCTGAAAAGGCTCTAGAAGCCTCTGTACATATCCAGATTAGCTTTTTCATCTAAGAGCATGCTCGTGGTAGGCTTGGAATATTGCTTCTGAGAAAATGAAAATTAATTTAGAAGTCAATCCAAGTATGATTGCTGAATCCTGTAAAACAGAAGTGCCATTCTGGTAAAACTTCAGTTGATTTATGAGATATATCTCATCGATTACCTTTCAGCCAGTAGACATTTTAATTTTATTGTTGGCATTACAGTGTAGACTAAGTACATTGTAAATTACAAGTATTGTTTATTCACAGTTATTTGTTTAAAATTATTTAGGAGTTTTGCCTAAGTAATAAATTTATATTACTAGGTTCCCTATTTTACAAAGATTTTCCTTTTGTTTGTTTTCTTGTTTATCTGACTTTCTGATAGATGTATACTGTTTTCCTTAGCTACAAAAACAAGCAGGTCTTTAGGATAGCATGAAACTGACTCTTCTCTGTCCTGTCAAATGTATTATTGCCCAAAACAGCATGTATTTGTAACTGCATCTGGTATTCAGCATAAACTTCAGAAGAACTCAGCTATTGGAATGTTGCATAACAACAGTTGCCAATTTTGATTGCTTTCTACTGTTTAATGTTTAATTTGTGCTCTCTGTTGTTCCAGAGCTCAGTGAAGTTGTTTTAACAGGAATGGGTTAACTCCTGGTCTGGTTGCCAGTACAATATTTGGAAGTGACTTGACCACTGAAGCAGTTTCAGAATTTTCGGGATTCTTTGATGGTTACAGAGGACGATATTTTGCTTCATACTTTGCCATTCTTCAACTTTTTCGTATTAGATTCAGGAAAGATCTAGCCTGCTACGGGTTTTTGGAATTCATTTTAGTTTTTAAAGTATATGCATTTTTTAGTAAGTTAGGTTTTCAGCCTGTTAGGTCACATACTGTGTCAGATCTATACTTTCACAGAATCATAGAATGATAGGGGTTGGAAGGGACCTTTAGAGATCATCTAGTCCAACTCCCCTGCAGAAGCAGGTCAACCTAGATCAAGTCGCATAGGAACATGTCCAGGCGGGTCTTGAAGACCTCCAAGGAAGGAGACTCCACAACCCCTCTGGGCAGCCTGTGCCAGGGCTCCCTCACCCTCACAGTGAAATAGTTTTTTCTTATGTTTAAGTGGAACTTTTTGTGTTCCAGCTTCATTCCATTACCCCTCTTCCTGTTGCTAGCTGCTATAGAAAAAAGGGATGTCCCAACCTCCTGACACCCACCCTTTAGATATTTATAAATGTTAATAAGATCTTCCTTCAGTCTTCTCTTTTCTAGACTAAACAGCCCCAGTTCCCACAGCCTTTCCTCATATGAAAAATGTTCCTTTCCCCTGATCATCTTGGTGGCCCTGTGCTGGACTCTCTTCAGCACTTCCCTGTCCCTCTTGAGCTAAGGAGCCCAGAACTGGGCATAGTACTCCAGATGAGGCCTCATCAGGGTAGAAAAAGAGGGGGAGCAGAACCTCCCTTGACCTGCTGGCCACACTCTTCAGGATGCCATTGGCCTTTTTGGCATACTTTGTTGCATTAACAAGGGAGGCAAAGTTACTGTTGATTAAAAAGAAATTTTGTAGATGCTTTATGAGTTTAGTAATCTGAATGTAATTCCACTTGGTCTTTTGGCACTTGAGTTGCTTTGGAATCCAGCCAGTATTTCAGAGCTCCAATGACTGTGAGCAATTCAGTGCTGCAGGCCATTTTTAGGAACTTTTTGAATTACTGTGGGTGGCTCGTCCTTGTATGCATATTCAAGGGATATATCACAAACATTTGCCTTTAAAATCATAAAAACTAGAAACATCAACAGCAAGGTTTTAACATTGATTAAAATTCATGTGAATGGTCAGAGCAAAAGGAGGTTTTCCCTGCTAGATTAGAACTATCAAAACATTCCCAAGGCAGTCTGTCTTTCTGCAAATGTATTTCCTATTAAAGATGATATTTCATCAGTAATTATCTTAAATTGTTCACTTTCTACTTATGTTTTTCCTAAACTAATTTGACACTAGATAGCTCTCCATCTTGAAGGCTATTTAGAAGTACATGTTGCATCAGGGCACAGTGTGTTTAAACCAATCAACTAGTCAAATATATCCAATGGGAAATAGTATGTGATAAAGAAAATACATTTGTTTATTGTAGATTGTATTGATCTTCCACTGAATACAAAACTTTTTGTAATGGGAACACTGATGCTCTGAGTACAAGATTGTTTTGTGCTTCAATTAACAGTTTCTGATAATAACAGGAACAATCCCTTTTTTAGTTGAACACCTTTCTTGATATACCTTACTATTCATGCCTAGTCAGCTTCTTAGGATATTTATACAAAGGCGTATTAATGCTAGCATCACTACCTATAAAATTACTATTATATTTACCTGGTCCTTTAAGGAATATGTGTCGAGAGGCACTAAAATATGGAGTAACCTTTTGAATTTCCTCTGCTTTCTGTTGGTTAGGCACTTGTCTGCTCATAGCCAAGTGAATATTCATCCATTACGAATGAATGTACTGTGGTTCTGAATAATGGCTGTGTTGCACGTAGAACAGAATCATATAATTTTCTCAGCTCTGGAACTGCAAATATAGCTTCAGTTCAGATGTCTGCACTATGTTTCTTTTTTTAGCATAGGTACATATAACTGAACCAGGTCAGGAGTGTGTATAAATAATATGGAGATATTCCTCTTATTCTCTTTGAAATTATACATAAAGGAAGCTTTTATATTTGATTATTTTATATATAACTTTACTGATTATGCTCTGCATGAAGTTGTTTTACAGAATATACCGAAAATTGTAATCAACAGAGCTAATCGTTAAAGATGATGTAGAGCTGCTTTTGCACTAATAAAATCACAGAATCACAGAATGGTAGGGGTTGGAAGGGACCTTTAGAGATCATCTAGTCCAACCCCCCTGCAGAAGCAGGGTCACCTAGATCAAGTCGCATAGGAACATGTCCAGGTGAGTCTTGAAGACCTCTAAGGAAGGAGACTCCACAACCTCCCTGGGCAGCCTGTGCCACTGCTCTGTCACCTTCACAGTGAAATAGTTTTTCCTTATATTTAAGTGGAACTTTTTGTGTTCCAGCTTCATATGTTGAAGGTCATGTATGTTCCAGCTTCAAAATGTTGAAGGTCATCTCTTATAGCTAAGGTGCATTTACGTATAGGTTATAATTCATAAAATGCACTATACTGTGAGGCAAACTTTATATGTCATATGCAGATGTGCAAAAGCAAGAAAATAAAAAGTTTTAGTGTTTTTTAAGTGTGTTACTTTATTTTGAAGCAAAATTGATGTCCATGCAGATAGTCTCTCTCAGGAAAAGGATGAAATCCTGTGTCTTAAGGGCAGTCCCCTCATTTATTGACAAAGAATTAAAAATACCTCCAAACTCAAATCACAACTGTTTCCTTACTCACAAGAAGATAAAAGGATTCTAGTAAACTCTTAAACAAACAAATAAAAAAGTAATCTATTATGGTAATCCTGTGACATCACAGTTTTAGAGGATCATTGTTTGGTGGGAAATCCCTTTCCCAGATTCTTGCCCTTCTGTACAGTTGCCCGCCATTTCTAGTTGTGTTTTTAAAACCATGCTGTGTACATAGCAAACATACAGATAGAAATGAGCAGCTAGGGGCAGCAGAATCAAGGCAGGAATGCTTTTAGCATGGAGTTACAGCCTGAATGCTTTTATAACCACATTTTGATGTTGCCTTTGTACTTCTAGAGTTTTATTCTTTTTTCTACTTCTCATTGAAACAAAATTTAGACTGCTACCCTCTGCCATGTGCCCTTATTTTAGTGATATTTAACATGACCTGCCTGTACTCTTCTATACATGACCCACTCCTCTCAATGTTAGAATCACCATTGCCTTTCACAGAAAATGTGCTAATTCCCAGTAGGGACTACAGCGTTCTAGTAGCTACTGTTCGAATTCTGATCTGCCAGAGCAGAGTGGCTGTTATTTCCAACTGTACCTGTAAAAATCAAAGTCTTCATATCAGAGGAGGAAAATTCACGTTGTGAATAGATAACATGACGAGACATGAGACATGTGGAAGAAGACACCAAGACACCAAGGTCAGTGAAGAAAGAGGGGAAGGAAGTGCTCCAGATGCTGGAGCAGAGGTTCCTGTGCAGCCTATGGTGAGGTAGGCCCTGCCTCTGCAGCCATGGAGACCATGGTGAAGCAGAGATCCACCTGCAGCCCAGGGATGACCCCACTCTGGAATGGGTGGATGCCTAAAGGAGACTGTGACCTTTTGGGAAGCCCATGCTGGAGGAGACTTCTTGCAGGACCTGTGGAAAGAGGAGCCTGTGTTGGAGCAGGTTTACTGTCAGGATATGTGACTCTGTGAGGGACCCACGCAGGAGCAATTCATTCCTGAAGGACTGTACTTTGTGGGGATCCACACTGGAACAATTTCTAAAGAACTGCAGTCTGTGGGAAGGACTCACACTGGAGAAGTTCTTGGAGGACTGTCTCCTGTTGGAGGGCCCCCATGATGAAGCAGGAGAAGTATGAGAAGTTGGGCAGCAGAAACAACATGTGATGAACTGAACATAACCCCCATTCCCCATCCCCCTGTGTCACTTGTCAGGGAGGGAGAGAATTCATGAGTGAAGTTAAGCTCAGAAAGAAGGGAAGGGGTGAAGGGAAGTAGTTTTGAGATTTTATTTCTCATAACTTTACTCTGATTTTATTGGTAATAAACTAATTTCCACAAGTTGGGTCTGTTTTGCCTATGACAGTAATTTCTGAGTGATCTCACTGTCTTTATCTTGACCCACAAGCTGATGTTTGGCTGAGAAGGGGAGTGTTAGAGCAGGTTTGGTGGGCACCTGGCTTCCAGCCAGGGTTAACCCACCACAGTGAGAGTTGTAGAGACATGTTTGAGTGTACTGGTCTACTGAGGATGAGTCTATTAAAATAGTGTTGAGGAACTGTGTAAGGAGGAAAGAGCAAGCCCTGGTGTCATCTTGTCTGTGCTATGTTTAGGTTTAAGTCCTCAAAAAGTAACCACTGGACCGCACATAATATTTGTCTTAGAGGGACTAGTCAGTTCGCTTCAAATGGGAACCTAAGAGGAACTCAGATGCATGCAATGTGAGCAATTAAAGGAATCAAGGTCTTGGCTGAGCTTAGAGCTTATGTCATTTGATGGTATAAATTAACTCCGTGTACACCTCTGATTATACATTATGCATATATTTCAGTGTGAGTGAGATCTCTAGTCTTTGTTTTATCTGTGGGTACAATGATAAATAAAGAACATCTGACAAAGTAACATAATTTTATGAAGACTAGGATATTCAAGAAAAATATGTCTAGAGAATATTCAGAAGGATCAAAACTGGTTCTCTTCATAGTGCTATTAAGCACTGAAAGCAAAACAAGAAATTTTAGATCAAAGTGCCACACTGTCTCATTGCAGCATAAATAAAAAACAATCTGATTTACAGCAAGGTTACTGAACTGCTGGCCTGTGAACTGTCTGGCCTGAAGGATGAGTTTGTCTCAGGGCTATGTAATTTTGATACAATTATTCTGAGCATCTAGTTCTGCAAATTACTGCTCAGCCTGTCCATCTCCAGCAAATGATAAACTTGATTTTTAGGAGTCTCAAAACTCACACCAAGCCACAGTTCTCAAAATGCTAGACAGCCTTCTTTAGACAATAAGCAATGTCATTATAAACTGTATCAACTGCTTTTGCTTTTAAATGAAAATAATATAAAAATGATATCATAACAAAATGCTAGACTATTTGGTATGTCTTGATGTAATGTGACATCATAATATAAATAATATTATGCATTGACAACATCCAATAACGTATATAGTATGTACCTGCAATAGAATAAGATAAAAATAATAAATATAAGCATGAAAAAAAATCAATTTTAGCATAGCATTTTAATTGTATTTAATAGCTATACAGAGAGTACTCCAATTTGTTCTGAGTTGTCAGGTTTTGAAATGCCTTTGTTTCCAACGTAGTAGAAATTTGAAGTGCTGCTGAGCTCTGTTTTTAGGGGAACTTTGTAATTGATTAGATCTCAGACTAATTACTAGATCCTGTTTTCAAAAATGCAGAAAAGGAAGCTGTCACTTTGAGTTCCTGAAATTAGTTTCTGTATGTGTGGTGCAACTTGTATGTCTCTATAGTTCATCTACTCAAGTCCATTGTCTATGCATGTGTAAATTTGTCTTTATCGATTTCCTTTTTCCTCAATCATAAATAATAGATACACCAAACATTACTTTATTCATTACTTTTCCACCTACCATCTGTACAGGTGAAACCAAGCAAAAAGTGAAGTTTCAAAACGATTAGGCTGTAGTTAGTTTGGATGTATGTGTAGTGTACAAGAGTAGACATCCTTATCTGAAGATCATTCCTCTGAAACCTGTTGTTCTGACTGATTTACCTGATTAGCCTGCAGGTTATTTTCAAGGTTTGACCTTTCATCTTCTGCCTAGATAATTACATTTACAAAGATTGTTAAAGCTACTACTGTGCAGCTTCCTTATCATAAACAGTCAGACTGAATTAAGAAGTTTGTGTTTACATGCTTTCAAATTCTTAATAATGAAATATAAATCTCAAAAATTACACCTAGTATTTCAAGTTGTAATTTATCTTTGCCTATAGTATGAGAAAAGGACCTCAGTCTAGTAAAGTACAGGCATGTCTTGTGGGCATTTTTGCATTAATTCTTTGGCATGACTCTGATGATCTTTTTATTGCTATTATACTGAAAGAGCAACAACAACCCCCAAAGAGACTCTGTGTGAAGTGTAGGTAATGGAATTGGAGCTTGGAAATACTTGCACAGCATTTTATAAAAAATGCCAGTGTACTGAGGATTAATTATCATATATTGCCAAGAGAGGAATCACACATTTTCCTCTCCTCCAAGTCACATAGACCTACCTTATGTTTTCATCTGACAAACCAGAGATGTGTTCAGGCTCTGAAATAATCTATGGTAATGTGTTTTAGTCAACAAAGACAGCCTAATGAGAAATTCTGCTAGTTTTTCAATCTCAAGATCTACACTGTGTCTTTGTCCTTTGAAATCTTTTAGAGAAACATAAAGAATGTGTCAGTTACTGATTTGGAAGTGCATCAAGTACATCAATTTTTCATACAGAGTAAACTCTTGCCAGGAAAATTTAATAAAGTCATTTGCTTGAGCAAAAGAATGGTGATAAAATTGGAGGCACTCAGCATACCTAGCCAGCATACAATAGTGGCAGCTAGTTCTTTTTCTAGATAAACAGAGGATCTTAGACTGAATTGTTTAAGTGATTCATATGTGCCTATATTTTAAAAAACCAAACATGTAGAATATCATCACCTGGCAATTAGAAAGAAACTGATCCTCATAGTATCTTAACAAAGTATCTGAGAAGATTTTCTCTTTGTGTTCCCATCATTCCAGTTTTTCATCTGCAAAGGTAAAACTGCATTATAGATAATTCCCATCAAGTAGAATTCTATGGCAAAAGCTCTATCATCAGATAATAGTAATACATAAAAACCAATGGCTTTTTCTGAAAGAAGATGATTCTGCCAAGTTGTTTCCTTGACTTATTAAATTTTCCTTTTTTTTTCCATTTTTTTAGCAATATTGCTGTTTCAAAAAATGGTTTTTGTTTTAATGATAATGAAAAATAACTGAAACTCCGATGAAATTCTCAGTTTAAAATTTTAATTGAGCTAATCCAATTGCCTGTTTTGAAGACTTGGAAAAGGAAAGAGGGAGGGATTTCTATTTTTTTTTCTTTACTTTCAAATTTTTCATCCCATTTTAATTTGAGAGTTAGTTTTGGCATCAAAAATATCTTCAGAACTCATTCGAGGATTCCAGGTGAACTGACAGATCTAGCAACTTAGCTTGCTGGCCACTGAAGCAGTCAATGAAAGCTATTGCTGGTTTTCTGCTCTGGCCTTTATTCTTTCATCTCTATAGTGGTGAGCTGGTTGAGAAATGGCATATGTCAATGTTTTGCATGAAACTTTATTGTTCTGGTCCAGTAAAGTCATGGCAGCACGGAGACAGCTGCCTCACCATGGTTCTGACCACATATTACAGGGGAGCCTTGCTTTCAGGGGCCTAAGTACCCTCTTCCCCCTCCTCCACTGACCTTGGTGTCTGCAGAGATATTTTCACGTTCTCACTCCCTTTTGCTGCTGCAGTTTAGCAACTGTGCAAAAACTTTTTCTCCTTCTCAAATACATTATTCACAGAGACGTTGCCTCCATCACTGATTGTCCAGGCCTGGGTCAGATGCATGGTCCAGTTTAGAATTGACTGGCCCTAACCCTATGAGCTACAGGGAAAGCTTCTGGTAGATCTTTGTTTAAAGAAGCCACCCCTTTAGTACCCCCACTACCAAAAAACCTGGCCCAGGCAAAACCACTACACTATGGTAGAAACATATGCCCAAAAAGGCACAAATGGTTATTCTACATTTTCTGTCTTGTACAGTGATGCCTAAAGCCCAGACTAGAAGTCAATTGCTGTGAATTAGACTTATCTGATGTAATAAATGGCAAATGAATGTGCCATGTGTAGAATTTACTAACATGTAACAATGCGAGTCTTCATTATGACTATTTTATTATAGCTATTTGTTTTAAAAAGCTGTGTTAAACAAACTGTTTTCTTACCAACTTAACCCATGGTCTTTCAGGTAATTTGGTGCATTTTTGTGCCTCCCTTTTTTCACCTATAGGTACTTTTCTATCAACTGAGTTTTAATATTAGTAGTAGAAATTCTAATCCATTCAAGTACATTTAAATTTTCCTGTGTAATTTATCTATATAATCATGAGATGCTTTAGATTGTAATCCTTTACGTGCCTAGACAACAGGCCAACAGGTATAATTGTTTATAATGCAGGAAGATGAGAAAGATACCCAATCAAGCAAAATGAAGAGAAATGGCCTTAGAGAAAATTATCACAAGATGCTGCTAAGTCTCTGCTTTGTTAGACTTTGTTCTTTTCTGTTTTGTTGGATTGTGTGTACAGTAGACTTATCTGTATATGCATAATTAAATTGTGTTGGACTAATTATCATAAAAGCCTTATCTTAGCATTTTACAGCTGTAATCGTCACTGATTTTAGGTTGCATAATAACTTGCTGAAATGCCTAGTTATTTGGCAGGTTAGTGGTTTAAAGTGCCGACTTGGTAATATCCAGACTATTAAAGTGTTTTTTTTCCAATGATCAAACAACCTTGATAGGTTAAAGTAACCTTTAAATAGTTTGTCAAGCTGGCAACTCTAATTGCTCAGCGAGTAGTTGGATTGATATGGAGGCACACTGTGCAAGTTTTCAGAAAAGGTTGATTACATTGACATAATTTCTCACTCCTTCAATTGCTGAGATATGGTGAACACAGGGGGGTGAGTATTTGTTTGAGCAGCTGCTGCCAATAATGTGCTTGTCCGAATGCTGGGCTAGCTGCTGGAAGTTCTGTAATCATATTACCACAGTGTATGCTTCTCTGTGGAGGTGAGGAAGCTGTAATGTCTTAAACCTTGAATCAACTAGTATTCTATTTGCTGTTGCAAACAGATTTTGGCCAGGCTAAATTTGTTGCAGGAGTTGTTTAGAAAGCAAGATGTGGCATTGTATTTTCACCATGTCCTTTCAGATCTGGAATAGGTTCAGAAATGGGTCTTGGTTGCGTAGACATTGTCTGTACCAGGGAAATTCAGAGTTGTCTGTTCATATCACTCAGACTGTGAGTGACTCAAATTCACTGTAAGGTTTTTAAATCAGACTATTGCCTACTTTGATGTTCTGGAACTATAACACATTTTCAGGCTCACACATTTTGCCTAACACCTTTCTTTGGGAGACAAATTGTAAACAACTACATGAGCAAAGTCCTCTGGAACAGCATTTGAATGCTTTCCAGCCTCAGGAGCCCCTGTCTTATTTATGCTCTTTCAGAGTTCTTCAGTCCTCTGAAGGACAATGTAGTAGGAAATAAAATTCTCACCTAATACTGCTTTCCTCTCTATGGACTGACAGATCTCCAAAGAAGAAGAATTTCCAGTCTGATAATAGTCTTTTTGGATTTGTCTGCAGATTTTTCATAGTCGGGATCATTCCCTCATGGCAATTATATAAAACTTAATTGACTTAGTGGAAAAACAACACCATAGGTAGATATTTTCCCTCTTCTTACAGATGTAGCTGTAGTTTATGTGACAGAAAACAGTTTGTCCAAGTACAATATTATGCTGAATTATCTTATGCTTTATTTAAGATAGCAGGATGTCTCTGCTATGCACATGCATCCTGGAATGAATATTGGGAAGCAAAGGCCTGTGAGGTTGATTGCAAACTGTGATACATTTAGAGTGCTGTTTGAGATTTCTTACTTACATGAGTCTGTTGTTTCCTAGGCTTGAGAGAGGAGAGAAAAATGGCTGAAGTGTTTGCATTTGATAAAAATTGTTTTGTAGATATGTGAGTAGACTCCAACTGAAACAACTGTAATAGCTCACCTCTACCTTCAAATGGTCTTAAAATTTAGGTAAGAAAATCTAACAGGGTTAGAAAGAAGCAAATTTAGAGGTGTGAAATTACTTTCCTTAATTTATAGATCCAGATTCTCCACTGAATGAAACTCTTCTTTCAAGATGGTAGCTGTATCTGGTATATTTATCTTTTTCCAGCCATGTGTTCCTAAGGTAATTAAGTCAAAGTGAAGTTAGGGGATGAAGTTTTTAGATGTCTTTGGGAAAAGTATTGTTCTAGAAGCGTGATTATGCAAAACAGAAAGTAAGATATTCTGCTTTGCAAATGGCAATTAGCTTTTCCAATGTCTCAGTGTAGGAGTTCAGCATGATTTCCATATTTTGAAAATAATAATTGCTGAGAGATTAGAACAACATGGATTATAAAAACCCAGGTATCACATTATAGAAATCATTATCTTCTCTTCATAGTTTTCAGCCAACAGAACATATCAGAAATGTTGTTACGTGAATGTTTAATTAATGAAAACAGAATTACAAATACAACATTTTTTCTCACTTGGAAAACATTCCTTTCTCAGTTTTGTTTTAATTATTTTTCTTCAGGCACATCAGATGGCATTAAAAGAATCACCAGCACTATACATTTCACTTAATTTCATGTCTACTACATCTCAAGATAAACCCACCAAACATTTTTTACCATTTGCTTGCAAAACCTGTTACATTAGAAATTTATGTTTCCCAAAGTGTAGCCAGTGAAAGGAAGTTTCTGTGCTGATGTGAAAACATGACATGAACTCAGAATTTCTGACATAGATTGAATTTAAATATAACTCAGCATGACTGAAAATCTCAGCGTCCTAGATTTGCACTGTAGGTTTCAATTTATACTAGGCATGAGTAAGTGTTGTTAGCTGCATGAATAATGCATAATTCTTTTTCAGCTCAGCTCATTCTCTTCATATGTTTATTCATTTGTGCTGTTTAAATGAACAGAAATGGTTGTATCAATATTCACTGGTGTTCTGACAAGCTGCAAGATAGATCAGTTTCCTCAAGCTTAAAAAAAGCATGAAACTACTCACCCAAAAAACAGCTTTTCAAATGATCATATCTATTTAGTTGTAGTCTGCCCCCTTTTATACTCTTCTATTATTCTTTTGAATAAAATTACTGTAAATTTATAAGGATTTTTTTGTAATATATTTCTGGTGTCTGAGATACTAATTAAAGAAAAGTAGCTTTACAGTAGAATCCAAATATACCCAAGGTTTAAGATCTGAGAGTACGTTTTTTCCTTAGACACATAATATCTCAGTCAATCCACACCTTTTCAGAGCTCAGTGGGTCCATAGACAAGAGACTGGGTCATCAGAAGAAAGAAATAGGGCTGAATTTGCTGTGTTTCATTGTTAGATGAGCTGCATAGGTTTGTTCATTTTAGTTCACAAAAATTAATTTGGGCAGAAAAACAACACTATAGAGACTAATATCTAATTTCAGATTCACAGAGACTAATTTTATCACTCCATTGGTGACTTATATTTTATCCTTCTATAGTTTAAATGTCACAAACTTAGTTTTTGTATTATAGCATTCAGATGGATACATAGTTCATTACTGCCTGTATGCAGATAATTCGTGTGTTTAATTTATATAATAAAGTTTAGTTATATTTGTTAGGGTGGCACTTTTTTTTGTGCTCAAAGTGTAACTTTCATCTGCAAAAGGAGCTTCTTAAAGATATAAATGATATGTATATGCCACACAGCTATCAACTTCTCTCTGGCTTTTTCCTCAGTTTCTTGCAGTCATTCATGTTTTCCTTATCCCACTGCTTGTGTTGTTTGTCATACATTAGGTACTGAGAAACGCAAACAGCTTGCACACAGTTACATAAGAAAATCTGTGATGGAAATGGAACTTTATTTGTTCCACTTGAATCCAGATTGTTGCCTGGATTCTATTGCCTAGATACTACAGTACCACTTGTCATTTTTATACCATAGTTGCGTCTTTGAAAATTATCCCTAAATTAAGGCTTACTAACTCTTGGAGTCATTCAGATGAAAAAGATGAGACGAATCTACCTCTTATTTAAGCTCATCCTCAGTTCCCATTGTCTGTAACTGGTATTCCACAAACAGTGCTGTTTCTTTTAAAAAATAAGAAAAGAAAGAAAAATTCAGCAAAGTTGGTTTTATCCTCATTTGTGATGCTGGGTAGAATTTAGATTCTCTGTATTATGACAAATGTAGCAAAAATTTGCAATATTTTGCCATCGTGAAGTGAGATAAATTTAGAAAGTTTAAAAATTTAGCCCAGAAGGAAAATATGAATAATTCTTTTGGTCTCTGAAGCAGAATTTTTTTGAAATGACACAAGTAACTTTTGATAATATGGGACAATTTTTCTGAAGAAAAATCCCTGATTATCTTATATATTATCTGTCCCTCTTCCTGAGACCCAAGTAACATTCTTTAATCAGTTATAGAAACAAGCAGCTCTTCCATATTTATGAAATAGTAAGGCTACATGAAATGGTACGGCAATGAGAGCCTTGGGCTGTGAGCTATGGGCAACTGTTACTGTCTGTCAGTTTAATGACTTTCTCAGAAAAGAACAGATTTTATACCAGTGCAGAATATAGATTTTCTATCAGCCCAGTACAAATTGAAGTACCAGGATTTTTCAGAGAAAAATGTATTTAACATGTAAAATGAAATAACACAATGATCATTAAGGCTCATGTACAATTCAGTGAAATGACCTTAAAGAATTACAGATCCAGGAGTTAGAATCCCATTACAAATTTCCCGTTTTTCATGTCTTAACTCTTGTGTCAGTCAGCTTAGACTTTTAGAACATGTTTCTTATGCTTCTCCTAGTTCTTTTCTGAGATGGTGAAAAAAGGGCCAGTTAGACTAGTGTGGCGACATTCTGCATTAATCGAATCCCTGCACTTGGGAAGTAATTCATCTGAACTCAACATCTTGACATATCTGGATTACCAAAGAGCCATTGGGAGACAATAATTTCTAGCTCCTCTTGCCAAGGTTGGATCGAAACCAAATGTTTTTAGAAAAGTCTGCTTTACTAAGCTGCCTACAAAAACTGACTGATTGTGAGTCTCATTATCAGTCTCAGACGTTGGAAGTATTTCTTTGCTCCTTCCTCCACACACGTGCTGCCTTTTTATCAGCATTGGCACACACTGCATAGAGTGTGGGGAAAAGCATCTGTCTGAGATACCTGTCAGTATGATACATGGGAATTAACTGTCACTAAAATAGGAATGCTGGGACAAGCAAATCCATGGAAAGAAAGGAAGACTGACCTTTATGAAATAGAAGCAATATGAAAATACAACTTCTTTTTAGCAAAATGGTTCTCGTGACTATTTGCTCTGATAGAAGCTTACTGGAATGGAATTTATTTAATGTGGATGAGGTTTGCGACTACCCTGTTCTGTAGGTATACAGCATTGTCAGTGCTTTTAAGGCTAGCTTCCCCAGCTCTCCAAATGAACATCTTTAGTTTACCCATGAGAACACCCACCTGGTATGCCTTCAAATGTATCCAGTCCTTAATGTGCCTTCTGGGGCTCATATATGTGTGGTACTGATAACCTGCATTCATAAATGCTTCCACCTTGAGCACCAAGTCTTCCAGCACCTTTCTCAATGGTCCACGCAGTATAGCTGAAAACAGCATTTACATGTGTCAGTACCCGGGTTCTCTCACCCACTGCATGCTTCATTGTTACTGGAGAAGAACAGAAGCATACATCAATGATATCCAGCAAGGAAAGAGATTGTGACTGTGTGCTATATATATGATGATTTTTAACACCTTATATAGACCATAATGTGTAAATATGAGAACTCGAGCATGGCAGTAGCATATGCAGTTACGTCTTAGGAATATTTAACTATGCAATTCTTAAGGGAGAACAAATAAGATAACTGTGAGATAACTATGGTAGAGACATTGAATAACTATAACAGTTTATGAAATAGCTATGAAAATGGCAGTGGACAGCTGTAATAAACATTAGCAGCCTTTGTGTTTGAGCCATAGCAGCATAGTGTTACACTTATGGCAGCAAATCCTTGAGTTGTCCCAGTCCATTAAGATCCTCAATATGTCTCTCTTGGCTTTCTGAGCCCACATTCCTGGCTCAAGAGTTCCTGAGATGTCCCTCCTAGTATGCTGAGAGAGCCTAGGTGGCTATTTGCCACTGTAAACATTGGTCCTTAGATGCTGAGCTCTCCAACACTGATCCTCTTCTGCTGATCCTGCCTTGATAGTCTTTAAGTTGTCTTTTTATACTTTAAAAATGCTGTGAGCCATGACCTTCTGTACTTCTGAGTCAGTACTTCTGTACATTCTTAGAGAGAATATTCAATGTCGTGGTTTTGCCTGGGCCAGGTTTTTGGTAGCAGTGGGGGCTACAGGGGTGGCTTCTTTAAACAAAGATCTACCAAAAGCTTTTCCTGTAGCTGATTGGGCCAGGGCCAGTCAATTCTAAGATGGACCCACAGCTGACCCAGGCCTGGCAAATTAGTGGATAAGGTAACACCTCTGTGAATAACATATTTGAAAAGGAGAAAAAGTTCTTGCCCAGCTGCTAAACTGCAGCAGCAACAGGGAGTGAGAATGTGAAAATATCTCCGCAGACACCAAGGTCAGTGGAGAAAGAGGGGGGAGAGGGTGCCTAGGCCTTGAAAGAAAGATTCCCCTGTGACCTGTGGTGAGGACCATGGTGAGGCAGCTGTGCCCCTTCAGTCCATGGAGGCCACAGGGGAGAGGAGATCCACTTGCAGCCCATGGAGGACCCCACACGGGAATGTGTGGGTGCCTGAAGGAGGCTGTGACTCTGTGGGAAGTTCCTGGCAGGACCTGGGAGTCAGTGGGGAGAGAGGAGCCCAAACCAGAGCAGGTTTGCTGTCAGGACTTGTGATCCTGTGAGGCACCCACACTGGAGCATTTGGTACCTGAAGGACTGTTCTCCCGGCTGATGACCCATGTTGGGGCAGGGTGTGAGGAGCAGCCCCCATGGGAGGCCCCATGCTGAAGCAGTTTGTGAGGAACTGTATCCCATGGGAAGGACCCACGCTGGAGAAGTTCATGAGGGACTGTCTCCCGTGAGAGGGACCCCACAGTGTAGCAGTGGGAAGCATGACGAGGACTCCCTCTGAGAAGCAGCGGCAAAGTCCATCTGGAATTAACTGACTGCAACCCCCATCCCCCATCCCCTGTGCTGCTGGGGTGAGGGGAAAGGAGACTCCCAGGAAGAGGGAAGAGTGAGGGGGAGATGTTTTAAGACTCGGTTTTGTTTCTCATCTCCCTGCCCTGTTCTGATGGTTCATTAATAAATCAAACCCTTTTCTCCCCAAGTTGAGTCTGTTTTGCCTGTGACGCTAATTGCTGAGTGATCTCCTTGTCTTTTTCTTGACTCACAAACCTCTCATTACATTTCTCTCTCTCTCCTGTACAGTTTAGGAGGGGGAGTGATATTACAACTTGGTGTGCATCTGACACTCAGCTGGGGCTGAACCACCACAGTCAGTTCTAAAGACAACTGGCCACTGTATCCTGTGGTCCCTGTGTTCTCATCCTGTGGTTGTTTCTTTGCAGTGTTGATTCCATGAAACCATTCCTCTGCCCTCACACCAGAGCTGTCATTACTGCACCATTATTGCTGTATTTTCCTGTATTTTATTAATGACTTACAATCAGCAATTTGTTGAATTGATTTCTTCAGTGTTCAGTGTTTCTGAAGTTTTGTAGATAGACTAAGGTCCCACACTTGTGACTAGCCATTTGGTTAGTTCTTATCTTGCCACAATGCCAAATATGTTTGTGCAGGCTTAATAAAGTTTCATGAAAACCTGTCTCGATTTACCCTTTCCCTGTGCATTGCCATGATGATTAGCAGCATTATACGGAAGCCTGTCTTGGCTCAAGAGATGCCTAACTCAGCTTGGTTATTCTCAGTTCCCTGATACATATCCAAGACCCCTTTGTTGTTTTCAAGTTTTCCTCTTATGTTCTGAAGAAATTCAGAGTAGACAACAAACTTGGGTTCACTGTGGTGCAGAGATCTGACCAGAAATCTAGTAGCCTGCGACTTGCCAATTGTGGCATAAATGGATATTTATGGATTTGGCCCTGGCTTGCAGCCAGACAAGCACACTACCCTTCACTTATACCACCTTCCCCTGCCAGTGGGACAGGGGGAGAAAACAGAAAGGAGTGAGAGGACTTGAGGATCAAAGACAGGGAAGTCACTTATCAGGTACTGTTATGGACAAAACAGACTTGACATGGTGAATTTAATTTATTGACAATTAATATAAATATTTCATTCCTGATTTGTTAGTAGGAAACCAAATCCCCAACACTGAAACAGGATAAAATACCATTCCTCTTTTGTCTGTCTCAGCTTCACTTCAAATACCTCTCTCCTCACTTCTAGTCTCCACTGCTGCACTCCAGATGCCTATCGTCATGCCTTGTTTTTGCCACAGGTTATACTCAGTCCCTTCAATGAGGTGACAGGTAGTGTGGGCATTTGGGTCAAGGTGCACTGTTTTCTTCTGATGGCCTTTCTTTCTCCATATGGTCTAGCATGGCTCCTTCATGAGCTAGACTCCCTTTGGGGTGTACCTGCTCTGCTGTGGTGCCTCCATGGACCAGCAGTCCCTTCAGAGCATACTTGTACCCCTGTGGAACACCTCCTTCTCTTTCTCCTCTGGCTATGTTATTCCTTCTTTTGTTCCCTCCTCTCTCTCTATCTGGTGTTTCCCGATCTTTCTTAACCTTTTTTTCACAGGGGTACCACAAACTCCTTGAATGCCTTAGTTGTGGCCTCCACTAGGTCTGCTGTGGAGCCATCTGTGCCTGACACAGCAGTCACTGACATTTTCCCACAGGGGCCATCCCGAGAGCCTCTTCATCCTCCTGCCAGAACTGTAACATTTACACACAATAGAGTGATGATTTAAGGTGTTTTTCCTGTTTTAAAGAATATGTGCACAAATGAATGTTTGGAAGGTGTTACCAGAGGCGAGGTGAGGTCGGCTTACAGCTATGTCAAGGACAACAGCTCCCATTTGTGGGTGTTTCTCCAGGTGCAGATATGCTACTGCTCCTGGACTTACATACCGGGGCACGGATCCTTTCATAGCAAACTTCTAGTCCAAGGGATATTTCTGGAAAGGGTGAGGGAAACACAGTGGGCATTGACACTTGACTGTGAACGTGCACTTCCAATAGTTAAGCATTAGGCTAATGACGGCAGATCTCAAACATGTACCTGTTTCCCGAGGCACACTTTTGACTTCTCACTTATAAATCATCATTGAGTGTCAGACTAAGTCTGTGATCAGTCTTTATACCATCAGTTGGGATCATGATTTGGTCTCAGACCATGCCAGTGATAAACTTTTCATACCATCTTCCTGATACTTGATGGGCAGAAGGCAGAGTGCAACTGAAAAATGAAGGATCTGTAAGTGTTTCATTGCCCTTATAATGAATTGTTTTTCACATTGTCATGATTTCACCCATTGTCAACTGTGTGCCACAGAGCTGCTTGCTTACTCCCTGTTCCCCAGTGGGATGGAGAGAATTGGAAAAAAAAGAGCAAAATTCATGGGCTGAGATAAAGACAGTTTAATAGGTCATAAATGAAAGAGAAAATAACAACAATAATAATAAAAATGAAGTAATTAGAATATGCAAAACAAGTGATGCACAATTAATTTGCTTGCCACCTGCTGACCAATGCCCAGACAGTTGCCGAGCAGCAGCCCCTTGACAGGTTTCCCCATAGTTTATACGCTGAACACAACACCATATGGTATGAAATATCCCTTTGAGCGGTTTGGTTTAGTTGTCCTGGCTGTATCTTCTCTCAGCTTCATGTACCCCAAAGCCTACTCACTGCTGAGGTGGTGTGAGAAGCTGAAAAGTTCTTGAGTTAGTGTAATCACTGCCTAGCAACAACTAAAACATCAGTGTTTTATCAACATTATTCTCATTCTAAATCTGAAACATAGCACTGTACCAACTACTAGGAAGAAAATTAACTCTATCTCAGCTGAAACCAGGACACCTATATATTTAACCACAATTTCTCTTGCTGCAACTTATGCTTAATGCCTTTTGTCCTTTCACTGTGCATATCTCAGACAAATCTGTCTCTGTCTTCTCTAAAACTCCATTATGAAGATGAGTACAGCAGTGAGATCTCCTCTCAACTATCTCTTCTTGAAGTTGAACAAACACAGTCTCCCTATATGTTATGAACACCAGCCCCTTAACTATTTTTACTGGGCCTATTGTTGGACTCACTTCAGATTGTCAATGTCTTTACTGTACCAGGAATTCCAAACTGGGTACATTACTTCAGGTGCAATCCTACAAGTGACAAATTTTGTGAGAATTACTTCACTTAACTTGCTGGCCACATTGTTAAAGCCTAGTTGTGTTATTAACATAATTGTCACAAGGGCATACATCTTGTCCATCAGGATCACAGATCTTTTCCTGCAAATCTGCTTTTTAGCCATCTGGCCCCTGGCCTATATTACTGCATGAGATAATCCTCTCAAGGCGAGAAACTTTCCATTTGTCTTTGTTGAACTCCATGAGATCTTGCCAGACCCATTCTCCAACTTGTCAAGATCCCACTGACAAGCAACCATAACTGTCAGCATATTGACTGCTCTCCTCACTATCTCATTACAAACTGCTGCTTTGTCTTTTTTTTCCCACTGTCCACTTCCTAGAGTTTTGGAGAGTGTGAGATATTAGTAATAGAGGGCCACTGATTGCCAGTTGGCCTTTATGTCAGGGAACAGTCGTGATTAAAATCACTTTACTGGTATAGTCATATCTGTGGTTCTGAGATGAAGGAGAAACATACTGAGGAAGCACACTGCTCAGCATTGTAGAGCTAAATGGTAATTTGTGCTCTAGAAGAGAACACGTGTGTGGTGTCAGTTGTCACCTTCCATCATCAAAGCCACAACCACTGAGGCTGTGCTCCAGTGTTGAGTGCTGGGCTGCAGGCAAGCCCACATGTCTCCTGGGAAGATGACTTTGGAAGCACTTGGACAAGGAGCTCCTGTATTGAACTTGTGGTGGCTAGCGACGCTGTGGGAAATAATGTGTTACTGTCTGTGATTATGATGACTGAAGCCCCCTTCCTGGGAACACTGCACTGGAAATGTGTCTTCTTGAGGATCTTGGTATATTTAGACATGTGATTTGGCCTGAAGGCTCTGATGTTTGAGACTCCAGGCAAGATGTACCCAGATGGTGTATTACTTTACACATCTCTGCTGTGATGATCCTGACAGTGGATTTCCTGACACAAAGCTGTACTACGGATTCGGATGAGAGAAGTAATTAGATTTCCTGGCATCAAACTGACTCACTTTGGGGGCAGGATGGACATGTAAACACAAGCTGTGGCACAAGAACTACTGCCAGCTCATCGCTTAAGACCATGAGGTGGCCTTGTGTATTCAGATTAATGGCTCAATAGCAGTAACTTTTCAGCTAGTGGGTGATAATGTCATACCCTTGCTGAGGACTGGTAATTTGGTGTCTGAACCACTGTGCCATAGCTTTGGGAGTGGATGGCCTACACAAGGCTGTAGCTAGGACTCATTATAATAGACATGACAGTCCAGCTGTGGATTATGTTCCAGAGCCCTGCAGGGACAGCTGCGCGGTACTACCAGTCAGATCACCAGCTTTGCTAATCAAGGGAAAACATAAGTTTCTGGTTTCTCCTAGTGAATAAAAATAGTGTAGAAATTACACTATCCTCCTTGGAGGAATTGCTTATTCATCAAACATTGTTAAGGACTGCGTTTCACCTTTTGAGTGCCTCAAAAAGTGAAAGTGATGTTTAAACATTATAGAAACTGGAAATCTCTTATGGAAGTAAATTCTTAATCTTGCAGCCACCAAAAGTGATTACTGAGGAAGGGTTTATGTACCATAATTGGTATATTTTGTATCACATAGATTCATAATTCTATTGAAGAATGTTGTTCATCATAACACTTATTTTACATGAAACAGTTGAGCAGACCAAAGTGAAAAATAACTGTACAAATAAAAAATCCCAAACCCTTCAAACCTGGATTTCTTCATTGATCTGATTTGTTACCTCAGCCTGAAAACAATACTTATGGTATAGCTATTTGGGAATTGTGGGGTCACTTTCAATTTGTGCTAATGGAAAGAAAAAGGTGTATGAAACTAGCTGTCATTAGTGGATTAATTTGTTAATTTATTGATATAACACAATTAAAATTCTCGTTCAGCAAAACACCTCAAACGTATTTTACTTTTCACTGATGTCATAGAGTTCACACTTTGGGTTTGTTGCACTTTTATGTATATGTATACATGTGCACTTTTATGTATACAGTATGCTTTTTATATTTTTATGAAAATGTCTTAAATAATTTTTCTACTGTTGTACTTTAGACAGAATAGCATTGTGCCAAAGCATAGATGAGATTAAACTGTTTATTTTTTTAAATCAAATTGAAGAAAAACAAACGAAGCAATGATACATAGCACAAACCCCAAATTCAGTTTTCAGATGTTTCTGTTTTAATGAATGATGGCAGCTAAAGGAACAGATGCGAATATTACGCAATCTTTTAATGTACCAGTAATAATTTGTAAACATTGAGTTATACTTTTCTTTTGTCAACATTCATCAGGTGTCTCTCATTTTTTTAGCTTGTATGGTCTTCAGAGCAGGATATGTTTACTCTGTGCCTAGCACAGAAGGGCTCTTCATCTTAATTGGGCCCTTTAGCTTCTATAGTAATCTAATCTATTAGGGAACAATACCTGGAGTATTGGCAAGGACATTAAAAATGTTATTAATGTCAGTTAATCTTTATGTATCACATGAAAGGCCATTATTACTATGAAGTTAAAAACAGAAGTAGCAAGATGTTATTAAACTTACAAAATTTACTTTGCTTTTGTGGGCTAGGATTCTAATAATGTTGCTAGTTTTTGGTCTGGATTCATCTGATAATATATTGGATAAGTGTGTGGATGTCTGATGTCAGTTCTGTTTATCTTTTCAGTCACCAGTGACCTGTAAACTCTAAATGTATAACCCTTTAGGGGATTCACATTTCTGAATGAAATAATTCTTGATGTATGGAATCACAATGATGCTTTCTTAGACATTTTATCATTCTTTCGCTATCATAGGGATTGAGAATGGTAATCATCTGTCTGGTTCTTATTAATTAAGAAGAGAAAGTTGTCAAATTGTCATTGCTTAATAATAACCAAAAAAAATATTTTTTTTTTCTTACTACCTCCTCTTACAGTTTAGAGATTTAATGTGTCTTTATATGAAAATCAATCTCAATATCAACAAAAAAATGTGTAACCAAATATGTTCTTGGAAGACACATATGGAAGAATCATAGGCTCAGAATTGCCAGGGTCATACATGTAGCAGGAAACTGAACAATGAAGTCACTTGTGTAGTTTTAGCATCTTTTGCAGTAGTAATTTCCTTTTCTATGTCCAGAGTAGAATGGAAGGAAATATTGTATCTGTGAAATTGTCAGATGGCTTACCAAGATTGACCTGCATAGATTCTGTAAGGTTTGCTTGAGTCCCCTGCTTGCATTCTATAGCCATTGTCCAGCATTCAGCTGGTGTCTAAGGATGGAGTCAATCTGACTGTATCTAGTGTTTTAGGAACTGTCATTCAGACAAAGGTAAAATGTTGTCCTTCCTCTGAAAGGAGCAGCAAAATGAAGTGCTGCTAGGATCTCATCCTGTGTACTCTGTGTCTTCTTTAGTTACAGGAAATCTTGAAGATCATAGATTACTGTGATGGAAAATTCAATTTGAATTTTCAATCTGGGCAGAACAGCATTCATAAAGATTGAAAAAATTCAGAAAATATTTATTAAATAAAAGCTAATGATAACAAATAAACAATAATGGTAAAAAGATTGGCTATAAATAACAGTTTATCAAATATTGTTGTATATGCATACTCCATTCTGTGTTCTAACTGTCACAAGCTGTTGAATCTGTGACTATGTCTCTTTTTGAAAGACATTAAAATACTCTCACTATTGAGATACATGATTGTATACAAAGCAGTTTGATAGCTCAGAGTGAAACATGGTCACCTTACCTAAAAATATGTAAATGTTCCAACTACCTTCTTGTTTTTCCAGATGGGTAAATAAGTTCTCCTATTGCTGACTTAACTTACCAGATAGGACAGTTTAGCATTGCAGTGCAAAAGACCATAAGATGTCCCCATAGAGCAGAAACAGTGAGGTTACAATTATTTGTGTTGACACTTAAAATGGGGAATCTATTACCAGGCTAGACGGATCCTGAGACTCAGATAAAGGCATGCTCTGTGTTATAGATGTCATCTTTACTCTAATCAGGGTAGGCACATAGGGCTGAATTTTTTCTTACTTGGTGGACTTATTTCATCTCCCTTTTTAGCAATCTTGGTTTTGTATCTCCCAGTTTGCTATCTTTAATCCTTAGATTATTTTTCCTCCAACTTCCTGTCCAAGTTTCACTCACACCTCTGCTCTCAAATCCCTCTTGAAGCACCACTTGTGCAAAGATCATGTCTTTGTATAAGAAGTCACTTTGAGCTCTTTTTTTTTTTTTTGATGGCTAATATTCTGTTTCTTTTTAAAACATTCCCCTTTCCCCCAACTTTTGACTACTGCCTTTTTAAAGGAGAAAATGTAATTAGTTGGGGAATACAGTGGCAAATGAGTGATACTGTACACAGACCTGGTTTTACAAGAAATAATAGCTACTTGTCTGCACTTCTAGGTGATGTGACACAACATGATTGTGTAGCCATTATTTCCTCCCTGCTACTCCCTTTTTTACTTCCGATGACATGTGACTATGCCCAGTGGCAGCATAAGTGCTTTTCTGTGATAGTTGTAGGTTGTGAAGCTACTGTACTGTCAATAAGAAGAAACTTCCAGACTTGGATAGTTCAGTGACAGCAAGCTCACAAAACGAAAAGCAAATTTATGTCTAGGCACCTGTTTTACAGTTTTATAGGGACACTGTCTTGTGCAGTGTGGCTCATTCAGTGCTTGATTTATTTCAACTAGCTTAATGAGGAATGTCCTGTGAAGAATAATACCATACTTTTTGTCCTTGTTTTGTTAAATGCATCACCCAGAGGCATATTCAGAAGTCATGTAAATTTGATGCTAAGGAATTGACTGCTTTTTTTTTCTCCTCAGTGCTTCAGATAAAACAGTTGTGAGTATAGGGATGTTTTTCTAATGCAGGAAATGAAGAATTTTTTCTTAATGATAAGCAAGTAATAAAGGAATGAAACATTATTTAACTAGATGTTTAGGCAAAACTCAACATTTCAGTATCTGAATATCTATCTGACAATGAAGACTGTCTTGAAAATGGACGATCATCTTATATCACGATTTACAAGGTAGTAAATTACTTGTTTTTTGCTAGAATGAGAGCTCAACATTATAAGCCTGCACATGCCACATCACAGCAGGCTGGCTTGAGTGTTGCAGTGCTCTTATATCCACAGGCTGTGTTCCTATTGGAAGGAAATAACTGCAAGTGTTAATCCTGGGAATAAATCACAAAAAATGCCACTGTCTGAGGTAGTCTACTCTGTTTAGTGTACTCCAAAGTAATCTACATGGAAGAGTTACAACAGAATAGTGAACGAAGCTACGAGGTTTAACTTCCCAAGCAGATTGATCTTTAGAACACTTTAAAACATTCCCCATCCTTTCTGCTGTAGAATAGAATCATCTATTCTGTGATTCTGTGAAATTCATCCAAAGAGTTTTCTCATCTGGTCAGTTTCCTCAAGATTTGTTTGTTAGCATCAGATTTAAGAAATGTAAAAGAAGAGGTCATTAATTACCTTCTAACCCTTACAAATGTTGATGTCATATGGTCGGATTTACTTCACGAGAGTCTGATATGATTTTCAGAAAGCTATCAGTAGGTCACTAAAACTTACTCAGCCCTGTTTACAAACAATAGATTTATATCCTCAGAGATAAGCATCATCTGTTCAAGCTGAGGTTTCAGATATCACATTAGTATGATTAACAATAAAAGATATTTTTCTGCATATTAGGGACATTGTAATTGTTGCATTGTTTTACGTAAATTCATATCAACATGATGGTTGTGAAGCCTGAGTAGGGGGAAAGGGAAACAAGCTCAGTCCCATCTATTAGAGCTCATCTTAGCATTTCGATCTTTTCTTTTAAAAGTATTCTTGCAGGTTTAGCTTCTGTTTTCATTCATAAAGAGAAACAGAAGAAACTTTCAGAGCACTATTTTGTATCTTAAGGGTACAAATGACAATCCCTCTTTTGCTATGATGATTTAGAGGGATTACCATATTTTCAAGCATTCAGTGGAAGATCTCACACTAGAGACCTGACATCAGTCATAAAATTTTTGATTGAAACAGAAAGCTGGTAACTGACAGGTGAATGTAGTATTAGCATTCATAACAATTAATAATAATAATAATTCAGAATAATTCAGAATAAGTATCAGCTTACAAAGGATGGTCCAAGTGTTGTGAACACCAGAAGATTAAATGCCAGTATCTCCTGAACACATACTTTTCTCAACTGGATGCTGAAAAAGTAATTACTTCATTACACTTGCCTAGAAGAGGAAAAAATTCTGTTTGTGTCAAGTTTGATATTTCCCATGATTGGAATTTTCCTGACAAAAATACTCCTTTAGCATCTTTTGTTTTGGCTTACAGAAGTTAATGTATTTCTCTTGCCTGTATTCTTAGAAAAAGTAATGGTGTTCCTTTACTTTGGGACTGATATTGGATGATAGTGTTTATAGATTAAGTTTAGTGAGTTCTTTCGAGGCATTGTAACAACAAGCGAGGTTACAGGAATGCTGGATTGCATCATTGATTAGCACTGACAATTTTTAGGGCACAAAATGACAAAATGACAGTGCTGTTCAGGACTAACAGAGGATCCTTCCAGGTGAGAAATAAAATAAAGAAAACCAGTATATTTTGAAATGTCTATAACAAATGCAATGAAGTCTCTAGAGACTGCTTTTTTTGTTAGCAGGGTTCTCAACAACTGCCACTATGTCTGATAAATAATTTTCTAGCATGCATACCAAAGTCTATGAACCAGAGGTGTCCTTTTAATGTTTATATAGAAATGAGTTCATTGTTCCCAAGGTAATTTTCTCTACATCTCTGTTCAGTCTTCAGGTCTATGCCCTGTAAGATGCTTGGAAAATCCTAAGAGCATGTCTAATTTCTTAGTACCAGAAATTCTTACTTGGGGAAAATCTGTCCTGTTTTAAAAGAAGATCTAATACCATCTTTTAGGAGTATACAATGTTAAAAAAAATCAAGATACAGAAAAGCAATGTATTTTTACAGAATTAAATTGAGGGATTCATATATTTCTTCTGAAAGAGAAAGGAACCATTCTGGATGAGGAAATTGATGAAGTGAATTGGTAATAGTTATATGCCTGCTGAAGGATAAATAAATAAATAAATAAATAAAGTATAAACATGCAATTTAAAAAATCCCTTCTGATTTGGGGCTAGTACTGTGTTGCTCTTGAAAAGCTATTAGAATGAATATCCTGGGAAAAGCACCAAGAAAGATAGGACTGGCAGATAGCCATCTGACTAACACATGTAATATTTGTAGTGTTTGTGGTGAAAGACAAACTATCTTTTAGGCGTCAATCCTAAAGCAGCTGTTACCTTGACAACTGCAGGTAATGGATGGTTGTAGTGTTCGTCTCTCCAGATTTCCTTTTAACTACTAATAAAAAATTAGAACAGCTTGTCTTTTAAATGACTTCACATGGCTTTCCAAAGATATGGTGCTCAAGTAATTAACCTGTTTCTGTAAATGGCACTTTTGCAAAAAGAAGTGAATTTGGGGAACTTGAGACATATAAAGACAAACAGTATATGAGGTCATCTAAATTTGTGGCTGCGTTAATGGGAAAATATATTCAAGAAATAAAACACATTCTTCTTCTATACTATATTTTAAATGCAAGTCCTCAGCCTGTATCTGAGACGACTCACCTTACCTTATGTTGGTGATCTCACTGGCATGGATGGACTCATGTTTCTCCCTGTGGTACGGACACATTCTGATCATGCCTGCTTGGTGAGGGATTTTATTGCTGGGGTCCCCGTGGAAGAAGGCAACCTCATGAAGTACTGCAGCAGAAGATATATCTTGCAGCATAGTCATGTGCACAATGTGCCAAGAAGTATGTCATATTCTAAATTGTACTCAACTGTCTCTTTCAATAACCTTCTTTTACTGGCTGTTCTACGTAGTGTGGTCTGGCTGGTGAGCTACTGCCTTGCCCTTGGAGGAGATAAGGAATGGTTATTTTGGCTTTTCATGCCACCCTAACAAACTAACTGTGTCCTCTCGTTCCTGCTCATAGCCCAGCAGTTAGAATACAAGCCTATGTGTTTGTTGAGTAGATGTGCAGTTTCACCCAAACCTGGATAGTGCCTTCATGCAGTGTGAAGGGAGTATCTAAGCTGGAATTTGGGTGATTTTTGTCTGGTGTACTAATCAAGTAACAATGTCTGTACCTTACAAATGTTCTTGATTGTGCTCAATGACAACACTGTTAAAGTAAATATAATATCAAAGCTTCAATTTTTTTATATGCAAATTGATCCTTGGAGCTGTCCAAATTGGACTTCTGGGTGATTCAGCAAGGTTGGCAAGACTATAATTTCCTATTCACATTGCAAGCTAGTATTTTCAGATATGTTGAAGTTCATAGTCAGGATATAGACTGCTAAAAAGAATTGGACTTTCAGAGATCCTCAGGGTTTGCATGTTTTGTCAGTTCATTTGTTTACTGCAAAAGGAAAGGAAAGAAAGCTCAGCGATAGAGACTATGTTTTGATAATGAACTCATGATGACAAGTTATACAAATATTCTGTGCTTTTTAGTAGATTTTCCTTTTCCTTTTAGTTCTATTACACCCTGGTATGTATTTTGATGTGTATCTTCTCTAGCACAGAGGTGTCACGTTTTCATCTGATGTACATCCAGTTACTTAGCAATAGAATTTAATGTCTTCTATATTAATAGCATTGTTGGAAACTGTGAACAGTCCTTTGACAGAGCTATTAAGTCAGCCCTGGAAGCTACTGCTATTTTTATATATGAGAGATAAACAGAGGAAAGTTTAATATTGATACTGAGAAATTTATTCTGATCCAAAGCACCTTATCTCTGGCTGCTGTGATATATGGCATAGCCTCAGGGTATGAGGTCTGCAAAGAACTTGCTTAGTTCTGGTAATTCTGGCTTTTATCCAGGATATATTAGCTTCTTAGGTTTTTGTACATTTGGTGCGTTTGTGTATGTGTATATGTGTGCATGTTTTAAATTTCTGTTGTAGAAAAAGTTTCATAATTCCCCTCTTTTTACCAACAAGAAAAATATTGAATGTGCAGATCAATGAGATTATAAAAAAGCCACATGTCTTATTCCTGGCAAAGAAACAAAATTATATCACTAAATGCTACTGACGTAGTCATTAGTTTTATTTGTTCTCAAAGACTTTGTACAGCATCAGAAAGGCTTCAATGTCCTTTTCCTATTTAATACTGCAGTTGCTACTGGAGAATAGAACACAGGAGGTTATCCAAAATGACCAACCAAAAATCTAGCAATGATTCAAAAGTATAATCAAGAGAATCAGCAGGGAAGCTGCTTCTTTCTTTCTACCCTCCTCCTGGAATCATCTGCCTGCCATCATCATCATCTTTTTCACATTTTCCAGATATCTGATGCACTTTCTTAACAATAGAGATTCTGATCTGTTGGATGATAATACCATCTAGGGGTACTGGATAAAACCATTGTTTTATACTGAATGCCAGTTTAAAGGCAAGTGCATTAGAAAACAGCAAGGCTTAGCTTGTTTCATAGCATGTGTTGACAAGCTCACTAAAGTTAGTAATTAGAACTGGAAGATATTACAGCACATCATTTGATACTGAACCAGAGGAGGAAGAGATCTTCCTCTGTGTTACGATTTGGTAGGAACTATGTAGCACTTCTAACAATTTCTTTTGCAAGAAAACAAAATTGGGAAAGTAGTTACAGTATTTCCACTGTCCTTAATTCAAGGTGGAAATGAAGAGAATTAGGATCACCTCTTCTATCAGGTCACTACAGAAGGCTCTTTGGCACTGTAGCGAGAGCAGTTTGGTTGCCAGGAGACAATAAGTTAATTTAGGAAGGTAATGCCCTCTGAGCACGTAATGCCATGTTCTAGATCAGGGTAAAATTTAATGCTCTATAGCCACAAGCTTGCCTTTTAAAAGGATTTAACTACCCACCTTACTGAGAACAAAGAAAGTGTGGTGCTGTGTTATCTGTTACTAGTGGAATAAAACACCGAACAGTAAAATCTTAGGATGCATTCAACACTCTGCATAAAAATAGTGCTCCAGCAGGCTCATCTAGGTGATACCATCTGCTAGGTATGCTGGTACATATGTCAAATGACAGATTGCCAAAACTGTGTTTCGTGACCTTAAAATAAGAGGGAGACCAATGATATGTTCTAAGGACAATTTCCAGACAAGACTTCAGCCGTATGGTATTAATTTCACAATACGAGACATGGTAGGTACAGGTTTTTGGGATACTAAACATTTACTGATGCTGATAAAGTCTACAAACAAAAAAGTACTGAGACCTCAGAATGCAAATGGCAGCAGAGCAATGTAAAAGTAAGAAACACAAGAAGCTGTATCTCTGACACTAGTGCCAACTAATACAATGCAGAAAGCCTTTCTCTTCAGATTAGATGCAAACCTGAATTCTTATTATGAAATTCAAAGCTGTGAAAATTGTACAGAACACATGTAAGACAAGGGTTTGAGACAGGAATCACTCATGAAATCATTTGAGCTTTTTGGTGTGTAGATGTAATACATAATCATAAAGTTTTGTCAGAACTGAAAATCTGTTGATCATTGAAGAACTGGAGAAAATGAGCAAATAGACACATGTATTGCAATAGTTAACACATGGCCAGCTCTGATGTTGAATAATTTTGACATATGTAGCTTAAAAGAGCCTGCATAGAAAATATCTTGTGGAATGTATGTTCTTAATCTATTTCTAGAGCAATTCTATACCTTCTTATCTCTTTCTAAGAATGAGTGGGAAGAAGACAGGATTCTAGATAGACCTGAAAATGAACAAAATTGTTTACTTATATGTATATGTTTCTGTTCTTTAATCTACTCTTGCTTCAATCTGTACTGGTGCTCAAATTGGTATTACAGAAAGGGAGATCTAGAGAAGATATAACTAACTGTTTTTAAAATAAATTTGATGTTTTTAATCTGAAAGTTTTCTAAAGACAGGAAGTACTCTCATGCAGATTTTACAGATGAGGAAACCAAGACACAAACCAGTTGCTGTGAGTTAAGAAGTGGCACACAAGTGGCCGAGTAATGCAGCTCCTCTCCCAGAGTATCAATCCAATATTCCTACTGATATTTTCCTCAGATGTGTAAGGATTTCTGAAGGGAATATTTTCCTAGCCCAAAGAAAGCTTCAGTCAAGGAGTCTAGAACAGTTTTCACTAAAACAGTAAAGAGTCATACAGCTTCCATTCAGCATTTGTGGTAACCTTGAAAAAAACCCAAAATGTTTTCCCTTGCTCAACCCCAGCTCTAAGCAAACAAGGACAATTACAAGAGTATCAGTGCTTCAGAAAATGTCTTTCAGAGAGACTATTGGGAAAGACAAAGAAGGATATCATCAGACACCTGGATGATGGGTATCAATGATTGTTTTTTACTATTTTTCCAGCTGATGATTGCATGTCTGACATAACACTTCATGGCATCAAACCTTGCCACCATCATGAAACTTATGAGAGGGGAAGGTCCCTGCTTGCTGTGCTGTATTGAACTACATAGTGTAGGAGAAGCAAATGGAAGATGGAAAGAATGTGAATGAATGAGGATAATAGGAGAAGAAGATCATGACAGAAATAAAGCAAAAGAAGGTTAAACAGAAATGGAAGAGCTTAAAAGATAGAGAGTAAAGGATAGGAAATTGGAGAGTAGTTCAACAGGATAAAAGTATCTTTTGAAACAGAATTATAAGTCTTTCCTTAATAACCCATGAGCTTTGCAGAAGAACAGACACTAACATCTCCTTCTGCTTATATGCACTATGTGTGTTTTCCACTGTATATGTTAATGCTCCTAGGAAAAAGTATAGCCTTACCTCATTTTATTAGTTTGCTAAAACCCAATGGCAACAAAATCTAAACTGTAGGCCACCTTTCATGTTATTTCTGCTTTTCTATAATGTGACAAAGCTGTATATTTTTAAAAATACCTTTTAGAATATGTCTATTCAAAGATACTTTAACCAATCTTTCTATCCTGATTGAATTTTTTTGTTAAAAATAAAATGTTTTTGGAATCCATTGGCACTATATAATTTCATACTGTCTTTTCAGCCTGGTATGTAGGGCAGAAATGGATCCATTGTGACTTGTGAATCAAAACATCATTAGTTGTGACAAGTTCATAAGTCTATAAGTCAGTAGAATAGACTGAAATAAAATGTCATTGATCTGAAAAACATCTGTTTTGTTGTTGTTGTTATTCCAGCCATTGCTATATTCTTCTGATGGGAAATTTATTTTAGATTTTCTGGTAAAAATCAAAACATAATAGGAACAATTTGACAGAAAATAGGTGACCTTGGAGGTCATTGGACTAAAACAGAGTAAACTGGAAAAGTATCTTCATGACATAAAACTAAAAATGGGATGATAATTGTGGTAGCCATTATTTACAAATAGGAGGTTTTAGGATGTCTGACTAAAAGCTAATCATGTTAAATAGAAAAACTCAGTAAGGATGTGAGAAACAGCAATGGATTCTACAGTGATCATTGGAAACAGAGTTAATTCCTAAAGACCATCAGAGGAACATAATTTCCCATTGACTTTGGCCTGAAGCCTGTGCAGAGGAATCAACCTCTTCCTAGAAAGCAGTGCAGACTGAATAGAGCAATTGCCTATGGGACTTGCTGAGGGAAGTAGGGGGAGAGAAGGAGTAGTAGTGGGACTAAATAAAATGTGTGTTTCAGGATGATTATAGGAATGTGTCAAACTTCTTAGGGGTTGTTTAGGAAATGGATGGAAGACAGGAGAAGAAAAGGCTGGAGGTGGACTGGAGAGGAAAAAGTGTAGGAAAATAGAGGAAAAATGAGATAAAAGGGTCTAGTCGAGTGGACTTACCTGGCTGGGCCCTAGACTTGATCACCTCAGTCTGTCATAACTTCTTATTAGCCTTATTTCTCTCTGTCTCCTCTGTGTGTGCACTCTCTTTTCTAAGCCCCTCTGTGTTAGCTTCAAGTTGGACCAGCCAGTGACTAGGAGGAGGGGTCTGACTGCCAAACATTAGGCTGGGACCAGGAGCCTCCGTGGCCTGTAAGTCCAGATGCCAACAACTCAGTTGACTGGGGCGTGGAGGCCAGCAGATACAGTCTGAGTGTCTAGGGCTGGTGTGAGGAGACCTGCACTGTGCATGTATTTGAGTGCCAGTGAACTTCAGTCCTGATCAGCAACAGGATCAGGCTGCCTGTGCTGTTCAGGTCTGTGTGGAGCACCGGCTGTGCTTCTCTGGCTGCTGGTAAAGGCACTGCTCTCTGTTGGTCCATAGGTTTTGTTATGTGCATATAACTTGTTTCTGCTTCTCTGTGTGCCTACTGGGCATATATGATTAGCCTGGCCATCTGGACTTCAGGACATGGAACTCCAGCAGCATCCTCACATCAATTGGGGTGGGGTTGGAAAAATCCTCTGGATCGTGATGCTCAGAGGATTCAACTACCTGTCACAGCAATAATTACTAAATGTGTCTTTTTCTATTGTGTTTCCTTATGGGGAGGTAATAGACTATTCAATATTATTAGTGATCTGGAAATCAGTACTAATGAAACTAGCAGATATCACAATAATTGATGTAAAACAGTCTGTTCGGGTTTTTTTCCTCAAGTGAGCTGTTCAAGAAAAATAAATGTTTAATAAAAAATAAACAAGATCTTACATCTCAGTACAAATCATAGAGTCCTAGAATAGGAGGTTGGAGGGGACTTCAAGAATCATATGGTCTAAACTTTCTTGGCAAATGCAAGGTCTAGGCAAGCCTGTACAACAGTACTGTTATACAATAGTATAAGCCTTCTCTAGAGCATGATAGTGTGAAAAATAGTAACACTTTAAAAGATGTAGTAGATGAGCAATACAATGAATGCTCCAGTTCTGATGTTGTGAAAAAACTAGTGGAAGTTTTGAAGCAGTAAACCATTAAATAGGAGTAGAAAAGCTGTATGACTTCTGTGTGTGACATTTTTTACTTCCCACAAAAGAAAAAGGGATTTGAGTTTTATGTAATGACTCTTAGTCATGAATGCTTCTTGCTGAAGATCATTCATACTGAAGCACCTGTATCTAGCCTATCTTTCACCTTCTTAAGGTTTCTGGCTTGTGTGTGCTCCAAATATCCCTTTGCACTTGATCAATTGCACATACATTGTTTTGTTTCTCTGCCACAAAATTGTACTATTGTACTTCAAATAAGTAAAGTCAGCAAGTCTATCAGACTGCTAAAATCATCCTAAACAGATAATGGAATGATAGCATTTACACAGAAAAACATAGTGAGGCCCCAGAGACGAACTGCAACAATTATTTGAAAATTAGAGAAAATGTTTTATGATGGCATAAATAAGGAGCATAAGGTAACTGAAAGATGACTTGATTATGTCATGCAAGTTCCAAGAAAATATCATCAGGCAGTCGCACGCTCTTGTAGTCTAAAAAAGATAGCACCACAAAACTCAATATCTGGGAGTGAAAAACAAGCAAACTTCTAATCAGATGTAAAATCCATTTTCTACTAATGTGGATGATAAACTATTGCAACAAACTGGATTATTTATGAAGTATGAGATTGTGTGAAATTCAAGTAATAGGACTTATTAAAGTAGATCGCATTATTTAGCCTGTGATGTCCAGAGGGGTGTGACAGTATTACTGCTGGTAGTCTGCAAATACTATGTCATGAAAGATTTTTTTACAGATGTTTGTGCTTTAGCTGAAAAAAAAAAAAAGATCCACATATCTAGAAAGGATGAAAACTATCTGACATGTTAAATACTAAAGAATGCTAAAGAAAGCAAAGTATAGCTTGGCTTAAGTAATAGCTTTTCTTAAAAATGTGACAGTATGGTTGTGTCTATATATCAACATTTTAATGGAGAGTCTAAAATATCAATTTTAACTTAAAATTCTTGAAGTCTGAACCTAGTAATTACATTTTCTATCTTAAAAAAAAAAATTCTTAAACAATTGTGGTAGTTTAACACTGGCTGGGTGCCAGAAGCCCACCAAGTTGTTCTATCTCTTCCCATCCCAAACTGGACCCAAGAACAGGACCAATGAAGAACATCAGCAAAACCAAGAGATGGATCAAGATTTAAGTGGCTCAGGTGGATTTAAACTGGAAACATAAAGGTGAATTATTCAGAGCTTGGTGAGCCCATGATGCCTCAGGACATCAAGGAAGAGATGTCACCTATGGATGGGCTCCTGATTGAGGGGTGGACTTGACCTTGGATGCTGTGGCCACACATTATCCGTGAATGTGAGATATGTGCTTCCATCTGTGGTGGTTTAGCCAGATGTCTACCAAGTCATAATATCACTCCCCCTCCTAAACTGGACAGGAAAGAAAGAGAAATATAATGAGCAGTTTGTGAGTTGAGATAAGGACAGAGAGATCACTCAGCAATTAGTATCATGGGCAAAACAGACTCAACTTGGGGAGAAAAAGTTTTGATTTATTAAAGGAACAATAAGAACAGGGAGATGAGAAATAAAAATGAATCTTAAAACACATCCCTGCAGCCTTTCCTCTTCCTGAGAGTCTCCTTCCCTCCCTCTCAGTGACTCAGTGGATGGGGGATGGAGGTCTGGGCCAAAGAACATGGTATTGAATGGGTCTATCACATCCCCTATCATGCACCAACCTCTGGCAAAACTGAATGATATAATGGACTGTTAAAGACTGCATTGAGAGTGATGACGGGTGAGACCTTCAAACATTAGAACACACACCTAGCAAAGGCCACCTGGAGAGTCAATACAATGGAGTCTGTCAGTTGAGCTGGTCCTGCCCAATTAGAACTTCTCCAATGTGGGTTCTTCCCATGGACCACAGTTCTTCAGGAACTGCACCGGCACGGGTCCATCCCACAGGGGCAGCTCTTCACATACTGCACCAGCGTGAGCGCCTCATAGGATCACAAGTCCTGACAGCAAACCTGCTCTGGCGTGGGCTCTTCTCTCCCCATGGACTCCAAGGTCCTGCCAGGAACTTGCTTCAGTGTAGGCTTCCCACAAAGTCACAGCCTCCTTCAGACACCCACCCACTCCAGCATGGACTCCTCCATGGGCTGTTAGCGATCTCTGCTCCCCAGTGGCCTCCATGGACTGCAGGGGCACAGCTGCCTCACCATGATCCTCACCACGGGTCACAGGGAAATCTTTCTTTCAGTAGCTAGGCACCTCCTCTCCCTCTTTCTCCAGTGACTTTGATGTCTGCAGAGATGTTTTTCTCACATTCTCACTCTCTGTTGCTGCTGCAGTTTAGCATCTGCACAGCAACTTCTCCTTCTCAAATACATTATTCACAGAGGCATTACCTCAATCACTAATTGGCCCAGCCTTGGTCGGCAGTGGGTCTGTCTTAGAATTGTCTGGCAATGGCCCTATAGGTGATCATTCCCTGCAGGGGAAGGTTCTGGCAGATGTTTGTTTAAAGAAGCCACCCCTGTAGTCCTCCACTACTAAAACCTGGCCCAGACAAAACAACTACAATAATTGACATATATTTGCAGGTTATACCTGTCATGGTTTGACATGAGAGCTATTTCTGGTAAGGGTGAAGGGACTGTAAAAATGACTCCTGTAAGAACTTGCTCGAAAC